>NC_137195.1:8336874-8386874 GCF_960531495.2 Zeus faber
GTTCTGAGGACCCCTGACTCACAGTCTTTTTAGTTTTTTCTCTATCGGCTGAGGGCTTGAAAGGAGCAGTGTCTGGGCGACACTGTGGGATCAGGAGTCAGAATTGGTGCCGGCGGTGGACACGTAGAATCTGTGCGTCGTTTGTATTTACCGCACCTTCCTCATGGTCGCCAGGACCCATCCAGGTTTACTTTACATTTAACGCCTCGTCACCCGCTCCTCTACTCGCACAGCAAAGGCGGAAGGTCGCGCAAGGGAAAAAGGGTTAAAGCCGCCTTTACACCGAATGCGGCAAACGCATTCTCTTCCGTTTGTTATGGACGGTCGCGAAAAGTTGCATCGAAATTGCAAGCTGGAGTGATGGGAACTTGTTTTGAACGAAGCAAATTCAGTTAAAAAGTTTGATTAATGCTTATTGTCAGCATAGTCACTATCAATGCATCTATTATCCATTCATTGTTTGAAAACGGTGAAAGTCCCGCTGGCCACGCTGAGGCTCCGTTGCCAACACATTGTTGTGACGTGAAATCTGGACAAGGGCAGGACAGCGGCCGCCGGGGGGCGAGTTCCCACTTCTCAGCCGTTGCCGGATTCAGCGCGAAGGCGACTGAACTGTCTCGCTGAAGGACACTTTGGGACCTTTTTTTTGGACACTTCCTCTTGGTGGCGTTTGACGCATTTGATGCTATAGAAGAGCTGGAACTGCTGCATGTACATCTGACATCAACTTCTGCTCATGGAGCACGTGTGTGCGTGTGTGCGTGTGCGTGTGTGTGTGTGTGTGTGTGTGTGTGCGTGTGTGTGTGTGTGTGTGTGTGTGTATATATAGTTAGCGAGAGAAAGGGAGGAGTGATCAGGGAGAGAGAGAGAGAGAGAGGAGAGGGAGGGAGGAAGGTACGAGTCAGTATTTCATGGCTGGCTGTGTTGCTATGGGAACAAGATGTGGGCTCCCTATTCCCAAAAAAAAAAGTGTCCTCTCTCCTCGCTTCCTTCCTTCACCTCTCCCTCTCTCTTTCTCTCCCTCGCCCTCTCTTTCTCTCTTTCTCATCACTTCATATCCCTCCCTCCAACAGCGTTCACGGCGCCTACACCGCTGCTCTCTTCCGTTTCCCTGCCGATCGCATCCCACCACATGCCCCCTCTCTCTCTCTCCCTCTCACCCCCCCCCTCCCCACCACCATCCATCTTTCCCCCGCCCACTCGCTCTCGTCTCTTTCCTCATCCTCCACCCCCCCCCCCCTCTATCTTTCCTTCACCACCACCCCCCCCCCCTCTTTCTCTCTCTGTCTGTCTCTCTCTCCTCTCACTCCATCCATTCCCTCGGATGCCCCTGTCTCTTTAACGCTCACTTATATTCTATTCTTTTCTCGGTTGTCATGGCAATAGGCTGGGGGCGTGAGGGAGAGAGAGAGAGAGAGAGAGAGAGAGAGAGCGCGCGCGCGAGCGAGCGGGAGTGGGTGTTTCGGAAGTGACATCTCGCGCGCAGTAACCTTGTTTCCTGCGCGGTGGCGTCGGGGGCGGATTTGGCGGCGCTCGCGGCGCGGCAACAGTGACGCCGTGTGGACGCTTTGGGCGTGCAACGGGAAGCCCCGAACGCGCCGCGGGAGGGCCGGGTGAATGATCGGATAGGTGAGGACGCTCCAACCCAGCCCCCCCCCCCCCCCACCCCCAACTCTGCCTCTCTCTGTCTGCCGTCCCTCTTTCGCCCGCGCACGCACACACGCACACACACACACACACACACACACACACACACACACACACACACACACACACGCGAGACCCGCAAACACCATGTTCTTCCCAGTAATTTACAACTCTCCCTCATGGTTGAAGTGGATTTATGGCGGCCGCGTTGGGGTAATATTAGTAATTCATCATCCGTATTTTTTCTCCGGAGGGGAAGTCTACAGCATGGAGAGGGCAGGTGTTTCGAAAAAAGACAATTTGCACACACGCACACACACAGTAGGCGGTTTATAGAGTTGTCTAGAAAACCTTTTAAAAGTAGGATTTGGGATTATGTAGACATAAAGCAGCACAATGCCTTTTTTTGAATCATGACAGTAAACGCATATAAATCGTATGCAAAATACAAACCACTCAATCATACAGATCCCACTCCCACTCGCCCGTCCTGATTGGCTATCGAGAACTGAGATTGATCGTCTCGGGGAAAGACACATGGTTCACGTATCAAAATCTTACCACTCACTTCACTTCGCTTTATTTTAACACCTGTGTTTGACATCAAGTGGCGAGTGTTTATCAATCCATTTTAAGATATTTTTCTTTTCACCGACATTTTATTTACATCTTCCATTGCTACACATGATCCACTGATCTGCTATAAAATCCACTCGCTGCACCAGCTTCCCATCAACCTAACGGCCTGTGTCCATGGCCATTTTGCCATCTTTTTCGTTCATTCATTTTTAATTTTATTTTGTTTTCCCCTGTTTCCAAACCGTGTCTTTGAGCTCGGTGTGTTTCTGCGAAACCGCACAAAAATGATTATGTTTTTGCTGTATCATAAAACAATCGGAACACCAAGGAAATATGCTGTTACCAGATGCAAAAATAACTTTTGTCTCTTGAATACAGTCTGCGTGATCGATGCCTCCCAGCGCATTCAGCCGGGCCGGGGTCGGAAAGCGGACGACAGACTTTTTGGCTCTGGTGCAACTTTTTAATTCCATGACATTTGCAAAAAGACAAAACACCCCAAACACCGTGCTGCACAAAAGGGTTCGATTACGGGCCCAATAGGGGGAGACAAGGAACATCTGCGCCCCAAGCTGAGATCCAACCCTATTTGTTTAGAAATTCGATTGTGGCTGGGGGGACTTAAATGCATCTGTTGAAATGTTTGTGTGGGACTCGTTCCGAGGGCACATTTTATTCTTGGCTAATGAGCGAGTTTCTCCTGGGTTTATTTTGCCGCCTGCACCAGTGTTTGGAGACGGGAACTTCCATCAAACCCCCGTGCCAAGCAGAGAGGGGGAACGGATGTCCCGCAATACTTGACAATATTCGCCAAATTTCTTTTAAAAGTTTGAAAATGGCTAAAAAAGTGGGAGGATTAGATGAATGATTGTTCTACCAGTGTCTGACTACGCTGTTTAACTTTGCGATTCAGCGACCAATGCTGCCGTCGTGTCTTACTGACTGCAACCGACCTTAATTAAGTTGCTCCGCCCTCCGCTCCGTTATGGCGTGTGTGCGCCAGGCTCGCGTGCAAAGCGGCTAACCCGTCGCCCGCCCCGGGAGGCCCCTGTCGAACCGTCTATCTACAGAACGACACGCACTCCAAAGAGTTGAGGGCCGCTCAACTCTGCTTTCAGTTCCGTCTGTCGAACTTTTTCTTTTATTTCGCTTTATTGTATTTTATTTGTCGTGCACATTTTTATGGTTAGCGAGCGCGTGCGTCATGCCGGTCCTTTGTGACCCAGCCGCCGACACTTTGACACCCCCTCACCCCACCCCCACCCCCTGCCTCCCGACCTCCCCTCACCGCTGACTCGGCACTGAAGCAGCCTACTGTACATGTCGGGGCTCTGAGTCAGAGGGTTCAAGTGCAGCGCTGCATTCCAATGACCGCCCTGCAGCACGCTCACACATACATTTATGCATACATGCATACATACATGTGCGACATCCGAACGCGTCCTTGTGCATTCCAGCAGCGGCAGATGCCGAAGTCACGGTAATGACGTGCATTTCTTGTGCTCCTCTGCCCAGAAAAGTAAACGAGCCGGTTCACCAATGCTTTGCAGGAGGACATTAACAGCCCCGGGCGACCCTGAGATATTGCGAGCTTTATTTTTAGCGCTGTTTTGGAGCTCAGCGATGTGTATAAATCAACATTAGGCCTGTCGGGGCCCCGTAATGACAACTTTGACTGAGGCTGACCAGCCATCCGATTGGCCCGTGCCTCTCTCCTTTGTAAACTGCTAAGGACGGCAGAAAAACAAAGAGTCCACGGAGGGAGAACGGGGGGAGAGAAGGAGAAAGGAAGAGATGGAGTATGAAGGGGAAACAAGAAAGAGAGCGAGCGAGGGAAAGGACAGGGAGACGGAAGGGAAGGTATGGAGGGAGAGAAGCAATCAAAATATGGGGAGAAAAACGCCAGTGAGGGAATAAAAGAAAGGAGAGAGGGAGATGAGAGGAGGGAGAGAGAGAGATGAACAGAAAGAAAAGGGGCACCTCAGCAATTCTGCCAGCGCCAAATTGTTGTATTCATGCAACGTAGTTTCAGTGCTCTCTGTGTCTGAGAACGGACAGACAGGAAGGAGAACGAGTGTGGTTATTGAAATTCTGCCCTGCCGAGCTGCTTCTGGCTTTAATAGGTGCACACGGAAATGGGGGTTAGCGGGAATGGTGGGGATGGAGGAGATGGTGAGGACGGAGGGAATGGTGGGGATGGAGGAGATGGTGAGGACGGAGGGAATGGTGGGGATGGAGGTTACGGAGGGGATGGTGAGGATTGAGTAGATGATGGGAATGGAGGGGATGGAGGGAATTATGGAGATGGAGGAGATGGAAGGGTTAATGGGATCGAGGGGATGATGGAGATCGAGGCGATGGAAGGAATGGAGGGGATTAAGGGGATGGTGGGCATGGGGATGGAAGTTGCGGTGGGGATGGAAGCAATGGGGGCAGAGGGACGGAGGGGATATGGACAGGACGGCGGGATGGAGGGGACGGTGGGAATGGAGGGGTGGAAGGGACGGTGTGGATGATGGGGATGGTTGCAACTATGATGATGGAGGTCATGGCGGAGATGGAGGTGATGGAAGGAATGGATGGGGCGGTGGGGATGGATGAGATGGAGGAGACAGTGGGGTTTCTCTCCCAAGTGGAAAATGGGGGGCGTGGTTAGGGATCACATTTTTACGCATTTGCAACACCGTGGCAACCAGCGATGAGCGAAGCAGATTTTTCGGCAACTGGAGGGTGAAAGTAAACGTGGAACAACAAGTTTTGGGGTGGAAGACATTTCGGTGCGGATAAAAAAAAGAAAAAAAGAAAGAAGAAGCCGTAGTGACTCGGCGGCGAGGAAGCAGAATTTAATCTCGTTCTGTTCATTTCACGATGGGTGGATGTGCCAGCTTAAATAATTGTAGGTCACGTTCTGTCAAGTACCACATTAACAACAGCTTGGAAGGTTTACCATTCGGGCCGGGGGGTTACCGCGAGCCCATGTATGGGAGCAAGGTGGGAGACAGAACAATTTGTAATATCTCAAAAATGCTCGAATACCGGCGTGGCCCGGCATGCGAAATCATCGAGGACAGAGCATGCAGTTCCAGTTCCATCGCTTTCTCTCCTAATAATACAACTAAACGGCCTAAATCCGTGGCCTTGATTTTCACCATCTACATACCCTTTTTTTATTTTATTTTTTTGGATGTCTGATCCATCCCAAGAGGGAAAGGCGGAGTAGGGACTTGTGTTGTGCTGAGTGAGGAAACAAGGAAACAATACTGGTATCGGATATTGGTCCAATTATTGTTGTTATTATTATCGTTTTTATTATTTAAGCAGATCTTGATCTTTTTGCAAAATCGTCAGATTCCTCACTCTTTCCGTACATATTCAAGGAGAATTTTAAACCAATATAATGTTTCCATCAGAAGATAAGCTGTCTACCCAAATTCTTATGTTCCAATAAATGGCTCTTCTGCAATAGGTAGGTTGTATTATTGGAAGTATTATTTGTCTGTCACTATTACACTGGCCTTGTGAAATTGACAAAAAAATAAAAATTAATAATTTCTTTGTCAAACCGTGAAATAAAATGTCATGATTGTGACAGCTTTATAATGATAATAAAAAAAAAATACTTTTGATTCATGCTGATTGAATATGTTTTTGTCATAATTTCTATCATAAATTTTTTGACTAAATGTAAATCCCTGCTACTAGCGTGTGTGTGTGTGTGTGCGTGCGTGCATGCGTGCGTGCGTGTGTGCCAGCGCACCATGTGTTTGTTTTTGTGATTTAGCGTGACCCACGAAGGAAAGGACACAGATTAAATTCCCAGATACCAGCTGTATCTCCTGCCGATGTGCCCTTGGGCAAGGCCCTTCACGCTTCCCCGCTCGCTCAGCCTTTGAATCGTCAAACGCCCGAAAACCAAAGGATCCCTCCATGTGTTGCTGCTTGAGTGAAGGAATTCAAACCGGTTGCACTAATTTCAAGCCATGCTCCATATTGAGGCATCTCTCGGATTGCCAGTATTAAAAACCCATACTTGTTTAGAAACTCATCTATATTTCAGGAGCGCAATCCATAATTTAAACGCAAACTTAAAAGATCAACTCAGCTGTTATTTTGCCACAATTAGACAGACCGCCTGTTGGTTTTTTTTTTTTCCCTGCTTTGGCTGGGGACAGAGCAGCGCCGCGTACTGTAGCCCTCAACTGTCGGCCTGTTAAGAGAGGGTGAGAAGTTCAGAAATGCTTACGCGGTAAATCAAAATCGGTTGTGACAGTCGTGCAGCACTGCAATGCATGACGGGCCTGGGGAGAGAGAGAGAGAGAGAGAGAGAGAGAGATTGAGAGATTGAGAGAGAGACGGTCATTGAGTCTATTTCCTTCCTCAAACAAACCTGCTTCTATGGAGAAACACTGAGGGGTTGAAGAACCCTGACACGGAGGTTCAAGTCAACTCTGGACCTTGACTTGGATCTGCTAATATAGTGGCTGTGTCATATTACAGTGTGTGTGTGTGTGTGTGTGTGTTACTGTATGTGTGTGTGTGTGTGTGTTAGTGTGTGTGTGCATCATGTGTGAAAATAGCCCACGGTGTGTGATGCGTGTGAGCCCTTTTCCAGATTCTTTCCTTCTTTATCAAGCTCCCGTGAATCATTATTTAATCCAATAGGCTTTTTTTTTTTAACGAGTCAGCAAATCCTTTATTTTATTATTATGAAAATACGTACTTCTATAATTTTCTCATATCAGTGCAAGTCTAGGGATTATGGGCGGACATACGTGAGGGACACTGTCTGATCATCCGTTTTGCTTCTGTATTCCCGTTTGAGACAAAAAAAAAATTACTCGGCGGCATAACCAGAATGGCAAGAAGGATGCAGGCGTTGCCTCTTGCCTCCCTTGATAAAAGGAAATAGAATGGTGAGACGGAAAGCTGGAGGGGGGAGAGAGAGAGAGAGAGAGAGAGAGAGAGAGAGAGACTCTTAGAAGGCAGGGTGAAAAAGACAAGGTCAAAATTCCAGTGAGGGATGAATGAATGAGAGGCCTTTGGAGGGAGATGAGGGGGAGTCTGGGATGCGGCTGATGGGGCGGCCAGGGTGGTGGGGATGCGGCTGACGAGGCGGCCTGGGAGGTGGGGATGCGGCTCTTTACGTCAATTAAAACTCTGCCGCGTTGTGGTACACATTGTGTTGACTTTTGCTCCCTCATATATCACATCAACCCGTAATTCAATGCTTGTTGCGACAGGTGAATTCTTTATGATGAGGTTTGGAGTATTCAAGCAGATGATGTGATTTGCATCGATATGGTCAAAAGTTCTTGGGGAAAATAGTGATGAGACGTCTTTCATGTCGCACAGTTCTTTACTGTTGACTGATGGGTAAAAGGTTCAAGAACCCACTAAAGTATTAAGAGCATGCATATTTGTTAAAAGACACGTATTTAGCATTTCCATTCTTCTTTGTACCACATGCAACACTTTTCTCAAGAATTCTACTTTGTGATTTCTTCCAGAATTGACCGTTTTCGACACTTTACTTATAATATTCTATATGCCTGATAGAAAGGGATTACATTCAAAACAATTTGTTTGATAGTCAACTGACAAACGCACCACTGACACTGAAAAATCACCCAAAATGGAATAATATGGCATATGGAATATGGACTATGGCGAGGAACTCACCCACTAGAGCCAGTCACCGCTTGACCCTGACCAAAGTCAAGCAAATATTATGATTCATGAAAAATGAATGATCGTTCTTGATTGAATAAATAATTCTGTGACTTCATTCCATTTTAATGTTTCTTTAATTTTATGATCTGAATAAATATTTGTTTTGGCTATTTCTCCGTCCTTGGGATAAAGGAAAAGGTCACTGAACAGTTTTCATAAGCGGGCGCCCATAAAGCGTCTCTCCAGGCGCTCTCTGCATGACTGAACTGTTTGTGAGACGGGAGTCATGCCCTGTTTAGAGTAATCCCGCAGTTTTTGTGCGGCATCACAATGCTCCCTCTTCTCCGCTCCTCCCGGTGCCACTGTCTAAGACTTTTACCCCGGGACCAAGGGAGTTATTTGAGGCACTGGCTTTATAGTCGTCTTGACTGTCTGAATGGTGACAGGCTAGACACGAAGGCAGGGGCTGAACACGGACTCCCTCTCTGGACCAATGATTTGTGGGAGATAAGGAAATGTGAATTGGAGTATGAGGTGTTGAAGAAATGTCTGTCTGGATGACAAGATGATGTAGCATGGCTATAAGTACTTGCTGAACATTGTTCCGGATCAAATCCTCCCACATCATGTTTTATCTTAAAATTTAGCTCTTGGACTTGGAGAAGCAAAAACAATCGTAGGTTTTCTGGACATTTTTATTATCCCTGTGCACATTGTGAAAGTATGGACATCTTATACCCTAGAACTGGGTACACCATGGGCACACCCTAAATCTGGGTAGCCCTAAAGGCCACTTTATAGTTCTGCATTAAATAGCTGGTGGTTCTCTCTGTCACCGGCGTAGCCCTCAGAGGCCGCCGCCGCAGCTTACTGAACGTCCACTTCTCCAGAAAGGTAACTACACGTCCTGGCGGTGCAAGAACGCAAGAGCTGTGATTGGTCGTTTTCCCCCACTACGTATTTCCAGTTAATTTCTGCCAACAGTGATAAAAAAATGGAGCAGATCGAAGAGGGGCTGACTGAGGGGGTTCGAAAATTATATTTTCGAACAATGTCAATCTATACGACACATCATCATCTACCTACAAACACCAACAAATTATACTCAATTTGTGGTGTGAAATATCCGCGAACATCGGATGTGACACTAGGGAATGTGAATTTGGTTCATCCTAGAACTGGAGACATCCTAGACCTGGGTACACCTTAGAACTGGGTACATCCTAAAATGGGGTACATCCTAGAACTGGGGACATCCTAGAACTGGGTACACCTTAGAAATGGGTACATCCTAAAATGGGTGCACCTTAGATCTGGGTACACCCAAAAACTGGGTACATCATAGAACTGGATAAATACTAGAACTGGGCACGCCTGACAACTGGGTACATCCTCGAGCTGGGTACGCCTTAGATCTGGGTACACCCTAAAACTGGGTACATCATAGAACTGGGTATATCCTAGAACTGGGTACACCTTAACACTGGGTACATCTTAGAACTGGGTATGCCTTCGAACTGGGTACATCTGGAACTGGGTACGCCTTAGAACTGGGTACATCTGGAACTGGGTACGCCTTAGAACTGGGTACATCCTAGAACTGGGTACGCCTTACAACTTTCTACATCCTAGTACTTGGTACGCCTTAGATCTGGGTACACCCTAAAACCAGGGACATCCTGGACCTGGGTACATCTGTGTACTACTGCTCTCATTGACCTTCACAGTTCTCTCCTACCTCATAACTCATCATGTTTTCCAATGTAACTTTGTAACAAAGGGCTCATCTCACCAGGTCACAACCCTACAATTGATTATCCTGACCGATCTCCTTCTCTTCCTCCTCCTCCTTCTCCTCCTCCCAACCCCAACCCCCACCTCCCCCTCTCTCCTCTCTCCTTCCTCCCCAGATGCGAGGTGTGCTATCCCCCCCTCTTATCATCATCACCATCATCGCTCCCACGTCCAGTCTTTCCACGCTCCCTCCTACGACCGTCCTTCCTACGACCGCCCTTCCTTCGACCGTCCCTCGTACGAGCGCCCTTCCTATGAACGCCCTTCCTTCGAGCGCCCCTCCTTCGAGCGCCCTTCCTACGAACGCCCTTCCTTCGAGCGCCCTTCCTACGAGCGCCCTTCCTACGAACGTCCTGCGTACGAACGCCCTGCCTACAGCCGTCCCTCTCAAGACCGTCCCTCTCAAGACCGTCCCTCTCAAGACCGTCCCTCTCAAGACCGTCCCACTCAAGACCGTCCCACTCAAGACCGTCCCACTCAAGACCGTCCCTCTCAAGACCGTCCCTCTCAAGACCGTCCCACCCAAGACCGCCCCTCCTACGACCACTCCCCGCAAGATAACTGGAACCCCCGTCTCTGCGTGATCTCCGGAAACCAGCTCTACATGTTGGACCAGGAGGAGGTACTGTTTCCTTCTGTAGGGTTCTTTATCTGTTGGTCATAAACCCATATTCCCACAGAGCTGCTGAAGGCACAGACCTATTCCAGCCTTCCTGCCTGGGGTAATTATGATACAATTTCACACCAGGGCGTCATCTGTTATCTAGATTTCTGCCCTTTTCAGACAGGGAGGACATTGGTTTCCCCTAATGAGGAAAAGTGGACTACAACTGAGTCGTTTTTATTGTCAACACACATCACACTAATGGTCCGGAGCAGTATCGCTCAGTAGAAATAAAGGATCAGATCCGGATCGGGGGTCAGGAAATTGCAATTTCTTTGTGTGTAATTGCATAAATTATCACTAAGTGAAGAAATGAAAACCAGGACCAAAAAAAACAACTTTCGAGTTCCCATGATTAAAAAACGATTCACACAAATAGGTAGGCCAAAGCTACATTCGTGAGCCTCCTGTGATTTGAATCAGTTAAAAATAACACATGCTTTGCAACATACATAACAAACTGTGTGTGCTCAGGCCTTTTAAACAACGTCACAGTCCTATGAAATACACTGAGTTGCATTTGGGATTTTAGATGTTCACATTGCCCCACATTTTGAAAACTGACATTGACAGAACATGTTACCCATATTTGACATGCATATCCATACACATGGAAAACCTATTGGTATGCTGCTAAAGTCCGACTCCTGTCTTCTTTTCAAAGCACAGTAAGTCAGAGTGACTTCCTTCTCAGTCAATGCTATTTCCCAGCAAACGTCTCCGTTCATTATTGCCGTGAGTGATGTACTTTCATCAAAATGATCTTTCCTTCAGTGAAAACAAAAAAAAAAGCAGCGACTTGATGTTTTTATAGGCGTCTTTCCCTCGGCTTGCGCCACTTCCCTTTGTGCTTGTTAAGGACCCTGCTTTAGTGCCACGTCCACCCAAAACAGGTCAGTCAGAAAATTCATGAAGAGCGGAGCTTTTTGGGCTTGTTGCCTCAGGCTCACTCCAGGGTTCAGTTTCAAGGGCACTTGTCAATTCTGTGGCAAAATCTTCAGAAGCGTGAATTGTTTGTTTAAGGCGCAATTTAAGGTCGTTCCGTGTAAAAAGGGGGGGGGGGGGGGGTTCCACACGGTTAAAGTTAATCCCAATTCACGACTCGGTTACTATTAACTCCGAGTTTAGTTTCTCACCGTGAATTATTTAGAATAATAGGTTTACTTTTTCTGCAACCTATATTTGACTGAATGGTTAATCATAACAGAGCAAGGCAAAACTCTCCTGAATCTCATGAATCTCTTCTGCTGGCCAACAAAATAACTAAACAGGAATGGTGTAGGTGTACTGTAGCACTCCAGAGTTACGAGATTCGTTGTTCCAAAGTGCACAGCTGACACCGAAAAGCAGTTTTTCGATCTACAGCTGCTTCCCCTTGCAAAATTTTGAATCAAAAACGACCGCAAACAGCGACGGTGAACATTTCGTCTAACTTTTCCGGGGCCAGGAGTGGGTACCGTCCCTCTTCCAGGCCCGAGGCCGGAGATTTATAACGCGGCCATAAAACGGAAGCTCAGCCAGTAAAATGTTGTCAATAGTGTGTGCGCCCTTATCGGTGACTCATAACAACAACACGCACGTCCTGATATTAAGGCGGCGCTGGCGCACGGCTGCCAATGTTATCTCTCACTGCCATCACTCAGGGGAATGGCGTAGTCTGTGATCCTAATAAAGGACAAAACTGCTCCGGAGGGATTGAACGCCGGCTCGGGTCAATTAATCAAAGGCCCAGCCCTGTCTAATTGTGCCAATAAGGCTGCGGCCGTGGATGGATCGGGAGCGAGGACTGATGCGCTGACGGTCGTCCACCTCGCTGGGATGAGAGCAGTTAAATATTCATGGCTGTCACTCACCCCATGTGGCGAGCAAGGACGCATGGTCTCGCTCTCTCTCTCTCTCTCTCTCTCTCTCTCTCTCTCTCTCCTTCCCTCTCTATCTCTCTCCTTCTCTCGCCCTCCCTCTCTTTCTCTCTCTCTCTCTGTCTTTATCCCCCATCCCCTCTCTCTCTCTCTGTCTCCTTCTCCCTCTCTCTCTCCGAACCTTAAAAGTCAAGTCTCTCCCCCCTCTCTCTCTATCTCTCTCCCTCTCTCGCTCGCTCCCTCTTTCTCTCTCTCTCTTCTACCCTCCATCCTTTCTCTCTCTCTCTCCCTTTCTCTCTTTTCTCTCTCCCTCTCTCTCTCCCTCCCTATTTCACTCCTCATCCACTCTCTCTCTCCCTCTCTCTCCCTCTCCCTCTCTCTCTGAACCTTAAAAGTTAAGTCTCTCTCTCTCTCTCTCTCTCTCTCTCTCTCCCTCTCTCTCTCTCCCTCCCTCCCTATTTCACTCCTCATCCACTCTCTCTCTCCCTCTCTCTCCCTCTCCCTCTCTCTCTGAACCTTAAAAGTTAAGTCTCTCTCTCTCTCTCTCTCTCTCCCTCCCTCTTTCAACCCTCATCCTCTCCCTCTCTCTCTCTCTCTTTCTCTCTCTCTCTCCCTCCCTCTGTTCTCACAGTCCTCACAGCGCTCAATTCATTTTGACTGGTTTCAGATTGGTTTAGTGGATGAGGGATGGATTAGGGAAGCAGGACCCTCCCCTTAACTCCGCATTCTGCTTCTACAAGCGGCCGCACCCGGGTGTTGCACGGCGTCGTGCGTGGTGCGGTGGCTGTTTGCCTCCATACCCGTACAGACGCTGTGTATAACGTGTCCACCGGGGGGCAGCGTCACATTTACTGGACCAAAATGTGCGGAACCAAAACTTTATTCAAAAACTTTGCAACTCAACATTCTGTTTTTTTATCTAAACCTCACCGCCGGGGTTTGTGAGGTGTGGGGGTGTGCGGCGTCGGCTGGGCCGGCGGTTACCCACAACCCCCTGCGCTGCGTCGCTCCGCCAAGACGTTTTCGGGCCCCCCAGGAGAGGCATAAACCGGGCTTTACTCTCCCTTTAAACACACCTTTCTCAGACCCAAGTCCAATACTCCGCTTACCAACAGCCCATGTACCCAGGCTGCATCCTCTGCTCCCAGAGACGCCGTCCTCTGATCAATCCTCCCATCGATTCATCACTCTCACCCCCGTGCATCATCACCCCCCCCCCCCCACTCTCTCTATTTCATCAATTGTTGTTTTCTCCCTACTCTGCATGTGTGTCGTCCCTCTCTGTCTGTCTGTCTGTCTGTCTGTCTGTCCACCCCGTCGCGCATCCCCTTCACCGCCGTTTGTTGCCTCCCCCTCAATTCCACCCGTTTCCCTTCCGTCTCGCCATCTGTCCTCACCGCTTCCCCGTCTCTCCTCCGCGCTCTCCCTCCACCTTCTCTCCATCTCTAATGCCTTTCATGACCAACTCGGTCCCCCCCCCTCCCTCGCTCCCGTTCCTCTTTGCTGCCCCCCCTTATCCGCCACTTCATCTGGCTCTCCCTTTCCATATTTCCTCCTTTCATGTTTTAATTCTCAACATCACTCAACATCCCTCTCTCGCTGAATCCAATTCACTGCAATTCTATCAAACAAACGGAAGAAACAATATTCCTGACCCAATGAAGTCCACGCAATCAAGGACCAGACAACGATAATCAAAATCTCCCTCGCCCTCTTTATTCCATCTCTCGGTGTGTCTCCATCCCCCCTCTCCCTCTCCTTCTCTCTCCCTCCCTCTATCTCTCCATCCCGCTCTCTGGGGTGACTGGCAGTGCTGCTTGCTTCTCCCACAGACCAGCTGTCCCTGCGCTGCGTTCACACACCACTCGCTGCTTTTCTTGCTTATGAGCGACAGCGAGAGGCCTCCTCCTCCGCGGGGAGCGGCTCCGCCCCGCTCAGGTTTTTGCCCCGGTGCTGAAACGCGGGGCAAACCCCCCCCCCATGCATGGTGCATGTTCATTTTTCTCCACAAGAATCTGGTCATATTGTGCACGGTTACGGTGCCGATAATACCACTGGAGCTCATGCAGAGTTATTAGGTTGACTCTCAAAAGCATGAAAGAAGAGCACTGATTGCTTGATTAATTATATTTGATTTATTATTCAATTGAAAGATGAATTATATTTGAGGAACACATACATTTCTAAATGGTTCATAATTTAATTATCTTTCATTAATCGTGGTCTGAGAACAATAATATGAATCACAGCTTCCAGCTCGTGGAGCATCTGAGGCTGTAATGGTGCAGTATGTTGTGTAACTTAAGCTTGTTTTTTCATTGCCTTTTTGTCAGCTTCCACATCCAAATTGCCCCTTCCCATTTGGCTTGAATAGTTACACAGGCCAGTAACAGATGTTATTCCCGATTTCTCTTATCTCTTCAGTGCGAAAATTCATCTTGTAGTAGGCAAACTGAAAATATACTGAAAGATCCTATCTGGTTTCTGGGCTGTACGCACGGCTGTGTTTGCTGGCGGTGGAGCAGGTTTCAACATGAGGGGTGGATGTGGGATCTTACTATGCATCAACACAACAGAGTCCATGTATTTATGCAAGTGCAGCACATCTGCACGCGGCATCACACAGCGGCTTGATTTCATAGTCTGACAGTTCCAACAAATATGTGAAAAAAAAAAATACAGTATGTACCTCATTTCAGGACTTTTAACGTGTTCCTCCTCTGTTTAGAGTGTAATTCAGAAAAGCCGTTCTCAGCAGAATCACGTTGATGAAATAAATTACTACGGTCAGGGATAAAACATTCCTGGGGCTGCGAGGAAGGTGATGGCGTGTAATGTCCAGGCCAGGGTATTCTGGATCAGCACTTCTTGCATTGCTGGCAGACAGAGTGCCACATTTCCCTGTAGGCTGTTCCGACGCGGAGCGGCCTGTAGGGGGAGCAAGCGGGCCGGCAGTGATGGCTGCCTGCCATCCCTTCCACACTCATCTCCTCTCACAGTGATTAAAAGTGACAGATCTCCATAAACCTCCGGCGCGCGCCGGTGCCGCGTCCCCCCAAAAGTTATGCGACCGGGCCTCCGCCAGCGTTATGCAAGACGCCCAAGGAGCGCGGCCCTTATTAGCATGTGTATGTTATAGGCAAACACACTGAAATTGAGCCACGGCGGCGTGCAAATTGAAATTCCAAAAAGGTTTTTGTCTGAATCCGTGCCGTGCCTTCCCTCGCGTGCGCGGCCATGTGCGGTTGGTGGCGGTGGGCGCTGTTGACACTGCAGGTTGAATGCATTCGGTCGGGTGCCAACGGTTGTGACTTATGCCCGTAGCTAATGTTCTTGTCACGAAGAATTAAGCGTAAGTCATGAATTCCTAGTATTATTATTACACATACACGGCTCTTGGAGCCGACAGGGAATCAGGGAGGACACGTGTGATCAATTATGTAATGAAGGTGTGCAGGTTGGAAGTTGAGAAAGCTCAAGAAAGCATCTGTGACGCGCTTTTGAACCGCACTTCAGATAGACGTTGAAGACATACTTGACATTTGACTTACGCCGGCACGCCACTCCACTATATATAAAGGATTAAAATAAAAAAATGTAAAAGGTCAAGCTGCAAATATACGGGATTAAACGGCTTTTATCGCGGGGATTTGATTAATTTGCCCGTTGGTGTAAGTAGTGTTGCATACTTCTCGCGGCGGTACCCCAGAGAAGGAGGGAAAGTAGGTCTAATTTGTCTCCTGCCAGCTTTACCCGGCGCAATTGCCAGATCCGGATGACCTTAAAAGCAATTCACTGCAATTCATCATTTTTTATTTACACAATTGGTGGGTTGCCGAGCGCGGCGCGGACGGTAACAGGCGGCCTGAACTTTTCCGAAGATAGCCGCAAATCCGTGTTAAAAAAACAAAAGCGCGACTGTGATTAACGTTCGTATTCACGGTTTTAAGGACGGAAAGGTCATTTTAAAAAAAAACGGTCCGAGCGGTCAAGTGCCTTCCCGTAGTGTGTTTGAATGGTGTGTTGTTGTCACGCTGAGCTCCGTAACGATTACTACTTACTCATTTGGCTCCTCAACGATTCCCGCTTTTGATTCCTTACTTTTATTTTCTAACCTTTTGTTAAAGTTTACCCCATGTGTAAGTCAGCGCTTTATCATATTTGGACGCGTCGCTCTTTTACGCCTTCCGTTGCCGACGGTTCCCGACCCCAGGCTTCCCGTCTCAGGTTTAATTTTTCGGGCCGAGTTTCGTGCTGTTGAGAACATTGGACACACAGGATCTTCGATTTCAGAACTCACGCTCGGTGTCTCCAGGCAAGTATCCCAGGGTGAGTAATAACAACAACAAAGTACTCGTAGTCTGACGTCTGCGTCCCCACGTGTGTGTGTGTGTGTGTGTGTGTGTGTATGTGTGTCTGTGTATGTGTGTGTGTGTGTGTGTGTGTGTGTATGTGTATGTGTATGTGTATGTGTGTGTGTGTGTGTGTGTGTGTGTGTGTGTGTGTGTGTGTGTGTGTGTGTGTGTGTGTGTGTGTGTGTGGTCATGGAGGCGGGCCTTCTGTCTGTCTCGTCGGGACGTCACTGGGGAAGTGAAGGACAGACTGTGCTTTTGGCCAATGTCACGGCAGTCTGTGTGTCAGTGTGTGTCAAGTCGAGTGTGCGTGTGTGTCCTCAGATCCATTAGTATGACGCCTGCATTTGTGTCCCCTCCGCTGTGTGTGTGTGAGTGTGTGTGTGTGTGGGTGCTCCCTCAACTGAGAAGGGAATTTTGTTGTCTATTAGTGTATTTGAGTGTAATTTCATTTTGCTGTTGCTTGTGGGTTTATGACGTGTGTGTGTGTGTGTGTGTGTGTGTGTGTGTGTGTGTGTGACAAGTGTGTAATCGATTACTTCTTAATGTGCAGCAATCAAACAGAGCTGGTGCATAACGCTTGCACACACACACACACACACACACACACACATACACACACACACACACACACACACACACACACACACACACACACACACACACACACACACACATTATACCAGTACAAGGCCTTCCACCCTGTTCTCCTGCTCCTCCCAGCTGTTCCTGTGGTGGCAGCACTGACATATGGGCGGCCGGGCGGAGCAACAACACCACCCTTCTCCACCCGTCACATCTGTGACATCAGTCCGCCCTTAAAACCTCCACCCTCCCCCCTCCTCTGCGCTTCGCGAAGCATCCGTGCATCTTCTAACGTCCTTCCCTTCAGGACTAAAAGATTGAATGACTTTTATTTTTCTAGCACCGCCAGCTGGTTTTGCAGTGAAAGTGTGAAAAATGAGACTCCTCCTCCTCCTCCTCCTCCTCCTCCTCCACCTCCACCTGCTCCCCCCGCCGAGTGCTTCACCTCCGTAGGATCTTCAGCGATGTTTACTCTTTCCCTAATTTCAGCCTGTTTCCTCCGTGAAGCCCCCGCATACTTGTCGTGTTGTTGGAAACAACGCGGCGTTATCTAACACTGTGACTCTGCTCTTGGCGGCTGTGCTGCACAGTGGCTCGGACCGTTACGAGCAACAAACCGACTCGGTGTGTTTCATCCCATTTTATTCGGGTCCCATTAGCGTCTGCGTCACGGCAGCTGTTCTTCCTGGGGTCCACATCGGAGGTTTAGATTGTGACAACGCCGATCACCTGACAAAAAAACGTAAAAATCAAACAAGGAAAACTCAAAATAGAGACAAGTACAAGACAAGCTCCTGAGGTTTATGCACCAAATATAATAATGATAATGGTGGTTAGAATAAAAATGGTGATATTATAATTCAATAAAAGATTTAAATCGACTTTTATTATTTCCTTGAGTTATTTGTCTGGGGAGTGAGTTCCGTCGGTACGTTTCTCGAAACGTGACCATCGGACCGTCAGATTGATTTTGCTCTCGAGGTCGGCGATGTGAATGGCGCTTTGGGTGAAGGTCTCGGCAAAATGATCATATTTATATGTGAGACACTGCGTCGTTCAAATAAGAGATAATAAGATAAACTAAATAAGAGACTGTGGCGTACCTGTCCTTTCTCTGGGCCAGGGTATTTATCTTTACGGCGTGATGGCCGGAGAGAATAAACAAAAAAAAATTCAAGGACTTTTTCTCGTGTGATTTGAGCGAAAATGAAAATTAAAAATATATTGATTTCAATTATCGTCGTCACGGATGTTACTTCCAGCTGAGGTACAATTTACAAGTGAAATTGAAAAAAATTGATTGATTGGCTGCCAAACTGGTCTAACGGGTGGCTATAAATTAAATTAAAAAAGAGGAGAAAAAAAAATCAAAACACTAACTGGCTTATTATATTTTTCATCAGAAACCGACCGCTTGAACAATTGTAATGCTCTGTGAGATTAACACGGTGGCCTCGCTGCATCACAAGTTAGGGTTTGTTTCGGAAAAGCAACAACAACAATAAAAATATGATTAAATATGAAGCTACTATTTATTTGTCACATGCAGTCATACAAGTACTTCATAAAAGTAGGAAGATTGAAAAAACACTGTATATATACATAGAGTATATGATAATAATAATAATAATAATAAAAACAATATATATACAGTATGTAATGATAACAATAATAATAATAATTATTATTATATATATGTCTATGTATATATATGTGTATATATATATATATATATATATACTGTGCGTATATATATATATATATATATATATATATATAATTTTTTTTTTTATCAAAATCTGAAAATAATTTATACAAGAAAGCAAACTGATACATATATTGTTGGTTGGTTGCAGATGGATATTGTTTTCTTATATTTTCTGTATATATATTTTGTATTTATTTAGAGGAAACAAACCCATATTTGTATATTATACAAACATGGGTTTGTTTCCTCTAAATAAATACAAAATATATGGGCAGAAATATAAGAAAACAATATCCATCAGCAAAGTATATATGTATGAATATCTATGTATGTACAGTATGCAACGGTATGTACATGTCTAACAGGGAATAATAATAATGTACATACGGTGTTGGAGGAACAGGCGGTTGGGGGTGTGTCAGTGACGGCGTGCAGGCGTGTTGTGCAAAGGGCCCAAAGTGGAATGATGCAGAACACAAATACATATTCAAATCATAATACAGGACAGGAATCGACAGATGAATCAGCGTAACGATCGAACCGTGTCAGGAGACCAACAGCGTCGTGGGGGCCGAGCTGCGGGACCCGTCTGCAGCCCCTCAACCCACTGCCAAGATTATGTCACAACTCCAGCTGCAGACCCTCCTACTACTCTCCTCCTGACTAACCCCCCCCACCCCACCCCCCACCCCCTCCCCTCAACCCCCGCCCCCGCCCCTCAAGGGTGGGGTAGAAAAGTATTACTGGTCTTCTGAGTGAGACAGGCGGGCTGGCAGTGATGAATAGCGCTGGGGTTGGAGAGCAAAATGGGAGGCAGCGAGTGAGTTGATTCTTTCTCAAGTGGATGTCATTTAGTGAAATTACCACGTTCACGTACTGTAATTGGCTGGTATTGACGGTTCGCTGGCTAGCCAGGAATTAAATATGTTTAGAGTCATCATTTGAAGATAATTTTAGCCCGCTCTGTGTTTTGGGGAAAAAAAAAACAAAAAACCTCTTGACATTTTCTCATAAAATGTGGTGCTTCCAACTCGGATTTCAGTCGGAACTCGTTGCTTCTCCTGAGGGAAGAAGGCGGACAACATCTGGCTCCTCTTACAAAAAAATACAGTATATAATCTGTGACCTTGTCACTCCTGTCGGCTAAAAAAAAAAAACAAACACCCGGCGCTGTCCATGCGTCTCCTCCGGGCTCCATGGCAACGGCGGAGGACTCAAGACCTCCACCGGGATGAAAGGGAAGTGTCGCTTAGAGCCTGGTGAATGCTTTATTTCCTTGATTATCATCAAAAAGACGGTGCGTGTGGACGCCACGCTCCGCTGCCCTCTCCTCGCGCCGCTTCTCCGCGGAGCCTCGTAAACCACTTGGTTAATTACCTTTATCGATAACCCTATAAAGCAACACGGCCGTTATAGAGCCACGTAATAGTTTACGCCCCTGATCAATGAGGAGTTGGTGGAATGAGACATTTTAAAAACCGGAGTTCACCGCTTCTCCTTGGGGGCCTTGACAGCACTCGGCCGTGCTGTGGAACAGTTCTCTCTGCCTCTTTTTGAGAATTGCATCATGTAGAAGTGCAATATCCTACGATTTGTCTTATTATTATTATTATTATTATTATTATTATTATTATTACTATTATTGTCACCCACTGGGCATCCACTGCAGCCCGGTCATACCAGAAGGGGGGGACCCCTCTTCTGTGGCCCCTTCCTCAAGGTCTCTCCTTTTTTTATCTGTGCCCGGATGAGGGTTCAGACTCTGGGGATGGCGCTGATTTCTCCCTGAACCGTGGGTTGGTGAAGCCCTTTGAGACTGTACTGTGATTAAAGGCTTTACAAATAAACTCCACTTGACTCGACTTGACTCCCCCGGAAATCAACGTCAACAGACCCCATGGCGGCACGTTTGTGTGTTTTTTTTTTTCTGGTACTTTGAATGGTTCTGCTTTTTCCTTTCTTTTCTTTTTTTTTTTTTTTTTTTAATAAGCTCTGTATAGGCTTCCAGCTGCTCTGTATTTGTTCTGTATTTTTTTGTTGTTTGTTGCTTAGCTTTCTCGCGTCTTGCGGGGTTGAAGCGTGGATCAGACTGGCCGACGCACGGTTCCCCCTCAGCGCGCGGTTTTCTTTTGGAGCCGTCGCCGCGCGGGGGTGACGCCCGAGGTGCCGTCCTAACGAAACCGGCCCCCGGGTCAGCTGCTTTGAATGCCTCGGCACCGGCATTTAAACCGCATTCTATTCGATCGCTTTTTAACTGTTTAATTACTCCATCGGGATGAGCGGGAAAAAAAGCTCAAGCAGATAAGATGGAGGTGGCTTTTTTGTACTCTGTTGTGGGCCTCCATCAGGATAGAAAAGTCGGTGTCGGAGACTCAACACGCAAGCGCTGATTGCCCAAAGTGGATTCTACCGTAGATCATACATTCTACAGCTCGACTTGGAGTAGATTGCAATAAATGTCTGTGTTTGGGCCTGTTATTAAATAGTCACCTCGCCCCAAGTGAGACTTGGCTTCAAAAGCAGACCCAGTGCTGGGAAAATGAGGTTTGGGAGAATTATGTGATCTATCAGAGCGTCTGTCGGCTTTCACGTTGCTGCGGTATTTGGAGCGAATGTGTTTGGGTTGACATTCTATGTTAATATTATTCCTGTGTCACAAACTGAGAGAGAGAGAGAGAGAGAGAGAGAGTCCCCTCGTCATCCCGGAAAGAATCGATTTCACAGCCCGGGGTGAGATGTAGGCCATCTTCTTAAGCAGCGAGAGCATATATTTATCCTTTTTACAACAAAATATTCTTAACTTGTTTCTAAAATAATAAACCCAAGTCGAAATATGCCCTCGGACCGACAAGGCCTCCTTAAAATATTCCTCCAAACAGATTAAAAAATAAAAAATAAATAAAAAAACCCGCAGGGGTTGGCATTGTATTGCATTATGCGCACAGCAGTGCTTCATCATTAAAAATAAATAGGCAGAAAATTTTAACCCCTCAGTGCATAATTGCCTCAAACAACTAGGCAGACGACTCCTTAAAGGGACATACGTATCGCTGCTGTCAGGTGAAAACTCATAACTCCTATTCCTATGTTTGGTTTTTAAATTTTTTAAATTATTATTATTTCTTCCATAGTTTGGGACCACTGCCGGCCAATTAGACGAGCAGCGGGCGTGTCTTCTTCGACCCGACAATTGTGACATCCCTTTTCCCCTTCCGCTCGTCTGACGCGGCCGCGCTCCCGGCGTGCCAGCGCGGCGCTCATGAAGAATGGATGCGGAAGCGCCGCGGCGTGTTCCGTATGTTCCTCATCGCGGAGGCCGCGCGGCCGCTTCACGCCAACGCAGAGCGCGGCCGGTCCAGAGGAAACGAGCGCGTCTCACAAAATGGAGCGAACGCAGCTATTCCTAAATTGGTTGCACTAAGTGGAGAGGGAGAGAGGGAGAGAGGGAGAGAGAGAGGGAGAGAGAGAGAGAGAGAGAGAGAGAGCAGATTCAAACCGGCGGCTGATTAATGAGGTTGGCGCGTCCAGGTGTCTTCTGGCCGGCCGCGCCCGCTCACGCTTTTGTGCGTTTGGCGCGAGGGGAAGGCAACGGAAGTCTTTTGACGCGGAGCGCCTCAACGCAGGTTTCCCGAGATGCTTCACAAAATAAACAGTGTTCTAAAACGTACATAACACATAAAGGCGGGGAGATAAAAGTCGGCGGAGCACACGCAGGGGAAGAGATATTTGATCCCGCGATTGTACCTTATTCTGACATGGGGAGTCGGCGAGGGAATAATCACCGTTAAGGCTTTAATGTAGCATGAATAATAATGAAGGATGAATAATAACAAGAACAGCTCGCAGGATCAGAGCAACACAACTCGCACACCCGCACCCAACGTACAGCGTGTAAAAGGCACGGTACAACGCACTGCAGCACGCCGCTTCTGTGGCGAGCGTGGAGCTCCTGCTGCCGTTGTATGTGAAACTTTTATGCATCAACACGCACACACACACACACACACATACACACACACACACAAGGAAAGAGAGTGTTGTGAAATTTGGTGTATTTCAGTCTCGACTGTTCTGCCCCCTCACCCCCTTTTGTTACTGTTTTACAGCCCCCACCCCACCTCCACCCCGACTCGCTTCCTGAATTTGCTTCATAATTGATATTAAACTGTTCAACAACGGGAGCAGATAAAAGGGAAGGAAAAGGCGCTTCAACAGGAAAGGACCGTTATGAAAGGGGAGAGGGCTGCGAAATGCTGCATGTGGAGCCTTACATAGAGGAGCACGCACGCACGCACGCACGCACGCACGCACTCTCACACACACACACACACACACACACACACACACACACGCACTCCACAGTCACTCCATTCAGTGGAGTTTTTCCCTAGCGAACGTTCAGGATCCGTGTGGAACGTACGACTCAGAATGACCTGCCAGCGTCCTTCTCTGTTACTGGCTCGGATCCAACCCCCCCCCCCCCAAAGAGCAGCACTATCTGTTCTGCAGTACCGTACACACACGCGCACACGCGCACACACACACACACACACACACACACACACACACACACACATTTGTGTCCCGACATTGCACTGCTGCAAGCAGCTCGTTGAAGATATGCTCTGAGGCACAGCGTCATGATGTTTTGGAGTGTGTACACACACACACATACACACACGCACACACACACAAAGGCTCATTTCTAGTACTTGTACTTAAGTTGAATTTCTGTGCTCCATACTGCTGAGGACAAACATGAACAGATACAAAGCATAAAGGATTTTCTAAAGCATTCTCTTCTTTTCATTGTTTTTATAAAAAAAAAAAAAAAAAAAAAAAAAAAGGATATTTCTTTTGAGAATCGTTATTTTTGGAGTCTTTTACTCATTTCCGCCGCGGTGATAGGGGACGACTGTGTGAACTGTGCAGAAATCTCCTGCAGAGTTTGTTTGTGAGTACGTACATGTTTCTGTGAGCGGAGGAATATTCCCCCCCCCCTCCCCATCGAAAAAACCATGGCGGTGTTTGAAAAGCCAGCCTTGCTGATTAGTGCCGCTCTTTCTCCGCCGTTTATGCTCCCTCAGGTTGCTCTTTTATGAGTTTGGGGAGATGGGGCCGTCCGTGGTGGTGTTGTAAAGTGTGGTCCGTCTTCTTTATTGTGTTTTATTTTATTCATTGAGCGATTCTGTCTCCCCGTCGAGTAATGTCGAGTTTCTGTATTTATTTAGCGGTGAAACAATAATTCATAGAAGGGAATTATCGATCCACCGCAAATCCGTCCGATTTCAATTTTGTCGGTTCGGTGTTGTAGTGTGCGCAGAATGTTCTCACGTGCTATTTTACAGCATCACCAAAATGTGAACCCCTGTCCTCGTCGCGTGTTGCAGAATAAAACATTGTCTTTCCCGTAATTCGGTTGCGTAACTTATTTGAATAGATTGCTCAAATAATAAAAGGAAAATATATATACAGTATATATATAAATAAAATGAATACACCATAAAAACAAATCCTTAATTGCAAACCTTTCTTTTATTTATTTTTTGAATTACCAGTGGGTGGTTCTGGATCAGATGTGCTGTATTGTACTGTGTGAATGAAGTTCTTGATTTGCCCTTTCTTTGGAAGGACACCTGGAGTTAGCGCTCACACAACCCTGACCTCTGTGCTCTCGTGTGCAGGTACACCCTTTACTGATGCGCGAGCGGCGCTCCGAGTCCCACAGGAACAAGCTACTGCGACGGACAGTCAGCGTTCCTGTTGAGGGACGACACCATCCGGAGATGGGTGAGTCCAGCTCCCTGCATCATCTGCTGCTTTCCTCTTTACATCTCATGTTCCTGTTACGAAAAAAAAGTCACCGAAAAAGCAAAAGCTGATTATCGTAGTCCCGGTGCCTGTGATAGTTGGGATAAGACTGCAGCTCCTGGTGCTGCAGATGATGAGAAACAATAAGAAATATCCAATAAAATACCTGCCACACTTCTTTACACAGTGTATATTATACACTGAAGCTTAATTTATCCAAATAAATACCCAATACCCCTTATGCCTGGGTCACACCACCGGCGACAGGGCTTCTGGGCACCTGGCATTTGTGGGCGTCTCGGCTCCAAATCCACCGGCTGTTGTGGGCGCTCCACAACAGCCAGTAGTATACATTATATAGATAGATGGTGCCAAACCGACTTAATTATTATTAAAAATGGTGTGGTTTGTTTGCTTGACAAAATAAAAAACCTCTTGAGAAAGTGACGTAAATGATCTTCCCATCCGTGCCTTAAAATAAAGTATCGTCCCCGTTGAAGAAACATTAAATGACGTGTTCCTTATTTTATCGATTTAAAATAATGGGACAATGCAGTGGTCCGGGCGTTTTCCGAGGACCCGCCCCATTGAGAGCTTAACTTCCCCCCTATTGGCTGTCGCCCGGCGCTTGGCGGCCCGACTTTCCTTGTCGCCGTGAAGCCGTGAGCTTGTCGCCGGTTGTGGCTCCGCCCCCTGCGGCCGGGGGCGAAGCCCAGCTACGCTTTGGAACGCTTGGCAGCCCTGTCGGTGTGACCGTACCATTACACAAAGCAGTCCAAGCAGTTTATTCAAACTCCCTAAACTCCCTATTTAAACATCAATGTCCGATGCAGTTTCCATTCAGTTTGATCAGAAACAAAAAACATGAAATGGCTGCGTGGACTTTGTCAGAGATAAACATCGGAACATCCCCTCGTACGTACAACTGCATTTTTATCTGAAACGTGAGTCCTAATAGAGAACAGACGCTTTCTTTCGTGCTTCATCGGTCCGTTGGTCGGATGCTTAGTGACCGACCGGCGTAGCTTTCGGGAAAGGGGAGGAGGTGAGTTTGTGGTGAGCTTTTAAAGAGCTGTGAGGTGTGATTTGTTTCGAGCGTTCCTCTCATTTTAGAAGCAGCCCCTTCCCACGCTCGCAGTGTTGAAGCCTTCATTTTACGAATTCTAGCAGTGGAGAGCATCTTGAAAACACCGTCACCACTTCCTCACATGGAGGAAGCCAGCGAAGTGGTCAGCCGCTGAATAATGACTTTATTCAGAATCAGAATCAGAATCGTCTTTATTGCGAAGTAAGTTTACACCTACAAGGAATTTTTCTTGGTGTACGGTGCATACATTTAACATGAATGTAAAACAATTAGTAAAATATATTAGAATATGTCAAATAAGGCAATTTTTTTTATTTTTTATAAAGCTGTACAGTTTGTGCAGGAAAAAAAATTGCAAATATTTTGTCTAATTCTATTTTATTGTCATTGTGCAGGCATATATAGTGTCGTAGGTCGACGAAAAGGAAAGTTGTTACTCCCACTGGTCGCCATTAGTCGGTGAAATTTCGTCGAGAATGGCAAACGTTACGGAAATCGTAAGCCTTGAACACCGCGGCTTTTTAACACTTTCAGCTGCATCTTCATCCGTAATGATAATTCATATTCATGAGCTGAACTTTGGTTGACGGATGCAAACCTGCTCCCAAGCCAAAGGCGTGGTTTTTCCAAATTCGATGCTGTCATCTGATTGGCTGTATGCAAACGAGTGGTTTGTATCAACATGAGTAGACAAAAAAACAGATGGTCTGAGAGAAGACCAACGAGGGGGCGCTCTTGAAAGGAAAAGGTGTATAGCTCAGGCTGTCACTGTCACTGTTTTCAGAACCTCAGCTGGTTCTGAAGACGGGATCTTAGGGCGGCTGCTTTCTTTGATAATACCCCGTCAGCCATACTTGTATTAGTTTTGGGTCCTCTCTACATTGTTGTTTTTTTTTGGGGGGGGAGTAAAATGACCTGTTTTGAAACCATTTCTGTCCGGCTACCACACACACACACACACACACACACACACACACACACACACACACACATACACACACACACACACACACACACACACACACACACACACACACACACACACACACACACACACACACACACACACACACACACACACACACACACACACACACACACACACACACACACACACGGAGGCTTTTCAAGCCCTCAGCCGCAGCGTCTCATTTGGACGACCCACCGCCATTGTCTGATCGATGTCTATTTGTGCCTCCGCTCCGCTCTGCGTTCAGGCCTTTTGTACTGTTCCTTTTTTTTTTTTTTTTTCCCTCCATTTTCTCTCCCATCTTCATCCGCCACCGGTCGTGATTTTCCTCTCGGGGCTTTCAGTGTACTCTTGACATTTCCCGCCCTTCTCTTTCCCGTCTATACTTTCGTCTGTCTGTGTTGTCCTCCCGTTCGGCGCTTCCGAACGGCCACGTCCGACCCCGACAGTGTTTCCTTCCTCCCTCTCTTTGTTTTTTATTTTTTGGCCTGGCTCTCCATCTCTCTCCCCCCGTCCCTCCGCTAACGCCCCGCTCGAACCCCCCCCCCCCTGCCCGGCTCGGCTATTTTTGGGCCGCCTCTTGCGACGTCCTCCGTCTATGACTCTCCCCCGACGGAACCCCCCCAGGGAGGGAGTGTGTCCACGTTCCAAGGGCCCGATGTTCCCTCGATGAAATCCAGGGACTGAGATTGTTAATGCTGCGTTTTGAAAATAAAACTGAAGTAACATATGAAAACATCCTTTTAAAACCTCTTCTTCACTCAAAATATAATTATTCCTGTTCCCGGTGATGGACAACACACACAAAAGAGACCGCCTTGTCCAAAAAAAACGGTTCAGTTATTATTCAGATTCAGACTATTCCGTTTTTGTGAAGATACCGGAGGTATGGACAATATTCCGCTTTTGGGATTGAAGGGGCATGGGGCTGTCGCGACCATAGGGTGGATTAGAGGTCTTCGGAGGTACCAAAATTCGGACCCGGAAACCTCTTGGACCAGGGGCTGGAGGCCTCGAGGGGGCTGGACAGACATGCGGAAATGCACACTCGCCCGCGCGCGCGCACACACACACACACACACACACACACACACACACACACACACACACACACACACACACACACACACACACACACACACATCTGAGCGGCCATGCAAGACGCTGATGCTGCGTGGTGACATGTGGTGACATGTGCTGACGCTGCCATGCAGGGTCCCGTCCCCCTCCCCCGCACGTTGCCAGAGCCCCTCTGCAAGCATACGTGCATATGCTAGCATGCTACGCTACGGGCGATGGCGCACTGATACCATTACGGACCATCTGTGGCCCCCTCCTTCCCCTAAGCGGTGGTCCCTGCCGGATGGGACTGATGCCCCCCTCCCAGGCATCCAGTAATTAGCAGATCAACGACGAGGAACACGGGGGCTGCCACAGGACCCGACTTTAAACTGAGTCCTAGGAGACAGGATTCTGACTCTACGACCCATTTGGACATAAACCAGCGGGAATGGTGCGGCCGGGCCGAGATGAAAGTGTAACTCAGGGGCTAGGTCCCCAAATTGTCCCAAGAACAGCAATTACAGAGTCTGACGAATGTTCTGGAGCCAGCAAATGAAAGACCAAATATCCTTCAACAACAAAACATTTAGTTATATTTTAAATATATCTGAATAATTTACATTAATTATGTTTTGTAATATATTGGCATGTATTGTAAAATACTGATTATGTGGAGTGCTTTCATGTATTAAAAATATTCAAAAAGAAATATTTTTTTATTTATATTTGTTTGTCTGTATCTGTTTCTATGAGATATAACTGTTTATACCTTATACCTTATTATTATTAT
The DNA here is from genome assembly GCF_960531495.2 of Zeus faber. Classification (NCBI taxonomy): domain Eukaryota; kingdom Metazoa; phylum Chordata; class Actinopteri; order Zeiformes; family Zeidae; genus Zeus; species Zeus faber. Next base: position 8,365,453 of record NC_137195.1, read on the forward strand.
GATTATTATTATTATTATTATTATTATTATTATTATACCTGTTGCAGGCATATATCCAGTGTATGTAGAAGGACTGAGTTACCTCGTTGACAGCTTCGGCACGGCACTCAACAGCCAGCTACATCAGGAAACATCATGGGATGACGCCCTCTTTCACCGTTAAACATTTGCATGTTTACGGTGTATTTCGACAACAACGCGTCAACCTTGATTCACGATTCTTCGTGCCTGCGTCTTCCCAGTGGGTTTTGATGAATTGGGAAATCTGCCGAAACCATCCCGGACGGACGCCAGATGTGATGACACACCAAGACGACAGACTTTTCAGTCCGGAGCCACAATTAGTCAAACCCACAATGACGGAATATCAAGGTCCTGATACAGCAAGATTGCAGATGCAATCATGTTCCCTCTTCATCCACCTCTTGCAGCTTGAAGGTTTTGGGGGGGAAAAAATAAAAAAAATTCAAAATGAGGTAATTAACATATAATTAAGGCATTAATCTTGGTGTATAATTGCACTGCAGCTTAAGCGTTTTATGCAAATATCTAGCTTAATTTGCAATTCATAATTGTGATGGGGGAAAATTATATTTGTTGACTAGTCAAAAAAAAATCCGAACATTTTTCTCCGATTTATATGCTCCTTTTCTTGTGATTTGAGAGCCAAAATGATGTCCGTATTTCAAATAGCACACAAATAGTGCTTATTAACTGTCATGATGGATCTGCATAATACTTCAGCTGTGGGGGAGGAAATTGTCTTTGCACTGCCCAACATGTCCCTCTCATAATAATTAGTGCAGGGAATACTCAAGCCCTCTTCATCATGTTTTCCACTGATTTAGGCTTTTTATATAATTTCATGATGTGATACTGTACGTATGCTTGATGCATTTATAATGAATAACAGAAGGAGGTCTTCGCTTGATTTGGTTAATGAGGGATTAAAATACCGGCAGGGTTTTGATGTAGCCCCTCCGGGGCTATACTGTATAGGTGGGCACACGGGAGGTGAGGAGGTGACAGCGGCAAGCACCTTAAAGTGTGGAAACTCTTTAAAGTGGTAATCCATCCGATCGTCAGTGTGAGGCGGATTACACTACGAGCCCCAGAATTCCATCGGAAACGGCGACAGGTTTTTTTGGTTTTTTTTCCCTCAAAATCCGGGTTTACCCTGGTCTTCGCCCCAAGATGGTCACTGCCCTACGTCGAAAGTTTGCCTTCTTCAGATCCATTTGTTCTGGTTTTTCTCGGTCACTTGAGGTGGTGGGGCTTTTTTTTTAAATTTCATCCGGGTTTTGCCGTTCTTTTTTTGTTGACGTTCATCCATATTGACAGTTTACGGACCACAACTTCATACGCTGCTTAATCAAATTCACTGCAGCTGCCTTTCCGTTCTTGCCGGGAAAAGGTGGACCCTGCCACCAAACAATGGAAACGGCATATGGAGGAGCACATGGATGATGGAAATACATTGAATGGCTGTTTGTTATAAAGTGCCAGCTGAGAAAACATTACACTATTTATCCCGCCCACACTAATACAAGGCTCCAAGATATTTATTTATTATTTATTTATTATTTTTCTAAGGTGTTAAATGTAATTTACAGGCAGATTATCTGTTCGGGCTGAAATCGGATGTTTTCATAAATCGAATGTCATAATTATGGGTTGTCCTCTGAGATTAAAGGCTTGAAGTGAGTGGCTTAAAATGCCCTCTTTTGTTCATTCCCTGACATTTTTAAAGTTGCTTTCCGACAGGTGCATTTTGGGCAACCATTAAAAAAAAGTTTAATTCCTCTCCCTCCCACACTTCCCCCTCATTAGCCTCTCAAAGATGGAGCATGATAATCCCCATTAATGAATTTGGCCTTTTAAGTTGAGTGTTCAAAATCGAAATTGACTTTGTCTGAGGCTTTTCAGTTGTTGAGAGAAACCTTATTATCTAAATGACTTCGTCTGCGGGGCAAAATTACAAACACTGTAAGGCTGATTGGCATTAACTTTGGCTGAATAGAGAAGCAGCCGTTAAAACGCATCAGTTTGTCCCCGCAAAGCCGCCTCTCATTCCAGCTGTCGTCGCTCGGCTGATGAGGCAATTGCCGTGGGCAAGGACCACTTTAAAAAGATCGCTCGAGAACACCGCGCCACATGTGACGCCAACTCAGTCTCACAAGAAGCCAGAACCCTTCAGCCAAAGGTAGTCACTACCTTCATATGCTAGAAAGGCAGCGGATGTTAAAATTTTCCTTCATAATCACGTTAAAATGGTCTAGTAAATTTCTCTAAGCTATTAAGAGAATGCATTGTAGATACACAAATCTTCCCACCTAATACTTAAGGGCAATATGGTTATACTCTGTATCTAAACTTGCAGCTGTGTCAAAACACAGTGACGGTGCAGCATAACATACCGAAAGATTAATACACTGAAATATTGCAATATATTGCAAAACTCAATTGAGGACTGTGGCAGTTTTGCCTACCACACGCCACCCAAGTGACGTTTTCAGGGACCTCCGGCACAGAGAAACAGACGCCGGGGTTGTAGACACCAGTTTATTGTAGAGAGTGGGCCAGTTGGAATTAGCCCAGGAGCAGATAGACACATGTCATGACAAGGCTCCTCTTTCCTAAGTGTGTGTGGGGATGGGGGTTTTACCTGCTGCTCTTTAGACCAATCAATGAGCAACAGGTATGCAGCCACTCTGACCCAATCACCGAGATCCAGGTCAGGTGTGGCTGCTCAAACCCCGCCATCCCAACATCACAAGGACATTAATTGCGATCTTGGATGGGAAATCTTCTACGATATTAGCATGGAACTCTACACAAAGTAGGAGTCAGTTTTCAGATAATTAACACATTGGACGTGACGCATTCATGCAATTCATTTTTAACAAAACACACAATATATATCACAATATGTTTTTATATTGCATTAACAGTATTGGTGGCCCTAAACATCCCTTGCCTTTTTTTTTTCCATACAGTCAAACTAGTTAAGAAAGTCAATCCAACAGTATTAGAGCCAAAGCCTCTGTTTAATAAATTGAGAAGAAGAAGAAAAAGAAGAAGAATCTTTAATTATCACACAACACACCACACCACAACACACGCACACACACACACATGCACATGCTTTTGGATGGTGGCCGGTGAAATGAGGCCTCTGCATTTAACCCATCCTGGCTTGTCCTTCCTCCGGGGGGGCAGCCAGGAGCAGTGGGCAGCATTCGTGGACGCGCCCGGGGACCAGGTGACGAGTGTCCATCGCTGGTCAGACGATGACGTGTGCATGTTTTTGGTGTCCTCACTGACATTAGGTGGAGGAAACCCCATGTGAGACCCTTTAACCTGTATTTTGTGAATAAACAATACCTCGCAAATGTCATTTAACACATTTGCATAGTATGTTTCACCTAAATCTGCTGAGATGTGGTGTCATGATACTACCTTGAACTGGCCAAGACGTCCTGTTTGCAGTAAGGTCGCCTTGTTGCAGTAAAACGTCGGATAAAATAACTCTTGAAATCCACAGTGGATTCCAATCTGCAGTGAATTGCATTGTATTCCGGGGCCTGCGTAAGTGAGTGCGTCAACGCTTTGAGCTCCGACTCTTTTTGCTTCCAGTGATCCTCAATTTGGAGAAGAAGAGGGTTGTTTTTTGGGTTTTTTTTCGGCAGCATGAGCCAAAGTGTGACTGTGCATTCCAGGTCAGGATGACAGCAGCTTGTACAGTAGAGCGTGGGATGCTGTCAGGGCCAGAAATTAAAAATAAATAAATAAATAAATAAATCTGCCCCCCCCCTCGACTTTACTCACCCCCCCCCCCCCCCCCCAAGAAGCCTGTTCCTGTCTGCAGAGATTTGCTGAGTCATCCCGCTCTCTTGTCGTCGCTGCTGCGCTCAGCGTTTGACAGACATGAACATGGAGGTTTCTCCTGCAGCCGGAAGAAAGCAGCGGCTTTGTTGAGCCGTGTGCAGGCGAGGTTAAGTCCTCTGCTCGTCAGAGAACTCTGGCCCCTTCTCAAAGTACCCGAGGATGGAGACGTAACGCAGTGATGTCCTCATTTAAAATGATGGTGGCAGGTCGGTTGGTTGGTTGGATGCTTTGTTGGTTGGTTGTTTTTGGTTCTTTGTTTGGTTGGTTGGTTGGTTGGTTGGTTGTTGGTTAATTGATTGGTTGGTTGTTGGTTGGTTGATTGGTTGGTTGGTTGTTGGCTGGCTGGCTGGTCGGTTGGTTGGTTGGATGTTTGAGTTGTTTGGTTAGTTGTTGGTAGGTTGGTTGGTTGGTTGGTTGGTTGATTGTTGGTTAATTGATTGGTTGGTTGGTGGTTGGCTGGTTGGTGGTTGGCTGGCTGGTTGGTTGGTTGGTTGGTTGTTGGCTGGTTGATTGGTTGGTTGGTTGGATGTTGGTTAATTGATGGATTGGCTGGCTGGTTGGCTGGTTGGTCGGTTGCTTGGTTACTTGGGTGTTGGCTGGCTGGCGGGTTGGCTGGTTGCCTGGTTGGTGGTTGGTTGCTTGATTTGTGGTTGGTTGGTTGTTGGCTGGTTGGTTAGTAGGTTGGTTGGTTGATTGGCTGGCTGGTTGGTTTGCTGTTGGTTGGTTGGTTGTTGGGTTGTTGGATGGTTGGTCTGTTAATTGGTTGGTTAATTGGTTGGTTAATTGGTTGGTTGGTTGGTTAATTGTTTGCTTGGTTGATTGGTTTAATGGTTGGTTGGTTGGTTGGTTGGTTTGTTGTTTTTGGTTGTTTGTTTGGTTGGTTGTTTAGGTTGGTTGTTGGTTGGTTGGTTGGTTTGTTGTTGGTTAATTGATTGATTGGTTGGTTGGTTGTTGGTTGGTTGTTGGCTGGCTGGTTGTTTGGCTGGTTGGTTGGTTGGTTTGTTGTTTTTGGTTGTTTGTTTGGTTGGTTGTTTAGGTTGGTTGTTGGTTGGTTGGTTGGTTGGTTTGTTGTTGGTTAATTGATTGATTGGTTGGTTCAAGTTCAAGTTCAAGAGATTATTTGTCACATACATATACATACAGTCATACATATATGCAGTGAAATGTCATGACACCTGGTGATTACGCACAATAAGCTCTAAAAATACTAAAAAATACCAAAAGCTGGTTGGTTGGTTGGTCGCGTGTTGGTTGTTGGCTGGCTGGTTGGTTGATTGGTTGGTTGATTGGTGGTTGGTTGATTGGTAGTTGGTTGGCTGGTTGGTTGGTTGGCTGGCTGGTTGGTTTGTTGTTGGTTGGTTGGTTGGTTGTTGGTTTCTTGTTAATTGTCTGTTAGTTGGTTGGTTAATTGGTTGGCTGGTTAATAGGTTGATTGTTTGGTTGGTTGGTTAGTTGATTGGTCGGTTGGATGGTTGGTTGGTTGGCTTGTTGGTTGGATGGTTGGTGGTTGGTTGATTGGTGGGTTGGTTGGCTGGTGGGTTGGTTGGTTGGTTAGTTTGTTGCCTAATTGGTTGATACATTGGTTGGCAAGCTGGTGGGTTGGTTGGCTGGTTGATTGGTTGATTGGTTGGCTGATTGGTTGGTTGGTTGATTGGCTGGCAAGCTGGTTGGTTGGTTGGTTGGCTGGTTGATTGGTTGATTGGTTGGTGTAATTGTTTGATCTGTTGGTTGGTTGGTTGGTTGGTTGATGTGCTGGTGGCCTGGTGGCCTGGTGGGTTGGTTGGTTGATGTAATTGTTTGATCTGTTGGTTGGTTGGTTGTCTGGTGTGCTGGTGGGCTGGTAAGTTGGTTGGATGGTTGGTTGATTGGTTGGTTGGATGGTTGGTTGATTGGTTGGTTGATTGGTTGTCTAGTTGTATATTTCCCTGTCAGTAAATGATATGAACAGGATCAAGACGTGTAGAACACACTGTAACAAGTTTTTCATCGTAAGGATGAAGAGGGCTGACAAACATTGCTGACATGCTCATCCTTGTTAAGGAGTTTCATCTAAATCCCTCCAGTGACCTTAAAAGTCATCTCCTGCTCCCTGTCCAGATGTTGGATTTGTGGCCAGGAATGCAGTCATCGTAAGACATAATGGTCTTACCCTGAGATTTGGGGTGCAGGGTCATTTGCTTCGTGCGTCTGTGTTGGCAGCTCTGGTGCAGACGCCACACGCTGTCGAGGAGAGCAAGGAAACAGCATCAATTGCTTTGGCAGCTTTGGTGTAGGGTGTTAGATGAAATGCTGCCCGTCCAAATGTGAATCTGATACTGTTTTTGCACTGGAGATCTTTTGCGGTGCAATTCCTCTGGCGATTGATGACAAATGAAATCTGCTCACATGGGCAGGATGGTCGTGATTGGTTGAAGCCGAAGCCGGGTGTCTGTTCCTGTTCCTGTTAATTTCCTATTTTAATTCATATCCTTGAGAAAGTAGCAGTAGCTAAAGGCAAATGGGATGCAGCCTTCATGTTGCGTAGAAAAAAAATATTTTATTATTTCCATACATTTATTTTACTCCTTTTCCTAAGTGGACAAAACCAAAAAAAAAGCCCTGTGCATTTCATGTCCGGCTCCCCGGAGCCATTGATAGAATTTCTACACAAGAGAGATTCGGTCTGGATCACAAAAGCCTGATGTATGTCATAATATATGAGAAAGAAAAAAAAAAAAAAAAATTAAATACTATCTACTCTGGTAATATCAGGCCACATTTTGAGATACAACTATTTCAAGCTAAACTCTCTCTCCTCTATGAGAAACCGCCTCGCCTTGCACAACCCGCTCGGTTTCTCTTCCTGTTTGGCTGCATAATTCAGAGCTCTGGCTAACAGCTGACACCCAGAGATAATGTGGCTGTGCACCTTTGACGTTGCCGTGCTTTAAATGCAGTTTTTCATGCTGAACACTATGCAAGTGGACTGCTTATATAAAATAGAATGTATTTCTGAGTGATGTTCCCCAGTGGGCCTGTGTGATATAATGAGCTGCCATATTATCATACTTTAATAATATTCAGCGGGTACAAAAAAAATAAAAAATACAAAAAAGCAGGGCCGACCCAAGTTTGATTGGCGGCTGGCCGCCTACTCAGTGCACGCCAGGGTCTTCAACTCGCCACCTTCCAGCTCTTAGTCAGCCACACACACACAAAGCTACAGTTCTGGTACCCAGTACAAACACAGATACACCAACACATAAGTATACACTTAATCTGCATACAGTGACCACATACACACACACATACACACGCACACGCACACACACACACACATGGACCCAGCATTCTGTCAGATCTCTAGTCATAGGGGGCTTCCTGTATCAGCAGGGAGACGTGCAGATTTAAGTTTCTGTAAGAGGCTCGCTCACCGAGGGCTACTCTTGCCGAGGTATTCATAACAGGATATGGCAACTTACCGGCAAGCATCATAGCTCTGTTGACGGCAGGATAAGACACTTCTGGAACCGCATGTTTTATGCTGCATCTGCACAACGCCATGGACAATTTAGTATCAGAGTCCTGTCGCCATGCACAGGACAGAAATTGGCCTCGTGGGCATTGGTAGAAAGATAATTCGACAAATTCATTGACTGTCAAGGGGTTATTGTGACTATGTGAAATGTCAATGTGATGGGGATGGGGACATAAAAGACCAGCATCCCCACGCACTGAGAAACAACTTATGACTCAACATCGACGCTAGGTTGAAAGAGGAAGCTGTTATCGCAACATGGAGAGTGATGGATTGGGCCGATGCCGCCCCATTGGTGGTAGGAGCAACTGGAGCCATGACCACCAAGCTGCGGCTCTGTCAGATTCCAGCCTCTCAGAGACCTCCTCTTTCTTACCGGGAAAAGCTGTTGAAGTCCGACATATTTAAATCTCTCCGGTCATAATGTCCGTTGATCTAATTCCTTCCAAGCATGATTTGAATTACCGTAATTTCCGGACTATAAGCCGCTACTTTTCTTCCCACGATTTGAACCTCGCGGCTTAAACAATGACGCAGCTAATTTATGTATTTTTCCGCGCTTTCACAAGCTTCATGCCGCCAAAAAACTGAGCAAAAAACACATTTTGTGACGGTGCTCAGTTTTTTGGCGGCATGAAGATTTCATTAGACCAATGAAATTGCCGAATGGTTAAGGTGAAACAATGTTACTGTTTAGTTTACTGTTTAGATTAAATCGAGCGCGCTCAAACTTCGTCACCCTCATCATGGCAAAGACACAAAGAAATGCATACAATGCAGCTTTCAAGTTGAAGGCGATCGATCTGGCTGAGGGAAAAGGAAATAGAGCTGCTGCACGGGAGCTTGGCCCTAATGAGTCGATGATACGAAATTGGAAACAGCAGCGTGAGGAACTGACTCAGTGCAACAAGAAAACAAAAGCTTTCAGAGGGATGGAAAGCAGATGGCCCGAACCTGAAAATGAGCTCGAAGACTGGGTCAACACACCGAGAGCAGACGGCCGAGGTGTTTCAACTGTGCAGATCCGACTGAAAGCCAAAACAATCGCCACTGCAATGAAGTTTGAGGATTTTAGAGGTGGACCATCGTGGTGTCTGCCAGTGGGTCCTGACAGCGTGGAGCATTGTCAAAAAAATCCACTATCATCAACGGGTTTGGAAAGGCTGGACTGCTGCATGTTGAAGAGGGCAGCATGAGCTCAGCGAGGAATTTGCCTCCGGATGAAAGTGACGAGAGCGACAATGAAAACGATCCAACATCGGATGAAGCAATTCTGAGGCTATTCAACTCCGACACCGAAGGAGATGACTTCAGTGGTTTCAGTGCGCAGGAGGAGGAAGATAGTGACCAATGACTTTCTTGGTAGGCTACTGTTTACCACTCATTTTTTATTTTTGTTACAAAGCATGTTTCGTTAAAGCTTATTTATTTTTGTTACAAGCCGTGTTTCGTTAAAGCCTGTGTAAAGTTAATTTGTTTCAATGTACCGGTAGGCACCTGCGGTTTATAGACGTGCGGCTTATTTATGTTCAAAATAATTAATTTTTTTTAATTCAGTGGGTGCGGCTTTTATTCAGGTGTGCTTAATAGTCCGGAAATTACGGTAGTGCATTTCGATTAAAAAAGTTTGCAGATTTGTTTATTGTCATGCTCGGCAAATTGCAACGGGAAGCGAATCAGTGAAGACGAGCTAAAGCTGAGCTGAAAGCTTCACCTCTGACCAATCACGTTTTTCGATACAGAACTAAGCCCCGCCCCCCTCCCTCGTGGACAGGTTGAGCTTGTATGCACAGTAGACACCCGCGGTACACACACACAGTACACGCACACAGTACACACACACACACACACACAGTACACAAACGGAGTGGAGAAAGAGCTGCAGCATCTAGAACTCTGAGGAGAAACACAAACATGACGCATCGTTGGGACACACACATCCATAGTTTGGTGTTTTTTATGGATATTTAAGTTCCAACCCAAAGCAGACGGTAAATATTCATTGTGTAAAAAATGTCGACGGGACGTCCCGACGAAGACAGACAACACAACTTTATTATTTATTTAGCCCTACTTGCCAAATTTATTTTGTTTTTGATTTGCTCAAAGTTATATTTTAGTGAAATGTTAATTAAAGCGGCTGCACTTATTGTTACTTATTGTTCACGAATGGAATGGTTTAATTTCAAGAAATAATATTCGTAAATTGTGTTTATTTATTTTTTTTAAATGGCTTAACTGACAGGACTTAATTCATTTTTAATATTCAATAAAATATATTATACATCTGAACTTATACATCTATGTGCCTTGATGATGTCATTCTCTTTATCTCCTGCCTATCAATTGTTTTTAAGCCCAATAAACACATAATAACACACAATAAACACATAATATTTGACCAGACTCTCTCCCATTTGTCCCGGAAATTGAAATCTTCCCGGACACGTTGACCGGCGCCAATGTTTTTCTAATGGAAATTCAGCTCCGGAGACCTCCATACGGAAGAAAACAGGTCAGTCGGGAACCGCTTAGAGACCGTCATCAAACTACCCGATCTCCGGTTGAGGAGCCCAGGTTGAGAAAGGCAGATGGATAAAAGGCCTCCTGACGTACTGAGGACCCGATGGTCGCCAGTGACACCTCCTGACAGAACACATCTTTCCTTCGTGACTCTCGTTATATCTTCAGAGAGGTTTTTGCTGAGCCCTCTTTTCCCCGGCGAGGCGCCTTCTCTCTTACGCTCACACCTCGCAGCTGCCGAATTTAACCTCCTCAACCGACCGATCATAAATTACGGAGGAAAATGTTAAAGCACTCAGCGCTTTTATTCGCCGTTTTTGGCCTAACCGTACCAACCGTCTGGTAGATAGATTGTGTGAATGTCACGTATTATAATGTGCTTCTAAGCGAACACAACCGTCTTTTTTTTTCACGCCGCGCCGCAGGCTCCGAGCGGGGTCCTTTTAACTTCCCTCCGCCTTTGGGCTACTTAAGCCCCCTGAGATGCGGTGACCCCACGTTGCGGCGCTCTTACCTCCCACGCGGCGGCGCGACGAGAGCCCGCCCGACTCCCTCCTTATGCCTGCTGTCCGCGCGGCGCACACCCCCCCATCACCCCCGTGGTGATTCGGCGCGCCAAGCGCCGGTTCATGAGAACCGGAGGAGGCGCCGTGAAAGCGACGCAGGGGAAGCACATAGCAGACAAAGTGCAACAACCTTGATCCTCACCGTGCCATTGCCTGGCTCGCAAAGCGTCCGCCCGTACAAAGGGGTGTAAAAATAGAGGTTGTCGAGCGGAGGCCGTGGGGACTATGGCGTGAGTTATGTGGTCGGCATGACGACAACCGTAGGTGCTGCCAGCGCCACAGCCAGTCTCCGTGAAGCGAAGCGCTTTGCATGTGTGGAAAGCCAGCGGAGCGCTCTTCAAAGTTTTTTTTTGCGGCCCTGCGATCTAAGTTTAGATCGTCCGTGATTTGATGTTTGACCTTCGGTTTGATTTCTGTTTCCATGGCTACCTCGCTTGACGTCCTTTCGGCACCGCGATTTAAATCTGTCGGTGCAAAAAAAACCCACCCGGCTCTTTGTTGGTGAACTCGAAAACGGTGAGATTTTTGGAAAGGAAGCATCGCGGGGAAAGGCTGACCACAAGACCTCTCCCTGGAACTGATGGTCATTATTGCCTATACTCTCGCAATTACATTGACTGTGATTACTCTGTCCGGATGACACCGTTAATGGCGCCGTTAATCACAACTGTAGACCTAAACTCTGTGAGATTCTAGTGTTGAATAAGAGTGATCCACGTATGTCATAATACGTCACAGTCCCTGCTGTTCCCCTTCCCAGGAGCGGTAGTGAAGCACTCCTCAAGGGGGACTTGCAAGAATTCCCATTATAATTCCAACTACCCACTGATTCATTTATCTAATTTTTTGCATTTATTTAATTTATCATGAATCGATTGAAGGGATTTTTTACCCTTTCGGTGCCAGCCAGTTTAACTCGTTTGTGCTGCTTTTTGTATTGATTTGTAACCTGTGTTATTGACTTGAGTATGCTGTCGAGTCGTGTTTGTGTGACACTGTCGGTACGAGTCGACCCGCCATCCACGGTCGTGTTCAACCGTCCGTCTGCCTTTTGGATCATTACGAACCCAAGTTTAAACATACAGTGTGTTTGTTTTTCTTTAGCTTAGAGTGATCCAGTTCTAGATCCAAATATCAAGGCTTAAAACCTTCAAATGGGATTTTGGTTCTGATTCTGGTTCTTTATTTAGTCTGTTTTTTTTTTTTTTTACAGAATAACAGAGATTGAATGAAAGTCAAAATACTCTAAAGTCCAAAGAGATATCATTCCGATACTTTTTGGAAGAGAGAAAGTAGAATCCTACTTTTTTTTTTATGTGATTTCATTTTTGATTTCATTTTTTTCTTTTCTCTTTTTTTCACCCGCTGAAGTCACTGCATCTAAACGTATCTTAGCCATTTGGACCATTTTACAGGCCAAAGAGTAGTTGATGAAACTGCACCTCCAATACAAAAACTCCCATGTCACGCCCCAAACTGATGTCAAGCCATGCCCAGACATCTGATGTGCAACACTGATCTGTTATGAAATACCATGTTCGGCAGGTTGATGTTACACTTCAAATTTAATACCAATTTACAGTGAGACAATATTTAAATTATTGTCTAATCAGTAGCAAAACAGTGACTGGTGGAAGGATATGAGGAGGTGATTTTTTGGGGTCAAAAAGTGGTGAAAATCCACGTGTTATAATCAATTATCATTGTAATGTAATTTTCCTTTCCACCCTGTTCAAAAAAATATCTATCTTGAAGGGGTTTTTGTTAAAGTATAGTACATTTTCACACAGCCTTTATGTCAGTTGTGACAAAACTCCTTTGTGGAAAGGAGGTTGTTGGAGTGGGAGAATTTGGGTGGTTTTACTCATTTAACAATTAAACATAACCCACGTTCTCCCGAAATAACATCCAAAGCCGGTGCGGGTCGACGCTCGCAAATTTGAGCTATTCATTGTGAATTGGATCAATTGTTCATGATGCCGTCACTCCGCCACAGGAATGTCCATGGAGGAAAGTCCTGGCAAGGAGCTAGTTAATGTCTTATATCCTCCTCCACTGTCTCTCCCTGTCTCCCTGTCTGTCTGTCTGTCTGTCTCTCTCTCTCTCTCTCTCTCTCTCTCTCTCCCTCCGTTTCCAGGCTGTAGCACTTCACAGTGTTCAGATGAAGATACACAGTGTGTGTGTGTGTGTGTGAGTGTGTGTGTGTTTGTGCGTGTGCGTGTGCGTGTGCGTGTGCGTGTGTGTTTACCCATCAAGAGCAATACCTGCATGTTCTCCCGCTGAACTCACCAGGCTTTCAATTTAATATCTGAACACCGTGAAGTGCTGCAATCTGAAAACAGAGGGAGAGAGGGAGAGAGAGACAGTGGAGGCGCCTACGAGACATAAAGAGAGTGAAGGAGAGACTGAAAGAGGTCGAGATAGAGAGATGGTGATCGAAAATGAAGGAAAGGGAGAAACAGATGAATAGGGGGAGACGGAGGGAGACGGGTGGAGAGAGATGAATTGATGGAGGGGAAGAGTGTGAGGGAAGGAGCTGGTGTTGTCAGGCCAACGCCTGCTCTGTGTCTTGCTGTCACCTCAAGGCTCGGTGCTGCGCTGCGCTAATGTGAACAGTCGCTTTGGAGTAAGACATGCATGTGCGTGTGTGTGTGTGTGTGTGTGTGTGTGTGTGTACATGCGTAGGTTCTCATGCCTGTGTGTATTTCTGTGTGTGTGTTTGTGGCTGTGTGTGCGTATTTCAGCACACATATTATTCTGCTCATATCGTTACGCCGGCATTGCATGTGTTTCCCTGTATATGTGCACGTACAGTAACTACATTATACGGTCTCTTACTGTCTCCTACTTATTGTCCACCTCCTCCTAGTCTGTACAGCTGTGCGTTCAGCTTCAGTGTGTGTGTATGTGTGTGTGTGTGTGTGTGTGTGTGTGTGTGTGTGTGTGTGTGTGTGTGTGTGTGTGATGTGTTGATTCATGATTCAATGTAAATCAAAATCATATTTCTAAAAACAATGTGCGTCTTTGATCAAGCCAATCAGTCCTTTTAGTATGTTTGATTTCAGGCTGATACAACATTGTAGAAACTGAGGAGCAGCCAGCAGAACTACTGACATAAATTAATCAATACAATTTCTCCCACATGTAAACATCCCTAGTGTGTGTGTGTGTGTGTGTGTGTGTGTGTGTGTGTGTGTGTGTGTGTGTGTGTGTGTGTGTGTGTGTGTGTGTGCCATGTCTAACTTTCTGATGATGTGCGTGTGCATATTAGCAGTGGGAATCTCTTGGTGGAAATGGCGCCCAGCGATTCCATTCCATTTCAATTCAGGATGCCACAATGTGATTATGAAACAATTTGCAATGCAGCTTGAATATATTCATTTTTTGCATTGTAGAAAACAATCTAAATGTTTTATTTTATGCATATCTTATGGCAATAATATATAATTAATTGTTGATAAGATAATCACATACAATAATGTAATATATATATAACAATATAATAATGATAGTATTAATACAATATATAATAATATAATAATATAATATATTATTATTTTAATATTCAATAAATCTAATAATAATATAAAATTAAGTAATATATAATAAATTAATATAATAATAATAATAATAATAACAATAATAATAATAATAATAATAATAATAATAATAATAATAATAATAATAATAATAATAATATTATTATTATTATTATTATTATTATTAATATAGCTGCAGGCAGCAATACACAGGGTCCAGTTTAGTTGCGTTAGATACATATTACAGTTCTCCGAATTCTGTGCAACTTAGCACGAATGAAAATTTTGGGATTTGTACCACTACTCAGAGACGAACCGTGGATTTATATAGCGTTGGTTCATGACGTCACAAAGTGACTGTGTTCTCAATGTAACGCCAATGTTCTTCAATTTCCGTGTATTTGTAAAGTTTTATCAATATTTCCTGATTCAAATGTAGATGAATAACACTTGGACGACAACACGTATGAAACGTTCCCATTTCAACCTCAGACCTCAACCAATGATCATAAGTTCTAATGTGACATAATGGGGTCCAGTTTATTCTTTTTAGGCACTTGTTTCATTTTTTGTTTGTTTCGTTTGTTTTGCTACTGAACTTATAATGAATGAAGCATTTCCATTTCAACCAGATGTCAAGCAGTGATTTTAATTTGTAATGTGACATAAGTGTTGTATGAGATTCTAAATTCAATTCTAAATTTCTAAATCGATTTGAATAAATTATTGCATTACAGGATTTCTGCTTAATAATTGAACATGTAATACCAGAAAGGGTAAATAAACATGCATCATTATTATTTGACAATAATTTCTTTATTTCTCAATAAACAAATAGATGTTAGTTGTAATTACTACTTTATTGTATTTTTTAGTAGTTAATAATCTACAATTAGAAAATTCTGTTTAATAGATTACATTTATGGAACTTTAACATTCATTTATCATGGGAATTATTATGGAAGAATTTGTCAATACACTTTCTCACTTTCATTAAAGTTTGTTAAGTTTAGGTGTAGGAAAATGTTTATACGTGACGTTTATTCAAAAATAGTCATTTATTTTTTACTTTAAACTAAATAAATTCACTATTATGACTTACCTTGTTGTATGTAGGTCAATCTGGAGTCTTAGTGATGATAGGTGACTCATATATGTCAATTATGACCTATTCACGTAGATTTATATATATATATAATTGTTGACTTTTCAACTTGGATTACATTTTTAACATTGTGGCACTTAAAAACTTTACAAGTACACTGAAAATTTAACATTGGTGTTACATTGAGAATGCAGTCACTTTGTGACATCATGAACCAACGCTATATAAATCCACGGTGGTGAGTAATTACCATTGCAGGACTTCTATTTTAAGACACCTTGCTGGATCTTGAACGCATCACTTGACGTGGAGACGAGTTTTTGTGGACTATTTTTTTGCTTATTTTTCATTAATCCAGCAAAGCAATGAGGACTATGGAGATAAAATATCAATCAACAGATTCACTGACATCTACCAGGTAAGATGGTCAATTAATACACACGTAAATCGATAATTGGTTTGAACCTTTGAACCACTACAAAGTGGTTTGAGTGTTGTAGTGACGGAGTCTGCACTGTACACTGGTCATGGTGGCAATGGACATTTTCAGTCCGAATCTGCACATAGTAGATAGTATGATGACGCCATAAAGCGTCTTACTGTAAATCTCATCTTGTTCGTTTTGTTTACGAACAGTAACATGTCAGTTAAGCAAGACCAGCTGAATATTTGGGATCAAATTTGTTTGGTTTTTCACTAATATCTGCTCTGTATGTGGATCGATTTGGATGAAATTAAAACCACAAGATCCTTGTGACATACCAGTTTAAACAACACCTCAATCATGTTCGTAGATTCTGTCGGTAATTTCTGCTCCGTATGTGGATCGATTTGGATGAAACTTCAACCACAAGGTGTCTGAGAATTCTGACAATTTTCCCGGAACAATTACAGGCTTGACCCCTAATAATAATAATAATAATCATAATAATCATAATAATCATAATAACCATAATAACCATAATCATCATCATAATCACCAATTATTAAATTATTATTGAATTATATATTAGTGTAATAATAATACTAATAATCATAATAACCTTCTTCTTCTTCTTGTTCTTGTTCTTCTTCTTCTTCTTCTTCTTCTTTCGGCTGCTCCCGTTATAATAACCATAATAATCATAATAATATTTATTATTATGATTATGATTCTTCTTTCTTTTTATTATAATGCTGCTACTACTACTACTAATAATAATAATAATATACAGAATCACAATCTATATATAAAAGATTATGGCGTGTTACTTGAACAATTCTGCATAGATCCAGAATCGTTCAAGAGAGTAACTTAATGCATCTAAGAATCAACTTTCTCCTCACAGACCTAATCCATATAATGCACGCAGCAGTCTGTGCAGCCCACTGTGCATCTCTTCCTTCTTTTCAGACATCTTCTTCTTCTTCTTCTTCCTCTTCTTCTTCTACTTCTCCTTCTTCTTGGGCTTCCCCGCCCACACGACCACGGCAGCCAAGCCAGCGTCCTCCTGGTGCGCGGCCCAACCAGGTGGCAGCGCGTGTCTGCACACCCCTGGTCACCTCCTCCTCCTTCCACCATCCATCATTCACTCCATGCAAACAGCACTCCTTTTTACACCCCCCCCCCCACACACACACACTTCTTCCTGTTTCTCAGTGCAGCTTTCTGGGGGGGTTGCGATGTGTCTGTTTCTCTTTTTTAAGTCCGCCTTCCCTCCCCTGTCGTCCCAAACCTTCCTTCAATCCATCTGTCTGTGGTGTGTGTGTGTGTGTGTGTGTGTGTGTGTCTGTGTCTGTGTCTGTGTCTGTGTCTGTGTCTGTGTGTGTGTGTGTGTGTGTGTGTGTGTGTGTGTGTGTGTGTGTGTGTGTGTGTGTGTGTGTGTGTGTGTGTGTGTGTGTGTTCGGGGGCGGTGCTCCGTTATCGATCTCCGACTGTCTGATGACGCTGGGCACCGACAGTGGCAAGAAGGGGAAACTCTGGTCGCGGGTTTGACGGCCAAGGGGTGATGGTGACATGAACGAACCACAAAATGTTTTACGATAAATTGCGTAAGGGATGACCTGCAACCAGGAGGACGGACTAAGACACAACACTGTGACACAGGATATCGATTTGTTGTCGTGAAATTATTTTAGAGCTACTATGCCTCGTTTAAGAGTGTGATTACATTAGGTTACGTGGACACGACCAGATCAGATCAGATTAAAATAGGTTAGATTGGATTAGTATGGATTACATTAGAATACACGACATGCATGATTCCATTATTTCCGATGGATACGTACTGTAGATCATATTTGAATAGTTAAAATGACTTTAGAATAGATTTAGAACTTACGGATAATAGAATAACTTTAGGATACAGTAATAGATATAATAATATTCCATGAGATAACATGGTGTGGTAGTATAACATAACAACGTGATGCAACGTGACCACACACTTGGGTTTGCGTTTGTTTAGGAATGGAAAACCTTGCAGCCTTCACCTTATATGGTACACAGCAGGAGACCGCAGTTTAAATTTACGCTTGAGCTAAATGATTCTAACGTCAGGTCACATAACAAAAGGACCCCTTTACACAGACGTCTTCATAAGCAACAGATTCCCCGTCGCGCTCTTTTTTGATCAGCGCCGTCCTCATTGGATAAGTTATATTCTGGGGACCCGGAACACAGTTTGATCGTCGATTCAGGGAAAATACACCCAGAGGGAGAATCTCAGAGGCAGAGTTACCATTCTGCGCGTTGGCACCTCAAACGTCAGGTAGGGGGTTGCCAACTCAAGTCTGGTTTATTTATAAAGTCCTTCATCACGGCTGAAGTGCTTCAGAGCCCGTGTTTAAAAGACAACACAGTGCCTATAGCCCAGGGACAAAGAGAATAAGAATGAAGAAATTATAATCTTTGTGAAGGAAATCGAAAGCTTCCCACCCTTTGACCACGACGTGCATTTTGAGTGCTGTGTGGGGAATGAATAATTGAATTTACAATGGATGTTAGGGTTTTTGCAATGTCGTGTTATTTTTATTCTGTTTGTGGTCTGTCTCTCTCTCTCTGTCCCTCCCTTCCTAGTGCATGTAGTCCTGTCCTCCCCCCGTCTTGGTCCCTTCTCTTCCTCTGGCTCCCTCTATATGCCGCTCTGGTCCTGCCCACTGCACATCTGACCACCGTTCAGCCATGGAGCCAGCTGTCTCCACCTTCCTGGTCACTCCACCTGTATAGAACCCCTTCCCCGATCACTCGGTCCTGGTCAGGTTGCGTTGTGTTGTGTCCACTGCGCCAGTACTGCTACGGTATCAGACTACCGCCCTACTCAACCGACCTGCCTTGCTCTGTCGAGAGAGAGAGGGAGAGAGAGAGAGAGAGAGAGAGAGAGAGAGAGAAGAGAGAGAGAGAGAGAGAGAGAGAGAGAGAGAGAGAGAGAGAGAGAGAGAGAAGAGAGAGAGAGAGAGAGAGAGAGAGAGAGAGAGAGAGAGAGAGAGAGAGAGAGAGAGAGAGAGAGAGAGAGAGAGAGAGAGAGAGAGAGAGAGAGAGAGCGAGCGAGCGAGAGCATAATAGACGGGGAAGAGAGAGCCAGAGTTTCCGAAAAAAAATTGGTGCCGGTCGACGTTTTCCAGGAAGATTTCAATTTCCTGGACAAATGGGAGAGATTCCTGTCAAATACTATCTGCATCTATTGAGCTTAAAAAACAATTGATAAGCAGGCTAAATAGAGAATGACATCATCAAGGCATGAAGATGTATAATATTTTTATTTTATATATATATATATGTGTGCGTGTATACACACACATATGTATATGTGTGTGTGTGTGTATATATACACGTATATATATATTTATGTGTGTGTGTGTGTGTGTGTGTGTGTGTGTGTGTGTGTGTGTGTGTGTGTGTGTGTGTGTGTATACAATATATATATATATATGTATGCTTTGTATATATACACATTATATATATATATAATATTTTTTTAAAACCTGTGCTGTCAGCATGCTGGGCATGCAACACACAGCATTTGTATGCTATTGCCTCAAGGACAGAGTTAGTGTGCAAGTGGAGTTGCTGCAATGCAACTCTTTATTCATTCTTAAATCGTCAAGAACTGCTGCAACAACTCTGTCCTGTGGACGACCTGTAGAATGACAAGAGCACAGTTTTTTGTTACACAGAACCACCACCAATCCCCCTCTTTGGAGAATGATCTTAACCATGTTTGGGTCTATAAACAACTAATCACTACTCCAAGAGGGGGATATTCATCACGGGTGAGACAATTAAACATAAAAACCAAACAACATGTACACGGAAAACATAAACATCGACGACAACGTTTTCCAATGTATTGGAAACAGTTAATTAGGTCCAGCAAAACTAGAACTACAACTGGTTACGTGGCCTCTCCCTGTCATAGTTATGACAGTAAATGTGGAGGAAAGGAGAGGAATGTAACCAGGAGGGTGCTGGGGTGTGTGTGTGTGTTTGTGTGTGTGTGTGTGTGTGTGTGTGTGTGTGTGCATGTGCGTGTGTGTGTGTGTGTGTGTGTGCGTGTGCGTGTGGGTGTGCGTGTGTGAAGTTTCCACCAAGTGAGTGTACAGGACCAATTGGTTTTGGTGGATAAGGTCAGTATTATATCGTGGCGCCTTCAATCATCAGAAAGGGCTGCGAAGCTGCATAGACACTCCACAGCTGCAGGAAAGCTCCGGGCACCCTGTCCCGCAGCCACGGAAGACCCCGGGCCCCCAGTGAAGCCGGAAGGCCGCGGAGCAACCCCCACACCTGGCCCCGAGGAGCATAACCCAGCCCCAGGGAGCATGAGGACCGACACCTCCCGGCGAGCCGGCTACAGCGACCAGATGTATAATATTTTTTATTGAATATTCAAAATAAAATAAGTCCGTCAGTAAACGCCATTTTAAAATAAATGAATAAAAATTATAAACATTATAACAGCTACAACCTACCTGTGTGACGACCGTTCACACTTACGACCAGCTCTCTGACCAGTCTGTATGGTGCGCTGCGTACGTGCATCAAGCATCTCATCTCACAACCGTTCTCAGTCTCAGTGTCGTTCCTGCAGTCTGTCAGTATTCACTACACTCGCATTTGCAATGGCCACGCCCTCTTACTGTGAAATAACACGGGTCCTCGCTTATCGACCTTGTCCTAGGAATGGAACTCGGTCGTTAAGTGAGGAGTAGCTGTAATTGAAATCAAATGATTTCCGTTTGTGAACAATAAGTAAAAAGTGCAGCCGCTTTAATTAACATTTCACGAAAATTTTATTTTGATCAAATAAAAAAATAAATAAATTTGGCAAGTAGGTCTAAATAAATAATAAAGTTTGTGGTGTTGCCCGTCTTCGTCGGGACGTCCCGTCGACATATTTTACACAGTGAATATTCACCGTCTGCTTTGGGTGGGCGCTTAAATATCCAAAAAAACACCAAACTGTGGATGTGTGTGTCTCAACAATGCATCATGTTTGTGTTTCTCCTCATCGTTCTCGACGCTGCAGCTCTTACTCCACTCCGTTTGTGTACTGTGTGTGTGTAATGCGTTTGTACTGTTTGTGTGTGTGTGCTGTGTGTGTGTACTGTGTGTGTGTACTGTGTGTGTGTACTGTGTTTACAAGCACAGCCTGTCCACGAGGGAGGGGGCGGGGCTTAGATCTGTATCGACAAACGTGATTGGTCAGAGGTGACACTTTCGGATCAGCTTTAGATCGTCCAAACTAATTGGCTTCTCGTTGCAACTTGCCGAGCGCGAAAATGAACAAATCTGTAAACTTTTTTAATCGAAATGATCCAGCCAGCACTAATTGTAATTATGCTTGGAAGGAATTATATCACCGGACATTATGACCGGAGAGATTAAAATACGTCGGACTTGAACAGATTTTCCCGGTCAAAAACTGGCAATTACCGCATAACGGAAACGCTGGAGAGAGTCACTGAAGAGAGCAGCAACAAATCAGTGTCCTCGGCGTGGCTTGCACTCTTTTGTGATGGGATGCGTCAGATTGTAGCTCAGACCTAACTCCGTGGCCAGATCTGTGTTTGTATTTCATCTTCCCCGCGAAATGGCTTTGGGTACAAGCGAAGCCCTTCTGCTATTTTTTTTATTTAAAATGTCACACGGCGGTAGGACCGCACCGGCCGTCCGATGTTGAGGAGAGCGCAGCGGAGAAGATCAAATGCAATTTCGGTTCCCATGGCCCCCCATCACGAACGGCGTGCATGTTCGCAACTCCACGACCATCTCCGGCACTAAGACAAGCACCAGGTAGGGGCCATGG
>NC_137195.1:8391874-8396874 GCF_960531495.2 Zeus faber
CAACGAATCTCACCAGGACTAGGTAGGAACTCAATGATCTTTTTTCTTTAGCATCCCTTTTCCCATTGCATTCATTACATGCGTTGAGGTGGTAATCCGTACGATTATTTTGTTGAAACAGTCCCATATTTGACATTCATCCCATATTTATTGAGCTGAGAAACAGCTGTTGTTTGTGTTATGTATATACTCCTCCATATGCTGTTTCCACTTTTGGTGGCGGGGTCCACCGTTCCCGGTAAGAATACACTGATTCGGGCATGTACAAGAAGTATGTGGCAAGACGTGAAAGCCAGCCGCAGTTAATTTGATGAGTGAAATTCAATAAACTGTCGATTCGTCTGTGTCTTCACAAGAAAAGAACAGCACCCTTGGGTCAAAAGATATCCCCACCATCTCAAGTGACCATAAAAAAATAATAATAATCAGCTGATCAGAAGACGGCGTATGTGGTGTGGGGGTGGTGTGGATTACGCAGCCACACCTGTCTTGGGTGTAGGTAATTGGGCTCCAGGATCGGGGTGGCTGCACACCTGTCACTCGTTAGACCAATCCACGGCGACGGCCACCCTGGTCCTGGGCCCAATCGCCTACACCCAAGACAGGTGTGGCTGCGTAAACCACACCACCCCCACACCACAGCGTACTTGAGAGAAAAGTGGCGTCTTAGAGTGATGCTGAGGGTAAAACCGGATATTTAAAAATAAAAAATTGCAGTTTCGAGTGGGATTCTGGGATTTGTGGTCTAATCTACACAACACAGACAAAAAGTTATGGATCGCCACTTTAATGTAAGTTGAGCATTAAAGAGGTCGAAGTGCTTAATGCTTGAAAAACATCTTCAACCTTCGCTGACGGGCACATCGAAATACAGATGTTTTGCGCGCTCTCAAAGGCTCAAAGAAAATGCGCCGCTGAGTTTCCCCTTCCACGTCAGCGGGCATCTCATCCAAAGTCGCTGAGCGCTTTCCCCGCGTACGTTGCGTTGCACATCACAGCTTGAGAACGGATTCCGCTAATGAACCCGTAAGCCGAGCGCCAGACACGTCCCGACAGGAGGAGCCGCAGCCTTCACCTCATCTGCCCCCGCTCCTCTTCCCTCGCGGGATGATGTCACTTCCCTGCGTCTCTTGCCGAGTCTCCACCACAGAGTTGCTGAACCTCAATGCACCGCATCGAAACTACGCCACGCCGCGCCGGCCGATCGTGACGTAATGTGACATTACATCCGTCCTTGGATAAAATAAATAAATAAATAAAAGGACGAGGCATCCTTGAATCTTAAACGGTTCCGTTATCGTTCACTCCCCTCTTGTTGGTATACTGAAGCGCTCTTATTTTGCCGTGTGTTATACATCTTGCGTTGTATTGCCCTGACGGTGTCCGTTTCACAATCAAATCAAGCAGAAAAAACTGCAGTGTACTTGTGCGGTTTTGTCCTCTGTATTGCGTGTATATATTATTTCGGACACATGTCGTCCATTAGGGTTGGTCTCAGAAACATGCATGGGCTTCCATTCAGGGATCCCAGTGCATAGAGTGTAGCTGAAGTCCAGCTTCACTCTTTTGTCTCTTGTGCCACAGATGACAGATGCTGCCGACCCAACACCCTCTATCTGGGTATTGGAGTAAAAAACTCATCCTCCAACGAATCTAGCCTGAAAGGATTCTGCGGCGGCGTTGTTGCGACGTACCGCGGAGTGAAATAAAGTGGCTGCCCGTGTGGCCCAACGTTACCGTGACGACCACAATGGACTAGCCATTCAGGAAAGCAGGACGGCAGAGTGCGACATCTGTAAAAGTGTGCGCGTCGAGGGACGACACCAGCGCCGGAAACTTCAATATAACCAAATTGATGAAGCACTTGCGGAAGCGTCACCCAAAGGAATACACCGTATTTATTCAGGCTACAGCTGCTAAAAAGAGAAAACGAAAAAGAGTTAAGAAGAGTTAAGCGCCGAGGGGGAAAAAATATATAGGATTGCGTCGGTGTCGGCCGAGGCTCCAGATTTCAGTAATGGAAGCGGTATCGGGTAAAAAGAATGATAATAAAATACAAAAAGCCCTGTGCCATCCCGACCACAGATGGCATGTTCCTTTCAATGAGGCTGCAGCTAACGACGCCTACTTTGGTTTCATCTTCGCTCAGAAATGACACCGCACGGCTCGACGCCGTCCAAGCCGCATCATCCGGTCTCAAACCAGGCCGTGGAGGTGCAGGAGACGTTGGCGCGTTGTACTGTGTTATTTGCTCAAAACACCTGTGTTGGGTAGTAAAGGCTGAAAAGGACTTTTGTTATTTGCTAAAAAAAATAAAAATAAATGAGATCCTACACAGTATTAAGGACATTTTGGTATATATTGCTATTGCTTTCTCCAGAAGGAATGCAACCTTGTGCAGCCTTGTTAGCAGTATAAGTGGTGTTTGGTATTATAACTCAGACCTGAGCTACAAAACACCATAAGATATCCATAAGATATCCAGTGTGTGTGTGTGTGTGTGTGTGTGTGTGTGTGTGTGTGTGTAATATTGTATAACTGGGGGTGGAGGGGGGGGTGTCCAGGAGTCTTGCTTCTGCATCATGTTTGAAAGCGCGGCCGGGCTGCAGTGCATTTGTAGTCACAGTTCATGGATCAGGAGCCAACAGGGAGCCCGATGCACTGCTATCAAAACAAAGACAAACACAGAAAAAGCCCCGAGCGCATCGGCATCACACTCCCACTCCCTCTCCATCACTGGCTCCAGCTCTCCGTCCTCTTTCTCTCTCTCCATCCCTCGATCCTTCCATCACTCTCTCTCTCTCTCTCTCTCTCTCTCTCTCTCTCTCTCTCTGTCTCTCTATCTATCTATCTTTCTGTCATCACTTTTGCTGGTCCTCCCTCTCCCTTCCCTCTGCCTCTTCTTCCTCTCCTCCACTCTCTCTCTCTCTCCCTGTCTCTCTACCTGTGTCTGTCCATCCATCCATCCTTTCCTCCATCCATCCATCCATCCATCACCTTTGCTGGTTCTCCTCCTCTCTCCTCCACTCAGCTGGCTTTTCTCTAACCCACGCTGTCACTCCTATCCATTTTGCTATCTCTCTCTCTTTATTTAATCAGCTATCCATCTTTCAATCCATCCATCCATCCATCCATCAATCAATCCATCCATCCATCGGTTACATTTGCATTTATCTTTTTTAAAACATTCCGTTTCTCTCTCTCTCTGCCTCTCGTTTCTGTCCACTCTCCATCTTTCACTCCACAGCATGTCGCTCTCGCTCTCTCTCTGTCCTGCCTACTCCCACACACTCCCTCTCCCCCCTCCCCATCCAGTACACACACACACACACGCACGCACGCACGCACGCACACACACCCCTTCATACACCTACATACACCCACACACTATGTTCTTTTCTGGTTGATTTTACCAACCCCTTGCTCCTGTGTGTCTACATTCCTCCCACTCCTTTAACCCGCCCCTCTATTTCTCCCTCCCTCTGTCTCTCTTTGTTTCCACATCGCTCTCATTTTTCATCCTTTCTCTCGCTCTCACCCTTTTATCTCTCCCCTCCTTTACATGTATCCCTCTTTCCTCTCTTTTCATTCACTCAACTCCGTTCGTCCCTCTCTCGCCATCTCTCTCTTTCTCTCTCTCTCCGTCCTCTCAGAGAGGCTGGAAGCGATTGCCACCCACGCTCTCTCCGCTCTCGGGCTTGACAACAGATTTACATTCACAATGTACCAGCGTGGCGTTTCACACGCGTCACAGTGCATGGCTGGGCACCGACACATGTGCAAGCACACACACACACACAGACACACAGACACACACACACACACACACACACACACACACACCCACACACCCACACACACACACACACGTGTTGCATGGCTGCACACGGGTGGAAACGTGAGCGTACTGTAACTGTAAGAGCTGCAGGCGCTTGACTGTACAACAGGAAGGCATGTGACAGTATGCAGCCTCATTAAAATGTGTCTTGTCTGTCTGTCTGTCTGTCTGTCTGTCTATGTGTCGGTGCGTCCGTCCCTCCGTCCGTCCGTCGTTGAAATTCCACCCCACGGTCTGTGAGATGAACCTTTGCTATGGGGAATACTACTACCACTTTATTTTGCAAAATAGGAGAGTAATACAGTGATACACTTTTCTCTCCCTGTTCATTTGTCCGGAGGGAGTTACTTATACATAGAAAGAGTTGGGCGTCGTCTTGTGACTACACCCCTTTCATGACTTCATACAATAATATATGATGTGTGTTCATTAAAAATAATGAGCAGCTGAAGTTCGGGCGCGTTCACAGTTCACAATCCTTCCACGCACGTGCAAGATAGCTATAGCAGAGCTTTACTGAGTGATATGTCTGAATACAGAAATGCTAATAAAACATTATCACGCAAGAAAATCAAGGCGTATCTTGCTATTTTCCACAGAGAGTTGTTTATATAGATGGGGCTCCTCTTTAGGAAAAGTGCTGGTGTGTACGAACATCATAATATGTTCTTATCCCTACGCACAAACTGGAGAAGAAGGGAGTGTGGTTTGTCCTCCACGAGCCGGAGGATGACGAAGTACAAATATAATTCAAAGGGTAGTGTGGCTCTCCCAGTTATCTGAGCATCGGTTAAGAGAACAAAGCATGTGAGCATTGGTTATATGGAGAAAGCATCTTGCATTTTTCTATCATAAAATATCATTATCTATATGTCTAACTGTCTATCGACCTGTCTGTCTGTCTTTCTGTCTGTCTGAATTGTATTGCTGCTATAACGACGATACTCTGCTCAGTATGCTCACATATAAGTTCAGTGTTATTGTTCAGGCTTCCCGCATCCCATATTTAACCCGAAAAATATTGCAATGCTGTGACCCAAGAATGAACAATGACAATTTCTGCGCACTCTGTCGTTTTGACCCTGTGCAGTTATGAGATGGTGGAGGACAGTCAGTGCGCTGTCTGAGACATTCGAAAATACCCAATTGGAAATTTCTAAAC
>NC_137195.1:8399374-8404374 GCF_960531495.2 Zeus faber
GACAAATGACCCGGCAATAGAAACAGGTTTTTATCTGCTCCAGGTCCGATCGCCTCTGATGTGAAGAGGACACCCGGGTCGACCCGCTAATTTTGGCCCCTTTATCGGCACTATGCGACGCACGCTGAAGTTGCGGACGCTGGCGCTTAATTAGACAGGAATAAGCATATATCATTCAACCATTCCATATGCTATTTAGAATCCCCCCCCCCCCCCCCACCATCTCCCCGCCGGGCTCCGAGAGACTCCAGCACCGCCCCAAGCCGGTCCCCAATCCGGTATAGATATACAAACGATCCGATTCTTTTGAACGCCTTTTGTAGGAACGAAGGGAACCGAGTCTCTCTGGGTAATGAGCGTTTTCTTTTTGGCAAGTTTTACAGCTTTATGTCGTTGTTTAAGTTGCTGTCTCCTCTACTGTTTATTCCCAATCACACTAGAACCATGACAAAACCGTGACAAAATGGCATTCCTCCTGGCAATGGGAAAGGCGCCAATCGCCTGTTTTAGCGGGTTTACACACATTTAAAAAACCCGGGTATGCCCACTAATTTTGGTATAAAATGGTAACAGATAGATAGTGTGGGAGTCCTTATCCACAGGTACAGGTTTATGGAGTGAGAAGGAGCCTCTCTAGCAGTGGGGCGTCGACATGGCGTGAGTTTTATTAATAATTGTGAACAGAAAGGCTCGCTGGAGAAAACAGGAACATTTAAACAACGGAGCATTAATCAGGGTCCGGTCCCTGCTCGGTCGCGTTCTGGTTCCCAGGCCTCCAGCGCCCGCACCAGGCGATCCCCACTGCAAGACAAAACAATACATAAGAAGACTCTTCCAGCAGGGTCCGTCCAATCAGTGGTAATGGGGCTCGTCAGGTAGACCAGGCACAGATGCGCCGCGTCGGTAAAGAAGCCCTGGACCAAGCCTGTTGTCAGCCTGTTGTCTTAGCCCCCCCTCGTCCGTCACATACCCTCACTGCACCACCTAGGCCGGGGAGCCCCCTCAATTCTCAACTGGTAATCAAACTTGTCAATGATTTGGCAGTCATGGTGGTTGCGTGACTTGTAAAGAATTAACTAAACAAAAGACTAAATTAAGTTTCTAGGTTCTAATCTAAAGATAAAGCTATCCGACACCAACTCTTTATCAGAGACACAGCAGAAGAGCCTTTGATGGATTTTACTTGTAAGGGTCGTCCTCTCGGTTGCTTAGGCGCTGGGCTGCTAGGCAGAGAGCGGGTCTTTAACTGTTTGTAGCCCCGGAAAAGGGGCGTGTCCTTTGCACAAACCCATGGATGTGGTCTTGTGTTTCCGGGTCCACCGAGATGGGCAGTTCGTTCATTCTTGTGTAACTATTTAATTTAGTCATTTACTCAACAATAAATCCAAAGAAAAATTGATTCCTCAGTACTCGACATAACAAATTAATGTTTCTACCATTAATGAGAAAATATTTTAAAACAAAAGGCTTAATTTGAGTACACCGAAATACACCGACATGAGTAAGGCATTTCATATGTCCGGGAAGAACTAATTATCTTCGGCCACTTGGGGACAGCAAGGATACACATCGATTATTTTAATTTCCCTTCTAAGTTGTTTTGCGACATAGAGAATGGGATTTTTGTCCATTTTACAGGGTGATTTAATTAATAACTTATGTTGATACAGACTTGTTTTAAAACAAAGAAGGATTGTGGTGGGGGGTTTAGAGAAATGTGGTCCCCTTTTTAATGGCCGGGCACTTGATGAGTTCGCATGTAACGTAGGTGTGTAAGTATAGGGGGTGGGTAGGTGCGTAAGTATAGGGGGAGACAAATGGGACAAAGGAATGTGTGTGTGTGTGTGTGTGTGTGTGTGTGTGTGTGTGTAGCCCTCTGTCCCGTGAGCGGCTTTGGATCTTACTGCAAATCTCCTTATCAGTCCTGATTGTTCTTCAGGCAGGATGCAGACAATCGTCAAGCAGAGGACAGGGTTTGGTGATGAAATCACAATGATAACGCAGGCTTTCATCTCCTTCTTCCAGGTAGCGGACAGAAGAGATTAATTGACTCATCTGAGGCGTCTGAGGGACTGGGAGGGTAGTTTCGCTACAGCGCATTGGCATCCTTCATGCGGTGGAGTCACTGCAGCTGGGTGGGGTCTGAACAGAGGGTGAAAGGGCGCCCCAGGAGGTAGTACCAGATGGTGCCGACTCCTCACTTGATGGCCAGACACTCTTTCTCCACGGGCGTACCTGGAATTCCGCTCTGAGAACTTCTGGCTGATGTACAGCACAGCGGTTTTACCACCACACACTTCTTAGGGTTGGCAGTGAGCCCCGCCCGCCTCAGGGACTTGAGCACTGTGCCCGCATTCTGCATGTGCCACTCCCAGGTGTCACTGTGAATAATTACATCATCTAAGTAGGCGGCAGCATATGCCGAGTGCAGACGCAGGATCCATGAGTCTCTGAAAGGCGGCTGGGGCCCTGAACAACCTGAACGGAAGCGTTACAAACTGGTAAACACCTGCAGAGTGAAGAAAGATGATTTTTCCTTGGACTCTGGTAACAATAGAATCTGCCAGTAGCCCTTGGTAAAATCCAAAATCAAGCCATAACTAACCTGTCCAGGGCATCAGATACTCATCGAATTTCGACACAACGTTCACCTTTTGGTAGTCTACACAGAGGCAGACCGAACCATCGGGCTTACCTACCAGCACGATGGGACTACACCAGTCACTTGTAGACTCCTCTATCATCCCCATCTCCAGCATGGCTTTCAATTCCGCCAGCACAGCTTTGCATTTATGTTCGGCCAGCCGGTACGGCTGGGAGCGCACTTTCACCCCCAGGGTCGCCATGTGGTCATCTCCACATGGTGGCGAATGCCAGAAATCAGAAAACTGCCATTGTAACGTGGCCACATCTGTGTGTTCTGGCCCGGCGAGAGATGGTTACTGGAGAGGGCCAGGTGGGACCGGTCGTTTTTGGAACCTCCGGCTCCAACTCATCTCCTTTGATCACCGGGGTGGCCAGAGACACAGACACCCGCTCCTCCCACTCCTTTAGGAGGTTAAGGTGATAAATCGGAGTCGCCCCGGCATTGTCCGACCGTTCAACCTCATAATCGACCTCCCCAACCTGCCGTGTGACCACAAAGGGTCTTCGCCACTTGGCGAGTAATTTAGTGCTATTCGTAGGGATCAACACTAATACCTTGTTTCCCAGTGAAAATTGCCTGACGTCGTTTAACCAACACTGACATTCCTGAACCTGGAGAAAATTCTCCTGTGACAAGCTTCCCAGCACATGTATCTTTGCTCCATAACATACCGAACTTCATTTTTACTGGTGCGCCTAGCACCAGTTTTCCACTTCTCCCCAGTTTTCCTTAATTAGGCACCAGCACCCCACGGAGTAGAGGGGTTCAAAGGGACAAAATTGGCCTGAGGCACCTCCCACATTGCAAGCAACAGAGGGTCCAACTATCCTCGTGCACAAACTTACGAACCATGTTCTCCAGCGTCTTATTGAACCGCTCCACCGGCCATCGGTCTGTGGGTGGTTCATGCTGGTCCAAATTGAGTGGACGCCCAGCAGCTCGTAAAGTTCCAGAAGTGTACGTGACACAAAATGAGTGCCCCGGTCAGGAGATAACCAACAACTGCATCATTTCCTCTCTTGACTGAGTGTCACGTTTCACTCGATATAACCTGTCCCTAATCACCGAGAAATACGGGTGGGTGAGCGTGGCGTCTGGCCGCACTAATTCACCATCGATTTTAACTACCCACTCAAAGGCCGTGCATAGGGTATTGTCCTGCGACTACTATAGCAGAAAATCATCCATGGAGGAGACCACTGGGACCGGAGTACACCCCAGTGGGGACTCCTCTGCTCCCACCCCCGTAGCAACCACTAATGACCCCTCAGTGTCCCCGCATGCAGCACTCACATTTCCTTATTGACCGTGAGTGCACTCCTCCAGCCTCCCTCATTAAAGTGTCAAATGTCATCTGAGAACAGCCAGGGTTCAGCAAAGCCCGATGTCTGCCCCCTTGTCTTATCGGTACGTTAGGTCCCTTCCGGACCAGGGGCGGGACAGCTGTTGGTCGCGATGTGCTGTGGCACCTCCTCTTCCCCGTGGCGTTCCTGCCCCCCGGAGAGGGCGGTGGTGCCTTGGCGGCGCCTCCGGGTGCTGGGCCCCTGCAGGTGGTGCGGGACCGGGTCGGGTCTGGACCTCCCGGGAGACGGAGGAGAGGGAAACTCTGCACCAGGGGCTGGGAGGTCTACTGCTGTCCTGCACCACGCGATCCCCACTGCAAGACAAAACACATAAGAAGACTCTCCCAGCCGGGTCGGACCAATCAGCGCTAATGGGGCTGATTAGGCGGAAGAAGCTAGCGCCTTCACTTGCTTAACCACACCCCCTCGTCTGCCACAGATAGGGAGAGCAAGAGAGAGAGAGAGAGAGAGGGAGAGAGAGAGAGAGAGAGGAGGGAGAGGAGAGAGAGGGAGAAGGAAGGGGAGTGATATGAAAAACATTATACAATCTGTATACTTAGTATAGGGTCCTCTGTGTAATCTGCCTATAACTGCCCTTTCTGGCAATCCTTTCAATATTGAGAGAGGAGATTATCATGTGCAATTTTGCCGGTTTTTTTTGTCCTCTTTCCGTCTTTTCCCATGTTAGGGGGAAAGGCGAACATATTGGAACAAAGGCGGGACGTGTGTGTTAGCTCTGGGAAAGTCTGGAAATATCACGTTTCGACGGTCTAACCGCATAGAAAACCCAGCACTGTCTTTGTAGATTATGAAATTAAATGCTTTGAGGACGTGAGGGATCCTTGCTCAGCAATCTCTGAATTAACATGGATGTGGGCAAATATTGCTGCAATCATTTAAACCTTAAGACTGAAGTAACACTCTGCATTACTTTTCAATGAGTTTCCATAGAACACTTCATGGGCCTGTTGTTTGCTTGTCTTGAGTATCAAAACACAGAAACCATGAAA
>NC_137195.1:8409374-8649374 GCF_960531495.2 Zeus faber
TTCGCAGTAAAATTTCAGCAATACATTTTCATTGCCATGTCAAAAAAGTGAGATAAATAACATTTCTCTCTCTGTATATTGTTCACCAATACATCAATGATTACCAAGTGCAGCCTCTGCAGGAACGGCACCGCGGTTGCATGCATTTTCTTGAAATATCATTTTGTTTTAATTAAAACATTTGAAAAAAGTTTATCGTGGCCATCCCCTACCCACCTGGCCACCTGCGGTGACCCACTCATGGGTTGCGAGCCACAGTTTGGCAACCACTGGTGTACAGACTGTAGTTGCCTCTTTCAATGAATTATTATGATGGCGCTTGGTTTGTTTTCAATCTATGCAGTCCTTTTCTCTCTCTCTCTCTCTCTCTCTCTCTCTCTCTCTCTCATCCATCAAGGGGGAGACAGGATAGGATAGGACTTTATTCCCTTGCCGGCCAATTCAGCGCATCAGGCACCGACTCAGAGACAGAAGTCAATAAGCGCTTTGTTTGGTTAATGCTCTCACCTCTTCCCTCCCCGAATCTACCACCCCCCCCCACCCCCACCCCTGTTCCCCCGTCTCTACCTCCTCCAACGCCCTCTTACACCCCCGCCACCCCCCACCACTCTCCCTCCGGTGTGCGCTCTGTGCGGATTGTTAGCGTTTCCTCCTCTTGATGTTCGGGCAGAAAATCCATCCCCGTAATATCTCTCCGCTGCCAAGATGTCGGTGGTGTGGGGTGGGGTGGGGTGGGGGGCTGCAGAGCGGATTCAGTCTTGATTCAGCCTCTGTTCACCTCTGACCTCTATCTACACCGCGTTCCAAATTATTATGCAAATTGGATTGAACTGTCATAAACATTACATTTTTTGTTTTTCAGTTAAACTCATGGATGGTATTGTGTCTCAGGGCTCTTTGGATCACTGCAATCAATCTCAGACACCTGTGATAATTAGTTTTCCAGGTGAGCCCAATTCAAGGAAAACTACTTAAGAAGGACATTCCACATAATTAAGCAGGCCACAGGTTTCAAGCAATATGAGAAAGAAAAAGGATCTGTCTGCTGCCGAAAAGCCTCAAATAGTGCAACGCCTTGGACGAGGTATGAAAACATTAGATATTTCACGAAAACCTAAGCGTGATCATCGTACTGTGAAGAGATTTGCTGCTGATTTAGAGCACAGACGGGTTGGTGCAGATAAAGGCAGAATGAGGAAGGTTTCTGCCAGACAAATTCATCGGAATAAGAGAGCAGCTGCTAAAATGCCGTTACAAAGCAGCAAACAGGTATTTGAAGCTGCTGGTGCCTCTGGAGTCCCGCGAACCTCAAGGTGTAGGATCCTCCAGAGGCTTGCAGTTGTGCATAAACCTACTATTGGGCCCCCCTGAACCAATGCTCACAAGCAGAAACGGTTGCAAGGGGCCCAGAAATACATGAAGACTCATTTTCAAACAGTCTTGTTGAGTGATGAGTCCCGTGCAACCCTGGATGGTGCGGATGGATGGAGTAGTGGATGGTTGGTGGATGGCCACCATGTCCCAACAAGGAGGTGGCGGAGTCGTGTTTTGGGCCGGAATCATGGGGAGAGAGCTGCTAGGCCCCTTTAGGGTCCCTGAAGGTGTGAAAATGACCTCCGCAAAGTAAATAGAGTTTCTGACAGCACTTTCTTCCATGGTACAAAAAGAAGAACCGTGCCTTCGTTAGCAAAACCATCTTCATGCCTGACAATGCACAGTCTCATGCTGCAAAGAATACCTCTGTGTCATTGGCTGCTATGGGCATAAAAGCAGAGAAACTCATGGTGTGGCCCCATCCGCCCATGACCTCAACCCTATTGAGAATTTTTGGAGCATCCTCAAGCAAAAGGTCTATGAGGGTGGGAAGCAGCTGGCATCAAAACAGCAGCTCTAGGAGGCTGTTCTGACATCCTGCAAAGAAATTCAAGCAGAAACTCTCCAAAAACTCACAAGTTCAATGGAGGCAAGGATTGTGAAGGTGATATCAAAGAAGGGTCCTCTCCTGAGTGCTGTCTCCAGCCGCCTGCGTATCAGTAAATTGCGCCTCCTTTAAAATTGTACTTCTTTAGAATGTTTCCTACCGGTTACGTGCAAAGGGTGTGAATTGAACTGCGGATTCGTTGTAATGGGGAGCGCCGGTTGAACGCAATCTCATTTCGAATGAGCGCTGAGAGGCGGCGGGAAAAAAGACACCGGGAGATGAGGACCGAGGCCCCGCCGTTGATCCAGATAATAACACGTGCGCGCGGATCCCTGCGGCGGCCGGAGCGTAACGCGGGCGGAGATAAGGTTTTCAGGGAAAATGCGGCACCGGCGGAGTGTCGGCTGTCATGGCAGCGCAACATTTAAGGTAATCAATCGGTCAGAACGTCTTGACTGTTTAACCACCCAGGAGCGGGGGGCTGCCACGTAGCGGTGCCCAGGGAGCAGTTCTGGGGTTAAGTGTCCTGCTCAAGGACCCTTGAGCGCGCTACCGGGAGGAGCCGGGGAGGGAATTTCGAGCCGACCCGCCCTTCCTCCCCAGCCGCCGCCCCCTGAAGGGGGTAATGCTGATTTCCATTCGAACTGGGAAGTTGGAATTTCCGAGTTCCCAGTCGAAGATGTCAACCGGAACGGCCCCCCTCGGAAAGTCGGAAAGCCCCCACCAACTCCAACCTCGAAATCCCAGATGCAATAAGTGAAAGCTGTAACGGCTGTGATGTTATCAATGTTTTTTATTTTTATTTTTATCAAGTCTATTTGGACGTGAACATGTACGCATTGGAGGATTCAAGATTCAAGAGGTTTATTCGTCACATACATATACATTCTTTCATGCATATATGCAGATGTCCTCGGAAAATTTCTTTCTACTAGACCAGCTAACTGATTTCTAAAACGTAATACAGTAAGTCCAATACTTAATTATAATAATAAAATAAAAATATAAAAAATAAAATAAAATAAAATGGAATAGATAAGGGGAAGGCTTATGTATATGGGATAGGCAATTATGTAAATACACATATGTGCATTAAAGTGGCATGTGAATGAAGTGAGGTAGTGTTTGTGGGATAATACAGCACAGTATGCAACAGTACGGCGCAGCAATACAGTAACACCGAACAACCCAGAACAGTGACACAGTATGCGGTACAGTATGCTACATACAGTACAGTAGGTAGTGGAGCCTATGTGTGTGGCTCAGTTAGGACCCCTGGTGAGGTCAGCATTGACAGTTCTAATGGCGTGCGGGAAAAAACTCTGTCTCAGTCTCTCTGTCCTCGCTGTGTGACTGCGGAGGCGCTTGCCTGACCGCAGCAGCTGGAACAGTCCGTTGTTGGGGTGGTGAGGATCCTTCATGATCCTGCAGGCTCTGCTACTACACCTGCTGGTGTATAAGTCCTGCAGGGAGGGGAGGGTAGTTCCAGTGGTACGTTCAGCTGAATGCACCACCCTCTGCGGGGCCCGCCTGTCCTGAGCAGTACAGTATCCAAAGCAGGCAGTGATGTTGCCTGTCAGGATGCTCTCGACAGTAGAAGGACTTGAGGATCCTCACCGAGACCCGGAATTTCCTCAGCTGCCTGAGGTGGTAAAGACGCTGCCTCGCCTTTCTCACCAGGGTGTCTGTTTGTAAAGGAGAAGTTGTTCGCCTGAAATGATTTTGAGGATTTTTCTTTGCATCAGTACCAACGGACCGCAGCTCAGCCGGCATCGAATAAGCTTTGGGTCTAATTCAGCTGGCTGTGGCTTGTGCATGCGAACGCAGCCCGCTGTACGTCCGTCCTTCGCTTCATCTCAATGATATGATCCCGGTTTACACCGGTGATCCACAAACAGAGCTGACGCAGCACGTCCATACCCAGCCAAACACCAGACTCGCCTGTTTTAGTGGCAGCTGGCCGTGCTCGGCGGAACAATTCGTTGCCACGTAATCGCATGCCGGGAGCTGCTTTCAGCCAATCACCTTCCATTAAGCTTCGGTTCATCCGGTTTCGAGTCAATCAAGTCCCGCTTCGTTGAAAGCAGATCCCTGAGTGAGGTTCACATGATTTGCCAATCTTCTGAACCCGATATTGATCAAATCTCATTTCAATGACCGGCCTGCTCTCCGCCCAGACCTCTGTTTGGATCTTTCCCAGTTATTTTTCCAGTGAGCCGCCTCCAAAACGGCCGGGGTGTGACGACAGGGTGGATCCCGTTGAAAAGTTCACCTCGCTTGGGGGGTAAAATTCTTTCACGGGTTAGAGGCTGATGGAGGCTGGTGGAGGCTGATGGAGGCCGGGCGCTTTCGTCCATTCTCTATGACGCACTGTTGATTACATTTTCTAGCAGCTTGGCCCTGTGCTGCAGGGGTGAAAGGGAAAGTCGCTGGATAATGTGTTTTGTAAAGTATTTCCCAGTTGAATGTGTTTCCGTGGACAGCTTGGGAACACGGAGCGATATCGATCGTTTTGGAAACGTTACGGGGGTTTTTAATGATCGCTTCACTCGAGCGTCTCCCAGTTTGCTCGCAATTGGTAGATTACCGAGTCCCGATAAGAGATCGTCAAAACCTCCATGCGGGAGAACTTTGGGAAACACGAGTTCCGGTTCAAAATGAACGTCCTTCAATGCGGCGCGGAGGTTGAAAAAAAAAAAAAAGACAAGCACGACCCGCTTACCTGTCTCACCCGTCTCCCCCCCACCCCGCCCCCCGCAGATCACCGCGCCCGGCGGAAGAGCATCGCCACTGGGAAGCAGCCGAGCATGGAGGTCCCTCCCACCGCCCCCCCTCAACCCTTCCGACAATCCGTGAGTAACCCCCCCACCTGCTCCCGGCCTCGCTCCCTCCCCCCCTCGCTCTCCCTGTCCCTCCCCCCCGCCGACTGGCAGCACGTCTGCGGCCGGCGGGCCAGCGGCACCCCGCCCCACGCGCTGCCCCTCCCCTTGGCCGTCTCCCCCTGCCCCGCGCTCTCCCCCTCCAGCCAGCACCACCAGCACCTCCTCCTCCACCGCCCGCCCCAGCAGCGGCAGCGGGGCTCAAAGAAGGCGCCCTCCACGCCGCCTTTGCCCCGCTCGCTGCCCCTCTCCCCCTCCCTGTCCCTCACCCTGCCCCGCTCGCCCGCCCCCTCCTGCCCCTCCCCTGCTTTCTCACACTGGGGCGGAGACTGGAGGGTCGCCGGCTCGAGTCCAATGGCGGGACCATACATTTCGCCGCTGCCCCCCATCGAGGTATGTGACCTTGCATTTGCAGGAGAGCAAACACAATAACATAGGTTACCCCTCATGCCCCTGGTTCAGGTCACCTCTGAACCTCCCTTCCGTGTTTTGCTCCTTCCTCCAACAGGTTTCAGCCGTGCACGACCGAACAGAACGACTTTGTTGTTAGCTCGGCAAAATGGATACGTTTCCAAACTTGGCGCCTGTTCTCGCAAATTCGCACGCCCCCCGCCAATGTCATTCAAAAGTTGTTCAACTTTTCTTTTCTTTTTTTTTTTTACATCCCGCCCCCTGCCCGGACGGACGGAATCGCTCTCTGACTCAGAACTTGATTCAAAATGAACAGAGCTCAGCGACAGGTCACTTCCGTGTGGGAACAGGGGGTATGAGACGGCGGGACTTCGACCTTCCCGCTGTCTTCCACCCTTTGCTTTGTCGCGATCTGACGTGAGTTAGGCTCATCTTGTTGAGCGCGGCGTACTTTTTAAGAGCCGGGGTGTCAGACAGGCTAATCAGGTCAGAATTAGTCATACGGTCTATTAGCATAGGACCAGCAGATGGGGCCAAGTCCCCGGTCATGTCCAGAGACTGGCTTCAAAGCCTCATTCCAGCTGACTAGGTGTCATTTCCCTCCTGTCCTTCTCACACTGAATAAATCATGTTAAATTATGTTATATTATTGACATGGGGGCGGGTCATGAATTGTTTGCTGTTGGGTTTTTATGGAGTTTTTTTTTTTTTGTATACCAGTAACATAACTGTCAACATTAAAATATCTCTGAACTGAGTATGTGAACAAAATCTGAAAACACAGGATGTTGATCAGATGAGTGATGCTTGAGTTTAATTGTATTTAATGTGAATGAAAGTCATCCCAATGTGTCACCTCTCATTCCAAGTAATTATTGTCTTCCAAATGTGTTATTTCTAAGGGTTTAAAGTGTTTAAGATTGTTAATTCTATTTCTCAGGCTGTACAGCAGTACAGCTCATACTGTACCGCTGTACAGGAAAGTGGTATTCAAACTGTGGGGCGCGCCCCCTCGTGGGATGCAAATGAAAATGCAGGCGGGCGGGAAAATGAAAGTATTTCAATATATATCAAATATTTAAGTATATTGAAGTCTTCACTTTTAAGCGCTAATGTGTCATTACTGGAATCAGATTTGATGAAATACCATTTTTAAAATTTTCTAAATCTAATTGGCGAATAGTAAGCGCTATAATTAATTTACCATGATCTAATTTGCTGGTAATGACAATTTTTGCAGATTATTTCCTGTAAGATACATTGGCTGGCATATCAATAATGCACATTTATTTTTCTACAAATTTTTTTTCTTTATTTGGAGCTTTAAATCCTTGGTTTAGCAAAAAAAAAAAAAGTTTGAATACCACTGGCACTGGGCTGATGAATATTTGCATGGCACAGCACTGCTTTCTACTGGCCGTGGTACAGCACTGCAGTGCCCACAGCTGATGGTCACTGTGGGAGTTTGATAGCTTGGAGATAATAACGTATCTTTCTCCCCTTCCATATGTGTATCATTTTTCATTTATTCATGTGCCCATTTTTCACTGTTTATTGTTTTTTTCATAATTTTATTATCCATGTATTGTCAATACTCAACCAACATCTCTGTGTCATTCTCCACTTCATATTTATCAACGTTAATGGAAAAAAAAAAAAAAACCTCCTCACGACTACGTCCCCATTATTACCTGGACACCTCCATCCCCATCGGCATGGCATCCTTCTCTCTCTCGCTCTCTCTCTCTCTCTCCACCCCCTGTTGTTCCTTTGTTCTTCCGGCTCCAGAGTTTTCTCAGTAGAAGGTTGAAGGGCTCCATTAAGAGGGCCAAGAGCCAGCCCAAACTGGACCGAACAAGCAGCTTCCGACACATGATCCTCCCTCGCTTCCGCAGTGCCGACCAAGACAGGTCAGTGTGTGTGTGTGTGTGTGTGTGTGTGTGTGTGTGTGTGTGTGTGTGTGTGTGTGTGTGTGTGTGATTATGAAGTCTCAAAAAAATGTGTTTCTGGTCGTGTATATGTAGCCACAACATCAAAACCATTGACAGGTGATAAGTGAATAATATTGATCGTCTCGTTCCAATGGCACCTGTCAAGGGGTGAGATATATTAGGCAGAAAGCGAACAGTCAGTACTTGAAGTTGATGTGTTGGAAGCAGGAAAAATGGGAAAGCTTAAGGAACTGAGCCACTTTGAAAAGGACGACATTTTAATGGCTAGATGACTGGTTAAAAAAAGTCAATGCTGCTATGATAGAAAGTTGTCAGAACCCACAGTGCATCACAGCTTGATGTGTATGGGGCTGTGTAGCTGCAGACCGGTCAGAGTGTCCATGCTGACCCCTGTCCACCTCTGAAAGCACCTACAATGGACACGTGAGCGTCAGAACTGGACCATGGAGCAATGGAAGGAGGTGGCCTGGTCTGATGAATCACATTTTCTTCTACATCGTGTGGATGGGCGGGGTTAGGGTCCGATCCGATGGAGCATCTGTGGGATGTGCTGGAACCACAAGCCCGATCCATGGGGGCCCCACCTCACAACTTCCAGGACTTAAAGGATCTGCTGCTAACGTGTTGGTGCCAGATAAAGGACAGGTCTTGTGGAGTCCATGCCTCCTTGTGGTCACAGCTGTTTTGACGGCATGAGGGGGAGCTACACAATATTAGTGGATATTAGTGGTGGTTCTAATGTTGTGGCTGATCAGTGTATCTGTGTAAATGTGTTTTATCTGTTTTTTTGCACATTGCGGATTAATGGCGTTGGTGTGTATAGATTTTTTTTTTGCTGTATTGTGTATTCAGGTTCTGTTTAAAGTGCAGTTACGGTGATCGACATACAATATTTTCTGTTGTAGTTGAAGAGTATTCCGAGTATTTCTTTGTGAAAGGCTGCGGGGGAAAAAAAAGCTTTGGGGGGTTTTGAGATTTTATTCATGAAGATTGTGCCAAATGTAGAGAATTGTGTGTTGTGTTTTGAAAGAAGTGTGGTTCAGAACTGCAATCTGAGTGTAAAGCGGGAAATGAGCATTTTAGCATAATTGGTTCAGGGGATTGGTACATGAGTTACAGGTTTTAGTCATTGTGTCTCAAGTACCAGTGTTGGTGTGTAAACAATTCAGAAAAGCTGTAAAAACAATAATAATAATACTTGTTATTATAATTACAATAATAATGCCTCTTGTATAATGCTTTTCTAAGTATTCAAAGATGCTTTACGTAGCAGAAATAAAAAGGAAAAGAAGGAGGCGAGCGAGGGCGGACGAGTCTGAGGAGGTGACAGGGGGGAGGCTTCGCTCATACGATTAGGACGGGCCGAATTGAAGATCATCTATTGCCAATACTCAACACAAGCATTTATATTTGATGAGAAAACACTGCAACGTGTGGGTGTTTGAAGTGTATTCTGTATTGCCGCGAGCTCCCACGTTTGATGGTTCTGTTTGGGTGCAGCCAAGTCGAACCAAGACCTCGGACTCCATGCGTGAACAAGGTCATCTTGATAATCTACATGCAGGGCGAAAGTGCACTCCGGAGAGTGCTAAAAAGCTTTATTCCGCGCAGGTGCCTGCCAAGGTGTCGCATGATTTGTTCATTGGGGGGGAGGTTGTGGCGCTCTGTAATCTGTGGAGAAACAGAGAGGCCAAGGTCAGGAGACTTGCGGAGTCAAGGCTGTTTGCCAAAGCCTTGCTCTCTGATTTTCCCATCTCGGTTCATATATTTATCGTCTGTCAAGGGGAAATGTAGTTTTTCAGCAAGATACAGTTTGCACAGTATCTGACCGTTTATTGCACCAGGGATGAAGGCAAATTCGTACCTATCGCACTCTGCCCTGGGTACTATGTATTGCTGTCAAACTAACAAAGTACAAATCATTTGTAGCAGCACTTAAGGATATTTTTCTAGTATTTACAAGCCTGGATTAAAGCATTTTCAAGTCTGTACTTAAGTATATTCATTTTGAGACTTTCTACTTTTACTCCTCTACATTTCAAAGCAAATATCTTTTTTCTTTTTTATCTACTACATTTCTAGCATGGTCAAGTCACTTTATCTAAAAAAGAGAAACAGCATAAAATGTACATTTGAATTTATCAAAAGTATATCTTGTGGCAGTACCACCTGCCACATGCCACACAAGTGGCGTTTTCATGACCCTCCGTTACAGAGACACAGGCAGAGATGTTGTAAACATCAGTTTATTTATTTATTAGAGAGTGGCAAGCTGTCAGCCACTCTTTTAAGCCAGGCTCTTTGTGTGTGTGAGGATAGGTGATTTACCTGTTTCTTGTTGATTGACCAATTTCCCAATTACCTATAACCGAGACAGGTGTGGCTGCTTAAACCACACCACCTCCACACCCCATACCCCCAACACCAAACTGAAGCCTACCCCGACCCCCACGCCACTGGTGACCCTCTCCCAAGGCGATGACAGACTTCCCTCCTTCCTTCTGGAGTGTGGGGCCTTCGGCTGCTGTGCTAGCTGGTGGAGGTGTAGCTGGGCTTGGCTGTTGCAGGGGCTGTTTGGAAGGGTGGGTGGCCTGGCTGCTGGGCTGCTGGATGGTCCCGGCAGTGGCTGCTGGGAGCAGCAGCTCAATTTTCAATTTCAATTTTTTCAATTTCAATGAGCAGTTCAATTTTTTCTGCTCACCCGTGGTGGTTGTTGCGGCTGCCAGTCGGGAGAGGGCTGGTGCTATGGCCGCCTGTTGACCTGCTGGTGGCCCCAGTGTGCCTTTTCACAGCCCTTCCGTGACTTTAAATGTGACACTGTCATAGGATCCCACCTTTGCAATAAATCAGTAAGTCAATTTTCTGCCCTTCAACCGTAAGTTCTGTTATTGTGAAATGGCTCAACCAAGAAGTGATACGCCACACATGCTCACTGAACAGGACCGCCAAGTGTTGATGCCTGTTGCAAGCGGTTACACTAAATACAGACTTCCAAATTGCCTTGGAAGCAACGTCAGCACGATAACTTGTTCGCCGTGAACGTCCTGAACTGGGTTTCGATGGCCGAGCAGCGGCAAACAAGCCTAAGATCACCATGAGCAATGCCAAGCGTCGGCGTGGTGGAGTGGTGTAAATCCCGCTGCCATTGGATTCTGGAAACACTCTCTCTCTAGCCATGAATCAATCTTCACAATCTGGCATCTGATGGACCGATCTGTGTTTGGCGGATGCCAGGGGAACACTACCTGCCTGAATGCATAGCACCAACTTTAAAGTTTGGTGGTGGAGGAATAATGGCCTGTGGGTGCTTTTTCATGGTTTGGGCTAGGCCCCTTAATTCCAACAGCATACAATGACTCCAGAGAGAATTGTGCGCTTCCTACTGTGTGGCAGCAGTTTTGGGGAGGGCCCTCTTCTGGAGTCCTTTTCTGTCTCAGAATGACAGTGCCCCAGCGAGGTCCGTAAAGAAATGGTTCACAAACTCTGGGCCCGGACCTGTGCCCCATTGAACACCTTTGGGATCAATTGGAATGTTGACTGTGAGCCACGCCCCATCGCCCAACATCAGTGCCTGACCTCACTGATGCTCCAGTGCCTGAATGGGAGCAAATCCCTGCAGCCATGTTCCCAAATCCAAAAAGAGAGGAGGCTGTTATACTGCGGCAGCAAAGGGGGGACCAACATGAATCAATCTCCATGGGTTTGAAATAAAATGTTCAACAAGCACATATAAGGTTAGCCAACATAATAATTCCAAGAACTTAGAAGATATTTGGCATACTCATATTTATATATTTAGTGACACACCGAGGATGATTTTCAGAGACTCATATTATTGATGGACTCTACATTTTGTTGTGTTGTCCGCACTTTTAAACTCCTAAATAATTCCACTTTTATAAAACATGTTTATTCTGACTGTTAAATAAAAGCTTTTTTTAAAACAAAAGATGTTGTGTGTCGATGACAATGTTCAACATTCCCTCGAAACACAAGAACAAAGCAGAGATTGCCCCATTCAGCAGGGTATCAAGTCCCCATTCAGCAGGGTGTTAAGGAGCCATGTGACAACTAGCTTGGCTCTGTTGGTCCTCCAACCATTTGCATTCTGGGAGCTGGCTGAATGAAGCCAAGTGTGGGGAAAACTTTGAAGGTGATTATCTCAGAATCACAGTTTGCCACACCCTTGTCATTAACAAACTAGCTTAAAAGATATTTGCTTGAATTGCACAAGTGACACCTTGTTTTGAAGCTCTGATTCTCCACTTTCAAATGATGCAGGGAAAAAAATTGAGTGCCACTAAATGTGTGACCCGAGGTGGGTCACATATTGGTGTGGTGTTCAGGTGCCACCTATCTATCTATCTATCTATCTATCTATCTATCTATCTATCTATCTATCTATCTATCTATCTATCTATCTATCTATCTATCTATCTATCTATCTATCTATCTATCTATCTATCTATCTATCTATCTATCTATCTGCTCACTCCTTTCTTCACCAAAGGATCTGCAGTTTACATAACACCGTGATTTCCTCCGACTCCGAGAGGTCTTCTCACTACCCTCCTCATCCCCCCCACCCCCTACACACACACACACACACACACACGCACACACAAACACACACACACACACGCACACACAAACACACACACACACACACGCACACACACTTTTTTTCCCACACACATGCTTTCCCATCTTCTCACCACCACCCCCACTCTCTCTTCTCCTTTATTCCTCTCATTCTGACTCATTCCTTTGGGTCTATTTTTATCTCTCTCTCCGTCCCCCCTCCCTCCCTCTCTCTCTCTCCCCCACTTCTACATGTAACCGGTATTCTGATGATGAGCGCTATGATTAAACGTACACAAAAACAGTGCGAGTGCAGGGGGACGGCAGGACAGTCGAAGGCACCAGGGACTTTTTAGTAGGGATATATTTCATCTTCTATTGCTCCTTTTTCTCTGCCTTTCACCTCCGTTTGTCTTCGTCATCTTTGTCATTCCAATGTTTTCTGTCATTCCCATCCCACTCTAATCACAGCGCTGTCTTCCTCTTTGAGCGTGAATGTCTTGTCTTTGGTTAGTGATGGTGGGTGTATGTGTGTCTGGGTGTGTGTGTGTGTGTGTGTGTGTATGTGTGTGTGTAGGTGTGTGCGCAACTGTAGAAAACCTCAAATGCATACAAGCATTGCTGTGTGTGTGTGTGTGTGTGTGTGTGTGTGTGTGTGTGTGTGTGTGTGTGTGTGTGTGTGTGTGTGTGTGTGTGTGTGTGTGTGTGTGTGTGTGTGTGTGTGTGTGCGTGCGCCTGCCTGTGTGTGTGCGTGTGTTCCTGGACGAGGAACTGTGTGTGGGAGTGCAGGAGTGAGTGTAGGCGAGTGTGACAGACAGCTTTTCAACTCCAGTCCGTGCTGTCGGAGTTGAAAATTTGAGTGCTGCTCTGTGCTCCTCCAGAGATCTTCCGCCGGTCAAGACAAATCTGTTGCACCCGAGAAGTTTTTATATTTTTTATCGGCTCGGCTTAAAAATAAAACTTACTTCTAGACGGTGGAGTTTGACTGAAGGATTTAACAAGCAGGAATATACAGTATGTTGATATGGATGAGGGATGATGTGATAACTCTCTGTGCATCTGAAGTTACAGATGTTTGTTGAACACAATGCAAATGTATTGATTTAGATGGATAGATAGATAGATGGATAGATAGATATATAGACAGATAGATAGATAAATGGATGGATGGCTAGATGAATAGATAGATAGATAACATTTGGAAAAAAATGGCAATATATAGCAAAAAATTTAACTTGAAAATTTGAAAAACTCTATATAAACAATTCAAACACTCATACATTGTGCACATTTCTATAAATAGATAATAATTAAAAAAAATATATATATATATACATACATGTTATATATATAATTTTATATATAATTTGTGCATATATTGTGTGTAACAGGGTAGGAAACAAAATTATTATAACAATATAGTAAATACAATAAATTATTGATATGTGAGTTGATCACCTTGAAAGTCTTAAATGATCTAAATTTTTTTAAATACAATATCTATCTATCTATCTATCTATCTATCTATCTATCTATCTATCTATCTATCTATCTATCTATCTATCTATCCATCCGTCCATCCCCCAGGACACGTTTGATGCAGAGCTTCAAGGAGTCCCACTCCCATGAGTCCTTGCTCTCCCCCAGCAGCGCCGCTGAGGCACTGGACCTCACCCTGGATGAAGATGCCATCATCAAACCGGTCCACTCCAGCATCCTGGGACAGGAGTACTGTTTCGAGGTGAGACCCGTCCTGCTCCACCCGAAACCACACCCGCACACCAGGGAAGAGTCAGCATGTTGAGGTAGAGAACAAGGCTGTGGAGAAAT
Source organism: Zeus faber (assembly GCF_960531495.2). Lineage (NCBI taxonomy): Eukaryota > Metazoa > Chordata > Actinopteri > Zeiformes > Zeidae > Zeus > Zeus faber. The sequence continues at coordinate 8,422,949 of NC_137195.1, forward strand.
CCCGTAGATTGCGGAAGTTCTTTTTTGGGGGAATTTGATTTTTCTTTCCCCAAAATAATTTATTGTAATAATTGTCTCACATCCATTAGAATCTCCATTTCAAAATCGGTGATGTTGTCAAACGCACAGTTTCACTGAAAATATCAGGACTACAATACAATACATACAGTGTTGTGTAACCAAATTTAATAGAATAACATCCTCATTAAAAAAATTCTGGGTTTTATTGATATATCCTGGTTTTATTCAAAGTCTCCAAATCCCAGAATGTCCTCCTCACTAGATCTAACGTGGAGCGGACAGGGAAGAGCCGAATATCCCATAAATGGACACTTAAAAAAGTGATAGAATATTTAATGGGAAAGATTGTAAGAGTCGATATAGCTTATTACTTTTTCTCACGATAAGAAAAAAAAAAAAACCATGAGAGGTTTTAAAATAACAAATTCATTTCAGCCAACTAATCCAAACAGCCTGTCCTGTAGCTACCTCCTTGAAAAATCCCAGGTGTACAAAGAGCCGTTGTTTACCAGCACCTTAGTTGAGTCCAGCATTTTTCCGTAGTGACTAACCGCTGTGGTTGTTGATGTCACCGTTGTGGAAAAACCTCAGGTCACCACGTCTTCGGGAACCAAGTGCTTTGCTTGTCGCTCGGCGGCAGAGAGAGACAAGTGGATCGAGAACCTTCAGAGAGCTGTCAAGCCCAACAAGGTGAGGGGAGAGAAAGAGATGGAGGAGGAAAAAAAAAAACAACCAAAAGAAACAAAAAACAAAAACAAAAAAAAGAAGCGGGGGGAAAAAAACGGCCGATCCCTCTGTCTGTGTGTCTCTCTCTCTCCTCCCCGTCCCTCGCTGTTGTCTGGCCTGAAAGGGAGCGGATCATGCGCTGTGTGTGAACCCCCATTTCTGTGTCTGTCTGTGTCTTTGTCTGTGTCGGACAACGAACCTGCACGGTCGCATAGAAAAAAAAAAAAAACAAGTCCGTGGCGAGGCAAGAAGGAGAGGAGTGCGCGGGGGGAGGGGCGGATCAACAAATTTTGGTCCCGGGGCCCCCCGCTTTCCCGCCACTCGCGCTGTTATTGAGAAAGGAAACAGTCGTGAGACAGATGTAAGTGCATATTTGATGGCGACGGGGAACCAAAAGTTATTAAGCCAAACTGAGATGAAACATTTTCCGAGATGAATGACTCATCCAGATGCTGTGGCCCCGGGACTCCTGGCGGAATCACCCAGCTCCAAGGATTCAGCGTGGGCAGGGGGGGGGCACTCTCCAAAATCTACCCCCCCCCCAACCCAACAACCACCCTCAAACAGCGAGCCTCGCGGCTCCGGGAAGCAGGCAGATGCAGACGGCGAGATAAGACCGCTGCCAAGACGTGGGATGAACGTAACCATTTCTCACCATTTTTTGAGAGAGAGAGAGAGAGAGAGAGAGAGCAGTCCTGGCTCCACCCTGCTTTTGTGGTCTGTAAAGTAGTGGAAAATCAGGAATGTGAGGAAAGGTGTAACAGGGAAAACCTACGACGATTATTTCCCTAAATGATGCCTTTAATCCGGATAGAATCCGAGTAAAATCAGTTATTCAGGTGCAAGGTTCACATGCTCCTCCTGATTCCTCATTTTAACATTTTATAATATGGAACAAAGCCAATCATAATACCGCAAAGCGAAAAAAACACCAGATCACATACATCCCGTACGTGATTATTTGACGACCAAAGCTCCCCCTCGATGAATCGGTTGCAGGACCAGCCGGTCCATCCAACGTCCCGCCCGGGAGGCGGGATCGGTTTGATACGGACGTGTTTGAGCGGTCTACGGAAGGAGCGGAGGAGCCGCCGCCGAGCGTGGGGCGAGCGACGCCGGCGTTTGAGAGCGGTTGACGTGACTCAGCTCCCACCGACCTTGATCTTTATTCCAGCCGCGATCAGGGGGTGCCGCTTCCTTCCGCTGCTACACGTACATGCAAAACAGCTTGTTCCTCCTCCAGTCACAGCACTTTCTGACTGTATTTATCGAGGGGTTGCCTCTGTCTCTGTGTTTCCGACCGCACTCGCCCCGATTCATAAAGGACGGGCAAAAAACCTTCCAGCTCCGGCCAAATCGAAAGGGCCCGACCCGCTGTCGTCTCGTCCCCGGGCCTGAGCCTCACACTGTGTTGACTTGGCAACGTGCGGGCCTGCACGCCAGCGCGGTTATTGCATTATTATTATTTTTATTTATTTTTATTTTTTCATCTTGTTTGTCGTCTTGCATTTATGTCCTTTGTCTTTGTGACAAACCCGTGTTGGTTCAGGGGGGGGTGGGGTTGCAAAATGAGCATTAAAAACCCGAAGTCTGAGCTTCACACTGATTCGACTCGATACTCCGCGCAGGACAACAGCAGGCGCGTGGACAATGTGCTCAAACTGTGGATCATCGAGGCCCGGGAGCTTCCGGCCAAGAAGCGCTACTACTGTGAACTCTGCCTGGACGACATGCTGTACGCCCGCACCACCAGCAAGCCCCGCACCGACACCGTCTTCTGGGGGGAGCACTTCGAGTTCAACAACCTGCCGGCCGTCCGCAACCTTCGCCTTCACCTGTACAAGGAGACGGACAAGAAGAGACGCAAGGTGAGGGGGAAAGGAAGGCGGGGACAGCCGCGAAAGGCGAGAAAGACTAAAATAATCGTTTATTTATAACATTATTATGATGGCGGAAAATAACTGTCGTAATTACATTTTAGTACTGAACCGGAAAATGTCAGGTTCAGAACATGTTCTTGCTGCAGACCTGCACTCTCCAGCTGGTTCTCTCATTAGTTGGACTCGGACCTCTGGGCTGAGGCTAATCAGCAAACACACACAGTTTACTCAAAATCCCGGATCGGAGTTTTGGAATTTTCTGAGCCCCGGATTTTCCACCCCTGGTCCGCTGTCTTATTTTGGAAATTTATTCCTTAATAAAACGTATATTTGCAGCTCTTGCAGCTTTTGGGTGTGCTTCAACTTAAAATCTGCAGTCATGAGAAATAGATTCGGATAGATTATGACTGTTGCTGATGCTGTTATTGCTGTTATACTATTGCTGATGTCTGTGTCTTCCTAGATGTCATCTGAGTCAGCGGGTATCATCGTGAATTCATTCTCAGAAAAAAACTAAAGAAAATGCAAATTTGCTTTTCAGAAATAAATTAATTGGGAGAACTGCATTTGACTCCCTGTTTGTTCATTTTTATTGTTTTTAAGGAGAAGAGCACATACTTAGGGCTCGTCAGCATCCCCATCTCAAGCATCACCGGCCGGCAGTTTGTGGAGCAGTGGTACCCGGTCATCCAGCCCAGCGTCCTCACCAAGGGCGCCGGTGTCGGCGGGGGCAAGGTCATCAACGCATCCCTCCGCCTCAAGTCCCGCTACCAGACCATGAGCATCCTCCCCATGGAGCTGTACAAGGAGTTTGCAGAGTACGTCACCAACAACTACCGCACGCTGTGCGCCGTGCTGGAGCCCGTCCTGAGCGTCAAGAGCAAAGAGGAGGTGGCCTGCGCCCTGGTGCACATCCTGCAGAGCACGGGGAAGGCCAAGGTCAGAGTCACATCCACTGGGTTGCTATTTAAAGGAAGACTGAGGCAGTTACTTCTCGACTTACTTGTTTGTATTTCAAAAGAGTGGGCCTGATTGGATCGCTGAGTTCCAAGCTAACCTGACTTGGAATTCACTGTTGTCAAACATTGCAATCTTTCAGAGCTTTGCAGTTGTTATTAAGTAATATGGGATTCTCTCGCTTGATCACTAACATTTGAGTAGGTAATAAATATACCATTGGTTTAAACGACCATGTTTTTGGGAGGTGATCTTCAGGTTATTATGAGACGCTATTTGGTAAATTCATTGTTTTACCTGCATGTTACACAGAAAGTTTGGATCATTGGATAAAAATAAGATTAATGAACGTTGTTATGGAATGGCACTAGACAGGTAGCTGGAGTTGCAGAATCTACCGAAACTCATTTTCTACGATGTGTTAATACCCCCTTAAATACCCTCCCGCAGGATTTCCTGTCAGACATGGCGATGTGCGAGGTGGACAGATTCATCGACCGAGAACACCTTATCTTCAGAGAGAACACTCTGGCCACCAAAGCCATAGAAGAGTACCTCAAACTGATCGGACATAAGTACCTCAAGGATGCCATAGGTGACGAGGGGCATTTTTAAGATACTTAACTCTGAAACGAAGTCGAGTCGAGAGTCCTGTCGAAGTACCGCAATCCTCCAATTTCATTTGAGTTGAAATTTGTGAAAGATTCTAAATTTAGATTTGATTAGACTCCATTTGATGAATTTGGGATGATTGTTCATTACACCAACAAGGGCTCTGCATACGTTGGTTGACCTGGTAAAAAAGAAAAAAAAACGTGTAGCACAGCATGAACATGAGTGCACGAGAAAATATGAGAACCCTCTCGAAAAAACCCCATCACCGACCGTTATCACATGTTCTTGTCGTGAAACGGCAGAACTCTCTCTCAGACAGTAAACGCGACCCAGAGCTGTGCTGCCCTTACGAGCGGAATGCAACGTGCTTTTCAGGGGAGTTCATACGAGCCTTGTACGAGTCCGAGGAGAACTGCGAGGTGGACCCCATGAGAACCCCGCCCTCGGTGCTGGCAGACCACCAAGCGAACCTGCGCATGTGCTGCGAGTTGGCGCTGTGCAAGATCGTCAACTCCCACTGGTGAGAAGCTGGTGTTCTTCAAGACCTGGGGGGTCGAATTCACAAAGAATGGATTGTGGCCGCTAATAGCACCGTGAGGGTCGATTGCGCCCGCAATCTGCGCCGTCTCAGCGTCCGGTTCACGAAAGAAATTTGCGCTAATGATAGGTGCAAACGCGGCCGTTAAGTCTTGTCCTGCAATTTGCCCTTATTTTGCGTCTAAGCGTGATTATCCATGTGGCAAAGTATAAATGCTGGCTTTACACCAAGAACACAGTCGACAGGACAAGGGCAGAGAGATGGAGAACAATGAACAATCACCGGACGCACGGCGCTTTTTTAGTTTCGTTGAATGAGGAAACGTCGGAAAACAAATCAATCTAAAATAAAAACACGCTATTTGTATTCTTTTGTTTGGAAAACGGAGAACGGGGAAAGCTCAAATGTGTAATATAGCGTTTCAATGCCCCCCCACCCGTATCCAAATGTGTAATGGAGTCGAAATTCTGAGGTTATTCTCGAAACACCGGGGTATTTATTTTTTGCGTATCCCTAAAACTCTTACATATATAATAACCTTATTTTTAACCTCTTTCTTTCATTCTCCAATAAAACAAACAAACAAAAAAAAAAAACTGGGTTTGGGCGGAGCCGTCCGTGGTCCTGAGGCTTTAGGAAGGTGCAGGAGTGTCAGACGGAGGCTATGGGTCAATGCCAATTTTCACCACTTTATCGCTATGCCCTATATCTTTCAGTCGTTTTTCGGAGTTTAATAAGAATTATTGGACCGGATTGTCAATGTTTGTAACCCATTTACTGTACAATAAATTATTATTTTTATTATTATAAGTAGTTAAGTAAATAATTATTGTAATAATATAATGTAATAATAATTACAATAATAATGTGAAAAAATTATTTTCAGATAACTGGTAATCAATGCCCTTCAATTGCACCAGTAATTATTGGTAAAGGTAAAATATTACCATCTGCAGATGGTAATATTTTCACTCTCACGGCGTGTGGCTATTAGTGCTATTTGGTGTTTGTGAATTGGACATTTTTTGCAACGGGGCTCATTTGCATAGAAGGGGGCTATTGGCGTGGCAGCACAGTTAGGGGTGCAGTTTGATAACTGCTCTGAGTGCTTTGAGAATTAGAGGCTTGCCTTTTCTGTTATTTGCACCGGTTCACAATTACACAGTTAGTTGCAAGAGTTGCACAATCCTTTCCTGAATTTGCCCCTCATTGTCCTAAAGGTGCAGTGTGTAGAATTTAGTGGCATCTAGTGGTTGCGGTTCACAACCAACCGAATACCCCTCTCCATGGCTGTGCAACATGGCGGCCTCCGTGGAATACACGGTGGCCGCAAAAGAAAACGCAAAAGGCCCTCTCTAGGGCCGGAGTTTGGATTGTCATTTCTGGGCTACTGTAGAAACATGGCGGTGCAACATGGCGGTGCAACATGGCAGCCTTCGTGAAACGTACCCGCTCCCTATGTAGATAAAAACAGCTCATTCTAAGATGACAAAAACAAAACCATTCTTGTTGTCATGGGATTATACACCAATTAAAACCTACTTATGAATATTATATTACATTTCTGCAAAGTCTGTTCCGTAAATTCCACACACTGCACCTTTAAGTGGAGTCTGAAGAAGCGCGTGCAAAAATAACTGACTGTACGCAGAGTGTCGTTTGTAAGGATGTGTGTGGAGGTCTTAAAAAGTTGTTATTTTTGGCGAGTTTGATTTCTCGCTCTGACTTTGTACTTAGGAAAGGCGTCCTGACAGAAACCTCACCAAAACAGGCATAGGGCTTGCTTTCTGGGGTAGAAACTCTTGTCTTGATATATTTGGGCTAACTAGAGTTCACGTTTCAATGGTTTTTTTTATCGTCGAAAGCACAAGAAAACAGGGTGGAAGCAGATATTTCCGGCTATGAATAGAGCCAGCCACAACGCTGTAGATTTTTTTTTTTAATTAACAGATTATTAAAAAAGAGGGTATGCAAATATAATATATACATTTCAGATACAAAATAAAAATATAAATGTATATAAAGAGCTGAGTAAAACAATATATTTTCTGTGCGGAATATATGCAATGAGGTAAAAAGGTGACACTTAAAGAAGTCTTCAATTTAAGTTTTACTTTCCAAACAGCCCCAATGAGTGAGTTATATATATATATATATGTATTTTTTTTTTTATAACCAGAAGATCCACCAAAAATGTTTGCATATATACGTGGTGGTGGCGGCGGTGGTGGTGGGACGCCCCATTCAGAACAAGAGGCCCTGAATCCCGGTACCGCCTATAGAAACCTTGTGTTCCCCTGCAGCGTGTTCCCTCGGGAGCTGAAGGAGGTGTTCGCCTCGTGGCGGGTGCGCTGTGCCGAGCGCGGGCGGGAGGACATCGCCGACCGGCTCATCAGCGGCTCGCTGTTCCTGCGCTTCCTGTGTCCCGCCGTCATGTCGCCCTCCCTCTTCAACCTCACGCAGGAGTATCCCGACGAGCAGACGTCCCGCACCCTCACCCTCATCGCCAAAGTGGTGCAGAACCTGGCCAACTTCTCCAAGTCCGTCCCCCCCCCCGAAGCTCTCGCGATTTTTGTTCTGTGACCTTGTGGCGTTATTGCCGTAATAATGGTTTTCATGGTCATTCTGATTTTGTTTTTCGTTTTAAAAGTAAATATATTTAAGTCACATTTATTTGCCGGTCAAAATTTGAATTCAAACAAACTGAGAACAGTATAACTGTAAAAAAAAAAAAAAAGATTAATCTTCAAATTATTATTTTGAAATTGAATGCTGACATCTATTAATTTGTTTTATTTTTTATATAATTTCTTTATATTATAATGGTTTCTTGCTGTTTTTTTCCCCTTTTCCCTCAACTTAATCCTTTTCTTCCTTCCCTCCTTTCTTATATCCTTCTGTCACTCTATCCTTCCTTTTCTCACCCCCCCCCATCCCTTTCTTCCTCCCTTTCCTCCTTCCCCTGCAGGTTTGGCAGTAAAGAGGAGTACATGTGCTTCATGAATGAGTTTCTGGAGATGGAGTGGGGCTCCATGCAGCAGTTCCTCTATGAGATCTCCAACCTGGACAGCGTCAGCAACGCGGGGGGCTTTGAGGGCTACATCGACCTGGGCAGGGAGTTGTCCATCCTGCACAGCCTGCTGTGGGAGGTCATGGCTCAGCTCAGTAAGGTAGGATGGACCGCGCCCGCTTGGGCAGCAATGCCCCGGGATGGTCACGAGGCCTTGGACAATTCAAGGCGTATGTTTTCCAAATAGTAAAATATGGTTTAAAAGAAATGTAATACAGTTATACTCACCTTTTTCATGTCAAAGATCCCCAAATGTCACAGACCCCATTTGATAAGATCAGCTCAGACCCGTTGAGATAGGGACTCTACAAGACCTCTGTAGGTGTCCTGTGGTATCTTGCACCAAGACGTTAGCAGCAGATCCTTTGAGTCCTATAAGACCTTTGTTGCACCAAAATTAGCGGGGTATACCGGGGGTTTTTTAAACCCGACCAAACCCGCTAAAAATAGGCTATTGACACCTTTCCCATCATCAGGTATGCCGTTCTTTTTTTTTCTGCTGTGTCACGTTCGATGTCACGAACGCACCGGAAAAGGGCCGTGTCATGGTTCCAGTGTGGCTGGGGAAAAAAAAACAGGAGAAGCATTATAGAGTGTCAATGGGCACCAGTCCTTTAGCAGCAGGGAGTGGAGATGCTCCTCTGGTTCTGGGACCGGCTTGGGAGCGTGAGGGTTGTCCACTGTGGTCCCCACGGAGCGATCTCCACACTCCAAGCATTTCATGATCCCAAAATGATTCTGATTTTGATTTTGGATTCTAAATCAGATATGAAATGATTGATTGATACGCAGATATTTCTGTCTATATACATGCCAACGTCTGTAACTTCAACGCGCATTGCATCGCCACATTAAAGGTGCGAAAATTAGTGTGTCGACCCGGGTGTTAAGTTTCCATCAGAGCCGATCAGAGCTGGAGCCGATAAAAACCTGTGTCTATTGCAGGGTCATTTGTCCTGGGACAGAAACCCGGGTGCAACCTTTCCCACTTATGACAAATGCCAGATGTTAGCAGGTGTTACAGGGTTTTTGTTGCAGTGGGAAAGGGGTATAAGTTGCGAGGTGGGGTCTCCATAGATCAGGCTTGTTGTTCCAGCACATCCCACAGATGCTCGATTGGATTGAGATTGTTGGGAATTAGGAGGCCAAGTCAAGACCTTGAACTCTTTGTCATGTTCCTCAAACCATTCCTGAACAATTTTTGCAGTGTGTCAGGGGACATTATCCTGCTGAAAGAGGCCACTGCCATCAGAAAATACTCTTGCCATGAAGGTTGTACTTGGTCTGCAACAATGTTTATGTCGGTGGTACTGAATGTGTCAGATTAACATCCACGTGAATGCCAGGACACAAGGTTTCCCAGCAAAACATTGCCCAGAGCATCACACTGCCTCCGCGGGCTTGTTTTCTTCCCATAGTACATCCTGGTGCCATCTCTTCCCCAGGTAAACAATGCACATGCACCCGACCATCAACATGATGTAAAAGAAAACATGATTCATCAGACCAGGCCACCTTCTTCACCTTCTTCTCCATGGTCCAGTTCTGATGCTCACTTGTCCATTGTAGGTGCTTTCAGAGGTGGACAGGGGTCAGCATGGACACTCTGACCAGTCTGCTGCTACACAGCCCCATACACATCAAGCTGTGATGCACTGTGTGTTCTGACACCTTTCTATCATAGCAACATTAACTGTTTCACCAGTTTGTGCTACAGAAGCCCATATGTGGGATCGGACCAGACGGGCTAGACTTTACTCCCCATGCGCATCAATCAGTCTTGGGCGTCCATGACCCTGTCACCGGTTCCCCCGTTGTCCTTCCTTGTACCACTTTTGGTAGGTAGTAACCACTGCATACCGGGAACACCCCACAAGACCTGTTGTTTTGGAGATGCTCTGACCCAGTCGTCTAGCATCACAATGTGCTCCTTGTCAAAGTGGCTCAGATCCTTACGCTTGACCATTTTTCCTGCTTCCAACTGACTGTTCACTTGCTGCCTAATATATCCCACCCCTTGATAGGTGCCATTGGAACCAGATGAGCAATGTTAACCGCACCTGATAGTGGTTTTAATTTTGTGGCTGAGATATATATATATATACTGTATATATATATATATATATAGAGAGAGAGAGAGAGAGAGAGAGAGAGAGAGAGAGAGATGTCTATATAGATAAAAGCGAAAGTATCATCAATCATTATTGTACAGTACATTCTCTAATGGTGCTAGCGTTGAGTAAATGAAATAATGGTGAAGTAACTATTAATCATTTTAATTGTGATCCCCTGGCACCTCTTGAAGGACGTTCTAAAGTATTGTGTGTCACAAAAACCTTGCTCTCTACCATGAAAATAGAACCACTTCAGGCAAAAATAACCTCGTACAGCTACATAAATGCATGAAAAAAAAGTATTAGGTCTTTTAAATACGGGGGGGTCTCTGATTGAATCAGGTTTGATTTGTCTTCAAGGGAAAAATGTTGGCAACCCCTGGATCGGGGTTTTATCTCTTCCCTTCTTATCTATCCTGCTGTTGTTCCTGTTGAGTGAATGCTGTGATTTGTTATATTCATTATTTTGCTATTTTAAACTACTTTAAACTCTAGCTGTAAATGTAACGGGATGATGAAGATTGGACTGAATCGCCAGCATCCACTATATTACCCCCATTAAGCAGGATCGACGTTAACTCTTGGTTGTACTGTTTTAATTCAAATATATGTTGTATCGATTTCTCTCGGATAAATATTTCACTCTGTTTGTATTTTTGTTCCTATATGAATACAGGATGCCATCATCAAGCTGGGCCCGTTGCCTCGCCTCCTGAATGACATCAGCATGGCGCTGCGTAACCCCCACCTGCAGCGCCAGCCCAGCCACCAGGCCGTGCAGGAGCGACAGTCTGAGCGGCTGCTGTCACGACCAAGCTTCAACCGGGGCGTCTCCTCTGAGTTCCAGAACCTCATGATGAGGGATCTCAACAGGTAAGAGTACTACAACTAAAACCTACCATCACGACACTAATACTACTACCACTACTACTCCTTCTACCACTACAAGGCCTGCTACTACTACAACAACTACGAATACCTCTACCATTACTACTACTAATTTTAATACTACTGCTACTACCACCACTGCTACTACTACTACTACAAATAATAATGAGAATAATAAAGCATATTTTATTGGGCAGATAACCCTCCAGTGTTAACTGGACTTCTATAGTACAGTAGACTATACTATGTACTACTGTAGTACATATTATAGTACACTCCCTTTTCTTTTCCAATCCTAACACACTGCAATTCTCCAGCTCTATAGATATCACTCGCTTGCCTTCCCCTACCTCTGGAGTGTCCAGTGGAGGGGTCATGCCCTCCCGCGCCCAGATGAGTTTCCAGGAACGTGACCACCCCCACAGGGCCTCCTCCAAAGATGTTTTCTACGTGACCCGCCCTCCCCTGGCCCGATCCAGCCCGGCCTACTGCACAAGCAGCTCGGACATCACCGAGCCGGACCCCAAGGTGAGTCTCTGTACATCGAGCGGGGGAAGCGCCATCCCATCCCGTAGGTTCGTTTTCTCGCTGGTTCACAGTTTTTTCTCGGTTCACATGACCTGCATGGTGGCATTCGTTATTCGCTATCAAATGACATGAGGCAGTAGAATATCATGACATCTGCTTTTTTTTCCACAAATTCCGTCACACAACTCATCAAGCAGTACAGTATTTCCCGGGAAATACTTTGAGGCGTTGCGATATCCAGGCCTCTAGGTAAAAACACCCCGTCACCCTCACCCATGTCATCCGTGGCCACGTAACATGACGAAATAAAAGAGGGCACGTTAGCCTTTTATATCCCTAATTACCTAGCTGCTCAGTGTCAATAAAAGCGTATCTATGATGGACCTCCAGGATACCCGAATGAACAGCGTGTCTAACCTGCAGTCGGTGGACATGCTCAACTCCTCCCAGGCCTCCATCGCCGGCATGGGCAGCTTCGGAGGGCTGAGCAGCGGGGGCGGTGGCGGCCTGGGCTCAGGCCTGAGCAGCCAGCTGCGGGCCGGTGGGCGTCTGTCGGCTGGCTCTGGCGGCTCCAGCATGTCTGGCGGCCTCCGGCTGAGCCAGATTGGGGCCACCACCGACTCGCTGTCCCAGCAGCAGCAACAGCAGGCCGCCGCCATGCGCTACCCGCTTTCCTTCCAGAACCCCCTTTTTCACCTGGCCACTGCCGACGGGCCCCAGCAGCAGCAGCTCCACCACCAGCACAGCCGGGCCCAGCCCCCGCCGCCTCTGCTGCTGGCCCCGGATCCCGAGCCCTCCCACCAGGCCTACATCCCCCAATTCGCCCACGGGGGGTTCTCCCGCAGCGAGGACCTGTCCACTCTCAGGACCAGGGACGGGCACCTGGGCCAACCCAGCATCATCCACTCCCACAGCTACAGCGATGACTACACCAGGGCAGACTACGCACGGAGGCAGATGTCGATGCATGTGCAGGTACGTGCATGGTCGTCATGTTCCTATGGCATTCAGCTTTCTGGCAGCGCAACACACTGCGAGGAAAACCACCCATTGCCTCTCCATTCGATAAACTAAGTTTCATCAAATTTTTCTGTTGTTGTTGTTCTTTTTCCTCTTTACTTTGGTGGTAAAATGCTTGTAATAACCTGAACCCAAAGATCAACCGCAAGGTTGAGGCTTTGTGTTTTAAAGTGAACAAGGGAAATGTAGCGTTGACCTATTTTCTGTTTAAGGATAACCTCCAGCAGCAGCAGATGATGGGCATGACTTCCCAGACAGGGACCTCCCACTCCTCGCTGGCCACGCCCCCTTCCACGGTCCAGCCTGTGCGCCAGAGTTCCGTCGCCCCTCCTCCCAGCCAACGCGTCAAATCACAGACCTCCCATCAGCTGTCTGTCAGCTCGGCCGCGGCGCCCGTGGCCCCCGCCAAAACGCGGCCCCAGAGCGGGAATCTCCTCCAGTCGCCGGAGTCCGGCTATGGAGGCAGGCAGCAGGGAGGGTCCCGGCAGCTGTCCGTCAAGGACAACACGGCACCGGGCCTGCCCCACCAGCAGAGCTCCGTCAGGGAGAACCAGAGTCCGCAGGGAACCACCAATCAGAGCACTCAGCAGTCGCCACAGCAACAGCAGCAAGCACAGCAGCACCTGCTGAAACCCACCATGACCAAACAGGTAGGACTCGCTCAGTCTGAGCTCATTATCTTCTAACCTCTATCTGTCTCTTTTCTGTCACTGTGCTGTATCCAAAGCTTCCTCTTATCGGTGAGCGCCTTGGCAAAATGTCAGCTCCGCGGCTTCCAGATGTGTCAGGATTAAGGACTTGAATTTATAAAGTTGGTCTGCCTAAAACAATCCTAGACTTAGATTATAGATATGCTGTACAATGAATTGCCTTCAGCCACTGGGATACTTCCTCTTCTTAATATTTATAATAACTCAAATAGATTTTTTTTAGGATGGATTAGGTATACGGACAACATTTCGGGGCAAAAATGTAGTAGATCAGTAGTCATCCTGTCAATTTTCTGAGCATATCATATATGTACATATTACGGTAATGGGTTATTGGGTTATTGGTTTATTTTTGCCTATAACTTCTCACAGACAAGTGAGAAAAAAAATAAAAATATAAAAAAATATTGCTGCTATAAATATCTTGAAGCAGCATGTCACAGATCTCACTTTTACATAAAAATGCACAATGAAGACCCGGCCAAATAAAAATCGACTTAAAAATCCCTATTCTCACTTGTGATTCCCCGCTCTTGGTCCCCCCCCCCCCCCAGGGTTCCCAAACTCCTTCCACCCTCAATCCCCCGACCCCGGCGAATGAGCGGACGGTGGCCTGGGTCTCCAACATGCCCCACCTCTCCGCCGACATCGAGAGCTCCAGGATCGACCGCGAAGAGTTCAAACTGAAGGAGTACTCTAAGAGCATGGATGAGTCACGCATGGACAGGGTACGTGCACGGGCCGAGCGCTGGTGAGTCCTTAGATGTTGCTTGCGTGTTTTTTTTCTGCTAAAACCAGCCGCCACGGAAGGTAACGTATAGTCAGTCAGTTAGTAAGCGTGGACAGCGGACTGTTGGCCGGGCTGGTTTTCGTACCAATAAACTTTGATGTCTGACTTTTCTTTTTTTCTCCCCGTCGCTCTCTCCCCGTCCGCCCTTGTTCCAACTTCAGGTGCGGGAGTACGAGGAGGAGATCCACTCCCTGAAAGAGCGCCTGATGATGTCCCACAAGAAGCTGGAGGAGTATGAGCGGAGGCTCCTCACGCAGGAGCAGCAGACCAGTAAGATCCTCCTGCAGTACCAGAACAGGCTGGATGACAGTGAGAGGAGGCTCAGGCAGCAGCAAGTGGAGAAAGACTCCCAAATTAAAGGGATAATTAACAGGTAAATGGAGGTTGTGGTTGCTGGGAGTGGGGGGGGGGGGACAAAGAGCAGAGCCATGTCATAGTCATCCTTTGCAAGCATGAGCGTTTCCCACATCCCAACGTTCATTCTACCATAAGAAAAAAAACAAAAACGGCCGTCGTCACAAAATCTTCATGCAAGTGAAGTCTTTCATGCGAGATCATTGCGAGATCTTCGCCATTGATATGCAAAATATTATTTTGATAAGCTAACCGCCTTAAAATCAGTATATTACAGTTTGAAACATTAAAGTCTTTGATGGAAAGTTTCCCGGCGGGGAGCGTAATAGGTTTCATTAAGCGCTCGGGTCCTGAACGCACGTGAGCGGTGATGCACCAGGACCGCCGGAGACTCAGGGAAGGAATGTATTGGGAGACGGAATTAATGAAAAGCCATATTGAAGGGAAGGGATCAATACACGATCTTCCTTCCCCCCAGACGGCCGGCTTCTTCCCGTGAAATTTACACTGGAAAAAAAATCAATGCGGTTAAAAGAAAATAAACTATCATGACATTATAGTCCCTTATAGACTCTCGTGGCGCACCCGCCATCGTGGTTTCATCGGGTCCCTCTCCGGTTCCTCCGCAGTCTGTTATCAGAGCGTCTGCCTCGCAATTTAACGGGCGGCACGTGTCAAAATGCGATGCTGCGGCTTCCCTCGAGTTTATCGACCCTGCCTTGAAATGAATGTTCATGGATAGATAGAGTGGAAATATCGACTGCATCTTTGCAAAGCAGATAGTTTTGATTATCTCGAGATGAGCCGTCTAAACATTTTACCTCTGAATGAACGTTGGCTGTGTGGTGCTGTCGGGGGCCCTTCCCCGCCCTCGTCCTGGGACAGCCCTCTGCAGCTTGGAGGGTTGATGTCTGTGACAGAGAATGTCGCCACTTCTAATCCACTCCAGGCAAGAAGAAATGGGATGAAGACAGTGAGAGAGAGAGAGAGAGAGAGAGAGAGAGAGAGAGAGAGAGACAGTGGGTCCCGGTCCGACTTTTAATGGGGAGGGGGACATCCTCAAACGCCCCAAAAGACGCTGTACATGACGCCCCTTAGATCTCCTTTCTATATCCTTTGTGCTGTTTACGCTCCTCGGCGGGGAGGAGGAGCCT
This sequence comes from Zeus faber, assembly GCF_960531495.2. NCBI lineage: Eukaryota > Metazoa > Chordata > Actinopteri > Zeiformes > Zeidae > Zeus > Zeus faber. Next base: position 8,438,314 of record NC_137195.1, read on the forward strand.
CCCTCGCTCAGTTTTCTACAGACAGAACAGAAGAAAAAAAAAAGTGGCTTTTTAGCCGGAGTCCGGATCGTATCCATCCTTTTCCGGGTGGCTTGATCCACGACTGACTCTTGACACGAGATTAAATCCTAAAAGCACAAGACGGATTGACCGTTCCATTGCCTGCGATTTTTGTAGCACTGTTCCGACAAGTCTAACCAAGCACCCGTCACCTGAGCACGGAAGAATCCGAGGTAACGCTGTAGCTCCGCCACGAATGGTCAAAGTGATCCGATGCGACTTTTTAATTTTTTTTATTTTTTTCCATGCGCTCAGAGACTGCGGATAAACTTTTGCCTCAACTGAGCTGCCGCCGGCTCTCTAAGCTCACCACTGAGGTGTGACCCGATAGAGAGAGAGAGGGAGAGAGGGAGAGAGAGAGAGAGAGAGAACCTCCCACTGAACTGCAACCAATTCAATATACAATAAAAAGCAAAACGGACAAAAGAAAGCGGCTGCGTGCGCCGAATAGCGCACAAAACTTCAGGCGTGAATTCATCCAAGACGGCTGATTGGTGGGAGAGAGAGAGAGGCTCTCGGCTTCATCATCGTCATCATCATCATCATCATCGTTATGGCTTCTGTGACCTTTTTGGTCCACGGGACGAATTAACTCACAGGCCTGGAGGGGCCCAAACGGAATTGTGTTCCCAAATCCAATTTGTCACATTACGATGGGCCAGGATGCTCTACAAAGTGGGCAGGCTTTTCAAGTATTCCACAGTTTTCTCCAAATCTGCATTCCATTTTGCTGTCAACTGCCAACTGTCAGAATCCAATTTCCGCACCCGTATTGAAAATTACGTAAATGTAGCCGAAGCTGTACCTCGGTGTGTCCCCCCCAGACTTAAGATATACAGTACGTCGGATGATCAGAAAGCCTCTGTTCACTAAAGACCTCGTGTCATGTTAAATTGTCTCGCACGCTCTGAAGTCACGCCGATACTGACGGGACGCCGAATCGGATTCCACGTGATTGTTCGCTCGACAGTGAAGGTTGAAAAAGGCTTCCCCCCCCCCCCCCCCCCGTCGGTATCCTGTCGCCGCATGGACAGCAACTCAAAGAAACGTACGTGGCCAAACTTTCCCGAAGCACAACAATTGACTTTTTTAGCGTTTCAGATCCGGACGTGTTTTCTTTCAGACGGAGCCTTGATATTCCGCGGACGCCGCTTCGCTTTTTTAAAGATCAGAGCGGATCAAAAAGCTGCCGAACGACAGACGCTGATTTGGATCCGGCCGACCCCTGATTTAAACCAAAGCCGAATGTCAGTTAGATCACAGCACATTAATCCCACTGGAACTACCACTTAGTTACCTTGAGCACTTACCTGAGCCAACATGTATTTATATATTTGATTTAGGGAAATAATCCCTGCATAGCTATATCTCTTCTATTTTCTGTTTGTCAGAGTATTTTGACTGCAGTTTACTCGTTTAAAATGTATAAATTAAATATATTTATCTTTCCTTGGCTGTTTGCTGTGAACCGGCAGTGAGACTGGTTTAGCGGTGGCAAGCTGCTGAGTTCACAGCAGAGGTTCTTAAGGGGAAATCAACAAATGTCATGTCATGAAAATGAAATATTTTTTACTTTTATTCATAGCTATATAAAGTCAATGTAAGAGCCATAATAAAGTACTGAAGTCTAATAAACACATATATCTATAAATAAATGTTTATTGTATGAATGAAATAAATTATGATATAAAATAACATAACATGTAACTATGTAAACCTTGCAATAGCCAACGTGTTTGGTAAGAGATGTGCAATAATGGATAGAAATAGGTGACAAGCATTGACATTATTTTCAAGTGTTCTGCTTGTGTGGACGTCACATTCAGTATTAAGATGGAGAATGCAAAGTGTGTGCATACAGAAACACAAAACTTCTTGAATATAACATCTTTTTACAGGTGCCGTCAATAGTAACAATCAAGCAGCAAGGACACACACTCACACACTCACACGTGTGTGTGTGTGTGTGTGTGTGTGTGTGTGTGTGTGTGTGTGTGCGTGCATGTGCGTGCGTGCGTGTGTGTGCGTGCACGCGTGTGTGTGTGTGTGTGTGTGTGTGTCCTGAAAGGATAGGTTCACCATTTTTTAAATTTTGGTTTCCATCATTCATGACTGTTTCGTGGCACAACCTCGCCGAACGCTCTGCTGTTGAGAAACTGACCACTCTGCTGCAGCTTCTAACTGGGATTAAATGAAGTCAAGTTGGTCAAATATTTAAGATGTAAAAAAATAAAAACATTCGAAATCTATACTGTCACATAATGTTGGCTACAGTAACTTGCCGATTGGCAAACAACTCAACTTCCTGTTTCTAGACTCTTTTTTCTTTGCAAAAGAGTTCCTGGACTGCGTTTACACACAGTGGGAAGCTGCAGCAGAGTGGTAAGTGTCTCAATAGCAAAGCGTTCAGCGAGGATTTGCCCTGAACAGTTATAAATCATGGGAACCAACATTTTAATGGGACCCGGGTTGAAAAATAGCAAACCCATCCTTTAACACCCGTGACCTTGAATACTGTAAGGTGGGAAACACCACAGTGAAATAGCAGCAACACATTCACTTAACACATCCCATTCTAAGTTTTGACTTTTGTTTTGGCATCTCTATATGGTGTTTGTGAAATTTATCTGCTCTTAATTTGAAAGACTGGAATGGATGTTGATACTATTTATTAAAGCGATATGAGTTCTATATCATATGATTTTGCTGTTCATACTTGGGTTTAAATTTTTACTCTACAGTTCATCTTTGGTAATGTCCTGTGACATGGTGGTCCATATAGGTTTTTTTAAATGAAGTAATACAATTTATGCAGTTATGGTATGATTTAAATATTATTACTATTGAAAAGGGCAAAACATGACTTTTGGGGTTTTGTTCCAGGAATATATTTTGTTGTGGGTATTTCTGCCTCTTTTTGTGTAGCAAACACATGCTGAAAGGCTGTATAGATTGTACTCTCTACGGTACTGTGCTCTATAATGTGGTGACGAGTGTTTTGGCTTGATGAGAGTGCACTTACTTTGCAGACTGACTCACCCGCTATGGATGACATAGCATCAACAGTGAACACTGCAAGGGTTTATGGTCTAGAGTTGCACAGACCTGGGTGAAACAGTGGTTCCAAGTAACACCCATTCAATCTCAATTTGTAGATCAATGTGTCGTCCAGTCAGCTGACTGCCTCACTGGAGATACTATTTTATAGTAGTAGTAATAAAGTAATAATCTATTAGTAATATAGTATCTTCAGTGATAGGCATCAAATGGCTGCCGCTGAATGGGGCAATCGCGTCATTAAAACTATACCCTCAACACTGGATCGATTTCAAAGATCCTGTTGCTAACCACCCAGGTTGTCTCCCAATCATCGAGAAATAAGGTTTAGGTTCCCGTCCTTCCCGTGGTCTGAACGTGGGCGCTTGCTGTGCTGCGCTCGGCCAATTCCCACTTTTTGCCTTCAAGGTCGGGGGGAAAACCATGGGAAATATCAATACGAGTACCTGTACAGTTTGATCCAGGTCTGTTGCATTACCCTCTGCTGTTTTTCCATGAACCTCATGTGCTCCTGTCTCTTCTGCCTTCTTTCTCTGTAGCATAATACTGAGACGTCAATAGAACGAACAGATACCCGCCTTTTTTTTTATCTCACAAGCCGCACTACTTGAAGCATAAATGGAACATGTCACCCACATGAATCATTGTCTGCCTTTTAAATCATGTCAACAACCCCAATGCTGTATTCTACCCATGTTACATTCCATTGTTTTTGAGAGCCTGCCAATACTTCTGTCAGTGTTTCTATTTGGTTCTAATTTTTTTTTTTCCCCTTTTATTCTTTTGTAAAGAAACTCAACACTGTACATTATTTATGGAATAAAACATCCAAACACTTATGTTTGAAACTCCATCTGTGGATTTTCTTCATTTATTGATGTGCAGCATCGGTGAAGATATCATTCCTGAATAAGGCAGCGGCAAGAAAATGATTGATTGGTATGTTAACCTCTGCCGTCATAACAATGTGTTAACGTCTCTTCAGCCATTTGATTTGACTGGCTTAATCTCCATACATTGATATTTTCTCTGTTCGCATTCCCAAACCCAAGAGTGGGAAATTGATATTTATATATATATACGTATATATATATATATACGTGTGTGTATGTATGTATGTATATATATATATATATATATATATATATATATATATACATATAATAATTTCATTCATTCAGCTTGTCCGCAGCTATCCATCTTCCACATGATGTCTATTGGAAAGCCCGTAAATCCAAAATGTATACGGGGTCTTCTGGGTGATAACCTCAGGTACTGGTAATTCCCAATGTGGGTATATCTGTAGTGTAAATCAGACGCCCAGTCCCTCCTTTTCATCCCTCTTTTAAATCAACAGTATTAAATCTAGAGAGAAACCCCTTTTGCAGATTAAACCCAGAGACAGGACACACACACACACACACACACACACACACACACATACACACAGACACACACACACACACACACACACACACACACACACACACACACACACACTACAATGTGCTCGCTTGAACCCGGAAGAACATTCTTTGGAGCGGTTTTCACAGGGATCTGACCCGCGTCGGTCCGGCGATTCCCTGGGGATAACCGTGATTTGTCATTAATCTCGTCGGCCAGCTCGAACAACAACGCTGACGCAACTTGGCCACGGTTTTACAGTGATTGCCATGCGGGGAAAAAAAAAAATAGATTTAAATAAATAAATAAATAAATAAATAATCGAGAATTGGACAGAGATATCACGATGAATCCCACGGGGAGATAATCTAGGCTCTTTTGTGTGCCTCGGTATAAGGACGCCCCGGGTCGCTCCTGCCAAGCGTCTACGTTGGGTTTGATTGAATAAAGATGGCCGGCGGCGATCAGATGCCGCATTCGTGCGGAAAAAGACGACCGGTGTGTGTCGGGGTGACGCGGGTTCCGCTGTGAGCGACAGTTCCACCGGGATGCTGCACCTGGCTCTAACTGCAAGGTGTCAACTTAATCCCACGTTAATCTCTCTCTCTCTCTCTCTCCGTCTCTCTCTGCCTCTCCCCCTGTCTCTCCCTGTCTCTCCCTGTCTCTCTCTCTCTCTCTCTCTCCGTCTCTCTCTGCCTCTCCCCCTGTCTCTCCCTGTCTCTCCCTGTCTCTCTCTCTCTCTCTCTCTCTCTCTCTCCCTCTCTCTCTCTCTCGTTCTCTCCCCCAGATTGATGGCTGTGGAGGATGAGATTAGGGGAGGCGCGGTCATCGAGCAAAAAACCCGGATGTTCGCCGACCAGGTCTGTTAATGTTTATTTTCTTCTCTCGCCGACGTTCCCGTGGCGGTGGCCTGTGCTTCCCCTCCTCCTTTTCTATCCCTCTCTTTTCGTTCGTCCGTTCCGGTTTTTTCTCATCGTTTGTTTCCGTCATACGTGGTCCCTGCCCCCCCCGTGTTTGGGTTTGTGCCGCTGGCGAGACAGAAGAAGAGTCTGTTGACGCACCCTGACTCGGGGGGCACATCGGCGGCCTGCCGTCCCGCTCTGTTTGCTCATTCATTCGTTTATTTGGTCACACGACTCGGCCGAGCATGTCTGGGGTCGAGGCCGAAGAAAAAAAAACAACAAAAAAAAACAACAAACGCTCTCCGCTCACGTGATGGAGCCCGTTCTTGCGCTCGGGGTTACTGAGCAGCCAAGGTCCGGATCCTTCCGCTTTCCATTTCAGGCTCTCAACATCTTACTTCCGCTCTCCTCCTGTCAAATTAAACTAGCCCAACTAAGAGCATGAGTCATTCTGTAAATATAGTGTGTGTGTGTGTGTGTGTGTCTGTGTGTGTCTGTGTGTGTGTGTGTGTGTGTGTCCGATGTGTATGTGTGTGCGTGTGCGTGTGTGTATGTGCGTGTGTGGTTGTGTGCGTACGTACATGAACATTTGTGTTTGTGGCGGAATGAAGCCCCCCGCATTACCTGCTCTAAAGAATCAGTTTCACCTCAATGATATTACATTTTGCACATGTGACAGTCAAACGTTATTGCGTATCAATAATTCAACAATATATTAGATCGCATATATGCAGAAGTGGAAAGAATACCTGCCGTCCATACTGCTGTCGCAGTACTGCAACTACATGGATAATTTACTTGGGTACAAGTAGAAGCCGTGATGAAGAAAATGACTTGAGCATATAAGATATAAGCATATGAGACTACTCAAGTCATTGTTTTTGTTTTAATTGGTTTTATTTATTTATTTATTTTGACGGGAGGGTTCATCCTTTTGCGCTGACACTTCACAAATACCGTGGACAAACACCACGAATTAATAAGCATCACACTAGCGACGGTCAACATGAAATGCATGGTCTTGATCGGCTCCGGAACCTTTAAAAATGTTCTTCGGGTTGGTTTGAGATGGGATTAATGTTAAAATATTAACTCTGGAACTGTTGCCAAAATTAAAAAATAATGCACGACGACACCTCGTTAGAAAATCACTCAAGGAAAAGCATAATGAATTTCAGTCGAACACCATAAAGGAGCGTTACAGGTGAAAACACACTCAGGTACTGTAATGAGAGCAGTGATGTAGTCCCTTTCCACCTCTGCATAAATCTCACAGCAATTACTGGTAAATGTTGCCGTACCCATCAGTGCTTTGCGTTTAACTGACATATTCCGACTGGAACGCCGGCAAAAGGAAAGGCCTTCATTTGGAAACGGGAGCCCAGTGAGCTTTCATCGCTGTGTGATGGGAATTCTCCAGCGTGCGCTCTTCAAGAAAAAGCCTCCTGATAGGGAGCCCTGAAAGGAACATCCAGGAAGGCACATCATTAAAATGGCAGGAGCACATGACAGGGAGCGCCGGTGCCGGCGCCAATACTTTGTCTGGAATACCTTTAAGAAAATAATAATCAAGACTTTTATCTTGAGATAAGAGTGGAACAGTGAGGATATGGTCACAAGAATGCACGCTTCCACTGTCAAATATTATAGTAAGTGGGCTGTTTTGTTGCGGCAGGTGATTAAACTTCATTACAGAACCTTCATTTCATTATATAGTAAATTAAAACTAAACTTCCTAGAAAAATGAGATAGCATTATTTTATTTTTATTTTTATTATTTAATTGTTGATATATTATTAATTTGCTGCATATAACAAGCATTTAGCTACAGTACTGCATGCTACTGTAATCATGTAAAAATATGTGAAGTTTCTACAGTAATAAGCAAAACTGAAATCCGTGCGTGCGTGCGTGCGTGCGTGCGTGCGTTCGTGTGTGTGTGTGTGTGTGTGTCGGTTTCTGTGTAAAGCCCATTCTTCGCCCCCTACTCTTCTTTTCCAGGTCCGTGTCGACTTTGTAGTCCAATGCATGTTGTTAATCAGCGTTTCCAGTGAGCCGTCTTCTTTCTTTCTTTCTTCCTTTACTTTTCTAAAAACCAGGAACAGGGTGCCGCTCCCCAAAGACGGAGATGCAATTTTGGAACGCATGTCTTAACGCCATGTTTTTACTTTTCATGCCCTCAGCATGATTCGCTCTGACTGGCACTCTGCATGGCAGGCTGCTCTGACGCTCTCAGGCTGTTTCCGTCGGATTTCCGATGACGATATGTGTGCACGTGTCTGCGTGCGCGATATTTGCGTATTAGTAAGCCTTTTTAAGTGTTAGTCACCGTTTGTCCAACTGTCCAAGTGTGGTCGTTTCTGTGTCTGTTGGTCGTCCATATATTTGTCCTTGACCCTCTCTTCCCTTCTGACTTCCCCGATGTGCATATGCCAACTCCCTCTTTTCCTCTCGTCTCTCTCTCTCTCTCTCTCTCTCTCCCTCTCTCCCCCTCTCTCTCTCTCTCGCTTTCCACCTCTTATCTCCGTCTCCTTTGCTGTCCTCCTCCCTCCGTCGTTCTCCGATCCTCCTCTCCTCCTGTGTTGATGAGATACGGTGATTTCTCTTAGGGACGGCGTCAGTCCATCCTAGTGCAGCCCCGTCTCGCTCCAGTCCCTCCCCGAGTAACCAGGTAAAGACCAAGCCGCCATACTGTGCATCTCAGTGGAACCCTCACTGTCCATCCATAGCCTGCCGCCTCTCTCCACTCTGACTGTTCTCTCTGTGCGTGTCCCTGTCCGTTTGCAGTGTCAAAAAACGTTAAAAAAACATAAATAAATACCCACCCCATCGAGGCGTTTCAGGTTCCCTTTACTTATCTTGCGCAGTCTATAATCTTTCGAAGTCCAGGCTAAAACACACACACACACACACAGGCACACACACAAGCACACAAAAAAAATCAAATTCGGCCACAGAGAATTAAAAATGATACGAAACGGGACATTTTCTGCCTCGATTTTAAAATGAATTCAAATGAGTTAAATAGTTGACCGGGCTGAGTGAGTTAAAAACGTGAAACGCTTTTCATTGTCTGGACTAGAATTGGACAAAGTTAGAGTTGATGGGTACGTGTTCAAGCACGCATCATGTCGGAGTCTGTCATCGACTGTGTTCAACAGAGGCTGCTACTGCACAGACAGTAAAAGTAGAAGTTGTGATGAGGAAAATGACCCCGAGTGAGAATATACAAGAGTTTACATTTTTTTAAATAACACAGACACACAATTCATTAATAAACCATTTAAGTACGGAATTTTAGTTCTACTCAATAAAGTACCGTTACTGGAGAAAACACGCTCAAGTACCGTAAAGGCCGAAAAAAGCCAGAACTAAGGAATCCCGTCTCCAAACTTAAGTCAGACTTAAGTCAGACTTACGGACAAACATTCCAATCTCATACCAGTAAATACATTTAAAGCAAAATGCAGTGGGTAATGCAAATAAATAAATCAATGAGCTGTAGTTAAGTGTTGGCCTTTGCAGCGTCTCATAATGATGTCAGCAGCTGCCAGCAAAAATATATTGATTTTGTTAAATAGCCAATAAACTGACATGCACAACTTTAAAACGCGATGCATTTTAATATCAAGTGTGTTCTATATTATCAGTGAACGAGGAATATCCTAACAACGTTTTAGTTTCCATGCCATTTAAGTAATGGATTCCTGTCCCTGTTGTTCAACAATGTTGAAAAGCAAAAAAAAAAACAAAAAAAACAATTTTCTGCCAAATAGAATCAAACTGAAAATGCTCTCAGACATCACGCACAAAATGGAACTTTGTGGATTTTCGAGGGTTGAATCGTCATAAATCAACAAACTCAAATTCCAATCGTTTTTTCCACCATCGTCATTGACTTTGCATTGTGTGGATTCTCTTATAAAGCCGAGATGCACATCGTGCTCGCACCTCAACGACGCGCTTCCCTTCCTTTTCGCAAAGCGTCCCGGACGCGCACGGCCATCGAACCATCAAACCCTCGCCACCGAACCCACTCTCAAATGACAAAACGGGAATTATTGGAAATCTCCGTATCTGACCCAGTCCTTCCCCCGAGTAATACTGATAAATGTGTGAATGTTTACCTGTGTCTCGTGTCCATTTTGTTTGATTTATATTCATGTGAATGTTAATCGATGTGTGTGTGTTTGTCTTATATTATTTAACTCAATTCCGTGTCTGGAGAAGTACGTCCTGTGTGCGGTGTTGATTTATTTCTATGTCACTTTAAAAGTATCTTGTTGTTTTTTTCCTCTCTAGGCCAGGTAATCATTCCATTTAACGTGAAACATTTTGAGCTTTCCGACCGATTTTAGACCCAGATGTGATTTAAAAAAAAATAATAATAATTAAAATTTTAAAAAAGCTCTTTGCTGTAGACTGAGCGAGATTGGAGGAGATAGGTAAGAAGCCTGTGTTGTAGGATCCCGTAAATGTGTCTCCCACCTCAGACCCAACATTCCAGTAGTCCAATACGTGTTGCATCTCATCTCTATCTTTCAGTACGTTCAGACTTCCATTAGTTATATATATAAAAAAAAACACACACACACACACACACACCCTCGCACCACGCTGTAACCGCTCACACCAGGTTACCACCGCCGTAGATTTCAGGCCGCGAGTGACGTGTGTTTGGTAAGTTTAAAAGGATGCACAGGATTAACAGACTCCACCCGTGTCCACATTTAAGGGCGTGTCCTCGCCGTTTGATAGCCAGGTGTAATGGACGACACGTGGATATCAAACGGAGCCCGAGGCGGCGCCGAGCCGTGGATAGTCTGGTTCCGTCGAGCGGGTGTGGATTCTTGTTCGTTTTTGGTTCTGATTGAGAAGAGAAAAGGTACCGCCGATTCAGATCAAATGTTTGGGTCGTTTTGTTTTTTTCCACCTTTTTTTTTTGTTTTTTTTGTTTTTTTGTTTGTCATTGTAGTCACCTCTTCCTTAGGCGCGGATAACCCCGATCCCTCCCTCGACCCCGCCTTGTTCCGCACTCGATCCCATTTTTGTGTGCGCATTAAAATGGGATTCACAGTCAGAATAATTCCCTGATGTTTGTTTTTCCTGAGAGGTATTTCAAAATGGTTCCCAATTTTACTTCAGCTTTTTCTCTGATCGTCCATCCGTGGAGCACACCGACTCTGTCCGGAGCATTTACATGTGAAAATATGGCGTGAGATCTTCATGGTTGTTTATAGGTGCGGTCATGCAACTGTTTTCTCTTCCCATTGCTTCAACGCAGACTACAGTGAGCCAGACCGGGCGTGGAGGCTTGGTTTAAAACTTGTTACTGAAATGAAACCGATATTTGCGCTGGTGTTATTCTGCGCCACCGTAGGTAAGAGAAAAGGCAACACCAAACTTTGGCCCCGTGCCCTAATCAAGAACTCAAGTGCATTCGTCGATGCATTGCCTTCAGATGCAACTCATTGCCGAGCGTTTGCAATGAGTCTGGATCGGCGATCTTGGTTGGCGAACCGGACATTGTTTGCGATGTTTATCGTAAGGCACCGTCTGCAACTTGACGTGAAAGCATGGTTTCGCTTCTTCTCAACCCAGGTCGTACTGAAAATCTTGGTTCCCCACATTTGGAGCCGTTCACGGCACAACCCCGCTGAGCACTCTAGCACTGTGAAACTTACCGCTCTGCTTCGGCTCCTCCCTGTGGTTCGCTGCAGTCCAACGGGGCAAAATGTTTCAGCTTTAAAACCAGTTAGAATCTCACCTTCGACAATGAGAAACTCACATTATAGCCGCGTGTCTTTGTAGGTATTTTAAACATTTTAATATTGATGTCACATTTTATTCAGAACAACCCTTTGCAGTTTCCGCAGATCGTAACTCTGGCGGCGGTGGGCTGCCGCGAGGAAGCGACACAGCTTCCTGTTTCTCGTCTCCAGAGATCTGCGGAAGATGCGAAGAATCACCGAAAAAACCCGGTTTCAAAAAGGATTTTATTTTTTTATTTTTTTATTTAGGCTTAAACATTTTGGCCTCTGGGGCTGCACTGAAGCACAGCGAGTAGCTGCAGCAGAGCGGTCCATTTCGCCTCCAGCAAAGTCGCGCCATGAACGGTTAGAAAAGATCCGACGTTTCAATGGTTCCTGGGTTGAAAAATGGCCACCGTCTTCTTAAATGGGTCTGTGCTTTGTAAATTTAGCGCTTAGCTGCTTATAACCTTTATGCACGCTGATAGTTTGGTAAGGCTGAGGCGATGTGTGCTTTGTGTTTTTGGAGACCATGTACTTTTAGAGCTCCTGCTGTAATCTATAAAGGATGGTGTTTGCAGCCGGGCCCGACGAGCGCATTCCCGTAGAGTCTTAACGATTATGAACAGGATTTGTACCCATTGGCGAAGAGCGACTCACCTCACCCCCTGACCTTTTCCGACATTCGTCGCCGACAAAAAAATAAAAAATAAAAATAACCCCTCGCCGCTGGTCACAAGAGGATCAGGATCTTTTCACCTCAAGAGTTTTAACTCCTTCCATCCCTTCTGTCTCTGTGATCCTCTTTCCTACGCTGCCATTGCCGTTGGTGTCACGCATCGACTTCCTAACTCATTTTGTCACTCTCTCTCTCTCTCTCTCTCTCTCTCTCTCTCTCTCTCTCTCTCTCTCTCCCTCTCAATTTATCCGTGTCGCACCTCCAATCCCTTGTCGCGAGCACATTTCATTCTTCTTTTGCTGCCCTCCCGCTCTCTCCTTCATGGACTCATGCCGATTGCACCTTCCCGATTGGCCCGTGTTCATTGCGTCGGCTCGGGAACCAATCCCCCCCCACCTCCCGAATACCATTTCCACTTGTTACCCTCCACGTGCCATGTCACCTCCCCGCCCTCCAATGGCCGCCTCCTCCGAAAACCCCTCCACCCACCCCCCTCCTCATTGTCCACTGAATGGCCTTTCTCCTACGACCACCTCTCTCCTTGCTCCCGATCCTCTCCTCCCTCCAACCCCCCCCCCCTCTCCCCCTCCCCCCTTCCCTGCCTCTCTCTCTGTCTCGCTAGGAAAACCAGCTTTCCTCCCTGGGTTCTGCAGACTCCGGTCTGAAAACTGACAGTGGAGGGGGAGGAGGAGGTGATGTAGGAGGTGAAGACAGAGGACCGGGTGGAGCGTGCGACCAACGGGGCCCCGGAGTCTCCCCCTCGCGGGTCTCCCGCGACGGCGGCGCCTTCCCCCCCCAAACCGTAGACCCTCCCTCCCTACTGCCCGCGTCCGCGGCCTCACGTCGGCGGGATAGTCAGAATGGAGAGCTCCGTGGCGAGCGATCGGCCTCCCCCGCGGCGGCGGGAGGGGGAGCAGGTCAAACGCAACACTAAGACGAATCAGAGAGAGATGACGCAATTCTTCTTCTTTTTTTTCTTTTCTTTTTTTTTTGTTCCCCAAGCAAAAAGAAATATGCTGTGCCTGTCCACCAATTTATAAGACAAAAACAAGAAAAAATTGCGGAAAAAAAAAAATCCCCTCCCCCTCCTTCCCCCGACGATACACCTCCCCAACGGTGTACCTGTTCTTATTTTGATTCCGAGCCAGAGAGAGAAGCGAAGCATGCAGGAGAGGGGAATTGTAGGAGCTATTGTACAGTCCATAACGCATCCGCACACCACAAAGGGCTCTTCAACGGACACTCAGAACAACACCCCGTCAGTATCACTCTTGCCGGACAAGATAACGATACCCCCTCGCCCCCCAGCCCCGACATACTGTACACTCTGTGATCCGTTAAAATGGAGCTTTTGACATACAAGTAGATCGCAACTATACCACGCTGAAGACGTAGGCCGGAACATCTGCTTTGTGTGTTCATGGCTTGTCCGTGACTTCATGAAAAAAAAAAACCCAAAAAACAGTATATATATACATATATATATATATACATATATAGATATACATGTATATATATACATACACGTACATGTAAATGAACGAGCACGACGGTATAACGTAGCCGTCAGCCTGGTAGTGCTACAGCGAATGGTCCCTGTGGTTGCAGGCATCATAACTATACTTTGTGCTGAACATGCCAGCTTGCAGGTTGTCTAGGTAGGAGCAGTGAAGTAGTCTGGCTTCCTTAGTGCCTTTGAGCATAGTTCATCAGGGTTTTCAAGTAACTTACCGAGTCGGCAAAAGGGGGAGATTCAAATCGGCTTTGCTTCGATGAGACGCAGACGGAGGTGCTGGAGAAAGGGGGGGAAAAGGAAAAAAAAGAAAAGGAAAAAGAGAGATTGCAGAGTCCAGAGATCGAGGGCGACAGAGTTCTTTCCTGATGGCAAAAACCCAATGGAATATTCGAAAAGAAACTATGGGATATATTTTTTTCTTTAAACTAAGGGATATCTTGTTTTTTGATGGTTTTATTTGTTTCTTTTTTTTGGAGGGGGGGGGGTTTGAGGGGCCGAGCTTGTGCAATTTTTCTCTTCTCAATCTCAGAACCGATATGTGATCAACTGGTGCTAAACAGAAACAAAATGGTGCCATTTTCCCCGTCAAATGTCTGTGTGTTCACCATAGCACTGCCTCCGTCACTCCCCACTCACCGTCTTCCTGCCTCCCCTCCCATGTGTCTTTGCCGAGACGACATTTTGGGTTTTTTTTCTCAGTGTTTGTTACGTGCAGCATGTGTCACTGTCTGTTGTTTGTGTGTCCGTCTGTGTGTTCGTGCCATAGGACCTCAGTGGAAAACCTCCTCCAATCTCTAGTCCTAAAAGAGATCTTTAATGATAACTTACACAATGCTATTCATTCAGTGGTTTCGTTAGTGCATTCCTGTGTTTTTTTTTTGGATTCCTCCAGAGACTTTGGTCGTTTTTTTTTTTTTTGTTTTCTTTTATGAAATAGGGAAGGTAAAAGGAAATGTTAAAAAACAATCAATTGTCAATTGTGTTCGGAGTAAAACAGTGGAGCAGCGCACGTATAATAATAATTGTATAATCGCAAGAAATTTCTAATGAAATTGGTGATTTATGTGTGTATATATATATATATATATATATATATATATATATATATATATATATATATATATATATATATATATTTACATACACACACGCGCGCACACACACACACACACACACATATATATATACATACTGTATATACTGTATATACATAGCATATCTATTTTAAATGACTTAATCTTTACAGTTTTCAGCACTTTTATGATGCATATTGAAAGCATTGAAAGTAGGAATGACAATTTGGACTCTCCATGTCCACTTCGATGGTCTCACCCCCCCACCCCCCCTCCCAACAGTGATAATTTCGCCACGTGACAAACAGACATCACCGACTGGAAACTGATTGGATTCAAATAGGAAAGAAAGTTTTGACGCAAAATAATTGGCCGCAGTGATAGTCATTATTTTCTGGTCAGTGTACTCCGCCTTGGCCTGCCGTGTGGCATCTGGCCAAGGAGAGAGTCGGGGGTACGAAGAAAGAATAATATGATGACAGACGATGACGATTTTAAAATACTAAGACCTCCATTCGCCCATGAAATTGTCTCCAATCCACATTTTAAAAGCGACAGCCAGTCCAAGGAAGGGGGTGTGACTAAACACAGAGTCAAAGCAAATGATGAAATGGGACAAATCAGCGAGTTCAGAGAGTAGAAGTTCACTGGAGTTTCTATTCCCACTAAGACGTGAAATGATGAACTTTGGGTCTTTTTAAAAAAAAAAAAAATGTATTCCCCGCACCCCCGCGACAAATCCCATTATGACAAAACATCGAAAAGAAGGGCATTTCTGGTCTTCAAAGTGTGTGTGTGTGTGTAACGTGTCACATCCTTTCATTTTTTTCTGTACGAAATGTCCGTTGTAAAAGTTCGTCTGAATGTGGATTTGTTTCTCCTGCCTCCGTAGAACCTCACGCCGGTGCCGCTCTGCACAAATTCAAACTTTGATTAAAAAAAATATATATATATCTCAATAGGTGCACGTAGACGCTGACGGGAGTTGAAGAATCTCACCCCCAGACGCTCCGTTTGGAGCCAATCTCACGTTTTGAGGGCAGAAAAATGTCTCTCGGTCGAGGGTGGGAAGGGGCGGACGCGACGGCCTCCTACTCTTATGTCAGAATTAGGGGATTAGCCGTCGAGTGAAGAGACGGGTGAGATTCAGTCACGGGGTGAAGGGTGAATTGTTAAACAACTTCCTGTTAATATCACGAGCAATCACGCGTGGAAGTTAGGTTACAAAAAAAAAACCACAAGGAGGGATCTTCGTCTTCGATATCGTCACAACACGTAGGGCTACTTTTTATTCCCGGGGTGAAGAAGCGTGGGGGCGAGGGTTGAGATTTAAGGTAGGGGCGGGGTCTGAACGGGCGGCCGTGTACCCCTCACGTCTCCCTTTGAAGGCGTGGGGCAATCGGCAGAATTTGAACATCACCGTGAAAATACCTCAGTGACATTAAATTGAAAGACTCAGGTAAACAAGCAATTGCCTCAGAGCTGAACGCAAAAAAATAAATACAATAAAGGAAAGTGAAATTACATTTTTTTTTAAAAGGATGAGAAGGAGATGAGTCCCCACTCTGGAAAGACTGCCTTCAGACACTCGGTCCGTAGGATGAGGAATAATATCACCGAGCTCTGCTTTAGTAGCGCCTGATCAAGCATCCCCCTCCTCCTCCCTTGTTCCTTCTCTCTCTTTCTCCCTTTGCTTTCTCCCCCTAGCCAATCACAAAGCTTCGTGGAGGACAATCTGGGACCTAATTGGCTGGGGCGCCACGGGCCGTCCAAAGGCTGGCACAGCCAAATGTCCAGGGCCCTTTCTCGTGACGCGATTGGCTGACAAAGGGAGAATTTGGGCCACTGGTCCCATACCCTTTGCTCAAAGGATGGTGCAGAGCCCCAGCGGACCATGTAAGGATCTGCGGGGTTTTTAATATTTATTTAAAAAAAAAATTTACTTTACTTGGGCCCTCTCTCTCTGATTGGAAAAGCGACTGGATTTTTTTTTTTTTTTTTTTTTTTTTTTTTTTTATGCATTTGAACGCATTGTGATTGGAAGTACGATTTCTTTCTTTTTGAAGACGGGGCCCCCGACGTATATCGGGCACTTTTGTGGCTCCTAGATGCATGTGAGGAACAGCTATGCAGAGCGACGAGTGGAATTTAAGGAACGCAGCGGCCACAGAGGTCATCTTACTGAACAAAAGAGAGAGAGGGAGGTGTATTGTACTGTAGGTAAGATGTATTTCAAAGGTGCTTGACTTCTCTTATTTGATTTTTAAATCTGCTCTTTACTCTCCTCTCTTCTAGTCTTTTCACATTGCTATTTTATTCCTCCATCTGTTCCCTCTATTTATCTTTCTAGGATTCTCAAATCATGATGAAACCGTCCAATTTTATTCCGTTTTTAGACACACCTGCTCTTTTTGACATTTTCAACCTTTTCTTGAATCCATAGTTTCAGGTACTCTCTTTTAATTCTCTTTTAGACCTTGATTTTAAAGGAAACTAAATATGCACAGCCTCGGCGAGTGACACTGCTTCAGAAAAACGTATTCTATTTAACCTTGAAACTGGAAGGAATGTTAGTTATATTTCTATGATACTGCTTATTGTTATCGTAGGACAGAAAAGAAAAACATCTTCATCGTAAATCTTCCGGACCAGAGATTTATTTGTTGATTAAGATAAAATCAAATGGAAGATCATAAACGATCCCTTTTTGTAATACATATATATCTATATATAAATACATATATAAATATATATGTATATATATATAAAACAAGTTTTCTTACTTAGACAATCTTTAAGGGAAAACTGAAATGCTGCCTGACAATGCCGGTGGCGAAAAAAAGGGACAAACTTGTTTTACCTGCTCCCCCGTAGAACGATTTGCACGTTGCTGTGACCTCTGCCCTCTTCCTCCGGCTCCGCCCCGCGCCGAGATCGCTCTAAAGTAGACGGATGATGGTTTTCTTTTTTTTTTTTTTTTTTCTCTTTTTTTTTTTTTTTCCTCTTTTTCTGCCAGACAATCGCCATGGAGCTCTCCATTTGCGGACGATTCGAGAATCTTCGGAGCGAGGACATTTCTTACCGTCTCGGCTCTTTCTTTCTTCTTTTTTTTTTTTCTTTTTCTCTCTCTCGTGTTTTCCCGTCGTTCCAACCGTTTCACCCGTTTCGGGGCTTCGACTTGAATTGGTGAATCGCGGGTTTTTTCTCTCCGCGGGAACCGGAGACCGATTCGCGCCGACGCTCCCCGTTTATTTCTACGAGTCGACTCCGGCGACGCCGGCCCCCGGGGGTGAAAGCCTTGTCATTTCTACTTTTAATCACTGGCAAAGTGACAGGGAGAGATATATTAGAGGTTATACCAAATTGAGTGAATGTGTCTGTATATAAGTGCGTGTACTGAATCAATATGTGTGTATATACTGGATAAATGTGTATATATGGTATGTCTATGTGTATATACGGTTTGTTTGTACATGCAGAGTGTATAGTTATTTTTTCCTCTAATGTTTCTCTCTCTCTGTGAACGCGTCTCCTCGGCCGACCCGTGCCGGGGCCCGGAAAGGTTTTTATAAGTGAATGGACGGCTGCGAAACGCACTTTCCGTGCAGAATCCTAATATCAGCAAGGTCTGTCACTTAGCTGCATTCTTGGAGCTACCACACAAGAAGCAAAACATTGTTTTAAGCTTGCACTCATTTTGACCAACTAAAAGCTTTTTCTAAAGTACATTTGGGTGACCAAGCAATTTTTGTAAATATATAGATGACAATATTTCAAGGAAACCTCCATCTCCATTTCTTTGAGACCCCCCCCATTTTTTATTTTTTTTTGTTTTTGTTTGTTTTTTATTGGGGGGGGGGGGGGTTCTCGCGTATCCGATTTTCATTCGAGGTTCCTGCGGTGTGTGTTTGCAACGGTTGTCATTTCAGAGTTATATATATTTATTCTGACAACCCTTATATATTCCTTAAAAAAAAAAGTTGAGTTCCCCAAATTCTGGCCCTCGTCGAGCCCCCCCACCCCGCCCCCACCACCCCCCGTCGGTTTAGGACGCAGGTCAGCGGGGGGCGGGGGGTTTGGCGAGCGTGTCTGTGAGAGTTCTGGCGCTCGGCCCCGTTTCCGGGGCCGGTTTTTGGAGGGCGGAGCGGCCTCTCCCCCCACCCCTCGCCCCGTCTCGTCCTCGCTCGCCGTAGGCTCGTCACACGCGCTGGTTTCTCATTTCCGCACCCCTTGACAAGCCATAAAACCCTCCCACCCCAAGCCTCCTCTGTTGTTGTTTTGAAAAAAGGACAGACATTTGGGGATTTTCTGTATATTAATGAAAGAGTGGTGTTGAAGAGTGTATTGCAGTTGTATATGGATTTGTTATGAATGTGGATATCCTGATCATTGAATTATTATTGTAATAATGATAATGATTATCGCCACTTTAATTTTGTCGATTAATATTTCCTTTGATGCGGTTGATAATAATTCCATCGTTTATTTCCTTTCTTTCTTTCTTTTTGTTTGTTTATTTGGTTTTTTTTTTTAATAAAACCGGAATTTATATTTTTCGGCTGGGTGATTCTTGGAGATAGAAATACGTAAATAAATTAATTAATAAACAAATAATTAAATTCTTAACCCGCTGTCAAGGTGTGTTCTTTTCAGATACATGGGTTCGCACACGTCTGTCGTGCTAGAACCATGTTAAGCTCAAAGGGTGGCTTTTTCTGTTTTTCAGCCCAGAACTTATTTGAGTGTTGTTTTCCATCATTTATAACTGTTCATAACACAACATTCCTCCTAGGCAATAACACACAGGATTTTAATGGCCTTGTGTTGATAATAAATCAAGTGTAACGTTCCCAATGTAGACTATTCCGGGTGTTGTGAGTAGATGAGGTCGGATATAGAAACTGTATTCATCTCCGGGTAAAAATCCAGTTGCAGCAGCAGCAGCAGCAGCAGCACGGGCAACGCGCGTCGTGCAAAATAGACAGAACACAGAACAGAAGTAAAACAGAAAAGTGACATAAATAACATAAGAATTACGAAAATGCATAGGGCTTGATTAAATATACATAAAGGAACGCTTTTCCCATTGTGAGCGCGCTGTAAGTGAACGTTCTGCAAAGGCTCATAAATTCTTCAGATGGTAACATTTCGCTTCAACTCTCTGGAGGGTCCAGGCCCGAGCGTTTCATACGGTCATTAACATTGTTGGAGTTTCATTTTCGGTATTTTTCACAGGATAAATGAATGACCTGTCCTTTCCTTTCCTTCCTTCCTTCCTTCTGATTTTTCGATCGACTGATGGGACGCCCTGTTGCGTCGGAGGCGGATCCCTAATTGAAATCGATGACACCATTGTGACGTGAGACGTTTGCGCGTCACTGACACGCCGAGAGGTTTTTGACGGTTTCGAAAGTTCCCGCGCCGTCCCATCAAAGCGCAGCAGCTCGATGTTATTGACACTGAGGTTTCAGTGAATGGTGGAAGAATAGAGAGATATACGCAGAAAACTAGAGATACTACTCTCCTTTTAATATCTCTAGTTTTCTGCTATACTATGTTTTATATAATATAATATTAGCACAATAATGAACGGATAAGCTATATCTGTCAACAGGGAATGTGAAGTTGGACCGTTGCTATGGACCCCGTCGCCATTTTTGGAGGATGAGCTCCATTCAACTGCATAGAGAAGTGGCTAAAATACACGAAATATACAAAAATGGAGAAAGGAAGGGAGAAAAAGAAGAGTCCGGGTTTCACGCGAGATGGTTGCAAGATTTTCCGTGGCGGTTTTTCACCAAACAAAACTTCCAAACCCTTCTTTTAACTCAAAAATGCAGACCGACATTCACGGTCAATGCGAGTGATCCCTCCACATATAGCGGCCGGCTCCAGCAGCGTGATGTCAGCTCCCTCCCTCCCTATTTATATATCTGTATCTGCCTGTGTATATGTATATGGTATGTGTATACTTATCTAAGTTAAAATCTGTAAATAAAATTGCATGACCCCCCTTTTGCGCTGGACGACGAGCACCTCCCCCTAAGATACGTTGTCCTCGCCAGGGAACCAGACGGATCTGCAGCTCATGTTCCATTTGTTCCGCATAGTACGTTTGGCCACCCTCCCATGCTGTTCTCCTTCCCAGGACGGGGCCAATCACAATAATCACAAAGTTTATTTAATATGGGGCAGGTTTGACACGATGACAATGCAGAGGAGCGCCGTTGAGGGGCCTGACCAAGATGGCTGTCGCTGATGTGGAACGGTCTGTTGAATCCGCTATCACTGTTGAGGACACCTTACCAAGATATCGCCGCTGCCATGGAACGGTCTGTTGAATCCAAGATGGCTTCCGCCCTCTTCTTCCCCCGATTGGTTGTCGGTCCATCCGTTGCTCGGATTGGTTGTAGGTCCATCCAATTGCGTCCAGTGACATCCTGGTCTGCGCCCCTTGGAAATTGAAAATGATGGCCGTGGCCTGGCCGTCTCAGGCTAACGTTGTCCCCTGTCTTTGCCCAATTTCACATTTATTCCCCAAAGAGTGACGAAGAAACGCTTTTATTTCTCGTTGCACGCTCGGACCCCCCACGCAGATCAAATACTCACATAAATGTAAATAATGAAAGAAAAATGCACCCCGACCAATTAGCGTTATAGGGCCTAAAGCAGTCATTATATGCTTCAATTCATTACGGTTCATGCCGCCCCCATACTGTTTGCGTACGCTGAAGCAAATAACTTCGCATACACTCGTCGGACAAGCCATTTCAAACTTTAATTGCAGCTTGGCGGCAAAGGTGAAAGCGCCCGCGGTCCCCGGGGTGACCGGCTGCTGTAACACCTACTGACCACTCGGTGTCGCTGCGCTCTGCATTTTCAACGCCGCGAAGCTCCGACTTCCGGGCGAGACCCCCCCCCCCCCCCTCCCCAAAGCTCCGCCCATCAAGCGCTATATATTATTATTTATTTATTTTAATTCAGAGGGGGGTTGTTCGCCGCATCTGGCAACCCCTGGCGTAATCGCAATACAAGGCGTAATCGCGCGATATTTGGGTCACCGCCTGTTAGAAGTAATGGCCGCCTTCGTAGCGATGGCCGGAACAGGGAACAACACAAGGAGGAACACACCGGGGCGGTTTAGCTGACGAGTGGTAGGACATTCAACCGGGCGCCCCCTTCTACCCGTCTTCCCCAGAGCATATGGGTGGAGGGGGTATCGCCGGAGCACACAAGAAACGAGGGGGGAAAAAAAAAAAAAAAAAGGACCGAGGCGGGGAGGACTAACGTTAGCCGGGTAGCTAGCGCCGAACGCCGCTCCCACCGCCGGGGAAAGGAACCCGGGAAAACCGCGACCCGTGCGGGGCCAGGACGGCGTGGAGGAGCCGCTGCTGTGACCCGACATCCGCACGGCTGCTAATATGAGCGGACCCGGGCAGGACAGCGAACCAGAGGCAAAGGTGCTTCTCATCAAGCGGCTTTACAGGTGAGACAGCCAGGCCAACGCTGGGTGCTCGGATAGTGGGTGGGTGGGTGGATGGATACGTTCTTCATCCACGGGAGGGGGGGTCGTGGTGACCACATAAAAACAATCGCCAATAAGAATAAAACTCATAAGAATGGAAATAAAAATGAGCGCTCCGTGGTTGTCTCATGATCAATACTGCAAATTGTCTTTTTGCTTTTCAAACCATGACGTTTGTCAGCGACGTCTTTGAAGGAATGAAACCGAAACACTCTGCGTTCCAGCATAACGACACAGGACAGAACCGAGGGGACACCGCGTCGGCCATAAACGGGTGGCGTCGACGCATAGATCACAATTTGTCGACTAAGAACGGCGGTTCTCAACGTGGGGCCCGGGGACCCCCCCCCCGGGGGTCCTCCAAGAGGTTCCGGCGGGTCCCCAGCAAAATGATTCACCGTTGAGCTTCGCTGTTGCGTCTTTCGCAATGTTGGCACCAACAGTAATGACTGTTTTGGTCGTTGTCCCACTGTTATCTCCCTAATTATAATGTAGATAGCAATGGAAGCGTGGGCTCAATCAAATCTAACAATAGAGGTATTCACAGATCGTCCCGGAGGCACAATCTGATCAAATGTGGTCCTTGGCCTAATGTACATCAAGTGGCGGGTCCTTGATGACCACGTCATTGTAATAATGCTTCGTCTCGCTCCATCAGGGCTGTGGTCGAATCTGTGCACAAGCTGGACATCATCATTGGCAGCAAGGCGTCGTACAGAGAGGTCTTCAAACCGGAGAACATCAGCCTTCGCAACAAGTAAGTTTAGCTGTTGAGCTTGTCACGCATTAGGGGTGAAACTCTTCACGGACCTCCGTGAACAAAAGCCTCCATCGCGGGGTTAGACCGAACAGTTCTGGGGAATCCCTGAGAGGAACTAGGAACTGGGGAGGTTCCCCGAGAACGAAACACCTTCAACAGCTTATTTTTTTCCTCTGGTTGCATTCGCACCGGCAGTAGGAACTCTGAAGTGCTTTCAGCCAATGGGGTTTCAACGCGAGTTCCATGTTCCGTGTTGTATTAGTCCGTAAACTGTTACTTATCAGTTACCGTACTTACCATACTTACCTTATCAGTCCACCAAAATGTGTTTCTGAACAAATTTGAGGCGAGAAATGAACAATCCAGTTGCTGAATCTTGACTCATATTAGATCTACAAGACGTCATTTAAAAGTTTGCCTTGACTTTTGTAAGGCAAGTGCTCGCATCGGGACACCGCACAGGGACTTTTTTTTTTGTCTCATTCAATTAACATCAGAAAATGAAATTGATGAAATAAATACATCTACAATAAAAACAAAATTTTTATTGGTATTTATTATTATTGGTTATTTATTGGAACTGTAGAGGAGGGGTGTCCTGATTCGAAATCGATCAAAATGAGCGTTTGATTCGAACTTGTCAATCACAAGCAGGTTCGCGATTCTCCCCCCTTGTTTCTATTTTGTTTGTTTGTTTATTTGTTTATTTATTTATTTATTTATTTATTTATTTATTTATTTTAGGCTAGTGTCCGATATGGTCGCGATATTGGGGCGGTCAATATCTGCCTGTAAACAAATGCAATGTGGGCTGGGACTGTGCGGGCCCTCAGAAGTCGACTGCGGCTGAACAGACTTTCATGAGGTTTATTTCGGAATGTCTGCTGCGCTGTAGCCCTTAATGGGCACTACACCCTCCCCCCTGGTACTAGGGCTGTAGGAACGAAAATTTAAATAGAATTCTGACATCACAAAAAAAAAAAACAAAGTTCAATATTAGTTCATCCACTTTGTTGTGTATTGAACGCACATGAGAGAGAAATATTCCCGGTAACGAAGTGTGCCTTTGAATAGAATGTCCAGGAATTCCACAGATGTGGCGTTCAAAGTGGGGAAATGAACCTGACCATCACCCGAGGAATGTCCTCTAGCACAGAGGTTCCCAAACACCGGCTCGCGGACCTTGCAAGGCATTAAACCGGAAATTAAATACATCTAGGGTTTTTATTTGTTTTGAGAAATAATCAATCGGATCAGAGCTGCAGTTAGTAATTTTCCTTTTACTACCAGCGTTCCCCTCCGTTTTTCTGCACTTATTTCGGTTAGTAACTTGTAATAAGTAACTTATTGTTTATTATTCTAAAGTGTAGTTATGCTAAAGCTCTGAACTGTTTAGGTGTGTCGTTTAAATATTCCTGTATTTGTTATTATTTATAATATTCAAATAAAAGTTACTTATTGAGAAACAAGTGTTTTCTTTACAAATCAAGACTTGATAGTCGAACAATGGTATAGCTGTTAGTGCTGGAAAAAATGTATATGTTTAAATAGAAAATTGAATCGAATGGTGACGTTAAAATCGAAAGTCGAATCCATGGATTTGGAGATTCCTGACACCCCTAGCATAGAGTGTACCAATGTACCTCGCCGTCCAGAATCACGCGACCCATTTGTTGCGTACTGACGACAGTCTGCCCGTCGAGGGTGGGTCCGCTGCATGGTCGGGACAGTGGCGCTTATTTATTTATTAAAAAAAAAAAAAAATTGGAAGTCAATCGGGTGTAAATAAAGACATGTTTACTTTCAATAGTCTTATTTTTGGCTGAGGTTGTTGTTACTGTTTTACACGGGTGCTGCATTGGCTCATGTATTCCACCAATTACTGAAGGTTCCTCTCGTGCCGGTTAGTCCCTGCTCTGGAGTTGGAGCTTAAAGTCCCTCAAGAACGGTGTTCTAAGGACTATGATCTTTCCTAGTTCCTGCAGTGCAGACACAAAGAAGGGCGAGTTCCTCCAAAAGTTCTTAGAACTATGAAAAAGTTATTGCGGTGCGAAAACTCCTTATGAACACCTTAAAGATTTCGGACAGCTCTTCTTTAACTTAAATTCCAAGACAAATGCTATCAGGTTCGCACAGGAACATAGAAGGAACGAAGGATAAAGTAAATTTCCTCAAAGATTTGTCTGTTCTATATCCCGTTATACCTGTTTTGAAATTATATATTTTTTTAATTAAACCTTTTATTTAACCCTGGTAGGCACATTGAGATTGAATCTCTTTTTCCAGAAGACGCTGGCCAAGAAAAGCAGCACACAAAATAAGAACATATAGACATTATAACAGCAAAACACTCACAACTTAACATTTAGAAAGACTGACGGATATTCTTAACAGTTCATTAATTCTGTTTTTAAAATCTCAATTTGAATTGAGACTCAAGTTTTAGTTCTTACTGTAATTCATTTAAATATGATGGCACATTATGACTGAAAGCTGCCATATGTTTATATGATTATACACCTGTTTTTGCAGAACGTGACAAGAATGTGGTTTAGATCTCCCCCCCCCCCAGGAAATTAGCGTTGTGACTGCACATGATATAGCCGACAGCTGATCTGCGCACAGCTATGACAACACATGTTTTTAATATTTAAATATGACTGCATTTAACAATTATTGTAAAAGTGTAGCACTCCAAAACCTGCACATCACCTGGTTTGCCATACAAATAAGCAAAACATATAACTGGAATATCCGAAAAAGAAAGCTCCATATTACATTTAGATTTGGCATTCAGCATTATGTCCAAAGCGTCGAGTGACTTACAATAAGTACATTTTGGACATTCACTCCTTCCTGTTAGGTGGTGATGGGCCATTTTGGGGCTTACTGGACAATATCAGGAAGGCTCACACAAATATGTGCATTTCACCATGCTTACAGAACTGATTGATTAAGAAAGACACGTTTACAGCATTTGTAAATGAGAAACTGTTTTGTTTTTTTGGTAGGTTTGCTACAAAGAAAGGAAACATCATAATCTTCATAGTCGTATTTATTGATATCTGATAATGCATCAAGCAAAGCAGTGTTCTTTTATCTATAGTTTTCCTGTGATTCCATCTCTGTTCATCCCTGTTCTACTCCCATCGGTCTTTCATCTTGCTCTTCCCTTGTTTCGACAAGTGACATTCAGTACAATGAAGTGCAGTCGAATGTATAATTAATTGTTTGATTATGTTTTATTTAGCTGTTAGAGAAGGTTTAGCTGCCTGTGACTGTCATATAACGACGAAAATAAATCTCCTAAATTTATCGTCGTTATCGTGTAAGATTTTATTGTGAAAATGATCGATTGTTTTATTGCCCGGCCCTTGATGGAATTACTTCAGACCTGCGGGGAATGCGGTGGTGTCTAAGATGAGCCACGTACCATTCGAAAGCTCACAGTGTAGAGATTGGATTTTAATAAAAAAAACATCTCAAGGGATCGTTTATATAACAATAGTATTTATTTATTTATTTATTTATTTATTATGTTAGTTGAGGCAGCGGCCAATTTGGTGGAGGCGGACTGCCTTTGTGAAAGAAAACTAGGCAAACTGTGTGTGTGTGTGTGTGTGTGTGTGTGTGTGTGTGTGTGTGTGTGTGTGTGTGTGTGTGTGTGTGTGTGTGTGTGTGTGTGTGTGTGTGTGTGTGTGTGTGTGTGTGTGTGTGTGTGTGTGTGTGTGCTCTCAGATTGAGGGAGCTGTGTGTAAAGCTGATGTTCATGCATCCTGTGGACTACGGCCGTAAAGCCGAGGAGCTGCTGTGGAGAAAGGTCTACTACGAGGTCATCCAGGTCATCAAAACCAACAAGAAGGTACCAGCTGCTCTCCACACTGTCATTCTTCCTTTAAAGTGTTGAGCTGGATCATATGGAACCATTTATTGTTTGGTTTATCATAGGGAATTTTACATCATTTTAATATCTGACAATATCTCTTTGCGGATTTGAAGTTCCACTTAAAATAATAAACAGCAGAACAAAAGAAACGTGAACAACGTTGCAAAACTCTTGTGTTCAAGTAAAAGTGTCACATCCTCACATACTCTCATGGTATCGCATTCATGGAAAACTACCTCCTCAACCGGTTGACACCTATTTGTTTTTGTCAGCCCAGGCTACAAAATTATGCATGGCGATATGGAAGTCAAAATCTGTTTTTCAATTTCCTTGCTATATGCCATCCATGTGAAATGAACGGTTATAATGGATCATTGCACGCAAGAAATGTGTCGTAGCCCTGGTCTTACGATGTTTGCGACGGCATTACCGGGTCATCTTTTCTTTTAATGTTTATTAACTTTTAATGAATTGTAAATAGGAAAAACCTTCAATCACAATAGAAAATGTACTGATTGATTTAACGTCAAGCCTGGTAATTTTTCAAATTTGAAAATTAACCTTGGAAAAATATGCAGCATTTCAGCAGAAATGTACCTTTCTTATAAAGATGTTGCGCGCCTACGTCCACATACACTGCACACAGCAGCACACGCCCCGGACAACACACCGCGGCCCGGGTGTATACAGTTCTGCTCTGCCAGAATTTAAATGCTCGTCAAAAGGATGCAATGTAGATTGCAGTAAGTCGTGAGGCAGGAGCAGCTTGTGTGATTATTGTTAATGTGTCATCAGGTGATTCAGTTTTGCTTTCACATCCTTCCAAGTCTAAACATGCCGTTAGAACGGCAGAAATGGAAGCAACTTTTTCTTCAGAGATCGCTTGATTCGTTTGACGGTTCATTCGTAATTCATGACTCTGCAATGTTTTCTGGATGTGGCAATTGTGGGTCGGAAGCCTGGATCGCAAGATTAGGCAGCAGGGTTGTTATCACAGGGAATAAAAAAATATTAATAAGAAGTTCTAAAGAGTATTGTTGTAAAATGCACTCAGACAAGTGAGGCCAAAGATGAACCAAAATAAATCTAGAAGAAAGGTGTTGGGCCATCTTTCCTGATTCTGCTGCTTCAGCAACGTGTAAGGTAGATTGCACGTCGCACTTCATTGTGGAGACCAGCGCTTAACCCCTTCCTGTTCTCCCTTCCTGTTCCTGTTTCCAGCACATCCACAGCCGCAGTGCCCTGGAGTGCGCCTACAGGACCCACCTGATCGCCGGGGTGGGATTCTACCAGCACCTGCTGCTCTACATCCAGTCCCACTACCAGCTGGAGCTGCAGGACTGCATCGACTGGACCCACGTCACCGACCCCCTCATCGGTCAGATACAGCACACAACAAGTCTGGAGTGTGAAGGAATCAGATCCAACCCAGAATTGTCTTAGACAGAGTGCCAGTGTTATTACAACACCAAAGCAGTCCGGAGTCCAGAGCAATTCGTTATTATTTTCTAAATAATTATTCGTCTTGACGAGAGCTTATTAAAGATCAATATAGTCGATTTATATTTCTGAAACACGCACAAATTTGATATGCATTGTTCTGCTATACTTTCTGTACGGTTCAGTCCTGTTGGTCTTGAGTTGGGCTTGAACTTAAGTCTTGAACCTGGCACACTTGGTCCAAAGATTTGGTCTTCACTTCAATCTCCAGGCACAGAAAATAGGTGGCAGTAAACATATCCCAGAATTAAGTGGCAGTAAAATGTCCCTATAAGAACAGCCATTTACAAGATGTTTACCATGGAACAGCTCAGCCTACATCTACTCAGTCTATAGGTCAGCGATTCTGAGTAAAGTTTGATGCATATTTCAAACGACCAAGATTGACTGAAGAGCTGAACAGGAAATGGAAGAGAGCCCATTGAAGAAGGAAAAAAAAAAAAAAGCAATATTTTTTATGATACAAAAGAAGTAAAACAGAAAAACAGCTCAAATGTATGACAGAAATATACTCAAGAAATAAAAAAAAATGTGTAAATTTTCAAACAATACATCACCATGTGTGTAAGTCACTCCTGACAAATGCCAGAAAGCACAACACGCAATATAATTTGTTTCCCAGCAGGTCGGAAGAAGCCGGTGTCAGCAACCCCCAAGGAGATGGAGTGGGCTCAGATGGCCTGCCATCGCTGTCTGGTCTACCTCGGAGATCTAGGTAAAAAAAAAAAACAGAATAATGTTTAGCAGACACAATAAATCTGTCCTTCCCCGCAGGCCGCACACGTGAGAGACACGCCCGTACGGGTTCAGTGTGGATAGACTTTGAAAGCCGATTCAGGAGCAAGGGAGGAGGCTGAGGATGTGCGCAGCTTTTGTTTTTCTCATAGAGATGTATGGATTTATCTGTAATTCATATGGGAGAGGCAGATGGAATATGCATTAAGTCAACTCAGTATTCCTTGTTCTAATACCTCTCAAATCTCTATCATCCAAAACACTCGTACCCAAACTCGCCTGCTGTGGCGTCGAAATTCATCTCATAAAACCTTTTATAATTCACAGTTCTAAAAATAAAATATTTTTAGATCTGTGAATTGTCAGACAAGGACACGCACATGGCTCTGCGTGCGCCCGAAATCCCGTGCCCTGTTCTTCCAAATAAAACAAACTAAAAACAGTGTGGGGGTGGGGCACCGAGGAACGGGGCACAGACTCGTAGACTCGATTATTTAAGATAAGATTATTTCCTGTGCATTACGCATGGAGAGGGGGTGATCGGGGAGAGAGCCGCAAAGAAAGTGTCCCCATTACGCACGGTTTCCTTCCATACCGTGCCATAAGCAGACACAAAATAACCTACATCTGAAATAAAACACACTGTTTCGGCGCGGCAATCGCACCAGCGATGGGCGGTATCGTCAGTACCGCAGCTCTCTCAACTCCGAACCAAATATCATGTCGGTATTGTACGCTGCGTACATTATCGCGGTGTGCTCGCTGCTTGCCCGGCATCTCAGCATCAGGCATCTCATCTCATCACCATTCTCAGTCTCGTTTCTGTAGTCGGTCAGTATTCACTACACTAGCGTTCGCAATGGCCCTTACAGTGAAATATCACGGTCCTCGCTTGTCAACCAATTCTCTTAACGACCTTAGATTTTTTATTTTTTTATTATTATTATTTTATTTTTTTTCTGGACCTCTTGCATGTCCTTTACAGACCCCTGGGGTGCTACAGACCTCAGTTTGGGAACTCCTGTTATTAGAAAGGTAAGCCCTTATAACCCGCCTTGATTATCATTTATTCCTCTTCTTCTTTTGTGCTACTTTTCCAGCCCGCTATCAGAATGAGCTTGCTGGGGTGGAGGCAGAGCAGCTGGCAGAGCGGTTCTACCACCAGGCGTTGTCGGTGACGCCGCACATAGGTCAGTGAGCGCCATGCGAAAACACCAAAAACCCCGGAGAGAAAACCTGGAGATATATTTTCTGTCTTGTGAGGTTGTACAATATGATATCCGTCTAAACGAAGTTTCTTTATATGTTTGATATAAGCAATTGTGGAGATAATTAAGAACGTGATTCTTTTGTGCCAAAATCTGTCTATAGAAACCCCAGTTTACATCCCTTGCTCTTTATGATCAACCACTTGTCCAGCAGACCAATGTCACCTCAAAATGCACGGATCACATTAACGTTTTAAAATGCCAGCTCTACTTGTGTTTTTGTTTTAGTTTATTAACCAATAGAGGACACTGCTTGCAATCGGGAATCTTGGAATAAGTTCCTGGTGAATTCTGGTTCAAATATTTTGTGCACAATTGGACAATATAGGAAATATGTATGAATAATTTGAATTAAAATTGTAGCTCATATATAACTCTTAGCAGCAAAGTTTTATTTTGAGAGATTAAAAGAGATTTCAAGATAAATGCATTGCAAACACAATGTCGTTATTTTCCCAGTTACATAACAAATTGGTAGAAAGTAATGCAGAACAATCACGTTGATTTGATTGGTTGATTTCAATCAGCCTAAAATCTGTTTTTTTTGACACACAAACATACAATCAAAACATGGATATTTACTCAGCCTCTGTTATTTCTCTCCAGGAATGCCGTTTAACCAGCTAGGCACTCTTGCCGGGAGCAAATTTTACAATGTGGAGGCGACGTACTACTACCTACGCTGGTGAGATAGCCCTCTGTGCACACGCCTGTGCCAGTGATGTGTTCCAGAAAATGGCCAATCCTAACGCAGCTTTCTCTCCCTGCATTTGAAGTATCCAATCAGAAGCCCCCTTCGAAGGCGCCTACGGCAACCTGAAACGCCTGTTTGATAAAGCTGCCAAAATGTACCACCAGGTGAAGAAGCAGGAGATGAAGAAGTTGTCGCCTTCTCGACAAAGGTGAGGAGGGTTTAAAGGACGGAGAAATTTAACTCTTAAAAGTACTGACCAATCCCAAGCGTGCACAACCCTGCGAACACAACCAATCTTTTTTATTTTATTTTATTTTTTTTTAAATTTTATTATTATTTTTTTTTTTTATACCAAACCGTTATATCTGTCATTGTCTTAGTGTTGGTATCTGCTGACTTAAGGTCTCCGGGCCTCTTTTGAATTAAAGGCGATACCAATAAATGCTAGTGTTGCTGATGACGCTAATGTTGACTTGATTTGAGGGCAGTGCAATTTTCGAAACCATTTTTATAAATTCCCTTCAGGATTGTGGAAATTTCTAATTTCAATTACCCACATTTGCACAGAGAAAACGTACACTGGATTGTCTTTTTTGTTAAAGTATTATTATTATTTTATTTTTTTTTATTTTTTTTAACTTGTAAAATAAACTTGAGCTTTCACAAATACAAATAAATAAAATGAATTTGGTGTATTTCTATCAGTTGGGTTGGGACAAATTAACTGTACTGGAATTTTTATGTTCCAATCTCCTAAGTCAGAACAACAAAAGACAATTTTCAATCACAATTATTTTTACGACAATTAATCGTCAACTAAACCTTAACATCTCGGATGCTCCACTGCTTCACACTGCATAATAAACTGCTCTAGTGGACAGGCAGATCTGGTGTGTTCAGCCTTTGTTTGTGTTTCAATGTTCCTTTGAAAATGTCAGATGTGACTCATAAAGAGGCGGCTGGTTTGCTTGCTGGCGCTTTGTGACCTCTCTTTTAACGTTTTGTTCAGATCTAAAGACATTAAGCATCTCCTGGTGAGCTTCATGTACCTGCAGAGCCTCCTTCAGCCCAAGAACAGGTGAGTTGCTATACTAATCTACTCCTGCTCGCTGTAGTCCTCGGCTTTTCTAGGCTAGGATTCTGAAGAGATTCTGTTGATTTCTGCTTTTAAGAGATATATTCGCTATTTTTCAACACAGCCTAATTTATTTTGAAAGGGAGCTTTAATGTTTTTTTTATTTTTATTTTTTTTATTTTTTAACCCTGAATGTTTGCCCCTTTGGACTTCCTTTTTTACTCGGTGAGAAGCTGAAATGGAGCGGTAGGTTTCTCAAAACGTAAAGTGTTCAGCGAGGTTGTGCTATTAACAATTATAAATGATACAAACCACAATTTGAATAATGGCTGAGTTGAAAAATAGCGGACCAATTCTGGAATTAATTATTTGTATTAAATTCTCTTAATTCTACATTATCGATCTCATCTGATCTACTCTGCAGATAAGTAATGATTGCGTTTAAAAAAAAAAAAAAGTCCGTCATATCCTATTTTATTGTGTTTTGTATACTGATAACTTATATAAAATTGTGATTTTGAAAATGTAAATATATCTGCAGTCCTGTTTGAACAATATTTTATGAACATGTAAAGGAAAAAGTGTAAGTGTCTTGCTCTGCTCTGATAGCTGTAAATTCTCATTTGTCGCCAGTAGGTAGCAGCATATTTCATTAGAACCATAAGCCTGCATCGCTCCTAACCAATAATGGCAAACTGTTGAAAACGGTCTTCTTCTTTTCATTGCATGAATCATATTTATTTACATAGTTGGAGTACCATCAGCTTCACTTATTTTATGCTCCTTTCTAGTAAGAAGTTTATTTAAAAATAAAAACAAATCTTTTCTCTTTCTCTATATATTTCTCTGTTGGTCTGTCCCCACATGATGTAATGTAGTCTCTTTCACTCTCCCTCCCACCCTTCCTCCAGCCTGATGGAGACAGAGCTGACGTCTCTGTGCCAGTCGGTGCTGGAGGACTTCAACCTGGTGCTCTTCTACCTGCCCCCCCCGACCCAGGGTGGCCCTCACCACCCCCCCAGCGAGGAAGAGGAGGAGCAGCATGCTGAAAGCGGCTGCCCTGTGCTGCCCGACGCCTTGGTGTTCAAGATGGTTGTCACCTGCCTGATGGTGGTGCACAGCCTGAAGAGGGGGGGTGAGTGGGGGGTGGAGCACAGTTGGGATGGAGGACAGTTAATGAATAAAATAAATGGAAATTAAACTCTAATCAAATCCTTTTCTACCTCCCGCAGGATCAAAGCAGTACAGTGCATCCATAGCTTTCATGCTGGCTCTGTTCTCCCACCTGGTCAACCACGTTAACATCCGCCTACAGGCAGAGCTGGAGGAAGGGGATGGCCAGGTGCCACCGCTGCAGGTCGACAACGCAGGTGAGGAGTCTTGGTCTTGACAACGGAATGAAATGGGTGACTTGACTTTGGACTTGACTTGTCTTAACTAAGGACTCAACTTGATGTGACATAACCTGTGACTTGACTTGCCCAAGGAAAAATGACTTGGGACTTGCTTGAGACTTGGACCAAATGACTTGAGACTTGCACTGATCAGCCTCAACATTAAAACGCCTGATACGTGTTAAGTGAATAATATTGCTCATCTCGTACCAACAGCACCTGTCAAGGGGTGGGATATATTAGGCAGCAAGTGAACAGTTAGAAAAATGGTCAAGCGTAAGGATCTGAGCCACTTTGACAAGGAGCATATTGCTAGACGACTGGGTCAGAGGATCTCCAAAACTATAGGTCTTGTGGGGTGTTCCCGGTATGCAGTGGTTACTACCTACCAAAAGTGGTAAAAGGAAGGACAACCGGTGAAAGGCGACGGGGTAATGGACGTCCAAGGCTCATTGATGCGCGTGGGGAGTGAAATCTAGCCCGTCTGGTCCGATCCCACAGAAGAGCTACTGTAGAATAAATTGGTGGAAAAAGTTCATGCTGCTATGATGGAAAGGTGTCAGAACACACATTGCATCACAGCTTGATGCGTATGGGCTTGTGTAGCTGCAGACCGGTCAGAGTGTCCATGCTGACCCCTGTCCACCACTGAAAGCACCTACAATGGACACGTGAGCATCAGAACTGGACCATGGAGCAATGGAAGGAGGTGGCCTGGTCTGATGAATCACGTTTTCTTCTACATCATGTGGGTGGATGGGCGGGGTTAGGGTCTGATCCGATGGAGCATCCGTGGGATGTGCTGGAACAACAAGCCTGATCCATGGGGGCCCCACCTCACAACTTCCAGGACTTAAAGGATCTGCTGCTGACGTCTTGGTGCAGATACCACAGGACACCTTCAGAGGTCTTGTGGAGTCCATGCCTCCATCGGTCAGCTGTTTTGGCGGCACGAGGGGGAGCTACACAATATAAGTGGTGGTTTTAATGTTGTGGCTGATCGCTGTACTTATGACTTGGATAAGAGGGACTTGGTCACATGTTTGGCAAAGAATTTATAAGCTATGTATGTATGTATAATGTGTAACAGGCAATTACTGTATGGTGTGCAACAATAATAACCTTTGTTGTCGTTATTTTGTTTTTCCAAGACGATCCAGACGTGTGTGACGGGTCGGTGCCGCTGACGGAGCAGAAGCCGCTGCAGAATGGCTCCCTGGAGCAGGAGGACGGTGTGTGGGAGGAAGAGGAGAAGGAAAATGATGAGGCCAAGAAGAGCGTCTGCTCTGCGGCGGAGCAGCGGCGGCTGGAGGAGGAGAAGCAGCGGCAGAAGAAGAAGTACACCCGCCTCTCCAGGCTGCGCCGGCGTCGATGCGCCCGCAAGGACGGCCAACGGGAAGACGAGAGTGACCTGAGCGAGGGCTTCGAGAGTGACGAGGAGGACGAGGAAGAGGACGGCAGGGCTCGCTCCGACTCCACGGGCACTGCTTCCTCCACGGTCGGTCCCGCAATGAACTCCACCTCCCTCAGGAAGGAGGGCAAGAGGGGCCAGCTGAGGGAGGAGGGTGGCTGGGGCAGCAACTCTGACGAAGAGGAAGAGGAGGAGGAGGAGGAGGAGGAAGGAGGCACGGCCTTCGACGTTGAGACGGACTCGGACATGAACAGCCAGGAGTCGCGCTCCGACCTGGAGGACATAGAGGAGGCTGAACACCCTGACGCCGCGGAGAGCCGTCAGCGACAGGAGCAGGAAGAGTCCGGAAGAGCTGAGGAGGAGGAGCAGGGGGCACGGGAGGGCGACGCCCCGCCTGCCCCCAATGGGCCGCTGCCACCCTGCAGCGACCCCAGCATCAGCAGCAACCTGCAGGCCATGTCCTCCCAGCTCTTCCAGGCCAAGCGCAGCTTCCGCCTTGCCCCCACCTTCAGCAATGTACTGCTGAGGGCCCCGCCCCGCTCTGCCAGCCCGGCCCCCGCCCCCACGGGCTGCTCCGAGTCCAGCCCACCTCAGGAGACTCCGCCTCCACCCGGGGATAGGCCTGGTAACACGAGCCCCGGTACTGCCAATGGAACAAACGATAACGGTAAGCGTACATTATTTCTGTTGTTGTTTTTTTATATATATTGAAAACAATTGAGGAACATCATTTATTCATATTGTAATTATGTCAATACGCTGACTTTTCCTGCATTTTGAAAAACAAAAACATTTAATGATTAAAATTTGAATGACCTTATTCAGAAAATATGCTGACTTTTCCTTTTTGAAAAATTCAGTTGAGGAAGTAAACCTGTGTTTCATCATCATGCTTCCACCTTCTTTCCCAGATTTGGACTCTGATTCGGAAGGAAGTCAACACAGCAGCCAGTCAGTGCGTAATGAGAAAACTCTGTCGGAGAGACTCGAGATCCTGACCAATCAGGGGCTCATCCAGGTGGTGAAGGTCTTTATTGATTGGTTAAGGACCAACACGGACATTATCCTCATGTGTGCTCAGGTGAGAGGAAAGGCCTTTCTCAATCTGCATTGTTGTCTGTACTTGTGTTCTTGTGGACTTGTGAAACGTCATCAGTCGCAGCCCAAGTACTGTTCCAATTCAAAATCAGCATCAAGCCAAGTCCAGTCCAAATGCCCGGATGTGGACTTGCTCTGCCCATTTTATCGAGGATGCATCAGTGGTGACTTGTGTGGACTTGGGACAGCCAAGTATCCCAGAATGAATTTCACACCAAGCGGTGGCAATGGCGGAGTGGAGTCTGTACTCCCGAGTCGAACTTGCCAAGTCTGAACTATCAGGTCCGCAAGTCCAGACTTTGCGTACTTGGTATTGAGAAACGTCCATAGTCTCTCATTTTGTCCGCGCAATAGTGCGGGACGATATACTGTGCAATATCGATAGCATGATATGCGACTAGGAATCCTGTGGGATTTTCCTTATCATAATATTGTGATATAATTAAATCTCTTTAAGGCTGCACTACAGTTTAAAAATGCAGTTTACAAAACATCAAAGTTATTCTAATCAACCTCTCTACATGCTTGGTCATCATATCCGTGTCCCATTTCTCCTCCATTGTTGTCTGTCTAGAGTTCCCAAAGCCTGTGGAACAGACTGTCTGTCCTGCTGAACCTGCTGCCAGACGGCAGCAAGATGCTGAAAGCGGGTAAGCCAGTGTTTTCAAGTTCAGTTCACACATGTTTAAGAAAACTTTAAAACACTTTTCTGCTTTTAAACCCAAATATTTCAGGGCATTTTGGTCCTGAAATGTTCTCGAGGTGAGGTTTTTATTTGCTAGGCTCATGCCCTCACCTCCAGTTGTCCTGTTGCAGAGCTGGGTCTGAACCAGGAAGTGACTGAGCTGCTGGGTAAGTGCGAGCAGCCTGGTCTGGTGCAGAGCCTGCTGCTTCCTGAGGATCTGGCTCTTCGTCACCTGCCCGCCCTCAGCGTGGCCCACCGGCGCCTCGACTTCAGCCACCGCAGGCCGTCCCTCAGTCCCCTGCAGGAGGTACACGGGAGGATTGTTCTTCACAAAATAATCTTATGGATTACGGCTTTAATTGATAAAGCATGAGGAAATAAAATGGGCAGCGTATTTGAAGCGTCTTTACCGTCAGCGCACCAATCGCAACATTTCATCCAAGCATTGCATTGCTTTGCATGAAATGTCCAAGTCAATCATTTCCTCCCTTTTCTCTTTCCCCTTCTCCCAGTGTGTAGTCAGAGTGTGTTGCATCCGCAGTTTTGGCCACTTCCTCACCAGTCTCCAGGGCAATGTGCTACACTTCAACCTGGAGGCAGGCATCTTTACCAGCATCGCCCAATCGGAGCAGGACAACCTGGTGCAGCAGGCCAAGGCCCAGTTCCGCATGGTGAGTGATGGCCGGACAGACCAATGAACCGCAGAAACCAAATGTTGCCCAGATTCTGTGAGAGTCTGTGGCTCTGAACGGTGACCTTTCAGGACACACAGGTCTGGGATATAATAATAAATAATAATAATACAACTTTTAATTTTACAGCAACTTTATAAACAGTTTACAAAGTGCTTTGACAGATGAAATAAAAGCAGAGTGCTCAAATCATGAATTTAAAAGGCAAAGGAACATTAAGCAGGGATTAAATGTATTCATTAAGTTGAAAAAGCCGATAAACGATAAAATAAATAAATAATAATAAAAAATAGAAAACAAAAAGTAAAGAAAGGGGGCGACATCGCATAAAAGCAGATCTATAAAAATGGGTTTTAAGAAGTGATTTGAAATAAGTCACTGACTCTGCCGGCCCTGTCTCCTCGGGCAGGTTGGTCCAAAGCCGAGGGGCCCCGATAGAAAAGGCTAGACTCTGGAACAGCCAGAACGGCCCCGCCAAAGGATCTGAGGCCACTCTCCGGCTCGTCTGGGGTCAACATATCTGTTATGTAGCTTGGAGTCAGACCCAGAGGTGCTTTTAAAGTGATCAGTAAAATCTTAAAATCCATTCTGAACCGAACGGGAACCGTTCATTGGAACCGCTAAGAAGCGGAGCTGCTGCGTTCTGAGCTCGTTGGAGGCGAGAGAGTGACTTTTGGTTGATGCAAGAAAAGGAGCGAGTTACAGTCGTCTAGTGGTGAGAAAATAAGCGCGTGGGTCACTTTTTCCAGGCCGCTGTGTGATAAGTT
Source organism: Zeus faber (assembly GCF_960531495.2). Taxonomy (NCBI): domain Eukaryota; kingdom Metazoa; phylum Chordata; class Actinopteri; order Zeiformes; family Zeidae; genus Zeus; species Zeus faber. The sequence goes on from NC_137195.1 coordinate 8,476,245, forward strand.
TTGGTTTGATTCTTGAACAGGTTCTAAGTTGAAGGAAGCAGCATCTTATTTTTTTTATTTGTGGTTCAAAGTTTAGGTCAGGGTCACACAGTACTCCCATATTTATGATGACAGACTTCAAATTTGCAGACAGAGTACCATTTTTCATACTGCTGTAGTTTTGGAAGTAAGCTATCAACATATCGTGATGCACAATTTTTATTTCTAAGATATGACCCCTGAGTCTTGTTGCAAATTAAATGTTTTATAGAGCTTTCTATATTTCTTTATTTTTATGGGAATAAAAGACATTTTGGTCTGGCATCATACTTCAATGTGTTGGGTTCAATGTGATGATCCTTGTTTGGACTCTTTCATGTGTGATTTTGAATTAATATTATGATTAATATAATATTCATTTGTTAGTAGATCAGCCTCCATGAAGGCCTTAAATTGAATCAAGCAATGCAACATTTTCATTTATAAAGCCAGTAAATTGTTCCTGCCGTCCGGTCGATACACCTGATGCTGATTTATGTTGTGGCTTTGAATGAATGTTTTAAGCTTATGGTTCTATGATGCTGTAAATGTGCTGAATCGTCACCCTTTCTGTCCAGGCTGAAGAGGAGGCTCGTCGAAATCGTCTGATGAAGGACATGGCTCAGTTGCGACTTCAGGTCAGATTCTCAGGGGGAAAAATATATACACTCACTGGGCACTTTATTAGGAACACCTGTACACCTACTTATTCATGCAGTTATTTAATCAGCCAATCGTGTGGCAGCATTACAATGCATCAAATCATGTAGCTTCTGTTAATGTTCACATCAACCATCAGAATGGGGGGAAAAAATGTGATCTCAGTGTTTTCAGATTGCAATGCAAAAACATCTCAGAATGCACAACACGTGGAACCTTGAGGGTGATGGGCTACAACAGCAGAAGACCACGTCGGGTTCCACTTCTGTCAGCCAAGAACAGAAAGTTGAGGCTGCAGTGAGCACAGGCTCACAAAACTGGACAGTTGGAGACTGAAGAAATGTAGCCTGGTCTGATGAATCTCCATTTCTGCTGAGGCACACAGTTGGTAGAGTCAGAATTTGGTGCCAACAGCATGAATCCATGGACCCAACCTGTCTTGTGTCAGCAGTCCAGGCTGGTGGGGGTTGTGTAATGTTGTGGGGAATTTTCTCTTGGCACACTTTGGGCCCGTTAATACCAATTTATCATGGCTTGAATGGCACAGCCTATTTGAGTATTTTTGCTGACCATGGGCATCCCTTCATGGCCACCATTGACCCATCTTCTAACGGCTACGTCGAGCATCATAATGCACTGTCACAAACAAAAGTTGTCTAGAACTGGTTTCGTGAACATGACAATGAGCTCAATGTTCTTCAGTTTCCTTCCCACTTTACGGATCTAAATCCAATAGAACACCTTTGGGATGTGATAGAATGGGAGAGCCGCAGCATGTGCAGCTGACTCATCTGCGGGAATTGCGTGATGCAATCATGTCAGCATGCAGCAGAATCCCAAGGGAATGTGTCCGACATCTTGTGGAATCCATGGCAAGAAGAATTGTTGTGTTGTGTCCCTGCAGCTTGAGGTCTCTCAGCTAGAGGGCAGCCTGCAGCAGCCGAAGGCCCAGTCGTCCATGTCTCCGTATCTGGTGCCAGACACAGCTGCTCTCTGCCAGCACCTCGGCCTCATCAGGCAGCTGGCAGGAAGCGGCTGCTTCATCATCATCATCCCGCGTACCGGTGAGTAGCCAGGCTGCCCCGCCGCAAGGCCTTTTCATTATGGGGGCAACATTCTATTAAAAGCCAGTGAAGTGGAACCTCAAGCTCTTGTCACATATTTTTGGGCAATGACTGATGAGAAGTGGTTGCCTAAATCGTGTTCAGACAACCCGGACGGTTGCGCAGGGTAGACTCTGTCCTGGGCAGTGGTTTGAATCTGGGGATTTTAGAAGGGAGAGGGTTCAGCCACCCACACATGAGAATCCAGTGTGTTCAAACAAAACAACGGCATTGCACTGAGTTACAAGGCGACTCATTGTGACAGGACTACATGCATATTCGTTAAATACTTGGGAGAGTTGGCTTGTCCTCTGGTTTACTGATGCTATTCACATGTGATTTGCATTACCATGTTTGCCCAACCTGCCAGCTACGCTTGTGTAGGGAGTAGTAGTATTTGAAAGTTCATATATGCAACATTTTGATTCAGCAGACAGTGACCAAAGCTCTTTCAATCAAAAATAAAAGTCCTTGCGATTTGTAAAACGTGTTGAGTTAGATAAATGCCGTTTATCTCTTACTCCAGGCCCATTATGTAGAAAATCCATATTTGGGTCCTATGCAGCTCCCTGTTGTGCATTGAACACACTGGATTCTCATGTGGGGGTGGGTGAACCGCCTCCATTCCAAAACCCAGAGATTCAAACCGCTGCCCATCTGGTCTGCCCTGGGCAACCGTCTGTGTTTTCTGAACATGATTTTAGGCAACCACTTCTCATCCGCCGTTGCCCAAAGTCTGTGACAACAGCTTGAAGTTCCCCTCCATTGGCTTTTAGTGGAACGTTGTTCCACCGGTATATGAATATATAAAATGGCTTCTCTTGTTTTTAGTGATTGATGGGCTTGATATGCTGAAGAAGGAAAACCCTGGTGCAAGGGACGGCATTCGTTTCCTGGAGGCTGAATTCCGCAAAGGCAACAGGTAAGACTCTCAAATCGATTATAGATATGCACCCACACATCAGGATTTATGGTATTTGTTAAAAACACTACAATAGTACAGTGGTGAAACTCACTGGGAGCCTCTCAGCTGCATTAATGTTCACTTTCAAGATAAAGCGAGTTTTTGTAGGTTTTACAAATAGGCCCTACAATTTAAAAAAAAATAAAATAAAAAAGAAAAAAAAAGAATAATAATCTAATTTTAATTTGAGGTGTTAATTTCACTATAAACATATCTGATTTTATTGATCGATATATATTTATTTTCATGAAGATGAGTCAAGTTCTTCTGCCTCAGAGTCAACATTTCTGAAACCCAGAACCAGCTACCACTGAACCTAATACTTGAGAGATGATTTGTCCAAAAATTGGTGTAAAATTTTGTTTAAATAATTTTGTTAAAAGTATTGAATTTAACTCTATTTACAGACGCCCTGGGATATAAAACGTCCAGTTTGTTCTAGTTTGTTGGGTGATTAGTTAGTTGTGGTCTCAATTGTTTTACTGGTCACATTGTATTTGCTGAATTCTTCTGTGTGTTCTATGTGCAGGTACATCCGCTGCCAGAAAGAGTCGGGGCGGAGTTTTGAAAGAGATAAGCTGAAACGGCAGGATGTGGAAGCTTGGTAAGAAGCCCCGATTTCCAACCTATCTCCATCTGTATGTGTCCATCCGTCTGTCTTTGTCAGAAATATTTGACCTCGGGGGGCGGGTGTAAGATACATGCAGCTACATTCAGGAACACCGCCGGCACTGCCCATATTCACATGTTGCCGGAGGGGGGGGTGTGGGGTGCAGAGCGCGACGGACAGGGCAGCGGAGCAGATTTCCCCGAATATCGATCCCTGCTCCCATTCACACATGACGCTGTGTGGGAAATGTTCCGGGGCATTTAAGGGATAGACTGCATTTGTGAAAAGGAATAATCCATTAAAGTTGCAGATTAAAAGTAACAAGTTTTAAATTCCTAAAAACATTGGAATGTAATACTTGACAATACATTCCTACTTGACTGACAAGTAGGAATGTGGGTAAGTGATGGGAACATTTAGTGGATGAACCCACTGGTTGGAATGAGTGAGTGTGTTAACTTTTTGGATGTGTGAGGGACTATTTTGTTGCTGCGTTGGTAGGCATCTGCACAAGATGGTGGACAGCTGCCGCCAGCTGACCGTCTCCCAGAGCAACGGGGATGAGGACACGGCCGGCATGGTGACCATCCTCACCGCTCACCCGGTGGAGGAGCTTGGCGCCCGATCGGCAGCCATGATGGTCAGTCCTACAGAGCTTCTGTCAAGAATATTGAGGGTGTCTGTGGGTCCTTAAAAGTCTTGAATTCAGATGGCAAATATTAGTCCTTTGGTCATGGAATGGTCTTAAATTCACTATTCATCCATATATTTCTTGTCAAAATTGGTCAAATTCCTCTGGATCAGTCAGCACAAAATCTAATGCTGAACTTATTACTTACCTGCTGTACTTACCTGTTCTCAGTGGTGGGTACTTGAAAGCGACACCAAAAGTTAGAGATAGCTTGCTTAAAAACTACTCTCGTAAAAGTGAAAGTCACTCATGGGAATACTGCTTGAATAAAAGTTGTGAAGTAGCTGATATGAAAGGTACTTAAGTATCAAAAGTAAATGCTGTGGGGGGGGGGGCAGTTTGTTTTTTTGTTTTTATTTATTTATCTTTTGCTTTGAGTTTTTTTTATTTTTTTATTTTTGCTCCGATTTTATTCTAGTTGCCAATATTTCCGCGTCGTTCTGTAAGACGCATCTTTAATTGGAAAAAAAAAAAAAAAAAAAAAAAAAGTGGCAGGTGCGGGTGGAGCAGCGTCACTGCTGCAGGAGGTGGCGCTCTGGGAAGTGCCCGTGCTTATTCAGTAGCAATGCTGCAAAGATGAAACCTAACACGGGCAGGGTTGCCAGGGCTCCATGACAAAACCAGCCATCCCCCGACCCGTGGACCCAAGAAAACAACTCGCTTCACCACTTAAAAAGAATCCGCGGGAAAAACCACAGGCCTGACAACTCTGAACACCGGTCGGCACTGTTTGTTTACACTTGGTGCTGGATATGACTCCTGATTCGCCGTCATGGACCTCGTGATAACCGGTGTTCAGGAGAAACGTAGTGGAGTTAAAAGTATACTTTTTTTTTTTTTTTTTTTTTTTTTTTTTGGAGCGAAATGTAGAAAACTAAGTAGACAGAATTATGATAACTCTACTAAAGTACGGTAACAAAGTATTTTTACTTTGTCACTTAACACCACCGCCTGTTCTAGATGAACCAACTTAATTAACCAACTAAATCCTTATGCTTTCCTCCAACAGTTCATAAAATAATGAATTTATGTACCAAATACATAGTACATACCTCCATGCTTACCAGCAATACTTTATTTAATTAGAGAGGTGATTTCAAAAATCTTGTCTTCAATTTCATTAAATCTTTTCTGAAAAATGTTTAAAGAAAATTATTCATTTAAAGTATTCCTTTATTTGTTTTCATGCTGGGACCGGCTTGGACCTGGTTTAAAACTACTTTGACTGGAGCTCCTCCGTCCTCCCTGACATTTCTCTCGCATTTTTAGGGTGTATCCCAAACCAAAGAAGGCAAATAAAATCCAACCCTTGTCCCCTCCAGGCGGCCGTCCAGGCGGCGTGCATGGCGGGGATGGAGCTGAAGAACGTGGTGGAGTTCTACCGCCAGTGGAAGGAGATGGGCTGAGAGGTCTGAGGGGGGCCGGGTCAGCGCTGCAGACGGCTGATCGATCACGACACTCGCTCCCTCTCTCTCTCTCCCACTATTTTGCTCTGTGTGTATCTGCGTCTCCGAGGCAAAATCAACTCAAGGAACAGGAAGGAGGAAGGGTGGAAGGAATAGAAGAGGGGAGGAAGGAAGGAAGGGAGGGAGGGAGGAGTTAAAGCTATGGGGACTGGAAGGGTTAATACAGTGGTTAAATAGGAAGGTGAAGAGATCTATGGGTGAAACAGGGCTGTACGTAACAGCAGATTTCCCCTGCCCTACACACACAAACACACACACACACACTTCCTACTCCCTCTCCCTCAATGTGCCCAAACATACAGAGTGACCCCTGGTGGTCGGGATGAGGTATGGCGAGAGGGACGTAAACAACTTTTGTAGGTGCCCCTGGTTCACACCCTAACCAGGCATATACTGTACATGTTAGCAAAACAACTACATACGTGTCGAGAGAGAAACTACACACACACACACACACACACACACACACACACACACTCGCACGCTCCGATGAATCCATCTAGATATGTAGAGCAGTGTTTTGGAATTATTTTTTTTTTTTTTTTGCTTCTCCCCGTTCCCCCTGTCCCTCTGTCTGCGTTTTGAGAGCGGGGCTGGCGTCGGCCGGACGCCGGTAGTGGGGGCTTTGGTGACGGCAAGCGTTTATCAGGAGGGGGACAAAAAGTGTTTAAAAAAAAAAAAAAAAAAGAGAGATTAGAAAACACACCCTTGTCCGCCTGACAACTCTGCTTGCTGAGCCTCCAGCCTTACGCTGTGTCCGGGGGGCTCGTAGCTCAGACGCTCCCCCACCAGGAGGGGGAAGAGGGCAGGTGTACACCTCTCCTACGTGGCTCATCCTTTTTTTTTTTTTTCCCTTCCCCTCTCTTTATTTGCGGTGTATTTTTGTAACTAGTGACTAATGTATTGTGTTATTTGTGTATGAGGAGAAGGGGATGAAAAAAAAATATATGACGGGTCATGCCCTGTTTGTGGTTTTAATTTGGATTTTATTTTTGTACCCAAATGATGTACTTTATTTTGCTTTTTGTAAGCTGTCTCGCTGAATGAAATACGCAAGAATGTCTTGGGGGAAGGGAAGAGGTTGTCATTGTGCAGCGTTCCACAATATAAAAAAAAAAAAAAAAGAAGGAAAAAAAATAAATAAAGTTCCTACAGTTCTCAGAACGTAAGATAATTCTGATTATAACCCTGAGTTGATTTGTGAACGTGTCGTTTTAAGGGGCGGGGGTTGAATGCCGTCATGATGTTGAAATCACTGAGGACCGAGGGGTTGGTTTACAAGCCCAGTGTTCAGCTGGAGCCGGCTGTCGGTGGACCCCCGTGAAGCCCCTCCCAACTTGTCCCATCTCCAGTCACAATTTCCATAGTAACTGTCCCATCATACACAGTGCAAAGGAAAAAAACAGTTTATGTGTGTGGCCACGCAATGAACAATAAAATGCTCATCTTAAGATGTATCGTGGTTCAGCTAGTTTGTTTCTGGTCCGTGTTGGATGTTTTGCGGCTTGTGTACGAGAAAATTGTTTCTTCATCCAACTGAAAACTGAACACACTTTGGCAATTTAGGGGGAGGGGTTGGGGTTCTCAAGTTGCCAAGCACAACTTCTGCTTAACTGCACTAGTTACAATTTCCATCTATATTACCAAATTAAGTATGTTGTGGCAAGTAACAATCTTTTAACTGTTTTTCTCGTTAAAATACAGAAGCCATAGCTATGCAGATTTTATTTTAGTTGGAAATCCAGGCTTTTATACAATCAACTGGATCGGCCTGACCCTTGGAGTTGACACTCAATTCCAAGGGTCTTACCAATTAAAAAGGTAATCGTTTTGAGCAATAAAAATAATTTCTTGTAGATTTATGTCACTCGTGCCATTCTTTTAAACCTTTTCAACTCCTAGTGGGAAATCCTCCCAGTGTGGGGCCAGTTCCCCCTAAAAACTAGGTCTCTGTGTGCCCCGTCACTTCATCTTTGTTACCTCTGCCCTGGGCCTCATGCCCACCACTGACAGAGCATAGCACCACTGACAGAGAATGGCCAATCCCCTGGCAGGGTGGACAGTGCCACCTCTACTACTAGGGCTGGCCTAATTCTGGGGATAGGTTTGTTTTTTTGTTTCATTTTTTTTTAATGGGTAAGCACCAGTTCGCTGTCTCTGCCCAAATGAACCCGGGAGACTGGTTCAAAATAATGAAAATGATTTTTCCAAAGGGCCTCTTTTGGATAGGATGTCAATGAAAGGATTGTTTCTGGCTGCTGGGAAGTGTGCAAGCATAGATCTGACGAGTAAGTTTGTTTTATATGTTTCTCTTTTGTATTTTATTTTTTTATTTTTTATTTAATTTTTTGATGTATTGTTTTTTATGTATCTATGTAGCACTTTTATTGAGAAGAAAACGTATATTTTAGTGCATAATAGGCTGAGCACAAGATCATGCACTAACTTGTACTACCTTTTTTTATTATTATTAATATTATTCAAGCAGTCCATATCTGTAGATTCGATCCAAAATTGGATGGTGCAAAGCCTCTGGTGCTCTGCATTATCTCCTACACTGCGATAAAAACAAGGATTTGAGTCTGTGCAGCACCCAGTGATGAAACTCTGCCCTGGGGCTGGGATCTGGACGTCGGGGTGCGCTGCCTCTGTTGTTATTCGCTAAGTGCGGGAATGTGCAAAGTGCAGGCATTTGCGATGGGACTCAAGTCAAGCCGAAGCAGGATGAAATAGCTGCAGGCGGTCAGCTGCAGAAATGATCTCGTCGACGTCATAGAACGTCAAGGTCGGGCCGGATTGCGCTCTTGTTTTTCTTTTCCCATGCACTGGTCATTTGCATGGGGTTCCTCGAAAGAGAGCCTCTTTCCACGAACGTTCATCCTCCCCCTCCTCCTCCAGGGAACCCTTGTTTTCGTTTATAGTCACTGAACATCCACACCCACGGAACAAAACAAAGAAAGAAAAAAATCCGTTAACTGCGGAGTGTTATGACTCCTAAATATGACCACATGCGGCTACAATCATAGATATGGAAACTTCTTGTTTATTTGATTAATGAATTGGTTTAATTGTTAATACAGTAACGATCGACCAGGCAGCTTTATAGCAATAAAACAGACAATATAAATATAATACATAATAGAAATCTACATTTTTAGAGAAAGACACAAAAGCTGAAATTCAAAATAATTTACAGTTGATGTCGCCTGCATGTCCCAGAGGAAGTTGTGGCTATTCAGAAGGTTAATGCTTTGCCTGAGAGCTGATTAGATGCGCCCCCAGTCACTGAATTTAATAAAGTAAGTGGCCAGTATCACGACGATTTTGTCATGTTTATGACAAACTAAATTTCGCGAAAATCGCTTCAGAATCCAGCGAGTTAAGGGGAATTTTGTAGAGAAGTCTCCATCTCTATACATATTTGTTTACTCGCAGATGTTGACCGCCCCAATATGGCGGACGCGCCGACGCATAGTGGCGACGTACAGCAGCGGCCGACGGGGTATCCACCTTTCTGCATCTACCGCTTACAACGGCATCTACATGGCGCGTCATTCAAACAATCCTCGACAGGCGAAACGACCAACACACAGCAAATGACGTCATCCCCACGGCGGCGACGCGAGAGAAAGCACCGAGTCGTGACCGTCATCGTCACAGCGGCGTGTTCTTGTTACGCGTCTCCATGCGCGTGGCTGCTGCTGCTGTGGTGGATGCCGGGGAGGTCACGTGAGCGCCGAGCAGCACTTCCTATTGGCTGCTACAGCTGGGTTGCCAGGTCATTGCACGCGAGCCCGTGCAATTTATTTATTTATTTATTTTGTATCTCCCGATTTTACCGACGGGTGATGTGCTATTTTGTTTGTTATTTCTCCTGCGCTATGTTAAATGTAGGGCTTCATGTAAAAAAAAACAACAAAAAAAACAAAGCCTGACTGTTTACCTTTGCGCTATGTTCCCAAACTACCCCAAAAAAAATAAAAAAACAAAAACAAAAGAATCTTGCTTTCAAATTGGCCCGATTTGGCGTGAAAGAAACAGAAGTGGCAACCCCACCCAGTGTCCCGCTGCACGGGTTCTGTCGCTGCCGCTACTGCGGCGGCAGAACGACGCGGGCGTCCGCCGAGACCAACAGCTGACCCGCGGCCCTACCACCGCGTTCCATTCCAGAGGTGGATGTTCGACAGCCGAGCCGCATGCCGGACACCAGCGGTGAGCCGGGACGACGGGGAGGTGACGGGGGAGACGCGTGTTTTAACGTGTTTGTATCATATTGAGGGCGTCGTGTACTTTTGTTTGTTTGTTTGTTTGTTTGTTTGTTTGTTTGTTCGTTCGTTCCCTGACAACTTGGTCAAATTTCCTCACGGAGTTTGGTGTTGGTGTCGGTGTCGTAGGTGTGGTCCCGGTGATGTAGTTCTGGCTGCGGTTAACTCGTCCGTGGGGTCAGGGCGGTTATTTGTTGAAATACTGTGTGGAGAGTGCCGCTGCCGTGCCAAAAAGTGACCACCCACCAAAAACGCATTGCCAAAAAGTGGTTGCAGCATCTCTCTTGTCACCGAAACGTTATTTATGCCTCAAATCGACTCTGTCATTCACGAGCCTCTTTATTTTAAACGTTATAACCCACACGGTCACTTTTACCTATTTAAATGCGATTAAGGGACAAAACCTGTAACGTGTCATTGTCCACTTGCCAAAAAGTGATTGCGGCTCCTACTGTACCTTGCGACTGAAAGGTTGTTTCTGCCTCATTTTGACTCGATTTCACTCTGGAGTTTTATATTTGACATATCATCACCCACCCAGCACTGTTCACCAGTTGAAATACATTTAAAGGGCCAATACAACTCACAACGTGCAGATTTGCACTTGTCAAAAAGTTATTGCAGCTCCTGCCTTGTGTCTGAAAGGTTGTCGATGCCTGTCGATTCACAGTTTTCTTTTTTGTCATGTCCACAACATAGAAAGAGTGCAGAAGTTATAGTACAGTTGTTTTTCAAGCATTTTAAAATGTAAAATACTAACAGACAGAATACGGCAACATGTGAAAGGGGGAAGTGGCCTTGATGTTGTCAGTAGTTTCCTTCAGTTTTCATCCTACACGTCAAGTTGCTGTTCTCTTTTTTAAGTTGAAGTCTGTAGCTTAAGCTGAACGTTGTACTCCTATTTGGCTGCTGTTGTAAAACTTGGTCCAGTGTCCGAAAATTATTTATTTTACCGGACAAATTTGAATCTTACCAGTTTCGTTTAAATATAGGTCTGTGTTACAAACGAAAAATATAATGTACATCTAGGTTACAGCGCCCCTTGCATGGACCTCGCCGCTTCAGCGAGCACTCAGTCCTTGTGTCCCCATGGGCAGGAAAGAGGGCCCCCTGTTACCGGTGTAGGTACCGGATGTGCTCGGCCGGGCAGATTGGCTCGCACGCACGAGTGAGAGGGTGAAACAAACCCCGTAGCAAAATCGATGAAAGCGAGGCTGAGGTGCAGGTGCACCACTGGCACGTCTCATCCGCGCCATCGGGGAGGTGGAGCGGCTACATTTTGTATGAGCATTATTACAGGACATTTTGACCGGCAAGTTTATAAATTTATCGTTGTTTTTTTGTTTTTTTTAAATACATTTTACCAGGCAAAAAAGTTTTTACGTAATTACCCGAGCCAAACATCAAGAAAGTGACGTAGTGGTGTAAAGCATAAGTTCAAGTTCAACATGCAGTGAAATGTCCTGACACCTGGTGATTACGCACAATAAGCTCTAAAAATACAAAAAATACTAAAATGTGCGTAATCGACACAAGGTGGTTGTGCAGACGGCCGCAAGCGGCGGCGCCCCAATCGCAATTCTGGGTTCTATAATTAAATAATAGAATTAATTGTCTGTGTTGTATTAAATATATATTTAAATCCTCCTAAATGAAACTGACCTTAACTTACCTCCAGCACTTAGCTCACAGAGTAGAAGTCCTGGCTATTGAAATATCAACAGCGAAGTCGGACGCAAAGTGCGAAAACAATTTGAAAATATCGAACAATCCGTACATTTAATTTATAGAGATTCATTTATAGTGTAAATGGTGTCACCCAATGTTACCTTTATGTCATTATTTTATATATGTAACTTATTTACCTAATGTTATGCCCAGATCCAATAGAAAAAGTGACATCTGGTCGCACTGCAGAATCAGAAAATCTGTAGCAAGAGTCAAGAAGGAATTTAGAATGCATCCCTATCCTAAACAAGAGGGGTTTGTTTCCCACCCACCACCACCATAGCAACCAAAAGCAACGAGGAGATGTGCGTTCCCACTGTTGGGATAGTGGGGACGCGCAGGTTTTTCTGGAACGGGACAGTCCCTTACCTGAGTAATGTTTAAAAAAAAAAAAAAAAAAAAGATAATAAAAAAATTGTTTCATACATGTAGGAAATTTCCTGGGCAAGATATATTCATGAGAAACGTGTCCTCGGTGCACCTGCGACCAGGTTGCGCTTTTAAAAAAAACAAAAAACCCTTTTAACCTCTCTGCACGGGACTGGAGAGCGGGGATGTGAGATCTGATCACCGGTGGTTTACTCGACAGCTCTGAGCAGAGAGGGCGAGCACCTCCGCCCCCTCTCCCTCTCTCCTTCTCCCCCTCTGCTCCAGTTTCAGAACATGGTAAAATGCACTTACACCGTTTCAATGCTCGGATTTCTCCTGGCAGATAAAATAAAAATAAAAAATCATCTGTCATCAGTTTCAATCGCATCAGTTTCAGTCGATCGCCGATAGACGATTTAATTGTAAATCTGTCCAAGCCTAGCCTGCTCAGAAAGTATAACCGAGAATAGTTGTGATCCAGCTGTGCTAAAAATCAATGAATTGATGGACGAAGCAAGAAGCAATTACAGTATTTCCGTCCTGGTGAAATACACACATTTTTGGCAGTATGCCTTGGACTGAATGCACAAATGCATGTTGTAACCTGACTGACGGGATTTTCTGTGGCCCTGACTCATGACTGTGTTACTGCCTAGCCTGTTTGCAGAGATCCTCCCTGGAAGGCCCTCTTATTATGCGCCTCGGGGCCATAAAGACGGCCGTTGAGGAAGGGCATGTGACGTTGTCAGGAGCGAAGGAAAGAATTCTCAGAATTCAGGAGAGTGAGAGGGAGAGAGGGAGAGAGGGGGAGAGAGAATTCATTTTAAGTTGTATCATTCTTTTTCTGTAAATGTGCGTTTCTCGTGCCAATAAAGCCCTTTTGTTGACGCATTTTGTGCACTTGTCTCCCTCCGACGGTACTGATGATGGGTGCGCCAGCAACGGGCGGCGTGCCAGAACAGTTTTTATTTTAGGTTATTTTATTTTTCGTCTCCTTATGGAACGAAACCGTCTGTAATGGGGACACTTTCTCTGTGGCTCTCTCCCTGATCACCCGTGCGTAATGTGCAGAAAATAATCTTAACGAGTCTACGGGTGGTGCCCCCTTCCTCCGTGCCCCCCCCCCACTGTTTCTAGTTGTATTTGGAGGAGCAGGGCTCGGCTTTCCCTGTTGCTCTCGGCCATCGGGGCGAACGGAGAGCCGTGTCCGGACGCAGGAGATTCACACATAAAAAATATATTTATGATTCCCAATTGAAATGTTGTCCCTGTGCAATTTGTAAGCTTCTCTCTATTAATCTTGTAATTGTAATGTACACTGACTGAGCAAAAAAAAAAAAACAAAGAGAAAAAAAACAAAAAAAAAACTACTGCCCGACTTGAAGAGTCTCAGTCTATTGAAGGGTTTCCGACTGATGATTTGACTTTCGTGTGTGTGTGTGTGTGTGTGTGTGTGTGTGTGTGTGTGTGTGTGTGTGTGTGTGTGTGTGTGTGTGTGTGTGTGTGTGTGTGTGTGTGTGTGTGTGTGTGTGTGTGTGTGTGTGTGTGTGTGTGTGACTGATTCCCACAAAGGGACCCGGTGATCTTGTAAGATATTTCCATTTTGATAGACATTGTGATAATGATATGATTTGTAATGCAATATTAAATTGTCCATTTATTTTTTAAACTCTAGTGAACGTTGCCAATTTATTTACTGTGAATGAAATATTTATTTCCAACCAAACCCACATGTGCATCTTTGGCAACAAAGATGATGCAAAGTGATCCAATAAAAGCTGAAGTCACGGGTTGCTTGACTGGTTTTTTACTAACCGCCGGCGGAGTGCCTTATCACACACATTTTCAGGATATTAGGGCTGGCTTTGGATCAAGACCAGCAGGAATTAATCTCCTCCAGCACATTCTGTCAGGAGGCTCTTCTCAGAAGCACCACACAGGATGCCAAATATTTTTTTCGCAACAGGTCCTCAAAACAGCCAGAGTTGAAGGATGTGTTGTGTACTCTTTGGAAATTGTTAATCTGCACCACGGGATCTTCATGTCGTTTCTTCGTACATTTCTTGAAACAGCTAGATGTTTTTAAAGAGCTTGTGTAGATCAGTCCCAACAAAACGCCACAACACCTAAACTGCTCTCAAAGAGTGTGTGTGTGTGTGTGTGTGTGTGTGTGTGTGTGTGTGTGTGTGTGTGTGTGTGTGTGTGTGTGTGTGTGTGTGTGTGTGTGTGTGTGTGTGTGTGTGTGTGTGTGTGTGTGTGTGTGTGTGTGTGTGTGAACTACTTTGTGGAACACACAGGCAGGCACCAGGATGGTATCGTAAACAAACCGCTGGAGTCGGACTGAGCGATGGTCAGTCATCCGTCGTCTGAAACAGCGGAACAGCTCATGCATGAGGTTTTCTCGTGCGTTCGGGATTCACATGAAAAAGTTTGAAGAAGGATTAAAAGCGAGTTAGAACGTGCTCTCATCAACCTTCCGTGACCCGGTCTTCACACTGAGCTAACGACTGTCAAGGCAGTGATAGACAAGTGTAATTCTCCATTGATTTGAAGGCATTTTGTCACCTTCCCATTTTGAAATGGGAGGGTGACAAAATGTGGGATTATTTTGTTTTTTAACTGGACGCAACAGCAAGCCGAGGGATGTAAAATAAGTAATTTGCCGTCTTTACAAATGCAGTGAGGATGGAGCACCGGGTCTCACGGGCCTGGAGGTTCGGTTAAAACAATTGCTTAATTAGGCATTTTAAGAGCAAAAAAAAAAAAAAAAAAAAATGACAGGATCAAATTGTGTAATTATCCGGGAGAAAGCTCTTCCCGGTCTGGTTCTTTGCTCCCAGTATGTCTGAGTGCACTCTGCACCGCTGATCCTCCAATACCTGAATCGAACCCAAGAAAGAGAGAGAGCCAGTTTCAGAATGACCTGGAAACAGATTTCACAGTAATTTTATTTCTTGTTTTTGAGGAGTTCGCCAGGCGTGGAGAAAAGCACCGGGGGTGGTTAAAGCAGCGATGCGGAATTACAGTTCCAATTCAGCACGCTTGAATTGCGCTTCACAGTTTATTAAATGATCACAAAAAATAAACAAACAAGGGCTTTTCAGCCATGTTGTATTACGTAATTTTCCTCCAACTGGGCATCTCAGAACTGGGAAATGAATCATCATATTCTGTCTCGTAACTGAACTGTTCCAGTATATCTGTCCTGGTCGGAAGGTCGTCATCACCAAGTTTTCAAGGTGGTTTTAACACCACAATAGCAGATGGCGACTGAAATATGTCATCCATCCCAAAAGATTGACTTGCATTGTGAGTGACCTGCATGGACTTTGCGGGCCAGGGGACTTCAGGAAAGGGGAAATATGTCTGCATTTTGCATGGACCAACTTCTCTGTAGAAATCATTCTGTACAGCACCATCCGGAAAAAGCAAATCTCAACTAGAGATCATTCTTTTACTGATGGTATCTGATAATGCCGTTTTGCCCCCCCCCCCCCCCCCTTCTGGGGAGTGAACCCGTTGCCTCCACTGGTAGCTGTTGCCATTGACAAAACCTATTGTCGTGTGTGTGTGTGTGTGTGTGTGTGTGTGTGTGTGTGCGTGTGCGCGCGCGCGCGCGCGCGCGCATGCGCGCGCTGAAAGCTCATTTTCCTCCAGTGTGTAACTGTGGTCCCATGGCCCTGTTTGCCCTGGACCCAGCCTCCACAAAGCTCACTTTGTCCCAGTGAGCGGGCTCTGGCCTGCAGCTGGGAGGCTCCATGCCACGGTCCCCTCTCCGCTTCCTCGCCACCCAGAGTGGAGACGCTTTAGGTTTGTGGCGTAACAACGGCGAAGTGCTGCAACATTTTCCTCCCAGTCAGGTCTGAGAGAAGTACGCTGACTTCTGATGAGTCACGGGGCTCCACTGCTGAGTCTGTGGCTTTCAATGAGTCTGGAGTTCATTGGCAGCCGAGTGTCATTCAGGCCACAAACACTTAACTGGACGAAGTCCCAACTATGGAATCCGCTGTGGTGCCATTTTAAAGTGGTAATCCATAACATTGTGTGTGTGAGGTGTATGAATCTACAAGTCCCAGAATTCCATCTAAAACTTCTTTTTTTTTTTTTTTTTTCAAACATCTGGGTTAACCTTCATGTTCACTCTCATATGTGACTTTCTTCATCTGGTTGATTTAAAAATAAATAAATAGATACATTTCTAAGTCACTTGAGGTGGTGGGGATATTTTTTCATCTAACCAACCCTAACCCTTTATTAGCTATTCTGGGCTTTTCAATTAAAGTTCTGCCTCTCATTTTGTGTATGTCCGATCATTATAATGTTGTTAGGAAAGGCGGACTCCGCCACCAACAATTGAAACAACATAGAGGAGAACATACACAACGCAAATAAGAGAACGAAGAGCTAGAAAAGTATCAAATGTGGATTTGTTTCTTTAACAAAATAATCAGAGGGATTACCACTTTAACAAAGAAACAGCAGAACTAAAAACATGTTAAAAGTAGCGCGATATTATACCTCGACCAAATACAATGGATTTCATCGAAGTAAGTGAGCCAAAAGAAATGGAACTCAAAGTCAGTGTGTTATGTTAGCCTAAACCCGTGTGTCAGGTTTAAAAAGAAAATTGCTATCTAAAATCTGCCAAGGTCTGTGTCAGTACTGTTTATCATGTTTTAAAAGATGATTTAAAATTGAAGTCGCTGCCAAGGAAAAACCTCCTGTTAGTGTGTGTGTGTGTGTGTGTGTGTGTGTGTGTGTGTGTGTGTGTGTGTGTGTGTGTGTGTGTGTGTGTGTGTGTGTGTGTGTGTGTGTGTGTGTGTGTGATGAATGGATATCGATTAAAAAAAAAAAAAAAAAAAAGATTATATTAGAAAGATATACTTGCTAAATGATCTATCAGTGGGGTGAGCAAATGCTAAAAAAACAGATAGGAATAATTTAATAGTCCTACAAAATCAGGTTGTATGTATTAATAATAATTTAATGTATTTTGAGTGGAGAGAGCATGACAGAAGATTAATAAAGATAAAACTAATTGATCAATTAATCAATGTTGCCCTTATCTTGTCCATCGTGTCTATAAAAAAGAATCTATTAAATGGGCTGCTCTTATGACATACAGTATTTTCTCGAAACTAGTTGAGTCATTTTACACAGGCAATTCTCTGCCAATTTCTAGTGTGGTTTTTTTTTGTTTTTTTTGCTTCTCATCAAAATCAGACAAAGAGGTGAGGTGGATTATTAGTTATTATAATTAATTACTGCATGCCAGTTCAAAATGCGAGACTTGCTAAGACATGTTAATAGCACCGTTTAACAAAATGTCAATGACTCATTCCAGTGTTCCACAAACTGCCGTTTAAAGTCATACCAAAAAAAAAGACCCTCTTTGTGACTGTTACAGAGTTCTGAAGCCCCGCCGGCTCGCTGTTTGCTCTTTAAAATTTATTTATATTAATTAACGTGTCGCATTTAAACGGTTGTCAAGATAATCTCAGGACACACAGGCATACATACATCATACAGACAGAGATGACTTTGTTTATAGTTAGATTTAGATTTATAGATGTGCTGTCCATCCAAACAGCATCAAATCAAAGCAGGGTTGAAACAGACGACTGAGGAAACGTGTCTTGGCGTGGACTCGTAAACAAGACATTTCTACATGACAGACAGACGTCTCTCGGCAGAACAGGAATGCTTTGTGTCGCGCTCTCTCGTCAGGAATCTGTTGCTGTCATCGCGCTCGCTTTCGTCGACGGCCCACGGCGTGACAATGCCAGTCATTCTGCAAGTCCATGTCTGGTTACGTCTCCAGAACTCTCACAAAGGGACTTGTACGCGTCCAGTCAACAAAGGCTCATCCCGGGGCCCTGTCACACGGAACCCGAACCCTGATGAACTTCTGACCAGTGGTAACCTCAGAGATGAGACTGGAACATTAAAAAAAAAAAAAAAAAAAAAATCTGAAGTGTATAATATAATAATCCATTACGCTTTTAGCTGACGGCTCTAAAGCTACAATATTAGGTGTATGCCTCTCGTGGTGATAGGAGAGCAATTTATATACAAAGATCAGACCGTTTTTTTTTTTTTTGTTATTTTCTAACTGGAATCCTGAGCTATTATTTGTGATTTTTTTTTTTCTTTGTTTTTAGACTAATTAAGCGCATTAGGATGGCTAGGAACTATTCAATTTAGCAGTCCAGGGCGGGTCCAAGTAAAACATTTCCAACACTGTTTAACATAGTTCAGACTGTACCAAAAAAATAGACGTAATAATATTACAATTTTTTTAAAAGATTTTAACGATTTCATTGCCTTCCTAACACGCAATCCTAACACCTTCATAAAAATAAAAATAATTTGAAATTAGGGTCCCACCCAGCTCCAAATCCCAGTTAAACCCCAGTTGATGCCTCCCAGTTCTCACTGGTCTGTGTTGTCCTTGCAGTGTTTCCCATGTGGCGGGGCGGCGGGCCTAGTGGGGGCAGCCCAGGCAGGTGGAGCCAGGCCTGGGGTTGGGGCCGCTGCCTGCGATGGGAGTTGGCGGGGCATGGCGACGGGGCCCAGGCCCCAGTCTTTGACTGCCCCATCTGGTGCGTCCTGTGCCGGGGCGGCCGGGCCCGGCTGCGGGAGGCGTGCCAGCGAGGCCGCGGGGCCATAAGACTCCCCACCGAGATGCTCAGCCTGAAACTGCCCCAGCTCCTTGACATCCACCAGGTCCCCAAGGTGAGGTGGGCCGCTTTTTACTAATCTCCTCAAACACCGTTTGATACTCCTTACACTACGTTGTTTTTGAACCAAGAGGCGAATGTAGACACAGAAAACACTGAAAGGGAAGTACTTGGAAAACTGAACCAGGCATTGATGATTGTGGATGCAGAATTAAGTGATATTTCTGTGAATTAAATGAATCAAATAAGCTCCCTGTCATGTGAAGGATTGAGGATTTGAGAATCAAATTATCAACCCAATCTACTGAGACATGCACTTCGTGTCTAATTGATTTATTTTTGATGTTTGATTCCGGCGCTAACTGGAAATTCTAGCTCTAAAACCCCTGCTATTAAAACCGTGGTGAGCAGCTCAGAGCTCAATGCTTGATGAAATGAGGAAGCAAAAGTCAGGGTTTACATCAATCGTCGTTTCTGCTTCATTTTTTCGCTTAATGGAGCTTGAAGTCAAATGCTCCAATCCCTAACCCGGAGTGCTTTGGCGCCCCTCAGGTGTTCAGAGAGGACGGCATCATCTCCGGGTACCGTGACCCGTGCAGCTCGGCCAGGGACTGCCTGCTCAGCAGCCTGCAGATGAACAACGAGACGGTCAACATCTGGACGCACTTCCTGCCCACATGGTGCGTACGACATGGAAAAGCGCCCGTTACAGAGTCCTATTTTGTTCCACGTGCTGTAAAACACCTCCAAAATCATACGCTTAGGGTCCTCTGTAAGTCTTCTCCTTGAGTCGGCCTTGAATGTCGGACGAGCCCAGTCTTAACATTGTGCCTATCGAGCAATTGCGATGCGGGCCCTTTTATTCCAAACTTTTCACTCTCTCAGTTCTTGTGCACATACATTCGGGTCTCTGATGGCCTTACTAACACACAAACTGTTAAACAAGACCAGAGGCATTATTCTAATTAGACCCGCGCCCCCATCTGAGTAACTCCTTCCAAAGCTAACAGCTAATCATGGGAAGTGCTCTGTTGGCTGCAGAGACCAGAGACCACAAATCTTTTAAAAGAAAGAGGAATTAATACTGACTCCCCGTGACTAAACTGCAGACGAGGGAAATATAAGTATTTAACAATTAATTCTGAAGTGTGTGTGTCTGTGAGTGTGTCTGTTTGTGTGTGTGTCCATGGTTGACTGCACTGTAGGCTGCGTGCGATCCGCTCCGTGTTTATCCAAACAAAACCGTAGATGTATTTATCCATTTTATTTATTTGATTTTCCGACGTTTCCGTAATTGAATGGAGGGGAAAAAAACAACAAAAGGCCCCGAGCCCCACCGTATCCTGCAGCACTCCAAGCTCCGCACTGCTCCAGACACCGCAGTCAAAGTCTGAACAAACTTTTAAATGAGGCCTTGTATATCTAATATGAGTGAAGATTCATAACTGCATTGCTTAGTTCTCAAATGTTTCAAAACTGATTTTGATCGACTGATGAGGTGAAATCAGTGAAAGTCTACAAACTAAAAACAATGGAACCCAGACTACAGCTCAAACCCCACTGGCTCACAGAACCCGTTGTGTGGGGAGGGTGGCTTCTCCCATTTAAACAAAGTAAAAAAGGAGCATAATATATCCACTTTAAGTATTTATAAAGTTTACTGAGAATGTTGGTCTAATACCATAGACCCTTTGAGCCACCGATACTGCAATGTATTGTTTATTTTTAGGTTTATTGTCTATTGAAAATCTTTTATCTGGGATATACAGTGGAGGAAATAATTATTTGATCCCTCACTGATTTTGTAAGTTTGCCCACTGACAAAGAAATTAACGGTCTATAATTTTAGTGGTAATTTTTTGTAGGTTTATTATAACCGTGAGAGACAGTATATCAAAAAGAAAATCCAGAAAATCACATTAAATAAAATAAATAAATTATTTTGCATTTTGTGAAATATTGAATGTGAACAATATTGTGAATATTGTGAAATAAGTATTTGATCGATCATTAAAACATGACTTAGTACTTCGTGGAGAAACCCTTGTTGGCAAGTACAGAGGTCAGAGGTTTCTTGTAGTTAATTACCAGGTTTGCACACATCTCAGGAGGAATTTTGGACCACTCCTCTTTGCAGATCCTCTCCAAATCTTTAAGGTATCGAGGCTGTCACTTGGCAACTAGAAGCTTCAGCTCCCTCCACAGATTGTCTTTAGGATTAAGGTCCGGAGACTGGCCAGGCCACTCCATGACCTGAATGTGCTTCTTCTTGAGCCACTACTTTGTTGCCTTGGCTCTATGTTTTGGGTCATTGTCATGCTGGAAGACCCATCCACGACCCATTTTTAGTGTCCTGGCTGAGAGAAGGTGGTTGGATTTCACGGTACATGGCCCCATCCATCTCTCCCTTGATGAGGTTAAGTCGACCTGTCCCCTTAGCAGAGAAACACCCCCAAAGCATAATGCTTGCACCTCCATGCTTGACGGTGCGGATGGTGTTTTTGGGATCATAGTCAGAATTCCTCTTCCTCCACACACAGCGAGTCGCATTGATACCAAAGAGCTCCATTTTGGTCTCATCTGACCACATCACCTTCTCCCAAGCATTCTCTGAATCATTAAATCATTCAGGTGTTCATTGGCAAACTTCAGCCTGTACATGTCCCTTCTTACGGGCGCTGCAGGATTTGAATCCATTCTGGCGTAGTGTGTTACCAATGGTTTTCTTGGTGACTGTGGTCCCAGCTGCCTTGAGATCATTAACAAGCTCCCCTCGTGTAGTTCTGGGCTCATCCCTCACCTTTCTCATGATCATTGATACCCCACGAGGTGAGATCTTGCGTGGAGCCCCAGACCGAGGAAGATTGACGGTCATTTTGTGTTTCTTCCATTTTCGAATAATAGCGCCAACAGTTGTCTTCTTCTCACCCAGCTTCTTGCCAATGGTCTTGTAACCCATTCCGGCCTTGTGCAGGTCTACAATCTTGTCCCTGATGTCCTTAGACAGCTCTTTGGTCTTGCACATGATGGAGAGGTTGGAGTCTGATTGATTGATTCTGTGGACAGGTGTCTTTTATACAGGTAACAAGTTGAGATTAGGAGTACTTTCTTAAAGCGAGAGGACTCATCTGTGGGAGCCAGAGTTCTTTATGCTTGGTAGGGGATCAAAAACTTATTTCACTCAATGAATTGCAAAATAATTTATATCTTTTTTTTTTATGCGATTTTCTGGATTTTCTTTTTGATATTCTCTCTCTCACTGTTATAATAAACCTACCAAAAATTACCACTAAAATTATAGACCGTTAATTTCTTTGTCAGTGGGCAAACTTACAAAATCAGTGAGGGATCAAATAATTATTTCCTCCACTGTATTACCAATTTTCTTTCTAGTTTTAATTTTCATTACCATATTTTTATTGCCTATTTTTTCCTGACATGTGTAATTGGAACACATTTTATCTATCTTTATAAATTGTACTTATCTTGCCTGTCTTACCTCTCTCATCTCCCTCATCTCCCTTAACTCTCGTACTTCTAGTGCCTCTCACGTGTCTGGGTCTCTCCGCAGGTACTTCCTGTGGCGCTTCAGCGCGCTGTGCTCGTCGCTGAACTTCCTGACGGACAGCTACACGTGGCCGCTGCTGGTCTACATGCTGCTGATCTGCATCTACCCCTTCACCTCCAGCTGCGCTCACACCTTCAGCACCATGTCGCCCGAGACGCGCCACATCTGCTACTTCTTCGACTACGGAGCGCTTAGCCTCTACAGCCTGGGTAGGAACTCATTCATTCATTCATTCATTCATTCGTGTAGCCAATTACTCTATTGTTTTACAGGGTGTCTTTGGGTCCTTAAAAAGTTATTATATTCAGTTATATGTTAATATTAGACCTTATAAATCATGAAAGAGTCTTAAATTTGAGGCCTATATGAGGCCTTAATTTCAACATAAAAAGTTTATTTATACTTATACAATTTATACTATACAATTCTTATTTAATGGGATTATACATTAATCAAAACATACTTATGAGTATTATATTCCATTTCTGCCAAGTCTGTTCCGTAAATTCTACACACTGCACCTTTAAAATGGTAATAAAAAATTAACACCAATATCTGCCGATTTCCTGTTGTAGATGAATTGATGATAAACATCACTATGCCTCTATGACACAACCTGGAAAATATGAAGATAAAAAAGATAGAAAAAAATTACTTCAAAACATTCTATAAATCGTCTTGAATAAACTGCTATTTTGAGCAATTTACGGTTTAAGCAATTTAAACCGTTTCATATTTCTCACCATCTTTTGCAGTTACCAAACTCATTCCCTCATGTGTTGGTTCATTCATTAGAATAACAAACTTAATTTTTATAGACACTCTCAAAAGCAAGTTTACAATGTGTTTCTTAAGGGACATTAGAACAAATAAATACAAAATGAGTCTCATATTAGCTTACAGGCCAAAAAAACGTGTTCAAACATTCAAATAATAAATAAAATAAAAGTGTGTGTGTGTGTGTGTGTGTGTGTGTGTGTGTGTGTGTGTGTGTGTGTGTGTGTGTGTGTGTGTGTGTGTGTGTGTGTGTGTGATTACAGTGGTGAAATGAGATCCTGATATTTGAACTCATGTGACTTTATGAGAACGTTTAAAAAAACAAACCAAAAAAAAAAGGGGACTGATTTAAGTCATGATTCATTCACTTTCTTTCACTTGAGCCTCAAAACAGGGTGTACAATTGCCTGAAAGCACAAGGAATGTCGTAGGTGTCTTCGACTGCATGGAAACCACATTTTCAGAAGTAAAGAAATCGTCCTGTGTTTCAGCTCAGCGAAAGTACCCTGAACTTTAGTCCCTTTTTATGAGTCACTCATCAACATTTTGGGCAGAAAAGGCTTTTGTTTTATGCTCACCAGGAGATGTCTATTGCCAAAAAATTGTTCATGGATTTGGCAGCTTCAGTCACAGTTAATTAGGATCTTTTATTTGCATGATTGGAGGATTAGGGTGGAAGTGGGAAAATATACCTTTTAGAAGTGGGCTTGCAAACCCCTCTGATATACATTTATATAAATGAGATTGACTTGATTTTTGACGTAACGTTTGAAGAGGATCGGTAACATCGATAATACTCAATGACAAAAAAGCCGAAAGGTTCAAAATGGCAAGATATCCCCTTTGTTCTCATTGCATAATGGCTTATCACACCAGCTTCTTAAGACTAAAACTGTGAATATATCATAACCTCTGCAGCCTGGGAAGGAATCGTTGAAAGCCGTGATACCTTTTTTTTATAAAAGCCCAAAAAATATTTATCCATTTATCATCTCAAAGTTTGAATTTGGCCTTCACTGCCCAAAAATTCTCAGACTGATGCAAATTTGGTCCTAGTTTTAGACATCGGAGTAAAAGCATTTTATAAGCTTCCTTAACCCCCTAAACTACTCCTATCTCCAGCCGGATTTAGGAGAAGTCGAGTGCTGTCCTAACCCGTTAGGAGTTCTGCTGGGAACCTTTAACGGGTTAGCTAGCTTTATTATAATAATAATAATAATTATTATTATAAATTGGACTACAAAAGTAATACAATATTCTTTTACAATACAATATTCAGTCAATATAATGTAAAAGCATGACATCCACTTATACTTTTCTCTGAAAGCGAGTGTAGGAAGCTTCATTACTAACTTTTATGTCCTAATCAGAGGTTGGAATATTTAACTCCTCGTCAAACTGTTCAGCCATGGTGAAGCCTTTGGTTGAGCCAGACCTTTGGTATCATGTGTAACTGTATGGATACAAAGCAGAAGGTTGGAAGTGAGTGTACTCTTTAAAGTGACACAAGCCGAGTGCTTTCTCAAGTCCTGATTGCGCTGCATTTCTCAAGTCGCAAATTCTCGATGGCGTCACGTTAAAATCAGCTTTTTTTTTTTTTTTTTTTTTAATCCTACTTGCACGCAGCAACAGATGCTTCGCTCAGTAGTAAACCTACAGCGTGGTGGACAAGTTCAGTTGTTCTGCTTTCGGCCGTCTGCAGGGAAGTAGAGTGCCCGGTCAGATACAGAACGGCTCTGGATGGACGCTCATTAGCAGGTCGTCCGGTTTCAGACGTGTCTGCCTCTTCCACAGAAATTCCCATGAAAATGTATCTGGAACAATATACGAAAACTTTCAATCAACCCGACTGGACTAAAAGTCATCAATCGTCGCTTTGAGGCAGACATTTTCAACCTTAGAGTCGTGACCCCACATGGGGTCACTTGTTATGCACAAATTTCACAGTACGGTATCTACCAAAACACTGCATTAACGGTATTTGACGTCATTCATTCGTTTTCTGTATATTCAGTTAATAAATACTTTATGTTACAAAATAAAAACAAAGAGCAAAGCCTCTGTCGCAGCGCAGTGCGGGAAGGTGCTGGTCGGGGTCCCTCAAATTCACAGCACAGGCAAAATATGCGACATATAAATCAAAATCTAGCTTATTTGCAAAATTGAAGATGTGAACTTGAATTCACCTCACCTGACAGCTACCTGCTGCGAGGGAGCAGAGGGTCAAACAGGTTGTAATAATCCATCCAATTTCCAGAAGCCCCGTTCCGCCAGTTTGTTTGTTTACACTCACTCCAAACATTTGTTCACATGCCCCCAAGTTACGCAAAGCACCCTGTCGTAGAATATTGTTGAAAAGCAGTTCTGCTGCTGCTGCTGTAAACAAACCCAGAAACTGTCTGCTAAGGTGGAAAATAATTCTTAGTAATGCTTTTTAATTTTCGAAAATAAATCTACGCTGTGGGAAAGGTATTACAGGGAAAGGGCTACCGTTTAGAACGGTGGTTGCTTGTTACCGTGGTATACCTCAGAACGGTGTACCGCTACATTCCTAATCACTATATGATCCATTCGGAATTCCCTCCGCGCTCGATGATATGATAAACGCTTTCGACCAGTGATGTCATTTTAGAAAGTAGAGTAAATACGTTTAATCAGGTGCTCCCTCAAAAATAATTATAGTAAAGGGACCTATGAAAGGAAATGTTGGGACCCAAAAAAAGGGGTCATTGACCATAAAAGGCTGACATGGCCTGCTTTAAGGATTACTGTTTGAAATGTGTGGTGTATGGAGTGTATGGAGTAGTTGGTCTTGACGACCTTTCTTTGCTGTATTTAGGCTTCCATTCATGTCCCGCGGGCTTGGTTTGTTAAGAGGATTACAAGGGAGGGGAAGATCTGACTTTCCCTTATAGAACCTTGTAGGAGATAGAGGGAAGCTCTTTAATGCCATGGACTCACTACAAGACTTTGAAAGTCGAGAGAGAAGTGACATGTGATATGCCGCGATACCTTGCGACGGGCAGCGTTTCTTTTTTTTTTTCTTCCAAATTAAATGTTTGCAAGAAACAAGCAGCCCAAGGTGTTCAAATTGTAATAATAATAAATAATATAATAAAATGACATTAATAATAATAATAATAATAATAAGTTACGATTATTAGTTATCGATTTATTATTATTAATCGAACCGTTGTTCGGGCCATAAATGGTCAGAAAATGGTGAAAAATGTTGATCACTGTTTATTTATAAAATATCTTGGGGCCGTGTTGCAGTTTGTCGTGTTGCATGTGGTTTCTGACTGCTGCTCCGGTGAACTTCCGTCTCTCCTTCTCGACTCCTCCCCACCCCCTCACCCCATGTCTGCTCTCACGGGCTCATGCTATAGCTTGTTCCATGGCTCCCCGACGGAACCAGGTATTTAGCCTGCTTCATATCTCCCGAATGCTGCGAGTCATCGCCGAGCTCTTGGATCGCGTCTTTGACAGTTCATCCGTAGTGATTGTCGTTGCCGGAACGCGCGCCAATTTCACTGGGATCTGGGGCTTTGGTCGGCAATCTCCAAAAAAAACAAAACTGTCTGCGAATGGAAAACCAGGCCAGAATAACGTAGTCTGAACTCAGCGTAAGTCGTTGTAGTCGTACCTACTGGGAGCACCCACCCAGACTTTGTGAATATAGAGAGCCCAGAGGGTTTTTTTTCCATAAATTTCAACAATATGTCACCGTTGCATAAGTAATGGAGCCCTGAGTAGTTATTTATAGAGGACATGACTCTCAACACAGACCGTACCTCTGATTTGTTCTTACAATATGAAGCGTTCAGACCTCTCAGGAACTGGTCTTCTAACTGTACCTGGAGCGAAGACAGAACAGAGAGTTTGGCACTGTGTCATTCTACCATAACACAGTGGTTTACACCGGTAGATAATGAAGATAATAGTCTGCATCCCCTCACTAAACCCTGAAAACATTTCAGGAGCAGAGCTGCTGAGTGTGGAGATATACACGTTATCATCCGGTGAAATAAGTTTATCTGTTGGTTTGACACACTGCGAGGGAGCGCGTCCCATTTCCATGTCACCACAAAACCGCAGGGTGATAATGGTTGCATTCTTCGTCTTCTTGTTTCCAGAGACAAAGCCTCAGTTGATGGTTTGCCATCAGAGCTGGAATCAGTGTTGGCTTTGTTTCCGTCTGTTTCTGTCTCTCTTCACACATTGAGACATTTGCAATGTTTGTTTTGGTTTTGGTTTTTTTCCTGATATTTTCTGCAAATAGGATAAACTGGTCTCTCAGCCTAGTTTTTTTGCATTTGGTGTCTGTCTCCCGAAGTGTGTTTTTGTTCATAAACGAATGAATCTATAAATTAATACATTGACGATGTTTATCTTCTTTCGTGACCCTACACCATCCCACAGAGTTTTTTTTGTTTTTTTTTCCCCAGTCGTGTCTGTTTGTAGGTGCACTGGCTGTTCTTTTATCCACTGATTTGGATGCTATCTATTCCCTAGAAGTCAAACATGATCTGTATTTAAATTTGCATTTTGCTGTTCGCTACGGAGCCTATTCAAATTCCTATTCACAAATGATGTGGCAG
The DNA here is from genome assembly GCF_960531495.2 of Zeus faber. Classification (NCBI taxonomy): domain Eukaryota; kingdom Metazoa; phylum Chordata; class Actinopteri; order Zeiformes; family Zeidae; genus Zeus; species Zeus faber. The sequence continues at coordinate 8,503,745 of NC_137195.1, forward strand.
CTGCCAGACTGTGAACTGTAATCTACACAAAGCTCCTTATTGGCAAGATGTTCCCCATTTTATTTTTATTTTTATTTTTATTTTTTAAGTCCATCCCGGGGACAGAAAAAAAAAGTGTGTGACTTTTTTTAACATATTTTTTCCCGATGTGTGATAATGAAGAGTGTGGTCAGATGGTTCTACACACGGGGATTCAATTGGGGCCTGCAGTCATTGGTTACGACTTTTTATTTTTATATATATATATATATATATATATATATATATTAACGTTTTAACTGTGCGTTTTCCAGGTTGTGCCATATCCTACGGCTCTTACGTCATGCCGGACTGCTGGGTGAACAGCTGGCTGCATCAGCACTTTGTCCCCATCGCCGTGGGCAACACGGTATTCTGCACCAGCCTGTCCTGCTACTCCAGGTGTGGGATCCCTGTCTGAGCTACCTGTACTTTAAAAGATTGAAATTAAATAAATAAGCAAACAGGATTGACTTGGTGAGGCTCTCGGCGGTTTTAATACGAACCTCCTAAATGGCGTTGGCGTGTGTCCGTGTCTTAAGTGATGGGGGGCAGATGACTGCTGGATTCAAAATGAGTAGAGTGCTACAAAAGCATGACCACTAAGCCAGATGTAAACCACACTGTACCGCCCTGCTGCTGCACCTCCCATGCCGATCAGACGGTTCAGTTTAAGTAAGGACCGGAGACCCCCCGTTCCCCGACCGATCGATCACAAAGGGAGGCCCAGAAATCAAAACGAGCAGGGAAGGAGGCCCAGGATCTTGACAGAACCTATTGTTCTACATGAGACAGAGAGGATATCAACTGACTCTATGAGTGATGATATCTCACCCATTATCCCCCCCCATCAGGTTCCTCCCTGCCGCACAGTATGTTTCCACGCTTTAAATCTCTCGGTTAATAAAGTTAAAAAGGTGTTTCTCTCTCTCTCTCCCTCTACCTGTAGGTTCCTGGAGTTGCAGTTCCCCCACAGGAGTAAGGTTCTGCGGACGGGAGCGTTTGTCTTTCCTTTCCTTTTCGACACCGTTCCTCTGTTTTACAGAGTGAGTTTCAGCACAAAATATTAAACATCTAATAATAACGTAAAAAAAATTTTTTTTTTTTTGTTCTCATCGTATTGATCTCACCAAACACCCCCGTCTTGACTTTTGCAGCTTCCTGAAAATTGCACCGCCAAACTTTTAATTGCGTTAAAACCAACAGAATCAGAACCAAAGCCCAAAACAAAGTCAATATGCACATCATGCCTCTCAGCCCTGGGAGCTTGGCGATGGATTTTATTATTATAATTATTTTATTTGTTGTTTTTTGTGATGGATTTAGAATGAAATAGTTTAGGGGCTGATTTCTTGCTGCCAGAATCAGGAAACCCAATGACTGTATTATTATTATGTTAGGGTGTGTTATGAATTAATTACATTTATGAAGCCCTTAAGACCTTGAGAGGGATTTAGGGCTCACGATTTGAAACTGATTTTCTATTATAGTCAAAGGTAAATATTGTGCGTAGAACAACTGTATAATTAACTTAGAAGCAAACAGTACATTTTATCAGGTTTTGTGTATGTTATGTTTTCTCTAGTGTCTGTCGTTAATTGATCTATTTACGGGGTGATGTACAGTCGCCTGGCCATTATCGGCAAAATGAACCTCGACATGGTTATCCGCTCTTGTTTCATCCTGAAGGGGGTTATTTTGTCGATAATGACCAGCTGCCTCCCCATAATCCCGCTTAATACACCGCTACTTACCAAGTAAATGAATACACTGACAGATAACTATGTTTAACACAGAACTAGAAACCCTAAACTGATTCTCTAAATGTTGGTACCTTCCGGGCGTAGCTGCTGTTGTGCTGTGGAGGGAGCTGTGGCCACGCCGAGGCTCTGTCCAGCCACTGCTATCACCTCCTCTTCGCCTTCCTCACCTGCTTCCTATTCGCCACGCACCTGCCCGAGCGGCTGGCCCCGGGGCGCTTCGATTACTTCGGTACGTCCCCAAATATTACATGTCTTCATTGGCTGAGGATCAGGGAGGAAAAAGGCTTGGAATTACAGAAAGAATCGCTCGGGTTGAGCCCCGATGATCCAAAAATAAGTAGCCCTGGCAAAAATATGTTTTGCCGTACCGGTCAGTGGGACTAGCAGATGGTTTTAAGGAAGTTTTCTCAACATATTGAAATTTTACAAAGCCCTAAAATAGTGAGCGAACGGCATGGCATAGTTTCTTTCCTCTCCCTCCGTCCAGGCCACAGCCACCAGCTCTTTCACGTGTGCGCGGTGGTGGGGACACACTTCCAGATGGAGGGCGTCATGGCGGACATGGTCCACCGGAGGGCGTGGCTGGTGGCCGGTGGCGCCCTGCCCTCCTTCCTGGGCACCGTGGGGGCGCTGGCCGCCGCGCTCCTCCTCAACCTGGGCGTCATCGGTATCTTCAGTGCCCCCCTGCTCTGGAACCAGCACCTCAGCGCCACGCCGCCGCAGCGGGGGCACAGGGAGTAGAGGCCGGGGGGAACCGTTTCAAATTGGGCCGCCTCGTCCGCCGGTGGAAAGCGGGCGGCCTGTTTGAACCCGGGCGTCTTTTTAACATTTGAAGCCACAAGGCGATACGCCATAGAACCTGTTTAACATCAATGGGGTTCATCATTAAGGGTTGAGTTTACACATGGCTACTCACTGTTTTTTTTCCCAGGTGCTTTTCCACTGTTTCTCTCCAGCGCTGAGGACCCAGTGCCGTCGGTGCCTTTCGGCGACGTTTACAAGTTGTTGTTTTTTTCTGTGTACATCCACTATAAATGCTTCTTTAACTTATTTGCGTCGTTACACTTGAAATGGTCTGGGTTGAATGAAGCACTCTTTAGTTGACGTGTCGCGTCAACACCTTGTTCTAAATATTTACTTCATTTACAAATGTTTACAGTATATTATTACGAGTCTTTATTTTTCAGCTTGGAAACTGAAAAGAGAATAAAATAAGTTTGGATTTGCAGGGATTTATTGTCCGATAGTTAAATAACTTCATTGGATATCCTGGGCCATTGATTGAAAAAACATTTTTTTGTTTGTTTTCTACTGGATTTCATGGTTAGTGTGCTTATTTGATGAAGTCGTAGAAATTGGCCAACCGTATTAAAATCAACATAATATAATGCAGATTGAATTGCCCTTCCCCTTATATTATATGCATTTACGCACCCATTGATTCCCCTCCACTGTGACTTGAATGGATTTTTCTTGTCGTTTCCCGTCTCTTATGGCCTGTCTTATTCCCTACCCCGCCGTCTACATTCCAACTGCAAAATATTCAAGCGCACCAGTGATCTTTGTGGGGCCGGCGCATTTTATAACGGTTCGTTTCCATGGCAACATTCCAGCTGCCTACCTACCCCCCTGAAGGTCTTGAACCTTTTGTTCCTGTAAATGCGCCCTTTTCTCTCAACTTCCCATTGAGAATTGCAGGTTGGCGAAGAATGCGTTTTACGTGCCTGTCAAGCAGCGGAGCGAGGCACCAAATGTCAGAAGAAAGGGAATAAAATCACCATTATTCGGTTAAGCCGCCATTTCAGTTTTGTGCATTTGGGTGACATTTGTGGCACATTTGGGTTTGTAAAATCGCTTTGCGGAAAGAAAGAAAGAAAGAAAGAAAGGGAGGAAAAAAAATAATAATAAAAGCTTCCATCAGTTGGAAAGTTTTGAGGGTCATTGACTGGTGGAGTTTGGTGGCTTTTTGGGGGCACGGAGGTATTTCAGTCGTCGTTTCGGGTGTATGGCAGAGTAGTGCCCTTCACTGTGGTTGTACAAGGTCACACACTATTGTTCACAATGGTTTTTTTCCAACGACATCGTTCTACATTATCACTGTTAAGTATTTATAGATATTCTATACAAACTCAAATCCTTTTTATTAATGTTGTTACAGCTCTGTATCATAAAAGAACACTTGTAAAGTCAGGCAAAATATTTCATATTTCTTGATGTCTTGCTAACTATAAACAAGGGTAAACTGTATTCATGTTATATCTGTCTTATAACAAACCACTAACCTCATTGGTTCACTCACAATAATGTCCCCATGTTTTATGTGTTCCAAAATAATGCGCCCAATTAGTGGAATCTCAGATGTTAGTGGGGAAAGCACTGAACTCTCTTTATATTTATATTGTTGTCCACATGTAAACAATGTGTGGAGAATACATTACATGGGGCTCATTTGTATAGGAGGCAGAGTTTAACTGAACCACCATCGGACTGTTTTCTTTGTTTTTATTTTTTGCATATTCTCTGCACTTATCCTGTCACTAACACGCACACACACGTACATGCACACATATACACACACACACACACACACACACACACACACACACTTCAGGTCTTGTAGCAGGTCTAGAAGCTCTGTAAATGAAGGGACTTTGGCTCGATTTTAAGACGAGGGTAAAAGTATGTGATATTGTGGTCAGAGAGGGATATGAGGCGCGTTAAAGGTCCGGCATCGATGTTGACATGGCACACACACACACACACACACACACACACACACAGTTGTTTGTACTAGTGGATGTGTATAAGGTGTTTTGAGAGTTGGCTCCTTAGAGATTAGGAGTCACATTGCCCCTTATAACATACTGCATATATGACTGAGAAAATATGTGTAGGCTCTTGGTTTTGGGGTTTTCTCCTGGTTTGTGTCTCTGGCTCATTGATGTATTTGATCATTTCTTTTTAAGCTATTGCTCTTGTTCTCATCTGTAACGATCCGAACGGTGCATCTTTATGTTTTTGTTTCTGGCAAATTATCCTTGAGAAAATAGTGAATTTGTGGAGTTCCATGTGTGTTTATACCAACCCAGTTGAAACACAACCACATGTTGAGACCCTTTTTTTTTTTTTTTTTTTTTTTTTTGACCGAATTACACTTTGCAAGGCCCTTTTTGATTTATTTATTTTTATTTTACTGTAGGCAAGGCAAAATCCTCAAAGTGTGATGCCACCTGAATATTTGGGCAAAATAAATATGTGACTGTTTTTTCCAGCTACATGTCCAGCTTCCATTTATCATTAATTATTAAAGTAGCTTGTCTTTGTACATATTGTGTAACCGGTCTATAATACTGCTGCTTTACCTTTTTTCTTTGTTGGTTTGATTGTTTTGTTTTGATATCATGTACTGGTTCATTGAAACCAAAAAAATATTATCAAAAAAACCCTGCCCCCAAACTCTCTCAAACACAATACTTCTTTAGTGTGTAAGATTTCCTAACTTGTTTTTTTTTTTTTTTGTTTTTTTTTAAACTAAGTTTGCGTAATAAATTCCACCTTTTCTAATGGCTGTATTTCAATAAAAATGACTTAACCTATCTCTGACCGTGCTGTGTCATTTCATTTATTTTCCATCTCAACCCACTGAATTTTTTTTCGGTCTGTGCACTCAATCCTCTTATTTGCTTTAATTACAACTATAATTATCTTGGCTTAATCCAATTTACCTGACATTTACTTGGTAGTTAATGACTATCATGAGTGGATTGAGTGCTGCATCATAATTAAGCACACAGTTTTCAGTCTTTATAGATTAGAATTCAAACCACTCTTCAGATAAGAACTCACTTGACTTGGAAGGAAACCTTTAAATGCTCTGTATAAGTAATGGTAATTTTTTGAGCAGATATGTTTGAGAATTTGACAGGTTCTGAATGAAACCAAATATTAATAAAATCCGAGAACATTTTGGGCTGGAATTTCCAGGTACTCTAAGCCTGTACACATAGTAGTGTGTGTATGCATGTATGTATGTACTGTGTGTGCTGTATATAGAAGTGAGTAGTTTTCTGTGCAGCTCTGTGAACAGCAGGGGGCAGGAGAGCACTCAGCACAGCCTGAGCGTCCCTTTCCATCAGCTCCACATGTAGGGTGAAAATAAATGAACATAAAACATGGGCAGCTGTGCAGGTTTGGGGAGGTCTGTTTGATGTTTAACGCATTAATGAGATTAGACAGATGTTTGATAATGGTTTAATTGCAAGAAAACATAGCACTGGTGACTTTAAATGTAAATTAACAGATGTCGGAAAATGAGGGATCCTGAGTGAACACAGGACACATTGGGATGAAACTGTGTTTCCTGAACTCACATCATGGTACTATACTGTTCATGTAAAAGGTCCAGTAGTGTTGTTACTACTAATATTAATATCATCTCCATATACTATTATTCTTATTATTGTTTTTATTGCATTTTTATTATTTATATATGTATTTATAAATTGTATTTTATACAATTTCAAGTATATGTATATAATTTAATATGTGGTTAAATACATACAGTATTTACTATCCCAGCATATTTACTAGTACTATCATTCATAGTATTGCTGTACACTGCTGCCATATACTAGTTGTACTTTACTTCAGCTGGCTTTTTTACTACTGCCGCCTGACCATATTGGGCTCACATTCTTTCTTTTCATTGTATTTTTTTTTTAATCTCTATATCTCTTCAGAGTTGACAGAACAGTGTAAGTCAAACGCTGTTCTGTCAACTCTGCTGCTGTGTCACCTTCCCAGGGACGCATCAAGTGTTCTCTTCTCTTATTTCCTCTTATCTTATCGTACCTATTATTCACTATACACAGCGTTAAGACCCTTGCGGACAGTTTCCTTGGTGTCTCGCCATAACCTGTCAACAAGATGTTCAACTCATATTTCCATAATAACATCATGTTTTATGTAAAATGTTGGACATGAATGTGTCTCTTATGTTACACAAGGTCGATGACTAGAACAGCAAATAAACAAACCCCTGGAACCGTGGAGAGAGAGACAGACAGACGGACGGAAGGAAGGAAGGGCTCCGTCTCAGCAGACCAAATTACAATCATGTTCATGATGCGACCATGGGTTATCTCAACCCATTAACACACACGCGCGCACACACACACACACACACACACGCACACAAATAAATGCGCCAGACATGGGTCCTCCAAGTGTTTTCATCCCCAGAAAGAGAGAGGGAAAGGGAGAGATGGATGGAGGGAGAGGGGGAGAGGGGGAGAGACGCGATAGCATTACACACAATCCATTACCACTTCCTTGAGAGGCTCTGCATTGAGTGAAGTAAAAGGGAGAAAAGTGTGAGTTGGAGGGCGGCCGCCGTACGTTTGTATTTTGGAGCAGCATAAGGAAATGATCTAACCCGATTACGATCAGCAGCATTTCGAGAGAGACGACATTATCTCCATGTTACCATAAATATTTGAGCCCAAGCTGGACTTATCAAATAGAGTGGTCAAAAAATCATCGTTTTATCTGCGCCTGCAGGTACAAGGCCTTCCGGCAGGAACAGGATGTTCCACGATGGTGCGGCAGAACAGAACAGACGATACCACACGATGGACGCGAGAATCACAGACAGAGAAAAGACTCGAGAAAACCTCAATTAGAGCAACGAAAGTACTCAGAGCATCGCCCGTCGATGCTGCTTTCTGATTGGTTGCTGGCTGATTGTTTAATTGATTGGTCGATGAGCAAATGCATCAACACGGAGGGAACAGGACGTTTCGACCCATAGTTTGTTTTTATTTGACTGGCAGACAATATACAAAGTGCTGGGACAACAACAGTTGAAGAAGCCGTCTCTTTGGACAACAGTACTACATACAGTATACAGTATATACATACAGTATTTACACATGAAGGCTCCCGCCCGCCCCGCCCCGTGGAACCAGGATCTGAATCTGAGCTTTGCGTTGTTGTGCACACACATGTGCCCTGCGGTCGGGTGGTCATCTCACTTTGCGGTCTCCCTTTCCAGCGCCAGCTGTCACACTCCTCATGGAGGTCCGATCCCCCATCTGCCACTTTTAAAACCATCTCACCGTATGCTATGCGCACACACACAGGCACACCATCTCGTCCCTTACTGGATTTCATTGCAGCGCTTTGATGCCAGAGGTTCCTGTTGGAGGTCACTGTACGCACGGTAAACACGGCCAATGTGAGCCAAGGCCAAAGCCTCTCGTCACTCTGGGTTTGACTCTTGCAGCTCGACTACACGTCCAAACATTATGAAAACATTCATCACAGCACTCATCATTTTTTTTTTTTTTAAATCTTACAATAACAATAAGGAATGCAACCGGTTAACTGCAGATATTAATGTAAACGTAGTCGTAAACGTAGACATGGCTTGCAAATACACCAGGGGACACATTTACCGTGGATAGAAGCCTTTTTGTGTTGAAAAAATACTGATACGCTACATTGGCTTTGATGCATCAGAAAGGAGGGAGTCAACTCTTTTCATTGGGTCACCCACAAAATACAGTAGAAGCGACGGCTTTTTCAAAGTCTCAGTTGTACAACTTGCGTTAATGAATTACCATTTTATATTCCGTGAAAACCTTTAAACGACCGTCACCGTTTTACAAGCTGGCCCAATTCAATCGCTGGGCATTTCAAATGGCTGCCTGCCATGCGGCAACCTTTGGTTTTTGCACGCCGAACCGCTCTCCCGTGTCATCACAGCTTTTCATTGCCGATCATATCATTAGTGTCTCTTTTGCTTTTAGATTGTGGGAAGTCTGACCCTAAATTCTGTCTCCGGCAACAGTAAAAATCTCCCTTCCATGCACATTCCTCCATTCTCTTGATGCCGCGTCAGATAAATAATAAGCATTTGTTTTGCCGCCGCTGTTTCCCAGGAATCGAAAAAAGGGATTGTAAATCAGACCCTGCGATTTGGGGAGAGGCGTGGTCGTTCATCAAGCTTGATGGGAGAATGAAAGCAATAAGTGGGAGGATTATTAAGTTATGTTAAAAAATATTTCCCTTTCCTTTTCCTGGCATTGCTCACTACAAAACAAAGAATGGGGCCAGCAACTAAGAAGCCATTTTTTTTCTTAGCAATTTCGTCTAGATTTGGGCAAATTAAAGCGAAGGAATGAACAAATTAAGAAATTCCGTTTTACAGATCTCCAATCATTTCCGTAAGAGTCTTTTCCCGACAACGATGGCCCAAACCGCCTCCTCCCTACCTCGCCCTAAGCCACTGATCTCCGTTCCGGGGCCGTCTCGCGGCCCCCTAGCCCAGGATGTCCAGGTACACCGGCGGGTTCTTGACCAGGGCCAGCAGGCGACTGTGGATGTCCTTGATGACGAGCCGCTGCTGGGGCTCCCTCTGCCAGCAGCCCTGCATCAGGAGGTGGACCTCCTTGGGACACGTCCGGGGCCTCTCCAGCTCCCGGCCCTGCGTGATGCACTCGATGGCCTGTTTATGCCGGGAGGGGGAGGAAGGGATCGGCACGGGAGTGAGGGAGGGAGAGGAGGATGGCGACAGACGGGGGAGAACGGTAGCATCATTAGACCGGGAAAGGTACAGTTACAGATACAAAAGGCGCGATCGGCTATTGCAGATGTACGCTTCGAATATCCAACTTTGCCGCACGGCAAGATCATCGCGATCAACCGGTTGTGAGTCGGAGATTTGAGTTCCCCAAGCCTTGAACTTGAAAGGTGCCTATTTTGAACTCGCGGCTCGCTGTTTCAAAGGTCAGCAGCGCAACCTCTTCATCCTGTCGTCACGCCAAAACAGCCCTTCAGTGAACCTCGCACATCCAAGATGACCCCAAGCGCCGCCGTCCACGGCATGCCAGGGCTGTGAATTCTCGGCCCGATCGACCCGCGCCTCCGACAGGTTAATCGCGCCCATCCTTCATTGGCCGGGACGCACGGATCGGATTAACCGGGTTATAGCTGATTGGCCCTGCGCAAAAGACGAAAAGCCAACCAGATTAGAATTGAGCGCATGTTGAAAAGTGATCCACCCTCCTCTTGAAAGGAGAGAGGGGTTTTTTTTGCCCGATAATGGCACAGTTGTGGTCACAACAGAGCCCTGGTGCTCTGATCTAAGGGCGGGGCTGGACTGCCCCTAAATTACTATGAACTCATTGATTAGCCAAGGAGAGGACGGAGCACTGAGAGACTGGACTCCGCGTTGGCTGAATGAGAGAAGAGTTTCCAGCACTATGAAGTTCCACCTCCACCAGTATCGGATTCCATTTCCACTCTGTGGCAGTTCCGCCACCACACGCCCTCCAAGTGGCCCATTCAGGGACCTCCGGCACAGAGACACAGACGACGGGAGGTTGTTAACACCAGTTTATTGTAGAGAGGAGGCTGGGTGGAACAAGCCAGGAGCAGATTGAACATGCCATGCCACGGGCTCCTAGCCTGAGTGCCTGTGCGGGTGGGGTTTTTAAACCTGCCGCCCAATAGCCCAAACAACGAGCGACAGGTGTGGCTGCTCAAGCCATCCCATCCACCACACATCCCATCTCCACCAGTATCAGGTTCCACCTCGGCCTCATCTCCACCAGTATGAGGTTCCACCTGGACCCCGTCTCCACCAGCATCAGATTTCACCGCTACTCCACCAGTATCCTACTCCACTTTGCTTCTAAGATCCGGTGAGATGAAATGATTCTTTATTAAACATTGGGGGAAATTCTGCAGGAAGAGCACCTTGCAGCTGCTTTTCACCGTCACTACCAGCGTCGGAGCACCACCGGGGGAACATCTATGGTTCTCCATATTATATGCTGCACATTTTATTGTAGCATTTGATGAAGTCGTCATGCTGAATAACTGATTCATATTTAAATGTTACTTTTCACTCAGTCTCTTCTTTCTTTTTGAACTGACATAAGAAGGATCCATCGCTAAATGCAAATACTTTTTCGAAAAAGGTCTATAGCCTTATGTGTTAATTCATGTGCGGACCGTGGGTTTTCCAAAACCCTGTTAATTTCAAACGTGGCCTCAAAACTGTAAGTTATTCCGTGCAAACACCCCCAGTGAGCGTGATCAACCTCATTGTAAAGTGGGCTGATGAACTTCAGGACACGCCCCCTGCTGCACCGCTGCTTCCCTCACTTGAGCGCCCACTGATTCCAGAGTAATAATAGGGGTTGACACTGTTCCTGGTTTCAATCCAAAGTTTGAACTGTGTTCCTACTGAAAGGAACGGGTTCCTACAGCGACGGGTAATAGGGAGAGCGGGGCTCGTAAGTACTCTGTCGTGAAGAAGTACGACTTGCTCGAGAAAAGACCAAATGAGTACTACAAAATGAATGTCCTTCTACGAGATGGAACACTGGGCAACTTTTGACGAAAAACAAACAAAAAAATGTCTCCCAGTAATAGGCAACAAGAAAGCAGTTTGCTCTTCTGTGTCTAATCACACAAGGTTTGTGTGGTGTAAAAGACGACAATCAAGGCAAGACATCATCTTGGTTACTGTACCCAATCCTTTTGGCCCTGAAATTGTCTTATAAACCACTGTCTTTATAAAGGCCATTTATATTATATTCCTCTTTCCGGCTCATTGACTGCCAATATTCCCATTGCAACATAATTGGGGGTTGGGGTTGGATAACTAGATGAGTCTTGAAGTCACAGAGGGCTGTTTTCTGAGGCTGGCACGCTGACATTTATGCAAAGTGTGTGCAATACGATAAACCGCAACGAGGAGGTGGCCGCGCCGAACGTCTTTGCATGTGAGATACGGAAGGGAGGATCTGGAATCCGGAGTGGAGAGCCTCCAAGTGGATGCAGGGCAGGCGGAGACGACAAACAGTTGACAAACCAAACGCAGATTATCCCATCAGGGACGGGCACATTTGACCCAATTTCCAGCGGTGAGACAGAACCATCTCCGCAGTCTTTGCTCCATTTCCCAACCTCAGCAGTTCGTCCTCACTTCCATTGATGTACAACAGTGTGGTTTAACACAGTTGTGCTAGCAGCCAGTGAAGGGTATATATTCGGATATATTCCCTATCTGGCTTTTACTTTTGCACAATTTAAGTGCCACTACCCCGGGAAGGTTCTCGCCTACCCACCTCACTGTTGGACAGCTGGTACCAGGGCTGTTTGCCGTAGGTGAAGATCTCCCAGAGTACCACCCCGAAGCTCCAGATGTCGCTCTCAGTGGTGAACTTCCGGTACATGATGCTCTCAGGGGGCATCCAGCGGATGGGCAGCATGGTACGCCCTCCCACCTGACCGGGAAAAGGTGTGAAGGCAGGTTGATGTGGATAGTTTCCTTGCATTTAAACCTGAGGTGAATACTCGGCATTACCATGGACCTTAAACGTGGCTCATAAAACTGCTGCATGATTAATGTTTTTGCATGTATTGAAAATATGATATAATGATAATAATCATTCTAATATAGTAATTCTCCCAGAACATAACGAGAGAGTTGATGCATTAAATTGGCTTTGTGTTGTTTGTGTGTGCCGTCAACATCTCATCCATACTGGAAACCAGTGAACCTGCATAACAATTCATATTTTCATCCGGAACCATATCTTACAGCTCATTAATATTGTTCACAACAGTTTTTATCATTGGGTTTAATCCCTTGGCAGTGCCACACATTGTGAAATGACAAAGGGGTGGGCAGAAAATGTTCTTCCAGAATTTTTTTTCTCAGTTGTTTTCCTGATAATGCACCACAGATTAGCCACCACGAGAGCCAAATAGTCCAGTGTCTTCAGCTACTATAAATTGAGAGAATAAAATGGGTGGTTATGGCATTTAATGTTCTGAATTGCCATCAAGGCCTTCAACAGCAAACATGGTTGCCCTAAGTCACTTTGGATAAGAGCTTCATCCCACTGGAATTCAGCCAAAGAGAGACAGACAGACAGGCAGACAGATAGACAGACGGACAGATGAATGGACGGCCTGTCCCAGCTTACTACAGGCACAAAGTATATACACTCTGAATGTGATGCCAATCCATTACACCACTCACACGCCATTCACACCTACAGTCAAATTAGGATCATGACTAAAACTATATTCTGCAGTTACATCCTATAGAATGCGATGTTGAGCTTTTGTTTTTTGAGCTAATTGTACAGATTTAAAATAAAGAAGTATGAATAAACATAGCTTCCCCACACACTTCTCCACCCTCTCCCTACACCTCACCCGGTAGTAGTCTGTGCTGTAGATGTCCCGAGACATGCCGAAGTCTCCGATCTTAACCACCAGGCCCTCGCCCACCAGACAGTTGCGGGTTGCCAGGTCTCTGTGCACAAAATGCAGCGACGCCAGGTAGACCATGCCCGAGGCTATCTGAGCAGCAATCTGCAGCATCTGGGGCAGAGTGAGCTCACCCAGCGGAGGCATCTTCACCTCCTCCAGGATGCAGGCATCAGGTCCGTGGGCCCTGGAGACAGAGTACAGGGAAGATGGAGTGAGTGTGTTTATATACTGTGTGTTTGTGTGTGTGTGTGTGTGTGTGTGTGTATTTACGTGTGTGTAGGAGAGGGAGAGTGGAAGTGTGTGTGTGTGTGTGTGTGTGTGTGTGTCTGTGTGTCTGTGCATGAGAGTTTTTAAGTGTATGTTTGTGTATTTACATGTGTGTGAGAGAGGGAGAGACGGTGTGTGTGTGTGTGTGTGTGTGTGTGTGTGTGTGTGTGTGTGTGTGTGTGTGTGTGTGTGTGTGTGTGTGTGTGTGCGTGTGTGTGTGTGTGTGTGCGTGTGCGTGCGTGTGCATAGCTTGGCTGGAACTGCTGCAGGACAAAGTTAAAGGATAAGTTTGCCAATTTTCAACCCAGGCCTTCCAAAACCCGACCCCCGTGGTGATCCATAGTGTGATGTTATGTAATTGTGTCTCAAATGATGGGAACCGACTTTTGCTCCTTTTGAAAAGGAGGGACATTTTTTGTGAACATGACATTTTTTGTGAACTTAATTTATTCTCTGTGTCTCAGTAGTCAGATGGTATGTTAACCAATTCTAATATATTTTTTTTATGGCCTAGAGGAGCCACTTTCAATTTACCCGTAAAAAGACACTTTGTTGGCGGCGGAGTCGATACCGTGGCCTTTTTTTTTTTGATCCTCATGTCAGACTTCTGGTGTTTGAGGAAGATCGAAATATTTTCGCCCTCATGCTGCATTGTTGGAGCAAACAACTGCATAAATATGTGTGTGAGGGCTGGGACCGGTGCTTTGCTGTGTTCTTCTGTGGCTCTCAACCCAAAGCAACCCGGATGTCCGCATCATGCAATTTGCAGATTGAGCTTTTTCAACATATGTTTATGAGATCTTAAAAAAACATAGAGACATGACCAACAGGTTTTTAAAACCATTTAACTGCGACAACGGGTAATATGAAGCACGGGGCTTGTAATACGCCCTCGATTGATTTGCAATAATGCAATTCGGAGATGTACTGTGCACTGATTTCTCCATTCTGGGAAGGGCTCCGCAGTTGTCCTTGAGGGCCATAAAACACCCACTCTGACTTCCAACTCCAGCCTAAATTAGCAAATCATCGCTGATGCGTCTTCATCCGTCCTAATATTCCGCTTTTCCTCTTTGCCCCCCCCCCAACCCGATCTGCACCCTCCCCACTAAGGAAGTTGTCTATACAATCACTATTAGTTTAAGGGGCAGGTGGTAGGGTGGGAAGGCAGCTGCATTGTGGGAGCACGAGACACACCAACAGTGCTGTCTGCTGGAAATGTGATTTCCATCTACTCGTGCGTACATCTCGGGAGAAGTTTGTGAATGTGCGTGTGTTTTCCTTTGCAATCTGTCTCCAGAGCGGCGACACCTGGCAGATACGCATCGACCACGTCTGGTGCCTCGGTGGTGTATCGGGCGGTTTCCTAGGTGCCGAGTTAATCTCTATGAGACAATTTGTCTGACGTCCGGCGTTCAGGAAATTCCATATTTTGGACCAAATCCCTCCATTAAACAGACTCAGACTGTGTTTAATGGAGGGGTTTGGTCCAAAATGCTGTCCACTCACCATCAGTGACATTTACATCAGCAGGTGCAGGAAAAAGGCCTCCTGCATCATGAGGGATTCTACCCCCCCCCCCCCCATCAGGCCGGAGGCTATGCAGAATCAGGGACAGCTTCTTCCCTGATGCTGTGAGACTGTATCTGTAAATTCTTACTAAACGACTGTTGCTATTATTATTATTATTATTATTATTATTATTATTATTATGATTGTCATGATTGTTATTATTATTATTATTATTATTTATTATTATTAATATTATTATTATTATTATGCTGCTCATATCAGGGCATTGCTGCACTTTGGGCCCACTTGGTCACCTTGTTTATCGTTTAGACCTCACATTCTTATTGTTATACTCACACTTTTTTCACTCAATACTCAATATTTATGCGTTATCTACTAATATTATTTAAAAAAATTAATTTGATTTTTTATTGTCTGCTTTCCTTTCTCGGTTTTATTATTGCTCTTACCTGCACCGGGACCTAAATACATATATATATATATATATATATATATATATATATATATATATATATATATATATATATATAAAATAGTAATTTACTTGGAAAATGGAAAGCTAAGACTCACCACGAACTGGAAGAATATTTGTAAAAAGAAAAAAAAAATGCAGCACCCTGCCTTCATATGACAACATTGAAGATGGCTGAGCGCTTATGGAATAGAACAGAATAGAACACAATACAATAGAATGCAATATAATATTACAATATGTCTGTTGTAGAGACATCCCGTACATTTTGTAGAGTTACAGGGTTACAGATCCAGATGTAAGTGTTACAGGGTGTTTGTTTCTCACAAAGTTGAATGTATTGATTTTATATTTATGGCCCTACTACGGTATATTCTGATCGTGAAAAAGTTCAAAACGTGAATCGGAACGTAATTATTATCTAAACCTATTGTGCTGATGTTTAGGGTTATTAAATGCGAGTAGATAACACATGAGCAGATTTCGATTAATGACTCAAATTGATTCGGGGACAAGTCTTGTTTTTTCCTGTATATCCTTTCACGATTTGGTCACCAGCACATTTCCCTGCTGTCACCTGTTACCTGAAAATACACCACAAGTTTATTCTTCGCCTCTCACCCATTTTGTTCGGTGCAAGGTACCGTACGAGAGCGTGTGGAACAAGATGGCCCCCTTTTCGAGCTGAGTTTTATTCAATCCACACAGTCTCCCCCCCCTCCCCTCTCTCTCTGTCCCTTAGTGGTTGTGGATTTGTTTTAAATATAGTGCGTTGTTATGCTGGGCGGCCTTACTGACCACCCATGTGGCCTTCCAAGGTCGGTTGAGTGTGTTTTAGCCCTTGAGCACACATCAAGGAGCACATCAGCGGAGCACTGCGGTAACAAGTGTTGCTTAATAGAACCACTGTAGTTAGCCGTGGTCTATACCTGTGGTATATCTTTTATAAGGCACAATGCGCACCGTTTCCCTTATTCCTGATGTGCAGTATTCAGCCGCCGTTTAAATCTTGACCTGGCCGCGTGGGCGTTATGTTCAGTGCAAGTGAATATTTTCTACCCGAACGTGGGACTGCGGGTAAAAAAATAAAATAAAATAAAAAGTGTAAACCCTCCAACGTATTTTCCACGGTCGAGCTGGATGGCCCGAAAACCCAAGCAGGTACCTTATTTGGAGGTGTGGAGTTCATTTAGAAGGTAACAAGGATTTTCGACGCGGGGTTTTGTCGAGTGATCGCCGCGGTGGAGCGTGTTGCCTTGGTGCGAGCGCGGAGGTGAGGCGAGTGAGCGGGCCGCACGTCTGAGCAGGCCAATTTTCAAACGAAGGAGAAATCGATTTAAAATAGACGGCATTCACGCCAGAGCATTGACAGGCCATTGTAAATGTGAAAAGATTTTGTTATTTCTGACTTTCACTGTACTTTGTGACGATGCCTTCACAGGGGTCACTCTGTATTCTGTGTTTTGGTGTAATGCAGTGCTGGATCATGATGAAGGGGTTGAAACTGACATATTTGACATATTTACATCAATTTGACATTTATTATCTTACACAGTTCAAAAAGGGAACTCATATTTTTGATGTTTTGGTCTTTTGCATTGGGGAGATTCTTCAATACCGAAAGAAATAGTGAAAGTTGGTGAGGTGGATGTGGAGTAGAGGTGGAGCGAGGTAGAAGGGGGTAGAGTAGAAGGGGGTAGAGTAGAAGGGGGTAGAGAAGAAGGGGATAGAGAAGAAGGGGATAGAGTAGAAGGAGGTAGAGTAGAGGTAGAGTGGAAGGAGGTAGAGTAGAGGTAGAGTAGAAGGAGGTAGAGTAGAGGGAGGTAGAGTAGAAGGAGGTAGAGTAGAGGTAGAGTAGAAGGGGGTAGAGTAGAGGTAGAGTAGAGGGAGGTAGAGTGGAAGGAGGTAGAGTAGAGGGAGGTAGAGTGGAAGGAGGTAGAGGTAGAGTAGAAGGGGGTAGAGTAGAAGGGGGTAGAGTAGAAGGAGGTAGAGTAGAAGGAGGTAGAGTAGAGGTAGAGTAGAAGGAGGTAGAGTAGAGGTAGAGTGGAAGGAGGTAGAGTAGAGGGAGGTAGAGTAGAGGTAGAGTGGAAGGAGGTAGAGGGAGGTAGAGTAGAAGGAGGTAGTGTAGAGGTAGAGTAGAAGGAGGTAGAGTGGAAGGAGGTAGAGTAGAAGGAGGTAGAGTGGAAGGAGGTTGAGTAGAAGGAGGTAGAGAAGAGGTAGAGTAGAGGGAGGTAGAGTAGAGGGAGGTAGAGTAGAAGGAGGTAGAGTAGAAGGAGGTAGAGTAGAGGTAGAGTAGAAGGGGGTAGAGTAGAGGTAGAGTAGAGGGAGGTAGAGTGGAAGGAGGTAGAGTAGAGGGAGGTAGAGTGGAAGGAGGTAGAGGTAGAGTAGAAGGGGGTAGAGTAGAAGGAGGTAGAGTAGAAGGAGGTAGAGTAGAAGGAGGTAGAGTAGAGGTAGAGTAGAAGGAGGTAGAGTAGAGGTAGAGTGGAAGGAGGTAGAGTAGAGGGAGGTAGAGTAGAGGTAGAGTGGAAGGAGGTAGAGGGAGGTAGAGTAGAAGGAGGTAGTGTAGAGGTAGAGTAGAAGGAGGTAGAGTGGAAGGAGGTTGAGTAGAAGGAGGTAGAGAAGATGTAGAGTAGAGGGAGGTAGAGTAGAAGGAGGTAGAGTGGAAGGAGGTTGAGTAGAAGGAGGTAGAGAAGAGGTAGAGTAGAGGGAGGTAGAGTAGAAGGAGGTAGAGTAGAAGGAGGTAGAGTAGAAGGAGGTAGAGTAGAGGGAGGTAGAGTAGAGTAGAGGTACAGCAGAGTAGAGGTAGAGTAGAGTTGTCCCTTGTCACTCTTTTCTGGAGGAATAACTGATACCACTTCCTTTTTTGGAGTAAATCAGGGATTTGACGTCCGTCACCGACAGCATTGTGGATTCCCTCATCGGCTGCCTCAGAAATCGTCATTATATCGAGGCAAAAATAACAAAATTGTCAAAACAATGACTAAAAATACTTTTCCTTTTTCACACGCCTCACATTCTAGACGACAGTTCTTTGAGGCCGGGGCTGGAACTGACGACCCATTTCCAGACCGGGCGCAGCCAAGCCCGAGGAAACCCCTGAGCCGCGGGGACGCAGATGGGACCTGAGGCCGTCCTACAGCACGTACCTCAGGAAGCGGTTCAGGTCTCCGTGCCTCATGTATTCGAACACCATGGCCAGCGGTTCTCCGTCGGTGCACACGCCGTAGAAGCGCACGATGTGCTGGTGCTGCAGCACCGTCAGCAGCTCCGCCTCCCGCTGGAAGTCCTGCCTGGTCGACTCGTTGGCGTCCTTCAGGGTCTGGAGCGCACGGAGGGCACGCGCTTTATTCACGGGTAAGCTGGCGGTGAGCTGGCACACTGTCATCAATACCAATCACTGATACAAGCTCTGAATAATAATTGGCGACACGATTGGGTTAGGGCAGAGGATCCATCTGCATCTCCTGGATCTCATGGGGGTTGTGGTGAGGAAGTCACTGCGGAGAGGTTGAACCTACTGTACTGACCTTGATGGCCACCAGCATCTTGTCGCTGTCGGGACTCAGGTTGGCACACTCAGCGAGGTAGACCTTCCCAAACGCTCCCTCGCCCAACTCCCACTTCAGCACAATGTCCTGCCTTTTGATATGCTGGACACCTATTTCAATATTCAAACGGTATTTTCGGCTGTTAAACGGACGCATAGGAAAACAGTGGCGCTCATCAGAGAAACAGCAGCGGCGAAATAACAAATCATCGACAAAAATGGATGAATATGGTGATGCTTATGTGGTGAATAATTACAGAACAGTAGGAAAATCATCTAAAAACGTGCTGTGAGCTCTGTTTTCTAGCATTTGTTGCATAAATGTATAGATGCACTGGCCCTCTATTAATGCCAATGCCAGCGCTGAGGGGAAGATTGGGTTGACTGTCCGTGGACTCACACATGTCCTTGTCCTTGATGATGCCGCAGAAGTACTGTGGGTTTTCGACAAAGCTAGACAGGCCCGAGTCCTCGTCAGAGCAGGGGGGGCCGGCTCCAAAGTTCATGAAACGCAGGGAAACCGCCAGGTCGTCCTCAGTGCCCAACACTGATGAACCTAATGAGGCAGAGATGGGAAACAGACAGCAAGTAAAATAGAGGGATTCACATTATCAGTTTTTCAGCCGTTTATGATTGCATTGTTCATCAGGCGAAGCAATTCGGGACCCATTCCTTCTGCATTATTATTCCGCATTCGTACTTATTGTGCCGTCTCACTGTATCGACTTTGCTGTGTGTTTCTTGGTCCCATGGTGACAGATGATGACAAGCTCCAATAATCACCATTATCAACAATGCGGCAATCAGGCTAACATTGAACCAAAGAGGGCCATGGAGGAAGCCTGAATGGTACAGTAAGCAGCACTGACTGCAGTGTGTATTAAAAGGCCAACCAAATGGGCTCCAAATTGTAAAACCCCACTCAGCAGGCCAAACCACCGAACCCCCAGAGTCCAACCTGCTTGAAAATGGAACAACGGAGAAAGCGCGAACAAGGGCTGGGGAGGAAAGAAGTGGCTGGGAGGGGGGCTCACTTAGGCAATCAGGCCCACTTAGGCACTTTGTGAGAGGAGTAGAGGAGGAGGGAGGGGGCCATCCAGCAGGACCTATAGCTTGTCTGGCTCGGCCTCCATCATCCATCCTTCCATCCACTCATCCATCTTCTTTAATGGACAACACCGCAGCCGCAGTGCCAGCTAAGGGAGGGTTTCTGACGTTGTTCACTTGTGCATGCAGTAATTAAGGCACTTTAGCACAGCCGAAACTCGGGCGTACAGTGTGCAAAGTTACAGCCCGGTGGAAACCCTATATTAGTTGGCCTGCTGTGCATTACTTTCAAAGTGCAGCTCCTAACCCCCGTTTCAGAAAAACAGCGGCTTCTGAAAATGATTGAAAGAAAATCATAATTTGGCTGCATTTCCTCCCGGCACAGTTTGGATGCCTATTTTTGTGTTGTTGCTTTTCCCCTCAGTGACGGCGTATAGTGGTTGGTATAGTATCACGCGATTTGTCAACCAAATCACTGCTGCAGAATTCATTGATTTACTCTTTGTATAATTAATCACAAGACAGTACAACACAGGATGTGGTGTTCAACTGAGATGAATAAAACAATAAGCTATAGTTTCATTTTTATTCATATATACCTAAGAGTGTCAAGATGTAATATAAACGACCCCAGAGACATGCTAAAACCGTAACACCGCATTCTGGAAAAAGCCCCGTTCATTTATGCTTCACTCACAGACACAGGAATTCTATCTGTGCCCTGCAGGACTGTGGCTCAGCTATGCCACTCGGATGCCAGCAAAGACGTCATCCAAATCTAATACCACAGTAAAATATGCATGGCGATGTGCAGACGCACGTAATTGAATTTGCGACGGCAAACTCACGATGGATGCCGAACTTTGAACGCTGGCCACATTTGTTAATCACCAGTACCATGACGAGAAGGAACGTGCAGACGAACACCGCCAGGCCCACGGCCACAGACACCTGCTGAAACAGACAAAGACTCGTACTTAATGGTGGCATTCGATAACGAGAAATAATTGGTTATCTTGTTCTGAATATTTTGGAAGTGAGTAGTAATCACAAAAGGTGAATGAAACCTTGTCCACAAAGTAAAATAAATTAAAAATGTTCCACTGACAAATAAAAATGAAAACAAGTCAATCAATCCTCACATAAAAGTGTGATTTAAATTAAATGAATGTGATATTTTAGGGTCAGTGAAAACAACGATGTGTGACGGCTTACTACCCCAGGTCAAATATCTCCAACAGGATACTTTGATGATTGTTATCTCGTGTAGCGTGAACTGATATTTTTTATTTATCTTACTTTCGGGAACAGAAAATGAATCTCAAATTTTAACGTGTAATATATTGGAAATGACCGCGCACAGTATTTACTCTCGTAATTTATACAAGACGTACCCCGAACACCCCACTCTCCGGGCTTTCCTTCACATGGTCGTCTGAATGGTTTGTGGAAACTGGAAAGGCAGAGACAACCCAAAATGTAATACTCACAGCAGGAATCAGCAGAAAATGTTGATGCAGTACATTACAATAACAATATATTTATTTTATTTCAAAATTCAAATTGATCGGAAGCTTCCTTGGATCCGTGTCTAGGACTAGTGGGCAGAGGAACCAGCAAAAAAAAACAACCTGTTCGACATTCATCAACTTACACTGCAAAAATGTCGACGCAAATAAAATTGAAAACTATCATTAAAATGAGGTGTGTAAGACTCGTGTGGACTGAACCTCATACAAGGTAAACACCTCTGCACAGCACCATGGAAAATAACAAATCAGTGGATCAGATGAATCAGATTATCCATCTGATGACCCAAACCAGTATCACAATGCACGTAAACAGTTAAAGGTAACAAAGTGAGGTGGCCCATAAATATTAATATTGATATATGTGGAAAAGGAGCTTCAAAATATCAGTAACATGCAACATAGTAAGAACATGCAATTCGTGCATGGAAACACTTGAAATATCAAGGTGCCATTGATATTGGTAGTGGTGATAATAATGGGGCTGAACAGCAACCGAATAACTTAAAAGGGACCTATTACCTTTTTACACATGTTAATATAGGTCTCTGAGGTGCCCAAGACATGTTTTTGAAGATTTTGCTGAAAATACCAATCAGATTACGCATTTCGAGCCATTGCGACATGCCTCTAAACCCGGACTGTTCCAAAACGGGCTCTTTCAGTGTGTGTGGCTTGTGAATGAGCAGCCAAGCTCCTAGTTCTGAGCCAGCAGGGTTTGAGCTTTATCTCAGGGCTCTGTGCTATTTACTCAGTAAACATTCACTGATTTTACCTTCATCAGTCCAGCAAAATCTGCTTCCGAACAAATTTGAGGCGGGAAATGAGCAATCCAGATGTTGAATCTTCACTCATATTACATCTTCAAGGCTTCATTTAAAAGTTTGTTTTCGGTTGCCGTGCTCCAGGCTTGTGTGAGACACGGACGCTGGGAATTTTATGTTTCATGTTAAAAAAAATAAAAATAAAGGGGAAAATAAATAAATAAATACGTCGACAATAGAAACATACTGTTTTGGAGCTGACGTCAGCTCGTGCTGAGAGCAGAAAGAACCCTTGAATACTGAGTGTCCAGAGCGGTCGGAAGCTTGGGCGTTTTGTTGAGTGATTACTTTTTCATTATTTTACGTCATTATTTGACACTTTGGCCGCGTCTAGTATGAACATCCGACATTGTAAAATTATATATATATAACAGGAATAGCCTAATAGGTCCTCTGTAATGCCTAATGATTAAGAATTGGAATAAATCCATGTGAAAAGTCACAAACAGGTTATTTTCAGTGCCTAACTTCCCTTCCAGTGCCAATGCCTCGGTCAAGGGTGGGTGTATTACGGTGGGAAGAAACCGTAGCGAAACCCCTGTGAGCATGCGGACATCATGCACGCGCCCCACAGAAAGACCCCAGTCGGGTTCAAATCATCGACGTTTTCCACGGCAGGAACTCACCAAGAATTATCCCCTCGGGATTTGACGACGTGAAGGGGTTTTTCATGAAGGCCCCTGTGGCGTTCGCCCGATCTTCTCCCAGCGCGTTCTTGGCGATGAGCGTGTACCAGCCGTTGTTGAGGTGGGTGGGCTTGTTGAGGAACAGGCAGCCGTGCTTCTCGGAGCCGTCCTCGGTGTCCTGGATGAATTTGGTGTAAGTGTACTGACTCAGCTTCAGCGGTTCGTTGTTGAAGAGCCAACTGAGGGTGACTGCCGGGTTGCCGTCCACGGCGAAGGGGAAGCACCAGTGATGCTGCGGCTCGGCGTCCCTCAGGAAGATGATTTTGACCGGGACTGTTGCGGGACGGGGAAACGACAGAAGTTAACAGCACGGGTTTGAGATCTGTTTGGCAATCACGATGCCAAAAGTCTAGGCCGGAAGAATTTCTTTTGGACCAAAGAAGATTCTGAGATGAGTTTCCAACTCTTTAATGTTATCATCGTAAAGCATCAGTTAGCCTAATCTAAAGTCGTTTTCAGAACAAACAGTTCTGGGGACTCCGTGAGGGGAACTAGGAACTGGGTTGGTCCCCTGAGAACTAAACGCCCTCAAGGAGCTTTTATTCTGGTTGCATTGGCACCGTAGGAACTCTGAGGGGACGCTGAAGTGAGCGCGAGTGCCGTGTTCCGTGTTGTATTTAGTCTATGAACTTGAACTTATTTCACTTCATCAGTCCGCCACAATTTTCTGAAGGAATTTGAGGCGAGAAGTGAGAAATCCAGGTGCTGAATATTCACTCAGATCTACAAGACGTAATTTAAAAACTTGTTTCGCCTTTTGTTCTGTGAGGGCTTGCATCGGGATGCCGCACGAGGATTTTTTTTTTTTTATTTAAATAACGTTGGAAGATAAAAAATGAATGAAATGAAAACATCTACAATAGAAAATACAACTTTTATTGGTTAAAAGGCGCAAACGTGAAAAAAAAGGGTCGGTTCCTCCAAAAAGTTTTTAGAGCTGTGAAAAAAGTTCCCGCTGCTCAAAAACGCCTTCATATAACATGAGACCCTGGATATGAAAACTTGGTTTCAAAATGAAATGCTTTGTGAATAGTATAGTTCATACAATGTAATTGCTGATGAGCCAAAAACCACCACTAAGAGCTACTCCAAAATGGCTGTCCCGTATATCATGCCATTACGCTGCATGTACACTTCAACCATGTAGAACATAATGTCAGACGGCTGGTCAAGCTCCTTATAGGTTTCCTGCTGTTTTTTCCATGAATCAATGTTCTCCATCCGCGCTGACCCGCTATGAATAATGAATCCCGGTCCTCTTTAGGGCCCGTGACCGCAAGCACTACCTGGAAGCACGACTGGGCCTCTGGAGTCTTCAGGAAACGGCCTCGTTTAGAGCCAAGGCGGGGCCAAGGTACGGGGACCCCTCGTTCAACAGCAGCCATTCCGCTGCTCTTAACCCGTGACTCTGTCTGAATAAAGTGCTGCGCTCGGGAGATACCGAGGCCTCCGTCTCTTTAGCGGGAACGATTTTGTTAAGAGCTCACTGTGCTGAGCGGAAATTTGGTCCACTGATCACATTGAGCCAACTAGACTGCCGTATGTCAGCTCTGCTTTTTGGTAGCCTCCTCTCTGAGCAAGACACATTTATTCGTCATCCTTTGGAGAGCGTGCCCTTAACAGTCTGTTGTGTATAAACTTCCTTGAAGACCCTCTGAGAGTCCCGACCATTAATTATCTGAAAAGTGGCGTGAATAGGAAAACCTTGTGTTTCATTACTTTGATCACATAACTTTATTATCTGCAGAAGAATGCGTTTTTCATTTTTACTCCGCTGAATCCATTGAATGTTGAAGGTTTCACGTCTGGTTCTGGAACTGGCCGCCCTAGTTAACTTGGGTGTTCCAAGCACCAATTTTGAAAAGTTGTTAATATCCTGCAGGCACTCAAACCATTCTGCAATTGGATTCATTCGTCCTGAATTTCCCCCCCAGCATTGAGAAGGTTTGTTTTTTTGTTTTTTAATCTTTTCTTATCTTACTTTATCTTCGATGCGTCAAAGCTCATGTTCAGACAAAACTGAGAGACTTCAAGTCTCCTTTATCTCTGTGGCTATCACCTTGTGCTGAATTGGAAACGGGTGTCCTCCTTTATTGCTGTACTGGTACTAGAGCACGGTACAGCTCCGTCCTGAAGTTCTCTTCTCTTAGGTCCCGTATGATAACTGCTTGTGTTACTGACAAGAACCCTAATTCCCTCCGGGCGACAATACACTACTGAATTGAACTGAATTGAATTGAATTTGAAATATTTCTCATGTTAATGTTTAACATCCGGTCAAACATAAGGATGTGCTTTCCCGATTTCGAGAGAGGGATGCCACTGGCTTGGTGAATCAATTGGCACAGAGAGCTACTCTGTGGACTCGGCCCAGTAAATACCGACTGTTGCAGCTAATTAAGGGTAGTTAAAGGGCGTGCAGTTAACGAGTGTCCGTCAATCATGATGCTGATGTTGATAGATTATCTGCGCTAACGCACTTACTGGCTGCCAATCACGGCAGATGAAGCGGTTTTCCGGAGTAGGAGGGAAAAGTCCATTAGCACAGGCTCAAATCAGATCTTGCACAGTTATCAGGCCCATTTTCCTGATGGTCATTAGCTGTCCCCTGATGCTCGTGCATCCAGCTTCAGTTGATTGGCGCCCCTACTCTTTTTGGGCTTTATTTTCGAATGAGTGTCACTGGGTTGGTGATATATGATATTGTTTTGGCAATATTTTTCAGTAATGTATCACTAATGCATCCTGCGCGCTGCTTTCTTCAGGGCTGCTGTCAGTCCCCAATGTTGTTGGGCATTTAAACGCATAAGTGCATCTGGAATTTGGAAAACAATACGTCTCCTGGGTCAAGTGAGATCTGCGATCAGAAGCTCAGAGTGCACCACACAGGGTGAAGGAGTTCTCAGTGAGCAGAATGAAGCAGGGTCGGAGTCTCCTTTGTCCGCTCAGTGTATCCTTGCATTCACAGACAGACCTTGGGTCTACAGCATAATGTTGCGTTGCCATTTTCCAATTGAGTGGCAGCTGACAGAAAGCTCCATTAGAAGCTTGGCAGGAACAATGGTTTATTTTTAGAGACGTGTTTTAAGAGTGCGCCGCGCAGAGCGTTTTCTTTTCTCATGCTGTCCACCCTGCCTGCACAAAAAAATAGGCCCAGTGTGCTCTCGCATCAACCTCCATTAAGCCCGACAGTCCTCATTCAGCCTGCAAGCTTACAAGAGCACGGCTGTATTTTTGGGGGCACTTACACTCGATGTCCAACTGCACCAGGTCCTCTCCGGGCCCAGCTTGGTTCTCCGCCTCGCAGGTCAGGTTGTGGAGGTTGTCTTTGGAGGAGACCTCAGTAAGATGAAGGACCAGCTCCAAGACAGAGTTTCCGACTCTCCTCTGAACAAGTCCACAGGAAGCAGAGAGGGGTGGGCGCGGAGGGTTGAGAAACACAATATATACGTTAATAAATTTAGATAATTTTGAGAAAATATGGTACCTGCTAACTGTGGCATTTGGGGCTGTAATGTCATTTCACAGATTTATTTTTACGTATTTTCATATAAAATCAAAAAATAGGGATTCATTTTTTTATTAAAAAGTACTCGAAATGTTTTTTCCTGATCACAACTGGCAATCACTCCGTTTAACTATTTGGTCTAGATGCAAAATCATTTCTCTTGCAATACAAACTGGAAATTTTATTTTATTTTTTTTCAAATGAAGCACTACCACGTGTGATCTTCTCTAATTAAATAACATCATCACTGGGATCTTTTTTGCCGCAATTTGTTGACATTCCCAAATTTTTGTGACCAAAGTAAAAAAGCTTATCTGTTCTGACCGCTATTGAAGATCCTTTAGTACCTGGTACGAGTTTTGGGAGTGGAGCTGGTCAGTGCGCCACCTCGCCACGGGAGTGGGAGTCCCTGTGACGTGGCACTCAAACGTCAGGTTGCCGCCCTCCTTGGTCTTCACGTTGGAAGGTAGAATGTTCACTTCAGGAAGAGCTATGACACAGAGAGGGTGCAAGGCGAAGGATGCTGAGGGAAAAGCAAGACATTTCCTGTAAACCAGATTCCCAACCCAGACTCCCTAAATGTTAAATCAAGTCGTTTTGTCGAGGTACTTATAAGGAGGAGGTGAATGCACTAATGCCTTCTCGATTTGAGATTTTCAGAATCTGAATCTGTTTATTCGGCGTAGTACATTTTCATATACGAGGATTTTCTTGTGGTGAAGAATGGTGCATTGCTGTACAGGAAATAAAGAAATTAACAAATATAAAAAATACACAAAAATATAAAGATACACGAAAAGCGATTTAAATTATTTAATCAATGTTAGATCAACAATTGGCAACTGACTTAGTTGTGGTATACTGAAATAAAAGGAAGCGCTACTGACACCAAATGAAAACATTTCTAGTTCTTTGGGATATTCCCCAGAGGATCCCCCAAGACGTTAGCAGCAGATCCGTTAAGTCCTGGAAGTTGTGAGGTGGGGCCCCATGGATCGGGCTTGTTGTTCCAGCACATCCCACAGATGCTCCATCGGATTGAAATCAGGGGAATTTAGAAGCCAAATCAACACCTTGAACTCTTTATCATGTTCCTCAAACCATTCCTGATACATTTTTGCTGTGTGGCAGGGCACATTATCCTGCTGAAAGAGGCCACTGTCATCAGGGATTTCTTGCCATGAAGAGTGGGTGTACTTGGTCTGCAACAATGTTTTTACAGGTGGTACTGTACGTGTCAAAGTAACATCCACATGAATGCCAGGACCCAAAGTTTCCCAGCAGAACATTGCAGAGCATCACACTGCCTCCGCCTCTTCCCCAAGTAAACAATGCACACCCACCCGCCCATCTACATGATGTAGAAGAAAACGTGATTCATCAGACCAGGCCACCTCCTTGCATTGCTCCATGGTCCAGTTCTGTCGCTCACGTATCCATTGTAGGTGCTTTCAGTGGTGGACAGGGGTCAGCATGGACACTCTGACCGGTCTGCAGCTACACAGCCCCGTACACATCAAGCTATGATGCACTGTGTGTTCTGACACCTTTCTATCGTAGCAGCATTCACTGTTTCACCAATTTGTGCTACAGTAGCTCTTCTGCGGGATCGGACCAGACGGGCTAGACTTCACTCCCCATGCGTATCAATGAACCTTGGGCGCCCGTGACCCAATCGCTGGTTCACCGGTTGTCCTTCCTTGGACCACTTTTACGTTTACCCATTACCCATTTACACTTTCCCATTTTCCTGCTTCCAACACATCAACTTCAAGACCTGACTGTTCACTTGCTGCATATTATATCCCACCCCTTGACAGGTGCCAATCGAACGAGATGAGCTGATGAGATTATGTTATTCACCTCACATGTCAGTGGTTTTAATGTTGTGGCTGATCGGTACAGTATGTAAGCACATTGAAATAAGATCCATCACTCAGTTTAGCTTGGTGAGAAGCTCGACTCACTGCAGTTGTCCATGGTCAGGTGGTTCAGCTGGGTCTCCTGGCCGTCGAAGAGGCAGAACAGGGGCTGGTTGTCGGGGTCAGCTCGACGGCTGCGCTCCCACTGCTGCAGCCAGTGGATGTCACAGGAGCAAGCCAGAGGGTTGTCCCTCAAAACCCTGAGTTTGACAAGAGAGAGAAAGCGGAGCACATCCTCGATCACAAATTCTGTTTTGTTAAAATCGTTGATGTTGGCACCCCGACCGGTACGCCGGAACCACTGAGAGTCAGGTTCAAGCTCAACAAGTTTGTATCATAGAGAACATTATTAAGACTGAGGAAAAACGAATTTGTGCCCAATGTGAAACAGGTGAAATGGAGGGACATTTGTTTTAAAATCTCCAAATTAAAACAACATTTTCAAAGACCCCCAAATGTGCCCAAAGCAAAGCTTGAAGCCCCAAAAGAGACACACCGAAATTTCCACAAGTTGTCCTGGCAGCAATGATGGCTATATATGTGGAGGATTTGTCCTACAAATTTTGAAAATTTTGTTTGAAAGTTTGAAAGTTTGAAACATGTGATAATGATGATGTTCGAAGGACGCTGTGAATGCCGAATCGGTAAAAGAACATGATAAAAGAAAAGTTATGGTTTAAAGATTTTTTTTTTTCCTTCTGTATTTCGGTTTGTCGGCAAAGTAGAAGGTTGGTGAGGCCCCTTTATTTCACGTGGAAATTAGGTTTTGGAAAAACAAGTCTTGTGCAACTGGTACCAGAAGCACAGCCACATAAACCTGCAGCCTCTCAGTTAACCCTGACGCGCTCTCTGCCCCCCTCCGCGCTGCAGATGCACGAGGCACAATGTAAATGAAATACACGAAACAATCACAGAAAGAAAAGGAAAATGACAATCCTGTCAAATAATGTTACCCCGGGGGTGTTATTTCCCCGGTCAGGTTTAAAACTTAAGCTGTAATAACGTAGTAATAACAGTGAGTAGTAAATACTAATAATGGTGCAGTTATTAAATATGTTTATTGTTATTATTATTACTGGTTCATTTAGGCATATTGTTTCCTTCAAAATCAACATCCAATCCTGAAAGTTCGGAAAGTTATTCACTTTCAATTTTGGGAGGTAGCGGAGAAAAATAGCAACCCCCATGCACACACACACACACACACACACACACACTTATTACACACGAGCATACATGCACAGACGCACACACACAAACACACAGCATTCTACAGGATTAGTGTGTTTGTGCTTATGAACCTATGGAATTCTAAAAGGAAAAAAGGGAAAAGAACGACTGTATTGTGGAAGAAATGAGCAGAATACAGTGGTGGAAACGTGTTGTATACCTACATTATTTTGGGAGACGAAAAAAAGAAAGAACTGTTCTATTTCTATTGAACAATCAAAGAGCAATCACACAGTGGGTCCATTTGGATACCAGAGCAGCATTTTGTGCAGAGCTTTTTGTGTATACGTCCAGGCTGATTTTGAAGAGCCTTCACACTGAGCTTAATTTGCACCGGACAAAAGATGAATGGTGCTTTTCTGACCAAGACATTCAGTATTCTAGATATATTTAATATATGTACAATTTGTCATTGGCGTCTCCGGATTAGGGGGCGGTGTTGAGCGGACCCTAATCGGGCTCGGCTCGTTTGAGGGCCCCTCAATCGCCCTGCTTATCAGAGGGTTTTCTATGAGACCTGCCCACCTCGCAGTGTGAACCTGCCATTCATTGGCGTCGAGGAACTGTCAGGTTGTTCCTGCGGACGCAGGGCCTGTCGCTCTGAGCCATTGCATCGTGGCTGAGGTGGGAGCCTGCATGCGCGCGCCGGGCTTTATGTTCTTTTCTGAGGTGGAGATGCGCTGGAGAAGGCTACACACTTGTTGCGCGTCATTGCTTTATTGTAGAAGTTAGTCTACTCCCTGACTTCGGATAAATGCCGAATAAGAGTCCAGAGAGTACTGCCTGACGTCCACTACGGTTCGGCGCTCTTGGCCGCTCTGGTAGCAAAGTGCATGTCGTGTCGATCACATGCAGTGGTTTTTCTTTGCACAGTGCTATAACTAATGTTATCATTTAAGTATCAATGAGCAACAGTCAGTTTATGAAATTGACAATATGAATCAAGATTTGCTGTGTGCGTGCTGTGACAACCGTATTGCTTTGCCGGCGTTAATGTCGGTCCTCAAAAACACAGCCTGGTATTTTAGGCTAAAATAGGTGTTTGAGGTCGTCGGTTGGTGACTTGGCTAACTGGATCTACTCAAATTACCCAGTAGTCATTTTGACAATGACGCCACGATGGCTTGGGGCAGTGGTGATTCTAAGGGATGGCAACCCCTAAAATGTCATTCTTCTTGCTTCGCATAGATAATATCAGTATATTGATGTTTTTCCCTGACTGAAAAGAGGGCTTTGACTCACAGGTTGAGCAGCGGAAGAAAGTAAAACACCCTCCAGCTGATGTGCTCCAGTAGGTTGGACCCAAAGTTCCTGCGTGAAAAAGAGAAGGACGAGATGTAAAATATATGTAAAATGCTTCACACTCGGCGTGACATCAAGAGAACCAATCCATCCGTTACGGAAGGGAAATCCTTCTTCTCTGTCCCCTCTCAAAGTTCTTTCCTTATTCACGGCTCAGATCTACGTGGTTCCATCAATCCCTGTGTTCAGTGTAAAGCCCCTTGAGTAAAAACGCTATACTTGGCTGGACTTAATTTTTGGATACCGATAATGGATCCTGCAGAAAGTGTGGATGAGACGTTCAGTAACCAATAATTTCTCCCCCCCGACCTGGACAAAGAATGTAAGTCGCATTCATCTGAGTGATTCCAGCGTTCCCGTTTTTTCGACCGGCATTAATATAAAGGCGTCGGGCACAATGGATTTCTTCCAGTTGACGGCATCACGTCAGCCGCTGCCGTTGAGTCACGCTGTGATTTGATCGCCCACTTCAGAACAACGGGTACCTGCTTTGAGTCACCCTCCGGGCAGAAAACCTTTAATGCATCCAAATGGGCTCTGATCAATTACCTTGGCAAGTATTTCCCATCAGGAGCCACGTTCACGAACACCGCGGGCGCTCCTCGCGGTGTTCGGTACATTAGATGATTAGCTCCGAGGCACAAACACATCTGCGAGGAAGGCTGCTGTCTGGCGGCTTCGCAGCTCCCAGATAAAAGCAAACCTGATCAGGAATGAGCCAAATGTGTTTGTCAATGCCAAATTTGGTGTTTAATTATTTAATTGGCTGCATCGTTTTTGGTTGTTTCTTTTTTTTTTTTTTTTTACATATTTAGAAACCAGGGGTGGAAAGTTATTAACTACAAATACTTTATTTTTTAATGTTCTTAACTGCATTTTTCAAGGATATGTACTTATATACTCAAGTATATACAGTTTTGGAGCAAATATCTGTACGTTTTACTCTACTTCTAACACAGTTACATTACTTTAGTTTAAAATCAGGATTTATGCTTATTTATGTACAGTAATACTTTATGTCACATTATAGACTTTTATAGTAAAGTCCTTTTCCTTTTGGTACTTTAAGCAAATTTAAGACCAAGTATTGTGTGTACATATTGTGTGTAATCACCAGGTGCGTTGCATTGACATTTCACTGCATATATGTATGAAAGTATGTATATGTATGTGACGAATAAACCTCTTGAATCTTGAATCTTGACTCTTGAAGTACTTACTTTAATCTAAGTTGAAATGTCAATGTGGTAATTTTGTGTCTTTCGGAGGGTATTTGTAATTACATAGCTAAAAGGTCTGAGTACTTCTTCCATCACTGGTAGAAAAATGTTTTAGAATTTTAAACAGAAAAGAAGAGTTTGAAGAGAATAAAGGGAAAATAAGATTACATAAAAAATAAAATGGCTATTCATTCAATTCTTTTACTGTGATAATTCAACTTTTTATTATTAGTTGTGCCAAGCCGCTGGCAGGGGCAGCCTCTCAAATCCTCATCAGACGGCCCAGGCTGGCACGCTGTAAATAATCTCCACTGCAGAAGATGACAGCAGACCACACTGGGGAGTGCTCGGATGGAAGCCGATACATATTCACCCTGGCAGGGCCAGCGGGAGCTGCACAAGTTCAATTATTTGTTTTCCTTGCCCCCATAAGTTCATGTCAGACGGGTCAGCCGTCGGGGCTTATCCATTACCAGCTCGATTCCATCCAGGGCCCACGGGAGAAGGCGGCAGAGCCGGGAAAGAGCTGCTGATTACCCTCAGCGAGTCTCAAGCACCGCATGTTTGAGGGGAAAACGTTGTGCCCAAGAGCTGGGTTTAGAATTATCCTTCAAAATCCAATGATAGTAAAATATTTTTTTATTTGGAAACCCTTATTAAGCCTATTTTTTAACTGGACTCAACCTGTGTAACTGGCATGATGATATTTAAATTGATCAGGTCTTGATAAAGACGATTCACCCGACTGCCACGCAACGGGGCAATTGCAACCATCTTTAGCAGCAGTTGGCTGATCAAAGAATAAGGCTTAAAAATGACAAGAACTTTTCCTTGAACAACTCACGACTTCCTGTCTGTTCTGGACTATGGTGATGTTCTATATCTTTATGTTTCCACCACCGCTTTAGGGGCTCTGGATACTGTGTAGTACTGTGTAGGTGTTTCATTTGCATATCTATAAAGCCATCATTTATCTGCTTCCATCCGTTTGTCATTTTTATTTACATTCTTTGACGCAAATTGCCATACGCACCATTGCAATAATCCTATCCAGTTCAATGTCCCTCAAACTGCCTCAGAATTTTTGCAAAAGGACATTTAGTTACTTTGCACTATGGTGTTGGAACCAACCACAGCAAGAGCTCAAAATTCAGCTACATGTTCCCCTGGCTGCACCTGTTCTAGTAACCAATCTAGCCTGTGTCCTGTACCGTTTTGGTTGTCTTTTAAAAATATTTTTATACTCTATTGTCTTTTGCTCTGTTTTAGGTCTCTACTTTAATCACTCATTATTTGACCTGTTACATGCGCACTGGGAAAAAAAATGGATCAACTAAAAATATAGCTTAAAATTGTTAAACCTTTATATCTTTTCGGTTCTCGCAATTTAAAATGTGCATCTTGATTTCTCAATTTCAAGTCGTGAAAACGCAATATAAATAGATTTCACAAATGTAAGAGTCGTTGTTTTTCCAATTAGATCCCATAACTCCACCGCAAAAGAGGGTTGTGTTGAAGTCAAATGAATAGAAAAATAAAAAAAGGGATAAGAACGGTCTGTGTTTCAACAACAACACAACTGTGAGCACGGTCACGACTAATATACATCACTCACGCACCAGCGTTAGCCCCCCCCCCTTACCTCCCCCACCCCCCACCCACCACTGCACCCCCCGGTGAGATATTGATTAAGTGATAATGGACCCTTAGTGGAGTGTATTTATTATGCATCAGCTGTCGATAATCCGCCAAAGTGAGGGAGTAAAGGGTGACTGGTGGACATCGTCTCCAGTTTCTCTGGAGCTCTGCCGCCACAGCCCTACACCCCCCCCCACCCCTCACCATTGTACGAGATGTCGAGGACAAGATGGTGGCGATAAGGATCGGCTGCTGATGAACAGCCACGTCCCCATGGCGACAGTCGATAATCATAATAACGCCCATTATTTGTTATTTTGTCCGTTTGTTTATTTGCTTGTGTTGTTCGTCGCTGTTGTAGCCAAACATCAATTTCTTTATGAAAAGAAGAATTCATTGGTTGTAAATATGAGGCTGAAAATTTTCCGAATCGTCACATTCACGTTAACGTAAAAAAAAAAAAATAATAATAATTATAATATGGTGGTTGTGATTCTGAGAAGGTATCGCTGACCCTGACTCTTGATTGACGGCGACAAACAGGGCCGAGCCGCGCATCAGTCAGCACACAAAGAAAAGGGAAAATATTAATCCTTTACAACGACAAGGACACTCACACATACTGCAGCTTGAGGTTGTAGTGGAAGGCATCGGCAGAAATCACTCTCAGCTTACAGGATGTAACCGTGCTGTCAGGACGGGGGACGGAGAGGGAGGAGAGACACTGTTAACCTTGCCAGGGAATAAGTGTAATTGTGACACATACACCGTACAGTAAATACAGGGGTCATGCCTGTATTCAGTTCAGGGTGCAACATGTCCGCCCACTCTGCGCGGAGCACATAGCCTCGTTTTCGGATCTAGTCATATTCACTGTGAATCATCGGTGTCCTCAGGGACTTGATTTGATTTGGACACCTACTGCACATCCTGCCAACCTGGAACGGGGCCCCGTCTTACCAAGCCACTTCTGAAGGTTTCTGCACTAATATCCTCCCTGGGTCTCTGGCGAGTTGTTCCTTGCTCATCCGGGGGCTTAAGTAGACCGCTTACCGACGAAAAATTGAGAAGTACTTTGTGGAAAAATAACCTCTGGCGAACGTGTCCCCAAATACCGCTGTCGGTATAAAGAACATATTGTATTCTTGATGATACAGGAGGACTCGTAGTTCGCAAATCCTAAATTCTACATTGTTTTTGTCCGGTTGCTCTTTTTACTTGAAAGTTCTCCTTCTCTGTGAGTATACTGGCACAGAGTGAGGGGATATCGTCAAACCCTCCTGTGAGCGTGAGATCTTACGGCAGTTTGAGAATTTTGGCTCTGCTCGGCTTGGCTTTGGCTGTGATCCCGATATGGCAACATAAACACCTTGAGTTCAGCAAGTTAAATCAACATCGTCTAAAACTAAAACTAAACATCTAAAACTATAGGAGGGTTATTTTTCAGCGCTGCACCAATGGAGACGAAGCAGGTTGCTCCAACAAGGCCGTTGAAAAAAATGTGCACAAAGACGGCGAACACACTTAAGATTGGTCATTGGAAGTAGCTGTGTCATTATGAGTGCTTTGCACAAAACATACTCATTCAATCAGTTGCAATTATTTTGCATATGATACAACGTGTATAACATGAAGTGCATAAATCGAGGCATAACTACTACTCACAGGTTCTTCAGCTCTCTGTAGTTAACCAGGTCACTGTCTGTAATATTCTCCAGGCCCGCTTGGTTTTCTATATATCTGGTGTAAAACAGAGAAGAAGAAGGTTTCCATGTTAATACTGACACTCTGTCACAGTCTCCAACTTGTTTAGCGAGGGGTGGGGCTGGGAAAAGAAACAAACTAGACGGAATGTATAAATACACGTTAACGCATCCCTGAAACTAGGACGTAAACACAACTGAATAGATTGGAACATAATTGGATATAGAGAAGTTGCAAAAAGTTTGAAATCTGTGTGCTCATTTTAAGCCCAGGTTGCTTTTTGTCTTTGATCACAGTGGTGGAGTCGGGGGGTGTGTGACTTGCAGGAGCTCTGGAGACAAGCGAATTAATCTTTTGCCTGTAGGTCGATGGCGGAGAGCTTGATGTTGGTGAATCGAAGAACAGTGACTTTCAGGGACCAACAAGTCGCCAAGCCTTGCATCCAAACCTAATGCACTATGGGGGAAGGGAGGACCTGGAGAAAACGGTTTGTCTTGAGAACGTGGGGCAGAGCCGGCTGATGACGGGAAACCTTCCTCAATGACCAAATGTTCCACTTTTCCAGGCACAAGTTGAGACATGAGACACAGGCAGAGATGTGGCAAACACAGCAGTTGATGGTAGAGAGTGGCAAGATGCAGCAGATGGACACATGTCATGACTGTGGCTCTCCCTGTGTGTGTGGGCAGATGGGTGATTTACCTGTTGCTCGTTGATTGCTCTGACGACGCAACAGGCGTACAGCCACCCTGATCCCTGGCCCAATCACCGAGACCTAAGACAGGCGTGGCTGCTTAAACCACACCACCCCCACACCACAACCACCCTTTATCAATATCTTATCTTAAATAATGGCTGCAAAAGCGGAAAACTACGCGAGGAAAGTTTCCCATCATCAGCCATTACTCAGAATGATAGAAGAACGGCGATTGAGCTGTAGATCAATTCCAGAATTGCTAAACACAACACAGCAGCTTGTCAATGCAAATGTCTAATATTCTGTTCTATTTCTCATACTTTATATAATTATTATTTTTTTGCCTTTCCTGGCGCCCGCAGCCCTGATCTGAGCTCACAGAGATGCTTTGAAAAGATTGATTTTAATTCATCAAGGTTGCAGACTTAGCAGAAGAAAGTTGAAAGATATTGTTTATCTCGAAACTACTATAGATGTATAAGAAACCGAAAGATGGACAGACAGACAGACAGACAGACAGACAGATATATAAAGATAGATAGATAGATAGATAGATGACCTGATGTACTTCATATTTACAGTATACATACCACATACTGGTACTTCCCTGTGTATTGGCTCCAGTGGACAAACATATTCATTCCTGTCTGATTGACCCACGCAGCAGTAATGTGATCACAGGGCAGGTGGGCCCAGGATTGCCCATTACCCTCACTTATTGGATTGAGCCAAGTGGGTTGTATATCATCTATTGTTCCCAGGGTTGGTGTGTGTGCGTGTGTGTGTGTGTGTGGGGGTGGGGGGGGGTGGTGGATTGGCTGGCAATTCACAAAATTGCATTTAAAACTTGGCGCATGATGAATTTCGGGCCCCCTGTTTCCAAGTTAATGGCCCCATGTTTGTTCCGTGTATCGGCTGAGGTTCCTCGGCCCCACCAATATGCTGAAGTGTTGTCGTTTACTGGCACCGTGGTAAACAGATGCCGAGAGAGCCCCGTGCTCTTATTGATTGAGAATGGAGAATGTCGAGGAGCACTGGGGGCCCGGCGAGAGAGAGAGAGAGAGAGAGAGAGAGAGAGAGAGAGAGAGAGCTGATAATAATGACATTGACCGCAATGATGACATTACACCGTTTTAATTTTAAGTTACATCATTCTTTTTCTGTAAACGTGCGTTTCTCGTGCCAAAAAAGCCCTTCGTAATTTCAATTCAAAGTTGAGAGAGAGTGAGACTGAGAGAAAGTTGATAAGGAAGATTAGAGAGGGGAGGAGAGACAGAAAGATAGAGAGACAGCGGGGGAGAAATACAGAAAAACAGGGAGACAAAGACAAAGGGACGAGTACGGAGTGAGGAAGGGAGGCAGAAGGACAGAGCGAGACGTGCGTGGGTGTGTCGCGTGTATGTTATTCTATGCATCTATTTTTGCATAGTTCCTCGTAACCCACTGACATTTAAGGGTTGTTTTCACCGTTCTACTGCTTCCGCCTTTTCATCATACGTTACGCGTTTCCACTACCGTTACGATCATTTTCTCTCTGCCGGTACAATGGGCTTTGGCAACACTGCATAATAAATGAATGGCCATGCCGATAAAGCCTTGCTGAATTGAATTGAATTGAGAGAGACAGAGACAGCCAGAGAGATGAAGATAGCAGCTTTTTTACAGACATGGTTGCTTCTTAAACAGGTGCTAATTGCTCCAATGTGCAGAGAAGAATGGAGAGCTGCGTGGCGCTGCAGGGATTTCACATTTAGTGTTCCCTCTGGGGGTTGACAGGCAGCTTGTATAAGAACCTGGCAACCCTGAGTGAATTGCAACTGGTCAAATCTTTTTTTTCCTCTCCTTTAATATATTTTTTTCTGAGCAGTTTGAAAAGTGGAAAGTTAAATACCACAGCCTATGTGATGTGGACTTTTCAGACATATTTAAAGGTAATTATCCCATTATTAAATGCACACAAAAAGACTTTGCCCTTGCCCTTTTCCCCCCACTCAAATTACTTTCCCTGGTTGAAAATGTTTCTATTCACTATGTGAAGAAAGAGTGCCTGCCATCATATCATGCTGACTGTAGATCTGCTCGTCTCCAAATCCAAGGATCAAGTCAGCAAAACCACTTCAAATCTGTTCAGCAATCAACTACCATCAACTACCATCTACTGGAGTCACTCCTGCTAGTGGGGCGACCGGTTGGTCCTCACTCACAATTTCTCATTAATCCTTTGAATGCCAACAGAACCAAAGACTGGTCGAAACAAGTTCAACGACCAACACAGGTCGTCATAATCTCTTTGGAGTGGAGTTTATTTCTGATGGTATTGCAATTATTGCAAAATACCTTTCTGCCCATGGGAGGTTCATATTTGCTGGGGCCGTCATGGCGGAAAAACGGAGCAACAGCAATTATTACATTTAAACTCAAACCCTAAAAAAGCGGTTCCTTCTGCTTTTGACCGCAGCGAGCGTCTTGAATTGGAAAACAATTGATCGACTCATTTGTCGTTCCTCGAATTGTCGTGCGGATAAAAGTTTCTCAACAGAGTTCTGACTGACAGGTGGTAGGATCGTCAACTCGATAGGAATCATCTAAAGGCAACGAGGTTCAGAGGTTTTCACAAACAATATTTCTGCGATGTTATTACAACATGATGTACAGGTCTCTAGTGCGTACCACTCACGCTGAGTAACGAGCAATCCATGATCGATTTCCAATAATGAATTGAACTCACTGTAGACTGCCGCCGTGCCAACTTAGTTACAACCTTGTGACTGGATTGATCCATTTTTAACAATGGGCATGGAAACACATGCATTTCAAGGTTAATCTGGTCATATAAACATCGATAATCAGTTCCTTTATCTTTGACCGACCCCTCAAACTCCTGTTATCACTCCGACGTGCGGACGATCCCCTGTTTTTCTTAGCTACATATTACTTTCACTATTGAACTTAGATAGCTGTAGTCCATCTTAGGCGCCGTCTCCTCGTACCGCTCAAGCAGCGGGATCAAACGGTAAACAGCGAACGATGCCACGCGAGTATTTCCGAATCCTTTTCAAACCAGGGGCAGATAAAACTGTTGCACGCAGGACAGGGAAAAAGTTTCCTCGGAGAGCTCCACCCGGCTCAGAGCTGAATGCACGTATTGAGAAGCTGAGTACACACAGAGGTAATCAAAGCCAGGCACCCTAACAACCTCAAGCGATACGGGAGCACCTCTGGGACTCACGCTCACTTAGCAAGCAACTCCAGGCAAGTAGACACCCTCCGTCTAGCACTTACATCTCCGTCACGTTCTCGCTCTCCTGCGTTTCCAGCGCCGAGATGCTGGTGATGCCATCGGGCTCCAGACACTGCAGCATGGCAAAAGAGCAGCGGCAAGCTGACGGGCATCCTGCCAGGGAGAGCACGGGGGTCAGGCTCAGCAGGGCCAGGACCAGGGTCGGAGCTGGGGCCGGGACGGGGGGTCTGCCCACCGCCGCAGCCATGACACGCAGCTCAAAAGGGAAAACCTCCTCGAGAGTCAGCGGAGTGACTTGTGGCGGTCGCTGAGAAGTTCGGGAGTCACGCAAGAGGGAAGACGCCGGGAACTCGCTTCACACCCGGGGCCGCACAGCGCTGCTCCCAGGTCCCCGGAACGTCTGATGTCCCAGCTGGTCGGGGTCTGGTGTGGAGTCAAAGCTGTTCTGAGCAGCAGGAGAGACAGGCAGGCAGGCAGGCAGGCAGAGGGCCTCTGGAGATGTTGGTGGTGGGCTGCAGCCCCACTTCTCTCTCTCTCTCTCTCTCTCTCTCTCTCTCTCTCTCTCTCTCTCTCTCTCTCTCTCTCTTCTCCACGATGAAGGGAGGGGCAGAAGACAACAACTGCCATTAGTTGATTCTGTGTTTGAGAGCAGTCACCAGACACCTCGTGAGGGAAGAGTGGGGAGGCGGGGGGTTGGAATTGAGCTTGGGCTGGGATGTTAGGGGGGTGCGTGGCTAAGGCGGGGGTCGGCATGGGGTGGGGGGGTTGTGAAGGATGATGATGGGAGATCTCATTCTGCCTAAGGGAACTGGCGGCTTTCTGTCCCAACAGCAGTCCTGTCTTGGTGGCTTGCGTCTGGCATGGGCAGCGGCACTGACTGGATCTATCCGCCCTCGGGGATCAGCTGCTGTAAAAACTGACGCTTGAGAGAGTAGAAGCCAGGGATGGATTTATCGGCTGCGGGGGATCGGAGGAAAGGTGCGCTGCAGGTTCAGAGCCGAATTTGAATTATGTACGGGATTTCTGTGATATGAATTCATAGAACGGTGAAACAGCTGCAGTCACTCAAAAAGGGCGAAATGTCGTAACATGCAGGACACAAAGCCAGACGGCTTGGATTAGCTTCTTAAGGGACCAACCTATTGCACCGATAGGGAAAATCAGAGTTTGAGAGTGCCCTCTCTCAAAATGTGAATCGAAATGGTTGACATTTTTTAGGTAAAAAGCTGGTACGCGCGTATTTTTTTCTCACTTGCTGCAGCGGCCCAATCTCACGAGGTCATCATCACTAAACGAAACTGTTCTTCTTCGTCAACATTGGACAAGTCGATTTACGTCAGTGTCGTGATCATCACGTTGGGAATTGATGAGGAAATCCACAGAGGCGTCATAGAATAACACAAAAGGCCACAGCAGATTTATCTCAAAAGGAAGTGATATCTGTTGTTCCTCCGGGGGAAAGGGACAAGGGTATCTACCCTACCTCCCTCTACTCTAAAGTACTTTACATTTTTTTAAATTACTACTTCCATAACTCTACTACTATAATAATTTCAATTTGTAATGAGCAGCTGTGGAACAAGTATACTGATGAAACTCATTTCCTAAATGAAACTGCCTCAACAGGTCAATAAAGGCTAATATCACCGGGCTTGAATACTCCGCCCGCCTATTAATGCTTCCACTGCGAGCAT
This sequence comes from Zeus faber, assembly GCF_960531495.2. NCBI lineage: Eukaryota > Metazoa > Chordata > Actinopteri > Zeiformes > Zeidae > Zeus > Zeus faber. The sequence goes on from NC_137195.1 coordinate 8,544,882, forward strand.
TAGTCTGGTGTCTAGGCCATCCATCATGCAGCGTCTATATGAGCGGAGCCGATTTCAACCCAGGGTACAAATGTTTTACCCCGCCCCCGTCACTCTCCCAGTCACGGCCGTGCATGCGGAGGGTCATGGCGTCCCGACCGCAATTACTGCTCAAAAGCTGAATAGCCATTTTTTGCTGCTGTCGTCAGGACTATCCAGCGGCTTAATTGCCCTCCGTCCACTCCTCCACTCCCCACTTCGGGGGTCTTAGCTCCGTAACCAGAACAGAGGGACAAGGAGCTTATTCACAGCCAAAAGTGTCTGAGAGGTCGAACAGACTAATTACTGTGATGCAACATGAAGCAGGGGAGCGTGAGGCAAGTGTCCTCCTCCGAGCATCTGGTGGGGGGGGGGAATAAGAGCGTGGGACTCTGGAGTGAAGCTCGAAACATCGGTGTTTGAATTGAATTTGAGATTCCCCTAGGATGGGATTAGAAGAAAAGTTTATATATATATAAAAAAAAAAAAATTGGTGTTTTTAATCTATTCAATTCTTTTTTTTTATTGTAAACTAACCTCAGAATAAGTGAACAATTGACCATCTATGATGGAACTCTGCAGGTTGAAGGGCGTCCAAGATGTGCTGTGACCGGGTAGAATGTGCTGATGAAGCCCGGCAGCCAAACAACAATAACCAATCAAGACATTTGTGTTTTCCACCAGCGCACACATCATCTCCCTCTCGACACTTTTGTTGAACAACGACCTGTTCACTCTGTCGAGTATTTAACCAAGTGGAAAACTTCTCTGGAATTTCACTTGCTCAGTACAATGGACCGATGTGAGACAGGATGTCAAAGTTGATGGCGTCGCCGACTGTATATTTTTATGGATACAAAATTATTGATAGCACAGCCCTCATACAAAGTGTGCTAAAAATCTGGTAGGTAACTCAGTCTTGTTCATAGGCCCAGCTACATGGACAGTATTCTGTACTTTGAAACAGTAAATTAGAAATATCATCTATAATTATTTAAGAGATAGATTCTCCCCATATATTGAGAAATGGCCTCTTCCTCACCTTTTGTGTCAGAAATAGAGTTTATGCAATGCTGACTGTCAGTATTCCTAATATTACTATTAGTACAAATACTACTAATGATAATTATTTTCTGTATCTCACTCGTGCAGAGTGCTTTGCTTCGTGCAGAAGCAAATAAAAGAAGATTTCATTTTCTGTGTGTCACATGACCATACATCGTAATTTGTTAATAGTGGTAATTTGTCCGTTAATTATAACCATTTTTTTTCGCTTGGCATTGGATTACATTAGTTCTCATGCATAGCATTGACTAATGGTCACAGAAGCGGTTAATTGCGCTATTGCTGCTGTAACACACACACACACACACACACACACACGCACGCACACACACACACACACGCACGCACACACACGCACACACGCGCGCGCGCGCGCGTGCATGCGCACGCTCACACACGCACACACAAGCACATGTATACATGCATTAGTCCATGTCCTTTCAAATGGAGTTCATGTCCTATCCCCATATCACATCTCTTCATCTCTTTGAGCTGTCCCGATATCTTCAAGCATTCACACGACCTTGCGCTTTCAGATGTATGAAGACAAGGTTGGAGCCGGACCCCATTGGCGAGCCACTGAGGGTGCAAGAGGAAACGAGGCGGAGGAGGCTGAAACCAACCAATGCATGTACGACAACTTTTGTACCCTTTGTCGGTACAGGCGACCGCACAAGCCGCTTACGGCAGCCGGCCGTTCTTCACGGTGGAGCTCTGTTACGCTCGAGGCAGAAGAGCACCAGGGGGCCGCAGCAGAGCACCGGGGGGCCGCACTGAGTGATCGTTCCATCCCTCCGCCGAGAAGCCCGGATGAGTGCGGTTCCTGCGGAGGGCTAGGAGACGGTAGAAAGCGAGTCTGACCGTAAGCTTCGGTGGGCGGGTTGCGGGCCTGGGAAACAGTGTGGCGTGCCGATCACATCACGTGTGAGCTCCGTTACGCCTACTCCTTCAGTTGAAGACCTAAAGTAAAGGCGTGGAAATGCTTTACTGGCACCAGAGTAACCACGGAGAGACCGTTCCAAGAATTCCTAGAGGACCTATAAAAACGTTTTGTTTTTACTGATGGGGGCTCAGTGAAAAGAGAAGATAACACACAAGCTTTGTTCTTTACTTTTCTGCAAAGAATGTTTCTGCTCTGAATGAGGGTGATAGGCGCATGTTATGTTGTTCGATTCCCCTTGTCCTCCAACAGGCAGCCGAAAGAAATGCTTGTATTGAAGAACAGAAATCCCCAGGTTAGGCAATTGTTGACACAGGCTTTTCTGAAAACATTCTTAGAGCTCTACACACAAAACCCGAAGAAAAAAAAATCACCTTGGAGAAGAGGTCCTTTCATTTAGGAGAATTTATTATAAAATAAAAAGATCTGAGTTGGCAAAATACACAGATACATAACCTTTTATAATATATAGATGTGGAATGTGTTCCTAGCAGAATATTCCAAAAATGGGTCTGATTAAACAGTACTGTCTACCAGACTGACTTATCTCTTGGGAGTGGCATTGAGCGAGAACACTACGCTCAAACCGCTATTTCAAAAACCAAAACAATGTGTTGCACTCAGCACATTCTGTAACTTTTCCACTGCAACGCACACAAAAGGCAAAATGAAAGTCTGCACTCAAAACAAAGTTATGTGTTCTAAAAAATATATATTTTTTATCTGTTAAAATGACTGTAAAACATCCCAACAAACACAAAGTTGGATGTGTAAAGTGTTCCACTTACAGAACAAATAATGAAATAAATGTACTGTATACAGTGATCATTGAGTACTGTGTACAGTGATCATTGAGTACTGTATACAGTGATCATTGAGTACTGTATTGATATGCAGTTGTACAATACTGTAATGAGAGTAGATTTCTGACCTATTGTCATTTCGTAAAGACGGTGGACGCCGCTGTGAACCTGCTCATGTTGGCTTGCACTCTCTGCTCAGCCTCCCTCATGGTTGGAGCGTGGTTGACCATGTGGTCGACCGAAGTGGCCTGTATTTCATCAGAGATGATGCCTCTCCTCGGTCTCCTCTTCCTCTCACTCCTCTTGCTCTGGCCTCTCTCTCCTATGTTGGCATCCATCGCTCCGATAACAGAACAACAACAGCAACATGTGTTTGCACATGGGCCGAGTCAGTGTGGATAGTAGGAAATTTAAGTTTTGGATTTTGAATGGCAGTGTGTTCCATGTGAACACAAGAGATTCTATTCATGAAGATTGAGCCAAATATAGAGAATTGTGTGAAAAAAGTGTGGTTTAAAACTGCGATCTGAGTGTTAAACAGGAAATGAGCTTTCCTTTTAGCAGAATTAGTTCAGGGGACTGGAACACGAGTTACAGGTTGTGGTCATTGTGTCTCAAGCACCAGTGTTAGCGTGTAAACAATTGAGACAAACTGTAATAGCTCAGATGAATGTGCAGACATAAAAAAAAAATATTTATATATATATATATATATATATATATATATATATATATATATATAAAATCAGCGTGCCGTGATGCCTCGTCCGCCTGCGTTCTCAAGGCAATCCCCATCATCCTTTAAGATCTTTACAAACTTTACAAACACTGAATCCCGTCAAGGGTACCAAAACAGAAAGGCAGCCGCGCTGAGAGGGAGGGCGTCTGCCCACGCATTTGTTTTGTGTGTGTGTGTGTGTGTGTGTGTGTGTGCGTGCCTGCGTGCGTGTACACGCGCACATGCATATTGCATATTACCGTGTGTGGGTTTCGATCGTCTCGGTGTGCCTGTTTGGTGGAAGTTGTGAGGGTATGACATCATGCGCGGAGGGAGGTGGAGGGTGTTAATACAGGCTGCAATTTGGTCATACATTAAAACAATGAACAATCCACTTTAAATTTACGTGCAACAAGATTTAGAGCAACAAGATTGAGGGGAGAATAGGGGGAGGGAGAGAGAGAGAGAGAGAGAGAGAGAGAGAGAGAGAGAGAGAGAGAGCGTTAAAGAAATTGAGCAGGTGAGTAAAAGCTGTTTTGGACCAGGTACAAGGAAAGGCTTTTACCCGCTAAGTGGTGAATGTACACAGTTGCCGTGTTGGTGTGGAACGCCGTGCCGGTTCCCCGTGCGCTAGAATTCACACCTCCAGACTCACGGCGGCTTCAAGCAACCGACGCCTCCCGAATTGCATGGCGAGAGTGAGAATACTGCGTCGAACAGTATTAGTGTGCAGCACAAACATCCACCATCCATCCATCCATTTGCCGGGAAAAACAAAGGTAAAATGCCAAACGCACTTCTTCTCTCACCAGTTATTTTTCACGAGGCCGCACCATTTGACCGAGATTAAACTTTGCAGACAAAAAGCGCAAAACTCACAAGGGATAATAAGCCCATGCTCATTAGGGAGTGTGAATATATATATATATATAAAAATTTCCAACTTCTATACGCCGTGCTTCTTTGGGAAAGAGCCAGTGGTTTAAATACAGCATGCCGAGCGCAACAAGACCTTTTGATGTTTGACTGTGAACCGCAATGCAGCGAAAGGACACAGAGAAAGGCCGCCGCTTCCCAGATGTACATTCAGCGTTTGCATTTATCTGCCATTTACGATTCACTGCCAACGTTCCCTGTCTCACAGGGTGCCCTCTTTTCACAAGAGGCGGATGCAGCCTTGGTGGGATTGACAGCGACAGGGATATCTTTGGACTCGTTTCAGGGACACGCCTTTTGTGCCGGCACACTTGTGCATCATGTCTCTCCTCCTCTCTATAGTTCCATTTCGTTTTGCGGAATTGAATGTTTTTCAATGGACGTCTGCGCGCACAGAAGCCCGAGACCTCGCTACAGAATGTGCACTTTGCAAACTCGATTACGATCAATTGTGCCCGAATGTTTTTTTATTTTATCAAACTTTTCTAGCGTCACAGATCCGTTCAGACAATTAGATCTGTAGCCTCCAATCCTAAATTGTGGTACCGCTAATTCGGTGTGCTCCGCTACGACCAGAAAATTATTTTGAATGCAATGAATGAAGAGGAAAACTATGATGCAGTTGGAATGCAGAATGTCGTGAGTGATTGAAAAACTGAATTTGCTTCAACTAGAAAGTTGTTAATTGTTAAACAGTTGTGGTTTATTGTAAAACCGGTAAAATGTCCGGTCCCCGCACACGACACACATAGTAGATCATGCCTACCGATGTTTGCTCAACTCGCTCACTCTCCTCCAACTCACTTTCATTTCACGCATATGATATTTGTGGACACCCCCATAACCGTAAACATATTACATGATCGCATCTGCTTCTGTCCTGAGGGCAATCCCATAACTCAGGCCGTTTTGCCTATACTAATTCTACTACTTTGTCTATTGAGATGTGTGGGATTACCGGCCCCCAATTCCTTATCAGATGGTTTGTTCCTCCCGTACAAGCTGATGGAACAAGATGCAGCCAAGCGGCTCTACATGTGTTCTTCTGTCTTTATCTACAGATCTGGGGTTGGAGATAAGGCAACTGTGGACATGCTGCGAGCACCCCCTGGCCAGAGTCCCCCTCAGGCCGATCGATACGCCACCGAGCAAAACAAGGGTGTAGAGTGTGGCCGTCTCAGATTCATCATCACTCCTCCGCCCATCTTTTTTTACATCCTCTTATCTTATTTTCCCATTCTTCATCTGTAGCCTGATCATCAACACAAAACCAGGAAAACCAGACCTGTGTGTGTGTGTGTTTGTGTGTGTTTGTGTGTTTGTGTCTGTGTGTGTGTGTGTGTGTGTGTGTGTGTGTGTGCGCGCACGGGCTCGCGCGCCTGGCAGTTTACAGACTCTCATGCCTGTGTTTGTGTGTGCGTGTGCATATCAGTATGCTTGTGAATTTGTACATGGTTGAGACAGATTTGTGTGTGTGTGTGTGTGTGTGTGTGTGTGTGTGTGTTCAAATGTGTACATAAGTGGGTGTGTCTATACAGGTTTATGCTATACAAATGTACAACCGCTCTCACCTGTTCTAAAATATGTAGGTGTGGGTAGTTGCGGTGTGTGTGTGTGTGTGTGTGTGTGTGTGTGTGTGTGTGTGTGTGTGTGTGTGCGTGTGCATGCATATGGTATGTGTGTTTGAGTAAAACATAGACTTGTGATTTCATGCATACGTCCTGGTGTGTTGCTCTTTGTGTTAATCAATCTGTCCCCACCACCAAGTGTGTGTTTGTGTGTGTGTGTGTGTGTGTGTGTGTGTGTGTGTGTGTGTGTGTGTGTGTGTGTGTGTGTGTGTGTGTGTGTGTGTGTGTGTAACTCACAGGGGTAAACCCGGGATCGATGATTTGGAGTAGTTGGATAGTAGAAGTTGGGGGGGTGAAACCATATCTGCCCCTCTCAGGCTCATTAGTCGCGGGCTGTGGACACCGCGCAGATGAACCGAAACCCAAGGAGCAGCAGTGGGGATGGGGTGTGTGTGTGTGTGTGTGTGTGTGTGTGTGTGTGTGTGTGTGTGTGTGTGTGTGTGTGTGTGTGTGTGTGTGTGTGTTTGTGAATACTCGGTTATCACACAAAACAAATGAACGACTAATCTACTAATAAGCATAAGTAACATGGAATAAAGTGCGCAATATGCCACAGTCAAAGAGGGTGTAAACAAACCAAGGCTTCAAGGCTTTAAAAAAGGAATCTCCATCCACAGGAGAATGCAAAAAAAAACAACACAAAAAAATTTTGAACGCTCATATGACCACACATATTGAGCTCATTCATAATATTAAGACATTGTACGGGCGCCATACCGAAAGTTCGAGAGACTTTTCAACTTTTAATGGAGACACAGAGAACAACACGATGGCTGGTAGGTTCCTGACGCAGGTCGAGGTCCTGAGGTCCTTGTTATGAATGGATGGATAAATATTATGTATATTTTCTTGACAAAAAAAACATTCCTGTGTTTTCTTTTGCTATCCCCCCGACACGGCCAGTTAAAAAAGACGATAATGAAATAAAAACCACACGCCCGTCTAAAAGCACAATTTTTCACTTTGCAGATATTACCAATGCAGGGGAGGGGGTCGTAGACTGTGTGGTGAACGACAAATTGCAAATTAGACTTTTTTTTTTATTTTTTTATCGTGTCTCACATCATCCCTTTTTTTCAAGGGCTATCTTTGTGTTGTCCACTTTCTACAGAGCGAGCTACTGCTCCTGCATACGCCATAGACGTCGGATTACTAAGGAGAATGCACAGTGGATATTATTTTATATTGTAAACCGCATATTTGGAGCCAAATTAATGTGAAGTAAGCTGTAGGTGAGAAAGAGTGATCAATGTGTGCCTAAAACCCTTAATTAATATGAAAAAAAAAATTATATTATACAAAATGAGAGAATGGAGAGGATGAAATGCATGCATACATAACATACCATAACATACCATTATATAAGAACACTTTATTAATCCTCAGAGCGAAATTCAGGTGTTTCAGAAGTTGATAGAACAGTGCACGTCAAGAAAGAGATAAAAAAATTAAATTGTATTAAATATATGAACAGATAGAAGGAGGAGTTAACAGGCACTATTGTATAATATTGTACAGTATGTTAAAAGTTAATGAACTGAAGTAAAGTCCAACAGAGGTGGAAAATTCCAGGTTCGGAAAGCAAAAGTCCTTCATGTTTTTGTTCCTCCCACACACTGATCATCTGATTCCACTCTTTAAATGGACCTCTGGGTTGATGCTGACCAGCAAATCCACATTTACTCAAAATCCCAGTGTGGAATTGTGCTTTCTTCCTGGATTTTACATCTGTGAAGTACAAGTATATTACGTAAGTATATAAAGTATAGTGTAAAGTAGTAAAAGTAATATAATAATAATATCAAAATAACAATCATTATAATAATACAAACAATATAATAATAATATTAATAATAATAATAATAATAAATATATAATAACAATAATAATAATAATAATAATAATAATAATATTGTTATTAATAATAATAATGATCATTATAATAATAATAATAATAACAATAACACAAATTATAATAATAATGATTGTAATTATTGTTTTTATTATTATTAATATTATTAATAAACATCATCATAATAATGGGAGCAAGTGCTGTAGGCATATATACGTATAGTATAATACTATAATGTCAGTATACTATATGTCAGTATAGTGAAAAAAAAAAATGTAGTAAAACTGCAGCATAGCAATGATAATAATGGCATCATAACCATAACAGTAATCAAGGTTGGACTTATTGTAGTTCTTCTCTCTCTCTCTCTCTCTCCCTCTGTCTATTATTATGTTTTGTTCATATCTCCACCTCCCTCCGCATCCCTCCATTTCCCTCAACACCCACATAGCTCGTGTCCCAGTTTCTTAAGGCGGGGGTGGGGGTGTCTCCTCCATTTTCCATCACCCAAATTGAAAAATGTGAAGGTGTAAAAGAGTGTTTTCTACACGAGACACCGTCACAGCCTGTGTCTGTTTGCTAGATGTCAGCAGAACGGAGTGAGACACAAAGACACGGGGACGGTCTCTTTCAACATCACTCGTTCTTTGTGCTTGTGAAGATAATCTATCCATCCAACTATCATTTGGGGTTTTGAGCGCCGGCTCTTGAGTGCTGCAGGTAACCTCGCAGGATAAAGACTCATTGAGGCCCAAGGCCTGTGAAGAGCTGCCACAGCGACAGACAAACTCCATGAACTTTTCATTTTTTTTTTAATGCTGTCCTTATAAACCTCCGTGTGATGACATTTTATCATAAATGTTAAATGTTAACGATGCAAACTTTGTATCCACACTGAATACTTCTAATATAACACAGTCGAAGGTGTTATTGTTGCTGCATTTGAGTTACATGGGGACTTTAAGTGTTTCAATGTAATTTAATAAAAATGAATAGTCCAGGGCATGTTTTAACACGAGGATGCCAAGTTATTGTATTTGGCTTTAAAAATATATATGTATTTAATATAAGATGCTCACATACACACATGTACACACACATTCATGCAAACTACCAACAACAATGACGGCCATAAGGCATACATAAACTCCACCAAAAATAGCTACGTTTATGGAGGCAAACATTTCCAGCATACACACATCTTTACACAAGCAGAGAGCTGGTATGTTTTCCGGTAGAAGTTATTTCAGGGAAACGTGGAACAACATTAGGGAAAACACACTGTTCTGATCGGGCAGGGCCGGAACATGGCATCGCCGGTGTTATTAGCGTGGAAGTGCACGCTAGAGCCAGGTAACATTTTGTACATTTGAACAGGCTAAACAAGAGGAATATGATGTCCGGCTCTGTGAATTGTTTTTCTTTTTTTAGTTTGTTGGCGAGTTGTTGGTTTCATAAAAGGGTCTGTGCCTGTGTCCACCGGCCTCAGTTGGTCAAACTGGAACATCCAACGTCCATGCAATGTACCTCCACAAAACAACGTCAAAACGGAAAGAGCAGAGCTGGAGGTAAGATATGATTAAAATAAGATCATCCTTTATTTTATCCCACAGCAGGGACATTTGCAGTGTTACAGCAGCAAAGGGGATAGTGCAATAGCAAGGACCACCAGTAAATTAGTAATTAGAAATTCAAAACATAATAAATAAGTGAACAGACAATGCACAGTTTAGTATACATTATACGGTGATATTGCGTGAATGAATTGTCCATTTTGGTGTGTGTGGTCTACTGGGAGCAGTGCTGATTGTAAAGTCTGACAGCAGCAGGAAGGAAGAAAGGAAGGACCTGCGGCATCTCTCTTTCACACACCACGCTTGAAGCAGTCCGTCACCGAAGGAGCTGCCCAGTGCTCTCAGAGTATCCTGGGTGGGGTAGGGTGTGTTCGCCATCAGGGATGAAAGCTGAGCCATCATTCTCCACATCCGTCCAAAAAAAACCAAAACATAGCCGAATCTTATTATGCGAGAAGATATAAAGGATAGCTGAGTTTATTGTTTTGAACGAATGGTGCTAGCAGGGATTTAAGGATTGGGACCTCAGATAAATGTCACTTTCTTCCATGCCCCGTCCAGTTTTACTCCTGACAGTAAACCAAGACAATCTCTTGGTTTCAACCATTGAGTTGTTAACGTTTCCGCACCTGTACCCCTCGTATTTACTATTACATGAAGTGGAGTCATTTCTCATCCAGATACAGTATCTTGACATTTGGTCAATTGTACTTAGGTAATACTACCGGTTCAGGTACTGAATGAGGAAAGTAATTCGCACCCACTATTGTTATTTATTCATGTAGAACCAACATTTCTGTATCCCTTTCAGAAGTAATACAACCTAAGTATTCACAAGATTTGTGCTTGTTTAAACTAGTGCGTTCACACTGACTGTGTGAATTTGGGATTTTTAAATGTAATTCTCAGGATTCTACAGCAAAACTGAACATGATCGCAATGAGGATTCCGGGAATACCATATTAAAATACCTTGTAAAAATTGTATCATGATCAATGGCCTCATTAAACTACTTGTTATTCAAATTAAATAGCAACTTGTTATTGTGTCTCAGTGGTTGGTATTGATCGTTTTAGTAGAGTTTCGCCATTCCTCAAATGGCAGCAACACTGAAGCGACTTCCTGGATGTGATTCTGACATTTGTTGCTCCTGTGCCCCAGCCCCAAAAACATACATGGAGGGGGAGGTGTTGTGTGAGATGTGGAAAGTGTGGTCTCTGCTTTGTGATCTGAATAACCCAGAGTGAGTTAGAGGCACCAGGAAGAGTCAGCACAGAGCTGTCACGCTGAGCTCACTGTGTGTGTGTGTGTGTGTGTGTGTGTGTGTGTGTGTGTGTGTGTGTGTGTGTGTGTGTGTGTGTGTGTGTGTGTGTGTGTGTGTGTGAGAGAGAGTTTTTGAGTCTATGTTAGTGTATTTACATGTGTGTGAGAGAGGGAGAGAGGAAGTGTACGTGTGTGTGTGTGTGTGTGTGTGTGTGTCTGTGTGTGTGTGAGAGAGAGAGAGGAAGTGTACGTGTGTGTGTGTGTGTGTGTTTGTACGTGTGTGTGTGTGTGTGTGAGTGTATATTTGTGTATTTCCGTGTGTGTGAGAGAGGGAGAGAGAGAGAGAGAGAGAGAGAGAGAGGGAGAGAGAGGGACGGAGGAGGAGTGTGTATGTTATTGTGCGTGTGTGTGGGGGGGGGTGTCAAATATTGAATTTGATTAATTGGATTTTAATTTGTTTCAATGAGTGAATATTGAATAGTGTTTCCATGCACATTTTAGCATTCAGTGTTGTCATAAAACCACAATTAACATTCAAAAAGCCAAAGTACACCTTTCAAACCCATCTCTCAGGTAAATAATGGCAGACAACTTGTTATAATCTGTGTTGTTCTCAACAGGTTTACTGAACGCACTAAATAAAATTGACGGCCTTTTCCCCCGCTCCCACCCCGGGACTCGCAGTGCTTCTGTGGCGTCAGGTTCTTTATGGATTGCGCTGTGTTGCTTTGCCTCATTCAAGAGGTTCACTGGCCTTCCAGCTTTTAGCTTCCAGGGTCAACTGGAGAAAAGGACAACCGTTTCAGGTGTGCTCATTGTTACTGCTAAATAATACTGAAAAGGTCTCAACCCCAAAACAACATCCAGAAAATGCATAGATCAAAAGCTGCCCGCCGCCAGTCAGACCAACCACTTACCGCCTCTTATTAAAGTACGAGTGGAACCCAACAACTAGTTTGCAGTTGTCGCCTAGCTGTCTAGTTCGTAGTGGTCTGAATGGAGGGGTGAGGCTTCTTCCCAAGTCGCATCTATCTTACTGTTTGGCCGTTATCCGGCAGTCTGGAAGCTCGTCCCGTCTGCCCAGTTGGGGGACAGTAAAGGGGCTTCTTAGGAGGCCATAAAGCTGCCAATTGCGCAGGATGGATGGACAGGGTCACCAGGCTGTGAGGGTGGCCCAGTGCCCCCCTGACAGTAATCACAGCAGATTGATGCTGCATGGGTACCGTCATCTGTGACAAAGACACACAACGGCTTTGAAAAAAAAAGAAAAGATATGGGTGTAAGATAGGGAAGAGACGCACACATACGCACACTGAAACACACTCGTACGGACACGCGTGCGCGCAAAAGGACGGACATGTGCATGCTTATGCACGCACCCACTCACGCTTGGCGACAAAGAGGAGAAGTGGATGCCGGACGTCCTGGGACAAGAGATGCCGCAGATACAGGCTCAATCGCGGAGCTAATGTCCCTGCCCTCAGGCCCCCAGAGAGGCACTCATCAAGCGATGGAGCAGGGACTCAAAAAGTGACTTGGAATGTTGCCAAAATTCACCGAAGATCAGAGTTTGGCCTTTATTTTTTAACAAAAAACGCTCGTGAAAAATGTTTAAAACGTTTTTTTTTATATGCTCAAGTGTCCCATCGAGGGTAAGGGGATATTGAGAATATTGCAACTGCTGCATATAAACATTGTATTCGTAATAGCTGATCCGAAAAAATAATATTGTGATTGAGAGACGTATAGTATTCAATCATATTGCGGTGTGTTCATACACCTTAAAGTGAATCCAGTGATTAGTTTCGAAACACATTATACATGTTAGAAAGTAAGTGCTGAAAACGTGAAAACCCTGTGAACGATGTCGTACTGAATTGTGGAGTTAGACCGTTAAACTGTTTCGAACCATTTTTGTGGTCGGGATATTTTGGGCGGGGCTGAATCATGAGTTGCTGACGTAGAGCGATAACACTTGGCATGGCCCCGACACCACCACTACATAAACACCAGGTTGGAAACAGAGCATCAGTGGTGATAAGCTAAGGCAACAGCTTGGAAGTTGGGATAAAACACTGAAGTAAAACACACATCAAAAATAACCGTTCAGCTGTTTTGACCGCGCAGGGTTTGGTTACGTTAGCATTAGCTGCATGCTAACAGGCCGCGGAGCCCCGACCTGGCCTGTGGAGGAGCCAGCAGGGGGCAGCGGAGAGCGGGGAGTCCCGCAGCCAGACAGTGGCGCTTTGACGTGAGCAACTGGACCACAACTAATTATATTTTTTCAGGATATTACAGTGATGATAATCCCTTGGCTTATTATCTAGTACTTTTTGGATTTGTTTATAGGGTAAGTACACAGGCTTGAGTGTAGTCACACCTGCCTGTGACCAGGTTGCTATGCAGTAAGACAGATGGGGAAAAAAAAAATCTTAGTATGCAATAAAAGCTCTGCAGCAGACGGGGACAACTGGCCCCAGATGCTCCAACTAACTTGCTTTTTGAAAGGCAGGTTTATGTCAGTTAAAATGCCTACATATTTAACATGTGCTACAGATGTAATGGCTTCACCATTAATTTAAATGCCAGGATTAACTGAATTATTGATCCTCACTGTAAAATACGTGCAAACTGTTTTGCTTACATTAAGGGGCGAGCATGAATCATTAGCCAGCCAATCCGACACCTCGCTCATTGCAGCTGTCGATTCGGCTGCAGCATGTTCTTGAGATCTTGCAAGGGGAAAAAAAATCACAGTATCATCGGAATACATTTGGATGCTAACATCTAGACCTTCTTGAGGGAGATCATAAATATATATATATATATGTATATTGTATATACTGAATAAGATTGGTCGTAAAATAGACCTTTGAGGGACCCCTACTGTACAACTAGCAGATGAGGAACACCTGTCGCCCACTCTTGTACATGTTTCCCTCTTAGTTAAGTAGCATTCCATCTAGGTCAGGGTGTTGAAAGATCAATTTGACTTAGAAAGTTTTGAAGATGAAACATGATGGTTAACTGTGTCAAATGCCTTCTTAAATAAATCGACTGGCTACGACAAAACCCACCTTGATCAAGATGGCTTTTTGATTTGTTCAACAAAAAAAGCAATTTGCCGTTTCTGTCGAATGATGCTTTCTGAAAGCACATTGCTTTGTGTGTAGAGTAAATACACCTTCATTTACAGTTGATGAGAGACTAGCTGATCACAAACTACCTTTACTGCAATTTTAGAAGTTAATGGAAGAATACTAATGGGTCTATAATTTAATGTGATAGTTCTTTCATCTGATTTTAGGACGGGGACTGCAGCCTTCCGGGAAGAAGGAAACTAGGAGTTTGTTGATCGATTTTGTTGATAGATTTATCAGATGCATCAAAGGCTTTCATAGTATAGATTTATAGTAATAAAAAAAAAAATTGCATCAATTTCAAAGACATCCTTAGACCCTTATAAACAATCAGGCGTTTTCATTACTCTAGATTCTGAGACATTTTCTATTCATTATTTGCAGGTTCAAGAACTCTTGAATCACTTTTGATTGTTCCTTTATTGCCCAATTTCGAACTGATTTACCCTCCTTCTTTGTATTTTTCTTCTTATTTTCCCCAAATTATTTTACTATTTCCCTTAAACTAGTTTGATAACATAGTCAGTTTTAGCCTGTTTCAGTTATTTTGCTCCTTAATTTCGCAAATCCTCAAATGTTCTCTTATCATGTGATCATTGAGCTGCCTTCAATGCCACTGTAAGCCTCTCCACTTCAATCACCTCCAAAGATGCTCATTTAACCACGGTAAATTATATTTTTCACGCAAATTGGGGACCTCTTTGCAAAATTCATTTTTAGTCTCACTGACTCCATGCCTTTTCTATGTCATCAGACTGCAGAACATCATTCCAGTCCAACTGCTTCTACCGATCCTCAAATGGACTGACCGAGATTTTGGGTATGGTCGTTCCCCTCATCCCGATTGACAGTTAAGATAGACTGGGAAAAGCAGGTAAAGGAAAGGGGTGGAAGGGTAAACCGTAGCTTCTCTTCCCCGGTCCCCGCATATCACAAAGCACCTTGATATCAAACTGGGCACTCAGGGAAATCGCGCGAGGACGCTGGATGAGATCCAGTTACCGACACAGGAAGTGGGGATAGTGGAAGTTCCTCCGACCATGCATGCAGATTAAATTATCCAGCCAGACCCAAATACTGCTGACGCATCCATACAGTGTATTGATTGAGTCGACCAAATCACTCCGTTACTGCTGAGATTCTATCAAAATCTTCCAATAGAAAGTTTGAGAAGATTATGGGTAACAAAGTTAAGGGCCACGACGAGAGATTTGATGAAAACTTCCGGGAGTCAAAAAAACCATCGCGGAGGTTTTTTTTTATTGAACATCAAAAAAAGCAAGCGAAATCGGAATTTGGCGAAAGAATACCATGTCAGGACACCACATACGGCGTATTGACATCGCGTTGTTTTGTTTATCGCTTCCTCGTTAACCCCGACCAGGGTCAGTGGAAATACCGGCTCATGTGACGCCCCCCCGACCGGCCCTCGCGGATCAAAACAGAACCGTCCGGGCCCCCAGACCCCGGGCTGCCGGATCGATCAGACGGATCAGAGGGAGGGGGGACGGCATGGCTGCTCGGTGGATCGCCAACAACATGTCTGCGCGCGACGACTGGGGATAGGGTGACGAGTTCACGTTTCACGGGGTCCGCGTCGGTTGCGCTTAATTACGCCGCGTCTCACGCGGTCGCCCAGGCTTCCGGCGTCCCTCCGTGTCGCGCCGGGTCTTATTAGATGATCCGCTCATTTCGGGGTTTTCAGCACGTCCGTGTGGGGGGATGCTGCCGTAAACGCAAATCTAATTTTCGTCGGTGAGGAACGCGGATGAACGGGCGCCGTCGTACAATAGACTGGAAATTACAGAAACGCCTCGCCGACGGGACCGCGCGGGTAGCGGCGACGAGAGCTTTTCGGGTGGGGACCGCGCACTTAATTTGATTGCAACGACGCTTTCGCTACGAGAGGGCGGGTGGCGAAAAAGAATAAAGAAAGAGCCACAACAGAGAAAATGCGTTTCTGGAAAGAGAAAGGAGGATGATTTCAAGTGAGAAAATACAGACACAGAGCGGAACCCGGGAGGAGGGGGAGGAGGAGGAGGGGGAGGAGGAACAGCGGGAGGGAAAGAAAAAAATGAGGGTGGGAGAGAAAGAGCGAGAGAGAGAGAGAGAGAGAGAGAGAGAGAGAGAGGCTGATTTGTGTCTCTCCAGCGTGCTCGCGTTACAGAAATGGCCCTCCAGGGCAACATGAAAAGCCTCTTGATTGTCGGGAGTGGTAACAGGAGGCCCCCCCACCCCCCTCGCTCCTTGCCCCGATAGATTTATTTACATTTCAGCGCCTGGACCCCCACTCCGAGAAAAAAACTGACTCGGAGGCATCCGAGCATCGATTTTTTTTTTTTTGTTGTTGATCGCGACATTTCTGCCCCGATCCCGGTCCCTTTGTTTCTCAGCGGCGATGACCTCATGTCCCCCACCGACGCTGTGACGTCACGGTGATAATCACGAGCGAAATTCAGAAAGCCAGGTCGGACAGTTGTTTTGGTGAATATCAGCAAGCTGTATTACGAGTTCACAATAAAACGGTATTTATGGTATACTATAGCCATTAATAATAGTCATTCAAATGGGATAATTTTAATGACTATTACACGTGTGTAGGACAGGAGGAGAACACTTTATCAATCCCTGGAGCACAATTCAGGAGAATGAGAAGTAGTGTGATAGTACTTCATATATACTGTACTGTATTTGTGTGGCTTTGTATGTGCTTCAGATGTGATCACATGAGACGGCTCCATTCTGCTTGCTGGCTTTATATCATAAATAATCATTCTATTTAGAAATAAAATGCGCATTTCATACACAGATGAAATTCAATGTTCTTTACATAAAATCCAGAAAAGGGAAAGAGCGTAGAAAAAGAAAATGATTTAAAAAAATAAAGTATAAAAGACATAAAATCATAAAAATTCACAGTTATTAGCAGCAATTAAATGTATAGGAAGAAGATAAAGTCTCTCGCCTGTATTTTAAAAGCAGCCGAAGTTGGGGCGGATCTAAGGTCTCCCTGCGATGTGCGACATAATAGCTGAATGCAGCTCCACCGTGTTTTGTTTAAATCCCAGGAACAGTGGACCTGAGGAGCCTCGTGGGTTAACAGCATGGAGGGCGAGTCAGAAAATGGATTTGGGCCCTAAATCTTGAAGTCATTCGAAGTCGGTTCTATGGCACAGCTGTAGCCGACGCAGGGACATAAGAAGCGGTGTAGTACTTTCAGCTTTCTTCGTTTTTGTTTGTTCTCTAGCAGCAGCATTCTGAATGAGCCGGAGATGCCTAAGTGCTTTTTTGGGGAAGGACTGAGAAAGGACCATTACAGTCTAACCTAGTCGAAATAAAAGCCTGAATTAGTTTTTCTAGGTCTTGTTTGGACATGTGTCGTCTTAGTCCTGCTATATTTTTAAGATGATAAAGGGCCGATTTTGTTATCGATTTGATGCGGGTGTCAACATCTCGATGTGAGTCAATGATGACACCAAGATGTTTGACTTGATCTTTGGACTTTATGCTGTGATGGGGTTGAAAACCTGATTGGAATTTATCTCAGAAACTATCTAATGTTAACTATTTGTTGCTAAGTTGCTGGTGGACGACTTTTCAGATGATTTTATCTATGATGGGTAGATTTGATGTGGTTCTGCAGTTGCTTGTTCCAGGAGCGTCCCGGCTACTCCTTTCTAGTCGAGGCTGAATAACTGCGGATTTCAAGGCCTTTGGAAAAATGCCTGATAGGAGCTGTTAGCTATTTGCTGTAAGTCTGTCGCCAGGCAGCTCTGGACATTTGCGGGGGGCTCGTCGGCAGCGTGCCAAGGCGTCGTAATGACGCTTGGCGGCTCAAGACCTTTCCTCAAGAGTTTTGTAGTCAATGTCATTAAACTGGGTCATGTTTACCGGGTTACTTTTATTTCAATGTCGTGGTGATACATTTTTGATTAATGTGGAACTACTTACAGTTTGTGTAATGTTTTCAATTTCATCCCTGAAAAAGAAGCAAACTCACTGCTCACTGTTTTTTCGGCTTTTACGCTCAGCTTTCGGGCGCTCTTTTTTCTGGATTTTTGAAAGGTGCCGCACCCTAGTCACCCTAACAGATGCAATTAAAATGATGCAAGAGATCATTAACAGAGGCTGAGGTTCGGTGGAGCCGTAGATGGGGGGTGACGTTAAAATTTGGGGTCGCTGATTCAGTAAGAATTGCCGCTCCATTATTCAAATCAAAACCAAGTTTCCGTACGGAACATGAGATCTAACGTGAGACGGAGGAGGTTTTCATCTGGTGGAATGGGGGGAGACGGAGGAGCGATACGGAGGATTGGTGCAGCCAAAGCTTTGCATCGTGGGGCCGCAGATGGTGGGAGGGAGGTGGAAACCTCCTTTGATTGCTGTTAGTGGGGTAGAGCGGCGTCACGGGCTGCCGGGCCTGAATCAGGCAGAGAGAGGGAGGGAGAGACCTCCTCCGCAAGGTCATCGTCCTGGGGCAGGACACAGGCTACAATGTCATGGGCTGTTTGGGGCTGATTCTGGCAGGGGGGGGGGGGGGCCTTCTTCGCAAGGTCGCCATCCCGGGGTGGGACACAGACTGTTGCGTCATGGGTTTGCTGAGCCGGAGTCCGACGGCAGGAGGGAGGGTGTGGCCATCTGGTGTTGTCCTTGAACCTTGCCACAGTTGGGTGGCAAATGGAGTAAAGTAGGTTAGAGGTGAACAATTCCTCTCCGGATCTATTACGACGAGGCCCATTCCCACTAAAGCGGTGTCCGCGCTCTCCCGAAACAGATTGAGATTGTCGATAAAGTTCACTTTATGTAATCCACAAGCAGTTGAAAGCCACGTGTTCAGTCCCAGTCGCCTGTTGAATTTATTTACTCTCCGTCCAATTGAGGACCGCTAACACTGAACGCCTCAACATTGAGGGGGCCTAGCATCTGTAGCAGTTCAACAAAGTCATGTTTTGGCATTTCCGACTGTTTCTTGGGAATATCATTTGCCCCTACATGCACAATAATTGTGTCCACAATTTCAAGGGCGGACAGGATTTCTGGAATTTAGTTTTTTTTCTGTCGTGTCACAGACCATTTTGATAGTCAACAGTATATTTTGGTATTCCTCTTATCACCAACTCTGATATATTTTACAACGAAATTGCTCACAATTAATGTTCTACTCCCTCAGTCTGGCATACAAGATTATTGACCAGCAATTTGGACTAGAAAGATCCACTGTGGAATTTGATTAATTCTGAAATGTTTTGAATTTAGTGTCCATACAATATAAATGGGAAATTGCCATTTTGTTGAGCTCTTCTATCTGACCCACAAGAGGATTCGGAGGGAGCAAGGATATGGACGGCCAGCTCTGCACGTCCAGACAGCTTTCAGTCTTAAGTGGAGGAGTGGCAGCCTCTCTCCCATTTAGGATAGTGGGCTATTTAGCCTGACGGCCATTAAATATGAATTAAAAACCACACAGGCCTCTTTGCCTTCTGAAATGTCATTACATATCTTTATGGCAGCCGATTGTTGAATAAGCAGTTTGCAGGACTCCCCTGAGGCACAGGCTGTGGACGGGAATGGAGTGGACAGGGGGATGGAGGGATGGAGGTGGGGGGACGGTGGAACAGAGGGATGGTGCAAATGATGGCAGGAGTTGAGCGATAGAGGGAGGCAACAGAGAGCAGATGGGCGCAGGAGCAAGGAGGGGTGGACCGCGTGAAGCCAAATTGGGGAGGGGGACGTTAACGGATGGGTCAATGGACGGATAGAGGGAAGGATGCCTGGATGGACATATGGGTGGATGGATGAACGGATGGATCAATCGTTGAATCAATCAGTCAAACTTTTTTTTTATAGCACCTTTCAAACAAATCGAATGCTATGCGATGGATTTCGAGACTAATGCACGCCAAAACGACCAAAAACAACCAAAAACACCCCAAGAAAGGTTAGTTGAATAGGAAAACAATAAAAGTGAGTAGTTAAGATTAACATAAGTATAAATTCTTAAACCCATAAACGTATAAAACACTCCATAAAGGCCAGACTGAAATGATGGGTTCTTAGTTTGTGTTTAAAAATATCAATATTTTCAGCTCCGCTCAGACCCTCTGGAAGTCTGTTCCAGCGGCTTGGTGTGTAGGAGCTGGAGGCAGCTTCACCACAGGTTTTTGATCTGCTTTGTGTCACGGCTACAAGGGAAGAAGAGGAGGATCTGAGGAGCCTCCCTGGTTCATAAACTGACAGCATTTCTGAGAGGTCGTCCTGTGCAAGGCCATGTAGGGCCGTATCAAAGAATAAAATAATTTAAAAAAATCGATGCAAAAAAATAACAGGTAACCGTATCTGATGAGACTGAGAAAAGGCCGTAATGTGTTTCTCTTCCTTTTGGTCTTAGTCAGCGGTCTTGGATGGATGGATGGTGGACAGACAGGTGGATGGATGGATGATGGATGGACAGATGGCTGGATGAATGGATATATGCATGGATGAATGAAGGACAGATGGGCGGTTGAAGGTGGATTGACAGATGGACGGAGGGATGAATGGATGGATGGATGGATGGATAGATGGACAGATGGATCAATGGATGCAGGAATAGATAGGTGAATTGACAGATGAATGGATGGATGGATATAGGGATGGATGGATGGATGGATGGATGGATGGGCCAATGGATGGATGGGCCAATAGATGGATGGATGGATGGATGGATAGATGGACAGATGGATCAATGGATGCAGGAATAGATAGGTGGATTGACAGATGAATGGATGGATGGATGGAGGGATGGATGGAGGGATGGATGGATGGTCTGATGGACGCAGGACTGAGAGGAGGGGTTGGGGGACTGTAGCACATTAGAGTGGAAGGACACGAGGCAGCCGGTTGGAAAAGTAGAGAGAGAGAGAGAGAGAGAGAGAGAGAGAGAGAGAGAGACCCACCGGCAGGCCCGCTTGTAGGGATGGAGGCCTAATAGCAGCTAAAATGGAATCTATATTACAGACCCTAACTGAGTGGAACACTTCAGGGGCTGGGCCACAAGAGTAGCAAATAATAGTGCTGGCCTGAAGTAGGTGCTTGAGTTTCTCCACAACAGACGGAGGGAGACATGCAGCAGGGGGGCTGGGGGGGTCGGATTGAATGGGAAGAGGAGTACTTTCAGAGAGATACTGGGATTCTTAGTGTGTTTGGGGTTGTCAGCGACGACTGAGAAGGTCAGTGTGTACCCGGTTAGTGATTTTATAATACGGTGTGCATCCTATACAGGACAGGATGCTCAATTACTAAACCAGCATTGAAGGTGCACTTTCAATTTGTGTGGCCGAGATGAAATTTTTTTTATATATATATATATATATATATATATATATATATATATATATATATATATATATATATATATATATATATTATCAATAACATTGGTACATTCATCAAAAATAGATAGACAACTAATTTTGCTACATTCTTAATGTCCCCTTTGTTGTCCTAATACTACTGTTTTGATTTAAAAAAATAAAAAAATAAAAAAATAAAAGAACACACA
This sequence comes from Zeus faber, assembly GCF_960531495.2. Classification (NCBI taxonomy): domain Eukaryota; kingdom Metazoa; phylum Chordata; class Actinopteri; order Zeiformes; family Zeidae; genus Zeus; species Zeus faber. The sequence continues at coordinate 8,566,359 of NC_137195.1, forward strand.
TATTCAGTATATTGATACCTGTCTGACAATGGACATTTAATGAGGTTTTTTTTAACAAGCAGCACGAGAACACTCCAGATTGTCAAGAGGTTCAACAAACCTCGGGCAATGAAGGAAATACAAACCTCCTGTATTCCTTTCTATAAGGCTGCATTATTCTTTTTTTTCCCCTGACAACCTTTCGCCTCCTGTCAGCCCCTTGCAAGGTGAACCTGTATGATCCGGCTCCAACAAAAGCACGGTCTCGTGCGGTCCTGTGGCCTTTGTTATTGCCGAGCGCACCATCGCCGTTTTCAAGACCACTTTCTAATTTGCCTCCTTTTTTTTTTCCTGGTGGAGCTTAATTTTTTGTCAGAGATATATATACTCATTACTGCCTGTACAGCTCCGTGGAAGTTGCCGAAATAGAGTGTTTGCGCGCGGCAAATTGTCACTTGTCAGAAAAGGATTTAAGGGAAAAACACATGTTTGAGGTCAAGCTGTTTCACGGGGATATGATTTAGCTTGCGAGAGGGGTCTATTGTCGGCCCCGTTCTATACATGAAAATGACAGAAAAAAAGTGTTTTATTTTGCTTATTATGTCTTTCTTTATACAAAACAGAACATTCTCGGGGGGGGGGGGGAATTGGGGGAGAAATTGGTATTAAATTAATCTAGCCACAGCAATTGTATGAATGGAAGTGCGGATGGAGCAAAAGGACAGAGCAATGAATAATTTGATGAAGAAGTAAACAGATGGAGAGGCAGACAGCGTGCCAGAGACAGGCACTCATTGATTGCTGCCCTATTGGCGAACAGATCGGTCAATAGATTGCTCAATCCAAAGCATTATCCTCCGCTATCAGAACCTTCCATACGTTCCGCCAACGAGAGCCGATTATACATTCGGGTCTATATGTGCCGGGATATAGCCGGCGTGAGTCCGGGTCTGTTCGCCGGGTTTCTCTCCGAAGCTTGAGCAAATTCTTTCCTATTCAGCCTCTTCCCTCCCAGCGGGCCGCTGCCTCCGCTGCTCAACTGCACGGCCGGAGTCGCTCGAAGTCTGCACAGAAGTGCACAGCATCACTTGCTCCAGCCCTCCTCTGTATTGGCCTATTTTGTGTGTGTGTGTGTGTGTGTGTGTGTGTGTGTGTGTGTGTGTGTGTGTGTGTGTGTGTGTGTGTGTGTGTGTGTGTGTGTGTGTGTGTGTGTGTGTGTGTCGGTGACTGTGTCTATGTGTGTGTGTGTGTGCGCGTGCGCCGTGTGTGCATGTGCATACGCGTGAGCCCGCATGTGTGTGTGTCTGTGTGTGTGTGTGTGTGTGTGTGTGTGTGTGTGTGTGTGCGCGCGCTCTTGTTTCTGTCAGTCCACTTAAGGCCCTTTGGTTTCCAAGGAGGCCATTGTATTTCCTCCATTGCCTAGCAACTATCACCAAGGCCAGCACTTCATTGTTGCGGAGGCTGAGCACCTGAATTGCCTGTTTCTACTTTTCAAAATTGTACTGTAATTTCACAAAGTGGTGTTTCAGCATTAGAGAGACGGGCGCGCTCCAAATTGTAGCAGTATGAAAATTGGGGGAGCTTCATTTGGTGATTTACATCATGAGACGTACTGTATGCATTTGCAACCGCACACAAAACAGATGATCACAGCATCGTTCATTCAAGTGGCACAGAACCATTTATAATGTTTTCAACATATGTTATCCTTGTGTTTGGATTTGTGTCTAAGCGCGCGTGTGTGTGTGTGTCTAAGCGTGTGTGTGTGTGTGTGTGTGTGTGTGTGTGTGTGTGTGTGTGTGAATCTGAGAGAGACCCTGAGCGAATCAAATAATCAAAACAGATATACAGACGCCTGCAATGACTTGTGTATTGTTGTGTGTGTATATATATATATATATATATATATATATATATATATATATATATATATATATATATATATATACAGTATATGCGAATATATAGATCTATGTTCATTGGTTTGTACTTCATTAAAAATTTATATTTTAGCAAGAGAAATTCATCAACCACGAGAGAACAGGGGAGACAGGCGAACAGCAAGAAAAAGAGAAACAGACAATAAAACAGAAATAAATAGAGGGGGAAAAAGAGAAAAACGCAAAATGAAAGAACATGTGGTGGGAGGGACTTTTATCTTGAAAGGGTAGTGGTCTAGGTTTTTTTTTTTTTGGTTTTTTTTTCCAGTGACGTCACTTTTACACAATTTCCTTGAATAGTACCTGTGTGCATGGGGGCTGTCTGTCTGTCAGTTCTGGCTAAAAACAAAACCCATGCCAGCAAAAAACATATCTGTCAGTGCTCTCCCTTGGCCAATGGACACAGGCAGCGCCCTGGGTTTCCTCTAAGACCAACGGCGACAATCATTTCTCTTATCGCAAGGTGTATTGGAAGGGGGGGCCCTAATCTCTCCACTAACCCGAAACCTTTTTGTTTCTTTTTTAGGGTTTAGCGGCGTTTCGGCGACCTTACAGGCGTTTTCACGTCTCCTTTTGAAAATTTTCATTGATTTGAAGATTCTTGAAAAAAAAAAAAAAGTCTTTTTTTCTTCCACCTTTGTGCGCCTTCAATTGAAGTCCTTGTGGATGACCCCAGGTGCCACAGTTTCAGAGATGGTAAGTACCAGGCATCATAGTCGATGGTGTATAGGGTGATTGTATTAAATGCGTACAGTTTATTACTAAGCCATTTATTTGAAAGGCTTTAGATGTTTTTATTTTGATGTGTAATACAATAAAATGACCTCACATCATCAGTACTTATCTGCCCCTGTTTATTCACTGTTTATTATATCAATTCCATGCGTGAAATGTAAATGTCTCGTGTGTCTGCTCGCTTTCTGACTGATTTTCCGTTGTGCCCCTGAAAATGTTTCTTACAGCTTTACTGAATAGTGTTATGATAATGTGACGTTCAATTAAATCCCATAGAATTCTGATATTTATGAATGCATTAAAAAACTAACGAACTAACTAACCAACCAACCAACTAACCAACTTACTAACTAACTAACTAACCAAACTATCCACTATCCACCTGGTTAGTAAAACACACACAAAATGATCACACACACACACACACACACACACACACTGGGCCACACATCAAATTGTGACAGTAAAACACCTGGTGCTGCGTGCAGCGCTGCCCCCTTTGTGACGTAGAATTGATCAAAAACTCTTGTTTCCTCTCGCTGTCTTAACCTTACAAGTGTCCAAAGGAGATGGGATCTGAACGCATGCGTGCGGATTCATCATTATTTCAAAGGTAATTTATTTCACCCTTCCAACTAAATTTGTCCCCGATAAAAACCCCTCACCGTTGTTTCCGTTTTCTGTTTGTTTATTTATTTATTTATTTATTTATTATTATTATTATTATTATTATTATTATTATTTTTATTTATTTTATTTTTTTATTTTATGACATATCTTTTGAGGGTGGTGCTCAAACCCTGTCAAAACAGCCCCGTCTTGTGATTTGAGGGAAATAAACCCTCGTTGGAATTCAGGTTTTTCCGTAGCGGGGGACAGGAAGGCGAGCTGCTCCGTCAAGACACGGCGACGCGGCAATCAAAGAAATCAAAGGAACGGGCCTCAAATGTGATATATATTTTTTTTTTTATGAAAAATAACCGTTCGCTTTTAACTGTTACTTAAATTGACTGAGGCTTTATTTTCAACCGGGCGCGACCTCTGACCCCCGTTGGTCCAAACATTGCGCGAAAAGGGGTTGAAGAATACATGGACGGGCTGTGCGTCACGGTACAAACTGGACTCATTCACAGAAACAACGACTCCACACTCGTCATCAATAGCTGTGGCGCAGTGGAAAACCAGAGTGTGCTACGGGCCACAGTGAGGGTTGCACGTGCCCGTTAAAACGCTTTTCCTCCGACATGATTCAGGTGCCTCAATATCGCAGTCTCCTTCATGCGGCGTTATTATAAGTCCGTCCACTTGCTAAAGGAAAGGGCAGTGTGCCAGCGAAAGGCGGACGTCTTCACCCCTCAAGATGAGACCCAAATGCAGAGAGAGGAGTCGCGGTATTATCCCACCGCTGATGGTATTCACGCTAATGCAGAATCTTCAGGGCTCCAAGCCATGTGAGATTGTGTGTGTGTGTGTGTGTGTGTGTGTGTGTGTGTGTGCGTGTGTGTGGAGGGGGGGGGGCGGTGGGGGTGGGGGCATAAATCGATCTCAAAAGCTCAAGGCTAGAAAGGCTTTATTTTCTTTATATTTGTGGCGAGATTATTATTTGCCCATAAAATGATACATAAAAATTGACCATTTCTCATGAAGCCATGAATATTTACTGGCCCCTGGGTTGATTTCCAATAATTCATTGCCTGTAATATCCCTTGTGGGAGCAACAGAAAATCCTTATGGGGATCAATATTCTCTGTTCTGTGCATTTGAGCAAGTGGGGGGTGGGTGTTGTTCGACCAGCATTCCTTTGTATTTGACGCTCCGAATGTATAATATATTTAATATTATAAATTTCTTACATGTATATATTTCTCGCAGTCTTAGAAATACTTCCGGACAACGGCACCAGCTTAAATTGTACGTGCGGTTATTCGTCTGAGAGGTGATTTGAGTTTGTATGAATTCAAAAGTTGGAGGAGAAAATATATCTGTATTATTAAATCTGATGTGATTCGTGCCAAACTCATGCTCATGCCGTGAAAGCACCGCACGCGCCGAAGACACTCAGGCCCCCCACGACCTTCGCCGGCAGTTGAATCAAAGTGCCGCTAAATTTGGAAAAGCCGATTCGTGAGCTGATTCTAATAAGGGGAAAAATGCAATAAGCGGGGGAAGCAAAGGCAGAGCCCTCCGCCGCGGTGCCTTGCTGGGTGGGTGGGGGTGGTGGTGGTGGGGGGGGGGGGTGTCACAGTTCTGTACTTGCTGGTCACTGTGCCAAACTGTGGAACTCACAGTGTGTCTGCGCAGATAACCTCCCCACACCCCACCTCATCTCTTTGGCCTCGTCCTTCCCTTGAAGCATCAGGGACCTTAAAGGCCCCAAATCCCCTCCCCCCTAAAGTGACTATAAAAATGTTGTTCTGAGACATTAAAAGTGTAATATAAAGCTTTGGTGCAAGTTCGACAAAATACATTTTTGAAAAAACAATATAACAAATATTATATTATATTATTATAACTAATAATAATAATAACAAATGTAAAAAAAATTTAAAGATGGTAAATTAATTTCTCTACAATTTGGCTATTGCGTGGTAAAGAAATGATGAAGTTGGCAAAATGTCCATGTAATGTCATGTTAACGTCTTGGCCAAAATAGGCCCCGTATCGTCTCCTTCATTTTCCTGAATAAAGGCTTCATTTGGAATATGATGATCAACAGGCTGAGCAGCGTGGCGCCTGCAACCTGCCCTGCGACCGCTTCTCCCTGCGGATGGCCCCGGCGCTTGCGACGCCGCGTCCCTCCCGTCTCAATCTCTGACGCGCCAGAGGCTCCAATGGAGAGGCTCCTCCGACCTTCAACCCAGGAGTTGAAGTGTCGTCGCTCTGTCACGTTTGTCCCCGCACGCTGGGCCCTGAGAGGGACCCCCCCCCCCCCCCGGGTAGTGGGGGGGGGGGGGGGGGGGGCTTTTGTGAGGCGCTCCGTCGGCCCCCACCTTCCCCCACTCTCTCTCACCCCCTCTCTTTCGCTCTCTCTCTCTCTCTCTCTCCCTCTCTCTCCACCAGGAGAAGATTTGTATCATGGATTAGCTCAAGGAGGCCACCTTGAGCATGTCTTGTATCTTAGCAACGGGGAGATAAGGAGTGGGCACCGCTGACAGATTGATTCACACCAGATAAGTATGGTCTAAACCGGGGAGAGCGTCACTTTGTTTATGAGCAAGCGCCTTAATGACATTATCATCACACTACTTCCTCTTCTTCATCTTCTTCTTCTACTTCTTCTTCTTCTTCTTCTTCATGAAATCTAATGAAAACATTTTATTTTAATGTCACAGTCGAGGAGCGTGAGCGCTAGAAGGAAACGTCGCAGCCCGGCGAGGAGACCTCCGGCAGCGTGGAAGACTAGTGATTTTGTTGTTTCGTAGATAAACTGACAACAAGTCACCGTCTCCCTCACTGCTCTGGGGCAAGAGCAACATTTTGACTTTGGTGAGTTTCCAGGGAGACGTCGTCAAATCGAGGTTTCCAGAGGAATTGGCCCTTTTTTTTTTCCCTTCTTCTTCTTCTTCTTCTTTTTTTTTAATCAGAGAAAACTGTCTTGGCTGCCAGCGCCATTGGATTTGCAGTGCGACAAAAAAAAACAAAAAAAAAACCATTATGAAATGAGTTAAAACCAAGTGATGTGTATACTTAAAAATCTCAACTACTTTTTGTAATATCAAATCATATATCCTTGTTTTTCAGTGTTGAGGGGAGATTTTGAGATGAGAAACCATGTTGCCAATTCTCCTGCTGCTTTTTTTATTTTCACTTTTTGACCCTATCGATCATATCTGATCACAGATGCTTCACTGTGTTATGTGGCTTCGCTGACTCGCTGATCGACTTTTGTTGTAGCAGTCCAACCACGGCGTTCCAAAACGGCCGCATCCTTTCGATGTTCTTGTCATAAACCTGTCCTCCTTTAGGTGTGACTCCATCCTGTCCCCCAAAAGCTGCGAGGGGCCCTGGACGGGAATTCCGTTTGAAATAGGCGGAGGCGGCCGGTTGGTGTAAATGTTTACGGGGTCACGTTTCCTCACTCTGAAGTCAACCGTTGAGAATACGCTTTTTTTTTTTTCCGTTGATCACTGAGGAGAAGTCAGTCAAACTGTCCCTTTGGATAAATTTGGGGTTAATCTTCCCAACCTGCCCTTGTTCTCTAACAGCTCCAATATATTCCTGACACCGTACTTAAGAATATTGAACCGCGGGTGATGGAAACCTCCATTGACCCGAGCGTCGGCGTTGAGGTTGATATCGAGCCGCGCACTTCGCCGACCCCCGCTCTCGTCCGATCGGACTTCGCGATTCATTTCATTTCGGCCCCCGACCTTTGGCCCCGCGAGAAATAAATCAGGCGAAACGGCAAAAAAAAAAAAGTCTCTCGACAAATGTCCCCACGGCGGCGCACTCGAATAAAGAACCGGGCAAACAAACGACACACAAAACAAGTCGCTTTTTTTCGAAACCCTTTTAATGGTTCGGATTCCATCCCGGTACATCTGATACAAACTGGGTTTTACTGGGGCGGGAGCAGGGCCTTGGTCTGCTCCAACGTCTGCTTGAAGACCTGCTCCATCTTGGCCTGGAAGGTGTCGGCCAGGGGCTTGACCTGGGCGTGGAGGGTGTCGGCCAGGGGCGTGAGCTGGGCCTGGAGGTTCTCCGTCAGGGGCTTCATCTGCTCCTCGATGTTGCCGATGAAGGGCCTCAGCTGCTCCGTCAGCTTCCCGGCCTCGTCCTGGATCCTCCGCACCAGGGGCAGGATCTCCGCTCTGCCGCCCTCCATGTAAGTCCTGTGTTTTTGGGGGGGACAGAGGGTCAGGCGGGTACGTGGCGACGTGTCAGCCGAGCAAAGAGCCTTTACCTTGTCTACTGTGGCGAAAAAGAAACTTTTGAATAAAGGAAGAAAAAAAGGCCTTGACAAGTATCTCTTTGTCTTTCTTAATCTAAGTTTGCATGTGACCGCGGTTTAAGTTTTACGGTCGGTCGGTGCAAGAAAATAGAAATTAAAAATAATTCCTGGTGTCAAAGTGTAAGATAGGTTGAATATCATCTTGTTTGCTGTGCATTCACACCCTTCTCACCTCTGTGTGACCTTGTCAAAGGTGAGAATGTAGATTAAGGATATATCTTGGAGGCTGTAAAGTCTGGGCGTGGTTGGGTGACACAGCCCTTTCACCAGTACAGTGGATCGTTCCTGTCACCGTGCGTCTCTCTCTCTCTCCGGGTGTTAGAGTCACGGTGGAGGTCGGGGATTGGGTTCGAGACTGAAAATAAACAAAACTCACTGGGCCTGGTTGGTCAGCTCGCTGGCCTTCACCCGCTCCACCATGTCCTGGGCGCTGGTGCTGATGGTGGCCGACATGTCCTGGATCAGCTTGGTGATCCTCTCTATCTCGGAGGGAACGTCGCGTTTCACCACCGCGGACTCAGCGCCTGCCCAAAACGGTTCGGACTCTTTAGTCAAAAAAACCCGGACGTGAACTACAACTTGCATTAACCGAAGCTGAGATTTAGGATAATTATGAGATCAATAAGAAGGAGAAGAAATAAAAGTCACTCATATCTTCCTTGCCGACAGGTATTTTGGCCTTTTAAGACCAAACACACGCACACAGACACACACACACACACACACACACACGCACGAAGACACACACACACACACACTCTCCCAGATTGTTAATATTTAGTACCAATTATTTAATTCTACATTATCTTTAAATGAACTGGTCATTTTTAATATTTATTACCAGATGCAGATATGTCTTACCGATAGCCAGCACGACGAGGAGGGCGGCAACAAGGGAGAACTTCATGGCTGCAGAAGTAAAGATGCAGAAGGTTAAAAACAAACAAAAATACATTTTTGGAAGATTCTCAGGCAAATGTGTTCGATGTGTGGTCAATTCCATTCCAGGACTGAGGATGTTTCATTATTACCAACCTACATGAAATAGTGAGAAAACTTAGATGGCGGTTTTGGAAATAGTGATACTGTAAGTCTACAGTCCAATTATATCAACTTTTAAAAACAACTTTCCTATGACAGTAAAAGACTAGATCTGCATACTAACAGCAAGAGTGCTGGAACATTCCCACTAGTAGACAAGACACGAAGAAGGCCAAGGTGGGAGACTCACCTGAGCTTGTGGAGATCCTGGACCGAATGGTACCTTTCACCACGGAGCCAAGCAGCTTTTATAGTCGTGGAGGAAAAGTAAATCATCGCTAATCACAGTTTGATTAGTCACCACAAAAGATGGGACTTCACAAGGAAACAGAGGGCATTGTGTTGGCTGCACCTTGATGCTGTCACAAGGAAGGCACAAAGTCCATTGTGTGTGTGTGTGTGTGTGTGTGTGTGTGTGTGCGTGCTTGAGTATTATTATTCGTATTTAAAAACAATTAATGCGATCAACTCCATAACAGAGATACTCTGACACTAACTAATAATAAATATACAGTACAGTATGTCTCATAATAATAATAATAATAATAATAATAATATGCTTTATTTAAATAGCACAGTTCATACATGTTTCACATAAAAAAATTGGATAATGGATGTTTTCACTAAAATAGGAAAACAACAAATGAAAACTATTGCTAAAAATGCTTTCAATTCAGCAGACAATAGTGCACAGAATTTAAAAACACTCGATGCATACATGATGCAAGATAATGCAAGGAAAAGAATGAATTAAATGGAAAAGGTATACAATAGTGCTGCTAATTATACAGTATGCAAGCTTCAGCACTCCACAAGCCTGATGACATTTACAAGATTATACTGAAAAATGTCATGTTTTTTACAGTCATGGAAACTATGAACTCTGTTTTTTAGATGCCGGCCCCTGAAAAATGTCATCTGATTGGGCAGATAAAACCCATAATGACGTTATCCTTTCAGCATTACCTCACATGCACATTCTGTGGTGGGCTGCACCTGAAAGACCAGACCTGATAAACTCATCCCAGCAGATAGCAGATGGACCTTAATGCCTCCACCCGTTATACGTTGTAGTGGATGTTAAACTGGTCTGTCAACCAAAAAAAGGCTTTTGCACACCTTCTATCTATTAAAAGGTGTGTAAGAAAAGAAAAATGTGATGATTTGAAGAAGGCCTGTATGTATGTATATATATATATATATATATATATATATATATATATATATATATATGTATGCATTTAGTTATTTATTTATTTATATATACAGGCCTACTTCAAATTACACATTTTTCTTTTATTTATATACATATATAAACAGTCCTACTTCAAATCATCACATTTTTCTTATATATATATATATATATATATATATATATATACTTTATGAACCATGGCAATGATATAGTAGCTGTATAATGCTGTCACTATGTAGAGAAGGTTTGACTCAGATGGTTCTCATGCATCTGCTGATATACTGTACCCCTTCATCTGAAAACGTATTAAATATTCTGAATATATTTCTGTTTGCAGGTAATTCTATGCAGTTGACCGCTAGCTGTTGTATTTCGAGGGTCTACATCAACAAAGCAATGTTGCTATTTAAATACATTTTAGTGCCTAAAAAAATGTTGATGTTATGTAAATTTGTGGGGAACCATCGTTGAGGGGATGGTAGCTCAGGCGGTAGAGCTGGTGGTCTAGTAATCTAAAGGTTGCTGGTCCGATCCCAGGCTCCTCCTGCTAGCATGCTGTAGTGTCCTTGAGCAAGACATTTAACCCCTAATTGCTCCTGATGGCTGCGTCCGTCGGTGATTGAACAATTGTAAGTCGCTTTGGATAAAAGCGTCTGCTAAATGAAATGTAATGTAATGTAATTGAGGATAAGCTGTTGGCGCAGGACTACATGTGAGTTTGATGCTCATTTTGATGAGGAAATTCTAGTTCTTTGTAGGTATATGAATGATGAATTTTTTTTTTTTTTTTTTAATCTTCGGTGAACTGATTATCTCCCAGTATCAGGACAGAGCGTCCCTCCATTGAACTATAGTGAACCCCAAACGTAACACGTCTCATGTGTCCTCTGAGCCCAGGAGCAGGAGGCCGATAACCTGTCAACGCCCATTCTCCCTGATAAGTCGAAGCACCGTCTCGTTTTGTGCAATCTTTCATTTGAATCCAACAGAAATAAAATAAACTATTCATATTGATTTAATGCTTTGGAGGGGCAAAATGTAGATGGGTCAAACATGGAGCCTTTGTCATTTACTGTGACTTATTCCCCTTTCTACTCTTTGTATCTGTCGTTGTCTTGTATTGTTTTTTGATTGGCCTCTTTTTAGATGAGTCTTGAATTAAAGTTGAATAAGCAAAGTAGTGACTCATAATAGGCTCATAAATCAGCCAAAAATGTAGATGAAAAGTCGAAAGACTCTAAGGTCAGCATCTACAGTGGCCGTGCACTTTTTATCACTTAGGATGTGAACACGTTGCACACTATCTCGTTTCATAAAAAGAGATAGTGTGCAACAGACACTGGCAAGAGGAAAACACGTTTTTGTCTTGTCTTTGTCTCGGTTACTGCTTGATTTATAGTCGAAATACTAAAGCTGATGGACGATCGCTTGGCTGCAAAAACGAATACGGCAAAACGTAGAGGTGTTGTCTTACTTAGGAATTGTATTCGTTTTCCCAAGCTTCCAAAGTTTTAGTGTGTTCATTTATACTGCTGCAGAAGACCACACGCGCATACAGAACCTGAAATATCATTATTTCAATTATTCATTCGACCTTTTTTTTTCCCCCTCACTGCAAATTACCACAGATATGCGCTGCTTGATATGTTACATCAACCAAACGTCACCGTTTTTAACTGTCACTTCAATGCACATTACGACCACAGGAGGGCAGTACCCGTCCCTAAATCGTAAAAGGGACGTCCCTTTGTAAAAAATAATCGATTTTTACGATCGATATGGCGGATTTTATATTACCACAAAAGAAATGATATATATATATATATATATATATATATATATATATATATAAAAACAAGAGCAGGAATGCGGAATATTTAATAGATATTTAAATATATATTACCTTTATATTTATTCATCTTTTTTTCTTGAAATACCTTTACATTTAAGCGAAATACTTGTTTGATTTATTGCGAAATAATAGCACAACCATCGGAAGAGCAAGGGGCGAAAATCGCCGTTTTCAGAAACCTTCGGTCCTTCAACACAACTATATCCGAGACCGTTTGAATGACGTTCTTCATGAAAACGCAGAAGTGCTGAGGTGTTTGACCGTTGGGTCTCGGCCAAACACGACGGGAATGTGGAAAATAAAATGTTTTTTTTATTTGCCATCAAATTATATCCATACAATTAAGTAAGACGCGGTTATGGGAGATGTCCATGAGTGTAAATATCTCACACATATTAAATTGCCATTAATTTATTTATGTTGGGGTTTTTTTTGTTTTGTTTCTTTTTCTCCTGCCGGTGCAAAATACTGACTTTCCTACAAACTGGCAACCCAGCCCGTTTCCGCTTCCGTTCTTTGAGCGTCATTGGGCCGCGCACACACACACAGAGACAGACAACATGGCGGACGTGCTGGACCTACACGAAGCGGGAGGCGAGGACTTTCCTATGGACGAAGATGGTGATGGTAAAATTTATTGATTGCGGGTTGCGAATTAGTACGGCTTTTAGATACGACTTTCGGCATCGGCCTGTGGAAATAGCGCAGCCTTCGCCGGGCGGGGGCGGGTGCGGGGTCCCCCCGAAACACGGGGAGTGCGTGGCGGGCCTAACAAATGCTACCGTACGGGGCTGCTACATGGACGTTAGCTCCCATATGGAAAACACGTTTGAATGGGGAGTAGCATGCTAGCCAGCTAGCACGCTCGTCCCTGTTCAAAGATGTTCGCCGCTTAGCAGCTAACTCCCGGTGCTCATGTTTGTTACCTCGAACTGGATGAATCAACATGTAGTTGCATATCATTTGGAAGAATTGGAGCGACTAGCGACGTTTCTTGGTAATTACACGCACTTTGGGATTGGAAGTCGGATAAACCGGCGCACACGTAAATCCATCAACATGATTTACAGATGATTTACTTGCAATTTGCCACCTTGAAACTGCATCCTTCTTTTTTGTGTGACCAGAGAGTAGGTAATAATTCTATGTGACAAGATGGGAAGCCACTTGGTCTCCCTGTCAAAAGTTGCTGCTGCAACCCAGACCTAACTCGCCACCATTTGTATTTCAGAGACAGCGCGCTTTCCAAAAACAAAGATATCCCAGGAAATCGCTGCTCACACGTAACTGTGGTGGTACAGGGACCAGGATCCCAGTAAAGAAAGCATGGCTGTTAGGTGTGATTTATCTAACTCATGTTTCATGTTTCCCTCCCTCCAGAGAGCATCCACAAGTTGAAAGAGAAGGCGAAGAAGAGGAAAGGGCGAGGCTTCGGCTCAGGTAAGTTTAACACGGCGCATGGATCAGTCCTTTGTATTGTTCTGTCCTGTAGAGGTGCTCATTTAGCGCTGGAAGGTGATACGATGCATGCAATGTCTGTAGATGTCTATCTTATGGGCATAATGAATATTCACTGAAGTTCATTCATTTCTGTATCTTTACTGGTGCGTCACATGTCGCTGCCGGCCTGTTTACTTTTGTTGGCCTTCTTGTCGTCGGACAACATTAATGTTAGCCAGCTGCGTTTCTAGTCGGTTGGACTGGAGACTAACCTGCTTTATCTGCTCTGCCTGGCGCACTTGGTCGGTGACTTGCACCAGCATTGAGTTGGGCACGTGCTGGAACTACCAGGAGAGCTCTTTGCTCTGTTATGCCCGCTACAAGGCGATCTCTGATATGCTCATCCCCTTTCGTGGAAACAGCATAGTCTTTTCTGCCATGATTTAAAAGGAACTGAATAACTTTTCAGCCTCGGTCCCCATGGCATGAATCGCCAAACTCGATTGAATCTCCACGTCGCCTTTATCAAGCTTCCTAGCCAGCCTGAAGTGCGAAGCGCTTTCTTTCCATTCCGGCCACTCCGCAGGGCAGTCAAACTTGAATTCACTCGGTGGGTTCAACTTCAGCATGGCCGCTCACTGCACAGATAGACTACTCTGACACCATGTAATGTCTGTAGATGTGTATCTTACCAACATCATGAATATGCACTTAACAGAATGAGCAGACACCGTGAGTTCGTTCATTTGTCTTTACTGTTGTGTCACACGTATGTTCTCCAACTCTTCCACAGATGTTAGACACGCGCACTTACATTGTCCAAGATAATACAGTGAACAACTTCCACTCTTTACAATATATGCATCATTTCTGTGTTAAATATGTAGTCGTCATTATGCATATTGCATAGATTCGCTCTTGGTTTTTTTACCTTCATATTCATGGCAACCTATTTTAGACACAGAATTAGACCTTACAAACAGCCACGCCATATTAATTTTTCAATATTCTAGCATGAAACGGAACATGCAAGACATGAAAAGCTTAACAATCAAACTATCCATCTTAACTTAATCCACAGCATTTAAACATGAAATCACGACGCCACGACAGTAATTGTGTTGGGACAACTTGAGAGAGAAAATTGGGGGGGTAAACACATACTGTAATAGAACGGTAGTCAGTTCTATGGTTTTCCAATCTCATGAACTGACTGTATATTTGCCTGTGTTGTGTTTTTAGAGGAAGGAGCCAGGTCCAGAGTCAAGGAGGACTACGATACTGTGGAACAGGATGGGGACGAGCCAGGACCCCAGAGGTGTAAGTAATAACCTGTTCGTGTTGGGACTAATCAGTCACTTTCCTCTCAGTCACTCCAATTACGTGGATGCCATTAAAGTGTCTCCAGCTATTAATGGCTACGATTTCAATCCTCTTTAGGTTTGCATTTGAGTGAGCACATTATAGGCTTGAGCATACCACACAATTTTCCTACTGGCAACAGTCAGCCCAACAACCGGCGATTGTCGATTTTGTCGCTGCGGGGAAAGTGGTCTGATTACGGATGATCTCCTTCTCCCTGTGAAATCCTATGTGGGATTATTTTGGTTTTAAACCGGACATCTATTAATTTCCTCTTCCTCACGCGGAATACCAGTTCCTATTCATACACGCATTGAATTGAGCTGTACAGGTCTTTAAATTGGAAAAATAAAAGGACAAAAATCGCCTAAAAGAACAATCGCCGGTTGACGATATATTCGTCCAAACGACAAGGCCTAGTACATTAATTACAATGTGCCATTTAGGAGTTGTAGCAGAGTTGTGTCACTTTATTGAGTAATAAAGCATGATTTTGCTTGCGTTATCCTGCAGTAAAAAGTCTCACAAACATTTCCTTTCGCTTGTGATGCTCACTTGACATGTTCCAACTTGCTGCCACATTATGAGGAAAAAAATTTAATCTATAAACTTACCTCTTGAATATTATTTTTTTTGTTCCAACATAGCTAGAGAGTAGGCTTGGGCTGATTGACGATTAAATCGTCTATCGGTGATCGACTCCCATCGGTCGCGATCGACATTGATGACAGACGATTATTATTATTATTATTTTGCCTGGAAATATCCGAGCATTGAAACTGTAAGTGCAATTTGCGGTGTTCTGAAACTGGAGCGTAGGGAGGAGGGGGGGTGTTATTTTTTTGTTTTAGTTTCTCCTCCAGACAGCGATGTGCACCAGCTCCCCTGCCTGTCTTTTATTTTAGATCTTTTTATTTTCTTTTGTTTCCTACATGTTTTTAAAAGAAACATTTTAAACAACTGGGTTAAGGGACTGTTCTGTCCCCCCCCAAAAAAACCCCTGTCTCCCTGTTGCGATGAGACCTAATTTAGTAAAAATCGGATGCTTTTGTGTAAATGCTTTCTTTGTAAATAAAAAAAATCCTGCACCTCTGGAATGGGTAAGCCCACATTTTCAGCATTAAGCTGTGTTCTATGTGTGTGTGGACCCCCCAACTATAGCACTATACCGTGGGGGCGTTTTTTATTTTTGTCATGATTCTGTGATGTTTGTCCGATACTGTGCTCATCAACTATTATAGCTAAACCTGAGACCATTAATAAAAATCTTGAATCTTGAATCTTGAATGTGATGCATAGGGACTTCTAAATCTGTGACTTCTATTTTGGGCACTCCTTGGTATCAGCAAGTCCCCACGGGTGATTACTTGGTCTGGAAAAATGGTGTCTGTGCATTTATTTATTTATTTATTTTTCTCTCTGTGCATTTCTAATTGCAAGTTCTTAGACAGTTTCTATTGTATTACATTTATGTTCCTTGCCATTTGCCCCCTTGTAGCTGTGGAGGGCTGGATCCTGTTTGTGACCGGTGTCCATGAGGAGGCCACGGAGGAGGACATCCATGACAAGTTCGCCGAATTCGGAGAGATAAAAAACCTGCACCTCAACCTTGACCGCAGAACAGGTTACCTCAAGGTTAGACGCTGACCGGGCCACAGACCTCCGGTTCCACCACCGTCTGTGAGCTTTTGTTAACAGCAGAGGAGGCTGGCACTTTATTGTCACAGAAGAGATTATTTTAACTAGCTGCAACAAACATGATCTCGTATAATTTAATTTATTCACATTATTCTGATGGAGCCTTTGAGCCTCCATCCACCCAGTCATGATTCATAGCAAACTGATTTGTACTTTTAAGTGCCCAGGACCACCTCAAACCCACTCTTTTGCCCTTTGTACTTACATCTGACAAAATAATATTCTTGCATGTTTTGCTCGACAAACTCTCACGTTAAGGCCAATCCAACATTATGCTCGGCAATGGCTGCAGTTACGTTGTAATTTTCATCTGAATCACAAGATGGCAGCATTCCTCTTTTACATAAGGAATAGTTATCCTTTGCTGGCAACTGAAGGCAATCTTTTAGATTGTGAGGGTGGGGGGGGCACTGTAAAGCAGGTTTCGTTATAAATCTTTCTTTGGGATTTATAGCACTTTAAATCCTCATGTCCATAGGATTGATGCCTCTGGTCCTCTATGTCCTGCTGTCTCCCGTAGGGTTATGCGCTGGTGGAGTATGAGACGTACAAAGAGGCCCAGGCAGCCATGGAAGGTCTGAACGGCCAGGACCTGATGGGGCAGCCCATCAGCGTTGACTGGGGCTTCGTCAGAGGACCTCCCAAAAACAAGAGGAGGTGAGGAGTTTGCTTTCGGTTGAATGGTGTACAAGTGTCAAAATGATCACCTCAGGGTATTTTCCTGCATAGGACTTGCGTTGTTTTCTTCTCAAAGGTATGTTTATTTTTTCCTTTTTAAATTGGTCTACGAGGCACGGTATGCCTTGTGCGAGTGATTTCACGTGTCTTCTCGCCGTGTTGCATTCAATTATGGGTGATTCGCACCGATTACACCATGACATGTATAATAAGAGTGCTTTCTGTCATGAATGTGGTTAATTAGTTTGTTTTTCATTAGGCTTGGGCGATCATGCAATTCAATCGTCCGGTCGTACTTCCGGCGATCGAACATAATGTAACGTAGCAAGGTCGTTGTCATGTACCATTTATGTGGTGGTAGTTAATTCCGACAATAGGCTACACGTAACAATGAGGGTTAGAAGAACACAAAGTGACATACTACAGCCCCTGTGTCCCTATTTTTAAACGAGTATTATAAACAAACAACATTCATTATTTATCCTGTACTTGTCGGGAAGATGTTATTTTTGCCAGAGGCGAGCGCTTGTAGTAAAAAGACTAAAGGTGGGCCGACGCTATCTCCCTGTGTCTTCTACATGCAGTAAAGCGCGATTTGCTCGGTCGTCAGCTCATCTCGTGTTGTCCAGGTGTGGTCGCAGACGGGCAGATGTTGTAATAATCCACGATCCATCCAATGATTTACTTTTAATTTCCCCAAGCGCCGTGTTCCCCCTGCATCTGTGTTTGTTTACTTTACACTTGCTCTCGTGCTGGCTCCCACGTGCAGATACTGTAAAGCACCGCGGCGTGAAATATTGCCGTGAAGCAGTTCTGCCTATGATCTGACGTAGCTTCTGAGCTGACGTAGCTTCGGGTGGGGGACCGTATGTGCAGCTGTCCTACCATGTGAGCAATGTATTTGTCATTGACGGACAGCAGACACACCCACTCAGACCATGATTTCTCTGTTTACACTCCCGTGTGCAGATAATATTGCCGTTCTGCGGCTCTGAACTCAAACTCAAATACACCTCGTTGTTCAACATGGAATATGATCCAACGTGGAACTGCCCATTAAAAAAACCCCCAAAAAAAACATTAAAAAAAAAAATCGTCTGTCATTAATATCCTTAATCGTTAATCTACCCATGTCTGTTTTTCATTTTATTATTTCAGTTCATAGACTTATTTCAATGGTTTAAAAAAAAAAAAGGGGGGGGCTTTTTTTATTTTTAACTTTTATTTGTTTTTACTCTCTTTCAGGGGTGGTGGTCGGAGACGTAGCCGAAGTCCCGACAGAAGGCGGCGTTGAAATTGTGATTTCCCGCTTCGTCTGCGGAGGGCGGGAGGCGTCTTGTAATGTTAACATTGTTATCGCCCAGAGAAGGCGTTCGCCTGGGGGTTCATTACGTCACCCAACAAGAAAGGAAAAAAAATAATAAAAATTGTCATTCTAGCGCTTTGGTGCAAGATGTCCAACTAAAACAAAAACTGTATGGTGTCACTTTGTAAAATTTTGTGAACTTAAACCTGGAGTACCTTGGGGGTTTAAGGCAATGGGGCCAGAGTGTTTATTTTGGTTTAATATTGTGGGTGCTGTGTTGGCACCCAACAAATGGTAACCGTACAGTTTTGTAGCTGAAGCTTTTCTTTTCTGTTTTTTTTGTTTTTGTTTGTTTTGTTTCAGGACCACCTCTTTTAGATGTGGGTGATCTATTGGTTTCCTAGAATTCCTTAGATGTTTGATTGATCTGGTTTCGTCATTGTGCATTTTATGCCATTGGATTGTTTTGTTTTACATATATTAAAAAAAAAAATCCACTTTTAAAAATACAAATTGTGCCAGTTGTTTTGTTTAGCCCCTTCAAATGACGTGGAAATTGACATCATCCAAGATGACCTCACCCACGCACTGGTTCCGCCCCATCCATTCTGTCAAGTTAAAGCACCTGTCACTCTGGATGCAGCGGGACAGCCCATAGGCCACTGGGCAACAGCCCCCGCCCTCTATTCTCCTCGACCAACCAGCGCACGGACGCTCTCTACGCTGCCCCCCTCATTGGGCCGCGACTCTGCCGGGGACCGTCGCTCAAGATCGCCAACGGTCGCTATTGGTGCGTCCGGACGTCAATCAGGCGTGCTCCCCTCGGCGATTGGCTCGGCTCTTTCGAGTGGGCGGGTCCCAAGCGCTTTTGGTTGACGTTGTTGTTTGAGTGGACCAAGAAATGTACTTTGCTGCCGTCGGTGGTCCGGGGTGAGGACTTAAACTGATGCTGCACCTGCGGAAAAGTCCAAAAAGTTGACACCCGATGGTCCGAGAAAAACGTAGACATTATTTAGGAAGCGGAAAGCTGCAGGGAACGATGGAAACCTTCTCTGCGAGGCCGCTTGAGGTAAGCCGACAAGGGGACACTCCACTAGCTAGTGTTAGCCGCTTGCTATCCAGATGCGACGGCTCCGTCTACTTCCCGGTAAGAACAGTTATGTGCAATAGGCGCTAACACGCGTGCGGGATTACCTTTTGCACCAAAAGTTGTCCGGCCACTCGGAGCTGACTGACTTATCTGACCGTGTCGAACAGCGGGGCGTTCGAGCTTTATTTGACCTCATGCGATGTGTCTTGTGTGAGCATGTGTCTTGTTCGTTCCAGGCAATAGCCGGCGCCCTAATAGCTGGCACACAGTCAACATTTGGGACCAGCTCCACGGTGGGCTGCAGCGGTGCTTTTTAAAAGAACTTAATGGATTCATTCGTGGCGCAACATTGCAGAGCACTCCCTTGCAATGTGAAAATAATAACGACACGTGCTAAATAGTTGTACGGGAATAACGCAAAGCTCACATCATCTAAAAATGCATGAAACGAGAAACAAAAAACTTATATATATATATATATATATATATATATATATATATATATATAATGAAAACGACTAAGTGCAAATATAAAATAAACCACCTGCACACAAGTAATGTGTTGAAATACATGTTTGAAACAGTCCAGGGGTTACATAATGAAAGTGTCAGAATGGTCTTTCACTCATTCTTATTTTCACTTATTCTCATTTGTCAGATCAGATGTATCACAACAACTTTTACACGTGGTTGCCTGCCTGTTGCAACGTTTCAGTGAGTGCTTGATCGGTTGCAATCTGCTTACACAATATTTATAGCTGCCCTTGAGTCTTTGATTCAGTCGATTCCAGCTTATTTATTCAGCCCTTAATCATAGTTCAGCCTCCAAGTGCTTCACAAGCCCAAATCCGACTTCAACACCATCCCCCGGTCTTAACCCCCATTGTTAAAGTGTTTGCTGCCCAAAACACTCTGGATCTTCAGTTATCACACTGCAGTTAACTACAGACCTGCTTACTGTAGAATAAAACAAGGGTGGTAGGTGCGGGTCAAAATTGTGTTAAAAATACATTTGACCATGTTTGTTTTGCAATTGCTATTGTTAATTTGGTTAAGGGGATAAACTAACATAAAATACTTGTCTGTATAAAGTGTGCAGGCAGTAATTGGTGCCACTACAACATAACTGGCTCTCCACTTCACTGATGTGGCGGTCCTTCAGTGCTGTACTTGTATTGAAGCTGGAGCTGTTTGCCGTCATTTCTAACATCGCACGAGCGGGTTGCATTACGCTTTGGCGTGAATTATTCAGGTCTTGTATTTACAGGATCTTTTGTTTGCTCCCAGTCCTGGACAGGCAGTCAACATGAAAGTAGGACAGAGGTACAAGTTCTTTCCTGCCTCTGGCCTACATGGACTGTTTCTGTTCTGAACCCTCGCACAAATCCCGGTTTAAGGTCATGTTAAGCATGTTATTGTATTTTTTTTGAGTAAAAAAACATCGGACTAGCCAGTTATTTTTTGTTACCATCCAAAGACAAATCCAACAAAGTGTTTGTGCCGCTCTTACTGAAACCCAATCAGGGATGAATAACAACTCCTAACTACAAGCATTGTAGAATTTGAAGAATGGCGGTATTGTGTGGTGGTGGAGGAGAAAGAAATGCATCAGGCCCTCCCACCTGTACTCATTCCTTCCAGTGACTATGCAGGGTCATGTTTGAAATGCGAAACACACAAGTGACTGCCTAACGGTGGCAAGGAAGGCTGGTCAGAAGTGAACTACGGGGGAAGACAGGCTCCAACAAACAGCCTGGTTCTGCTAAATGCTGGCGCTGGTTGGTGGGTTCGTCTCTGCCTTACAGTCACTTTGGCAGGGTACGCTTTTTTTTTTTTTTTAACTGATCCTTACTTTTCACACACTTGCTGATGAAGATGCACAGAGACTCTGGGATCCCCAAGCCAGGCTGGTTGTAACCCAAGAGGAGTTTGTTTTCTTGTAGTAAGCACTCTCTGTCAAGTCACGTGAGTCCCAAGTTTGTGCTGTCAAGTCTCATTATGTACATCCACAGCACTGCAAGAAATGCATGCACACAGCATCACACGGAGCCAAATTTTACACCCACCAGTGTGCAATTCAGAAAACAAGCTTTGTGTGTTTGTCATCACCTTAAAATTATTTGGACAGGTATTCCTAGAGACATAGGAATGTATTTAGACGTGGCTTATATATGTTATTTTACATATTTACCTTAACTGGCTCAGTGACATGCAGCAAGATGTGTTTTTTTCTTAATATCATTGTTCCGTGTTGGTGCTTGTGTACTGTAAATTCTATATTCTTTGAATTTTGCTATATCTTTGTACTTACTAGATTCATTGTGTTTATCAATACCTTTTTATCGCTATTTCTTTCACATCTTGTGCTGTAGTCCTTTCTTTTCTTGCCTATTTTTTGCCTATTTCGGTCAGTGGAAAGTTAGAAGTGTCCTTTTACGCTGTGCATTCAAAGCAAAAAGTTTAGCCTTTTTTGGAGTTGGCTACATCAGCCAGGAGGGCAGGATAATGTATTAATGTAATATTGATGTTATGAAATGAGACAAGATTATCGTCTTGGATTTGGTTGTCATAATTCTGTGATATAGTTGAGTAAAGTAATGCAATTTTCAAACTTCATGAACTGCTCTGATCAATGCTTCTCTCTTGCCCCTACTTGGTCATAATATTCACATTACTAATAGTCGTTTCTCTTGTTTATCTTTTAAAAGCACCATAGTTATCCCCAAAATATTGGAGGACCCTGGAGTGCTCAAATTATGTTATCGTCTTGAAAAACTTGAGTTGAGTTCTCAGTGTTTAGGCCGACTGCTTAAGATTATGTTCTGCCGTTGATGTATTGGATGTCTTTCTCGAGGTGAGCCCATAGAACGAAGGCTTATTGTGCAGTTTGGCCTTGGCGTTATGCTGCCATACTGAATATAGGGTTTCATTGAGAAACCATGCTGTTTCAGCAAGGCAGTGGAGATGAAAATTTAAAGTCCTCCCTTGCCGGGCTCCCCCAAACAGCTGCTGGGTGTATGTGTTTGTCAGGATCCAATATCAGTTAGGCCCATTTGCTGTGCAGCTACTCCCAAAGGGTCTCTCAACCAGAGGCTACGAACACGGTCATATTAATAAGTAAATAAGTGTCTGTCTCGCTAGGTTAGTAGGACAAACACATGACTTTTGTGCCATGTGACATATTTGACTAATGTAATATAAGTAACAAAACTCCATCTTGTATGCAATATTGCTTAAGCTAACATCTCAGACTCACTAGCATTAACACACTTTTAATTTAAGGTGACAAAAATGCTGTACCATACATTCCTGCATCCTTGTCCTGTTCGTGTGTGTGTGTGTGTGTGTGTGTGTGTGTGTGTGTGTGTGTGTGTGTGTGTGTGTGTGTGTGTGTGTGTGTGTGTGTGTGTGTGTGTGTGTGTGTGTGTGTGTGTGTGTCTCTCTCTCTCTTTCTCTCAGACAGGAAAGCGGACAGGAACAGATTTGAAGTGAAATAGAAACCTGCTTCTGTCCCCACACAGCTACAGTGAGACGGTGATCAATAGGTGGCTTGTCTCCGAGAGCCTGTGCGCCCAGACAGCAACTCATAAACCCTTTTGAGCCCCGCCTTCCCCGGCACAGCTGGACGGCTGCCAGCCTTGTGACAGAGCAGCCAGCCCAGCGCCCAGTCCTGTTTGTGTCAGGGTGGAGAGGCCTGGAATCATGGCATCACCCATCCCACCTCTGCCTGCCCCACCTGGTGACCAACAGCTACAGGACTCTGTTCAGACACTTAGGTATACGGTTATATAGGGTGGAGGTTTGCATATAACAGGCTCTGGTGTTGTAGGAAATTATCCAGCCCTACAAATAGCAAAGAAGTGGTTATTATTTTATAGTGCAAGTGACCGTAACTACAACCTTAGACTAGAAGCAAATGATAAAACGACTGTTAAGACTAAAATCTAATTGTCTCATGAGTTTCAGTGTCATCTGCAAGAAAGTACAACCATGGCTCATTAAAATACTTTGACAGGCTCAATGTAAGAACAATAAAACATTCGTTGTGTCTGACAATCCAGCATAGTGGTGAGTAGGGCAGATAAACTTTGCAGTCCACATTCTAATTTACCGTGATCATGATTTTCGGCAGTATAAGGCCGGTGTCCGGTAGGACTTTATATTACATGCCACCTTGGCCCGTGAACGGGTGTTCATTCCTCTGCATCAGCCATATAACCCGAGCCCCACCCACTCTCCCTCGTGGATCCAGGACAGCAATAATCCCACATCGTCCTCACGAGGAGCCTCTCACCCAGGATGACATCACACAGAGATTTGATGTAAAGCTGCCCGTCGTGCATGGTGCCAGGCCCGGCAGCACGTGGGGATTCACATGAGCATTAGTACTACGCACCAGTCTAGGCTACTGCGTGCTTAGCCACTGGCTGGCCCTCACTAGGTTTGGTTGACTTTACACATATGATGGCTTCTTTCTAGACACTGTCTGATGGAGCCTTTTGAACAGACGGCTTTTCACTTCATTTGGTAACTTTTTTGTTTTGGTGGATTGCAGCTTAACTACCGAGTTCTATGTTGTATAGGCTACAGTGTTTGGAATGCCTGCTCGGCAAGTGAACAAGCACAGGGTTCAGAGGGTTGTACACTAAACAAACTGGCATGGCAGCTTTGAAGCCCAATTACGCATTTATAGTACGTGAACATTTTTACTTAAGATTTACCACAGTCAATATTTTATCTTAATTGGGCTGGTGGAGGACCAAAAAGGACAAGGCAACGACAAGAAAATACCCTCAATTTAAAATTATCTTTTTAATCAATACTTTTAAAGTTGTTACGGTCTGTACTCAGCAGCGTTTGGATGGGTGAGGTTTCACCCTTTTTACTGTCCTGATTCTCAAGGTGTCATAATTGTACAATTCAATATGCAGCTTAATGTTTTTTTCTACTTCACTACTTGAAGCACTGCTGAATTCCCCCCATTCCTGGGCTGGCAGATGGACGTGGATGCCTTTTGTTTCTGCACAAAGTCTAGAAATCGATCGAGAGACATCAAGGTGTAGAATATGGATAGGAGTTTAGGTTGGCAGTTCTCCAGGCCAATGAAACCTGTTTGTATTGCCCCTAAAGTGAAACGATTTATGTATATATGTCCTGCAATCTTTCACTGGCAAAGTGGCAGGGTAGCCTTTTAACATCTGTTGTTAATGTGTGCTTCAAGTCGGCTTGGGCGATAGCCAAAATGTTATATCGCAGTGCAGTCCCGCCCGAATATTGCAATACACAATATTATTGTCGTTGTTGGTGGGGGGTGACAGCACTTTTTCGGTTTCATTCAATTACAATTAATACATCTACAATAAAAACACTCTAATTGTTTTCTTTGGAGAAATAATGGACCTTTATGCTGGATCGGTGAGAATGGATCACTCCAACCAGGAAGTTGCACATGGTCCTGTTACGTTACGTAATGTGTATGCGGAAAGGATCTCCCCTTCATCACGTGGACAGTGACGGGCACCAAGCAAGCGCGAGTGACGGAAGTATATACATAGAAAAAAATAAATAAAGGAATTTTAATTATTTCAGGATTCTTAGCGTGAGAAATACGAGGTGTGGTGTGGCGTCAGCCGCAAGTCCGTCTGTTGCTCCCCGTGGTCCTACAGACGGACGGGGTTTATTTCGGCACTGTGAAAATATCGCATATGGTGACAAATATCGCGATATTATCGATGATCCGCACAAGCCTAGCTACAAGACGTTAAAGCATTGATGGCATATTGACATATTAGTTGCAAGTGCCATAACTCACATATCAGATATCCTTGACATGTTCTCTGTAGCAGGGATGGGTGAAATACCAATCCTGCTGTAATAGTTAACATTAGAGTACAGTTCAGCACAGCACCTGCCTGTGTGAGTAGAGGGGGTATCGCATAGTGAAGCCAAAATCACTTTAAGAGAAGTCCATTCACTCGGGCACCATCTTCACTCCCAGGTAGTGAGACAGGACTCCTATATATTGGAATGGGGGGGTCCTCATTGGCCTTGGCATTATGCTTCCAATCATATCTCAATCATTTAAATTTCATATTTGTCTTTGGCAATTAATTGCAAACGCCATATACACCTTGTTGTTTTTCAACTTACCAATGCTTCTCTACATGCGCCATTCAGTGCTCTCAGAAAGAATCACATTATGACATTGACGCATGATCGTAGGATTTTCTTTACAATATGAACACCAAGGTGTGGCAAATGGCGGTTTTCCTGATGCCATATTGCGCTGTTGGTCCCTTCAACTTTTTCAGATTTTCAACTAAGAGACGGATAGATTGCTCCATCAACAGCTTACTCTATAAATATACCTTCTAAAGTATACCGACGGGTTGCATAGAATTAATTGTTTCGTCTCCATTGGCCTGCTGCATGCCTGTTTACAACAATCCGCTCCAAGGGTTGTAAATTAGCACTGCTTGACTGGTAATTACAACGCTTTACTTGAGCGGCAGGCCCAGGGGCCGCAGTCCAGGGACCTCTGAGTCCTGCTCCAACAGTGGGTCTATCTAATCACACTGACAGGAAGCAAAATAACTGTGCGGGACCTACTGCTGTATCGGTTAATAACATAGGGAATTCATCAGTTGCTGTTAGGTGAGAAACATGAGGCCATCGTGTTTTCCAGACACCGCATGGTGCTGTTTTTTCCAAAGAGAAGCTAGGCTAAATTGCTCTGACATATTTCTTATTTCAGCAGGTTGTCCTCTACTAGTTCAAGTTCAAGAGATGTATATGTATGTACTGTACATATACAGTACATACGTCATACATATATGCAGTGAAAAGGAATGTAATACTGAACAGGATTTTGTGTTTTGAGGTTTCTGTTGTCAAAACCATAATCCCCCTCTGCTGTGGACAGCACTGGCACATTCAACAGGTTTTCATAGCAACAGAATGCCAAATGAAATATTGAGACCTAGACCCCATGCTCTGTTAGCCCATGACATCAGCTTTCAGACACTTTGATAAACACTAAGCTATTGCACTGCCCATTTGAACCGGATGAACTTGGCTGTTATTACTACGCTAGAGCAAATGTCAGCAAGGGGCATTTCAGCTAATTTTAGGCACAATGGACTACACTATCAAGTACCCGCACCCTACCAGCGATGCTGTCTTCCCACTCAACTCAGCAGTCAGAACATTGGATTACTCCGTCACAGCAGCGCAGCCATGGGGAGGCAGTTCACTGACCATAAACAAAAATTAGATCAAGCACTGGCAAGCTACGCAAGAGCATGATGTCATTTCATTAAATCACGCACGCACACATTTCTTTGTTTAATTGGAATGCAAACCATTTTTTGATGTTCATGTAATTGGTCATCTGGATTGGAGATGCCTTTAGCAATAGTAGTTTCTATTTTTGGAGCATGATTCTAGGGAAACTATTTTTAGATTGTGTAAAAACGTTTTTTTCATCTTATTTCTGCACCTCACAGATTAAGTGGTGGATTTCTGTACCTGTTGGAAGCGGTGTGAATAATGCCCTATTGAGACAAGACAATATTTGCCCGGATCCGGCTGTGCCAGACAAATGTCTTTGCTTGGGGACAAAATCCTCCTTATTGCCACCTCGCAGCGTGCTCCCGTCACTAGTGGTCGACCAATAGGGGTTTGGGCAACCGATGGCCGATGTATAATGCCGATATCATGTTATATACACAACAACAATTTAATAATTACAAATGAGACCCAAATTGCTGAACTTACATGAACGTTTAATTAACACAAATGTTATTGTCTGCAGCGCACTTATTTAAAATAAAAAAATGTATCAACTAAATGAATATTCACAGGTCATCAAAAAACTGAATTTGTGAAAGAAAAATAAATTATGATAAACGATTAACATATCAAAGTCTGGTCGGGAAATGAAGTCTCCCCGTTACAGAGGTGCAGGATTTATTATTTACAAGTAAAGTATTTACACAAAAACATCAATTTTTTACTAAATTAAGTCCCATAGCAACGGAAAGCAACTGGGAGACAAGAGTGACAGGGCACAGGACAGCGGGGACACACGGGCAGGCACTTGCAGAGGGGGGAGGGCTGAGGGTGCCCGAGCACCTGCCCCTTGACGTCCATTGTGCCCTTTTTATGCGGCCCCTTTCTTTGTCTTTTATTTTTTAAATGTTTTAAAGCATGAATAGGCGTCCAGGTAGCGGATTTCCGCCTTCGGGATGCTGCGATGGTGTGCTTCGTGCCCGTGATCTGCACTCCGCTAGGCGCTCCATTCCCTTATTGAACCAAAACTCAAAAGAACTTTGTGTTTAAAAAAAAAAATGTTTAATTCAAGTTAGGAAACGCACAAAAATAAATAGATCTACAATAAAAACACAGAAAAACAGGAATGAATGCATGGTGCAGCGCTGTCTGGCTGAGAAAAAAAGACTCCAGTCCAATTCTCTGAGTTAGGTTCACGTTTTGCCTCAAATGGGAAGTATATTCAAACAGCACTCCTGCTGTTTTCTTTCAAAACCGGTGACAGAGGCGCTGACTTGCCATCTTTAATGAGTAACACCATAACAAATGAATGAGACAGTGGAGACAGTGAGTGAGGGAGAGGAGGCGGGGCTATGTGGGCACCGCAGCAGTGTATGTGTGTTTGTGACTCGCTGTCGGAGAGAACAAGAAGCTGCTGCTACCGGTATTTCGGCAGATGGCAATTATCTCAAAATGCGCAAATTCACCACCACTCGTATGGTTAGGACAGGTTTACAACACACTGGTACCTGTCCCAGACTTTATATTGAGATGTCCCCGAGCTCCTGGGGATTTCAAGAATGCTTGAAAGCCTCAGGAGTTTGGGGACAAAGCTTGTGTAGTTTGAAATAGTACCGGGAGCTCGGGGACGAAAAACGCAACGAACAAGCCAATGAGAGCCCGAGAGAAAACCAGGGGATGAGGAGTAATATACTGTAGATGTGCATATGGAATGCAGTGAACTAAAATAAAGGAATATTAGCTATTTACATTGCACTTCACTGTTTATGACTTGAATTTCTCATAATGATATATTTCTAATAATTTACCTCCAACTTCAGAAGTAATCAATGCCAATCCATGTCTGCATCCCCCCACCCCTCCAAATTTACGTAATGTCCTTTTTTTTTCTTTTTTTTTTTTTGTCGGCACAAAATAAATGAGCAGCTGCAACAGCATGCTTGTTTAATATAAAGCTCTATTCGTTTTTAGTTTCATTTACTTTTGGCAAAGTCACATGGAAAAAAAAAAACAACTTGTCTTGTCAAGTCACCAAGATGCAACGAAACAGCTCAAATTTCCAGTTGAATTAAAGATGTTGCTTAATTTCATGCCGATAATGGATTTCCTTGTGTGCTAAGCTTTCTATGCCTCTGAACAACCATAGGGATGTGGCGGCAGCATGAGGAAAGTATGGCTGGGCAGATTTTTCAATGATGACAGTCACAGGATCAGCTCTGAGCCAGCTAGCTGCAGCCAGATTGGCCTGCGGAAGGCTGGTATTGCTGTGGAATCTCTGATGTCAGCTGTGTGTGTCTGCCTGATGCAGTGCTCCAATCCGCTGGTTGGTCCCTCCCCACTCACGACATTGTAAAATTTATATGGTTCATTTCATGGGCAACGAGTCAGTCGAACCCCTCACTCTGATTTTCACACTGTTTTTCCCTTTTTCAGACTGAAGAACTGCATTACATTTTGGGGGATCTGGGCTTTCATGTTGTACATTGTTACTTCCCTTTATTTTCCAGTTTGTTGTGGCATACAGTATATCAGCTATTGGAGTGAGATTCGGGACATTTTCGTCTGACAACCTATATAGTCCACCATCTAGAGAACGAGTAATGTGTTTCAATGCAGCGCAGTGTTTGTCTCTGTGTGCAGTCATACCCATTCCACACATCGATGGTAGTCACGCTTTAATTAGGTCTGGAATGTACGTACATACTCCATGTTTTGCACTGCAAGGAGTTGTCAATCCTAAGAAGTTGTTAAATTCTGCATTCATTTCAAAACTAATTGGTGCCAACTTTTTTTTTGTTTGTTTTTGAAGCATAGCACACCTGTCAGTACAATGAGATCCATTTTACTTGCTTACCATATCTCAGATAATAAATGACATGTAATGCTGACGACTATTCTGTATTGACTCTTGCACTAATTAGATTTGCTTTACTTTTGCAAGACCTGTAAGAAATTAGACCTTAAAAGATTTCCTTCCAGCGAGGGCTGGGCCTGCAGTGAGAGATAAGCAATGTCCTTATTTGGATTGGAACGATTATCAATTCTCCTTGTTGCGGCCATATTTGGCCGTAGGTGCTATGTCCAGCTTGGGCTTGAGTGGTCTTCGATTCGGATGAAGAGGCAATTTTTGTTTGCTCATGGACTAAAGCCGTGTGCTCTTTTCCCCCCTCATAATTCCATTATTTTCTAGCTCTGCAAATGTTCTAACATGCAGCACTTCAGTGGGTTTCATTGATTTTTCTCCAATGACCAACTTGCTGGTGTTCTCACAGAAATGTGCAAGCACCAATTTACTATATTGATTTCTTGGATGTAAGCCGGCAACAAACCAAAATCATTAGCCCTTTTTGTCTTTACAGGGCAAGCACATTTTGTCAGTAAAATGGGAAAGCATTGATGCTTCCATTAATGAGTGTTTTACAAATGGGGAACCGTCATCACCCGCAAGTTTACAATAAATGAAAGGCCAGTATTTTTGCCGTGTTTGAGCAGTTCCTCAGTTCCAGTCATTGCCATGCCTTTTTGAGGGATTGTAGCACCAAAAGTTCAGGTTTCAAGCTCTTGGCGAAACCATACTTTCACCCCCACTCACTGTGAAATAAAACCCTTTCTTCACACTTGTTCTGCCTCCTTGTGAGTGACCGTCTATGGCCTGTGCCAACAAGTCTATCGAACGATTCCACTATCAATGTTTATTGAAATGTCCTCTACTAAAAAGTTTTGAGTACCCTCTCTTCCGCTCTCCATTATTGGTGCTCGCTAGTAGCCTAGTGTTGGTGAAAATCTGTTTTGTTTATGGATGGACGCAGTAGTGTTGTTAATGCATGGCATTCAATTGCTAATTGCAACCCTGTTTTCAGTTTTGGGGAAAAATTGAGAGGGAAATCAGGAAATTTATTTGGCTGGAGTTGATATCTAAGTGCTGTCTAAATGCACCTGCCTGGAGTGATTTAACTGTGTTAAGGAGGCGGTGTCTCCTGGTGTAGTCATCCCAACTGCTCTGATTTCGATGCTTATCGTATGCTGAGGCCTTATGCAACCCTGCTCTATTTGATGGAAAGAAAAGCGTTGAGCTCAGACACGACGCATCCATCCATAGTTCAAAGATGTAGAACACAGGATGCAGGAAAACATTTTCAGAATTCAGCATACTCTCACTGAGCTCTGGTGTGTCGTCCACCTCCCCATTACAGCACTGTCATTATCACATTCCCAGCAAGGCAATACCAAGGATTAAAAAATCTGAACGTATTAATTAAATCAGAAAATTTAATTAATTTTGCAAATCAGCAAAAATTAAGGCCTTTTTAAAGACCACCTCCAGCCTACTTGGTGTTCTGCTTTCCCTGTCAAGATTTAGTAATTGAACTTCATTAGCAATACTGTGATTAGGAATGTTAATAATTTATGATGTTAATAATTAACCCTCAACGGACAATCAGCATTTTGACCGAATAATACTATTTAGTTAAACAGCTAAAAAATGGATAAAAAAAAAAAGTTTGTTGTATGGTTAAAGAAAAATTGGCAAAATTTCACAATCTATTTCTTAAAGTGTGTGTGTGTGTGTGTGTGTGTGTGTGTGTGTGTGTGTGTGTGTGTGTGTGTGTGTGTGTGTGTGTGTGTGTGTGTGTGTGTGTGTGTGTGTGTGTGTGTGTGTGTGTGTGTGTGTGTATTTAATTTTTTTGCTGGCGAATGTTCCAGGAGTATATGAAATATAAACACAATAATCATTATTCCATCCTATGTTCAAAGGCTTTTCAGTTGTTCGCTCGTCAATCGACGCTGGTCCATAAAACATATGGGGGATTTCTATGTGTTTGTCTGATTGTTATTAATTATTTTTAATGCTGTAACCGACTGAGAATTTGTCAGTCAAATCGGATTTGGCTGTTCAATGCGAATATTCGACGGGGGGGGCACAGGGGCGCAGAGAGGAGGGGCACAAGTTCCTCTGTGCCGATCTCTGTTCCTCCAAATAAAACACCTAAAAACAGTGGAAACAACTTTAAACTGTTTTGAGTTGTTTATTATTTGGGGAACAGCTCCGGGCGCCGCTAAATGGCAGCTCCGAGATACGTCAGTTACTAGGATGGTAAAATGCAGAGAAGTGCATTTCGTTGCCTCAGTACTTGTAGTCTGTGCAATGACAATTAGTTGAAACTAATCTAAAAAAAAATACGGAAGGGCTCCTTATCTCTCTACAATCCCACGCAGATATTGAAATATATTTATGATTCTCCTTATTTATAATTATAATTCCAGTCCAATAAAAGTCCAATAAAAAAAGACTGTTGTTTTTTTTTTTTGCTAGGGACAACTGAAATAATATTTTAATATTGCCAAGATAACGGTTAATGATCAGTTAAGGGGTCAGCTATCGGGCTGTCGATGGTCGGCTATCGCCATTAAAAAAAAATCTAAATTAGCATCCCTAACCGTGATAAATTATGATTCTCATAAACAAGAGACTGCTAGTTAGTCAAATTGGACAGAACAACCACTCAAATAAGTATAAAGGTGGAGGACTTTTCCACGTAGATAGTTGACTCTCTAAATCAGACTTGTTGTCGGTTGCAGGATGCAGCCACTCAGAGTATGAAGATAACGCTTTTATTGCACAGTGTGGGCATTCCCACTCACTGTGTCATGTTTTGCATTTCAGCGTTTTAAGGGCTCTAAATTTTGGTGCAAAATTTTCTGTGAAAAATGTATTATATAACAGAAATGTATCTATTGCAGCAGGAGAACAGAAAAACATTTAATTGCTGAAAATAATGTACAAAAACATCTAATATCCAATAGGTTTATTGGAAGATTCTGCGTGCGTATCAATCCAGAATAGGTTGTTCTGAGGTTGTTGCCAGTTGCAGGGAATAATGGCAAAAAGTTTACAAAATCGCATGTCAAATTATTCCTAAATTAGACTACAAATGGCATTCAAAATGCCTTAAAAACCAGAAATGGTCTCAACCAAAAGCATGACTCTGAGTCTCCCTCCCCCCAAATACATTTCATGTTTCGTCCATCCCCGAGTAAAGCCGAAATCTGCTGACATGTGCAGCGGTTGCATTATGCTGCTGTGTTGAGCTGAGTCGCAGTCTTCGGAAACCCGAGCAGGACCTGGGTTGAGGGCTCGATCTCCCTCTGCTCCTCCGTCCGACCGCGCTCAGCCTCCCCACGTTATGTAACGAGCCAGGGCTGGCTGGCCGGCCTCACAGGCTAACCAGATTACCACACTCCGCAGATCAAGGCGGTCGAAGGACAGTGATCTCGCCACACCTTTTTGTTTTTTTTTCTCCTTCTGTTTTTATCCTCCTCGGGCTCACTTCAGTATGACGGTGTTTACCCACAGGACTCACTGTTCACTCATTGTTCCCGGCCCTGTTTCTGGAGGACGGAAGAGAACAGGGCTTTAACCGGCTGAGATTTATAGAGACAACACGGCCACTGTTCCCCGCTTTTTTGTTTGTTTGTTTCTTTGTTTGTTTTTTTAATCTGAAAGACAGTTGCCAATGTGAACATAATTAGACATTGGTTGTCAGTCGGAAATTAAACACTTGACTGTTTGGATCTGGACGCCAAACAAATCATTCATAGGAAGACATTCATTTCCTGTCCCTCAGAATTCATCCGATTGGCTTGTGTCCAAATGTTGGCATATTCCACATTTTTAAGCCACCTTCGGGTAGGGCCACATTCATCATCTCCAGCACAAATCTAACCTGCTCACCGCCTTCCTGTTTGCTTGCCTTAGGCCCCTTATCTCATTACTCATATGAGACGTTATAAGGGTTAGGGGTGTGCGTTACGTTCCTTGGGATCACAGGAAAGGTTTGTGTGATTGAGCGAAAATAGAACTGACACATATATAGACCTAGTCATCCGACAAGCCCTGACCATTAAAGGGAACAAAACAACTTGCCTATCCTCGTTCGGCGATGACGGCTGTGCAGATGACAAATTGAGGTTTTTTTGTATTGTGATTCGGAACGAAGTATCTTAAGAAAATACAGAGCTTCACCGCTCGTCCCTCAGGCATCAGCAGCGCTGCCTATTTAAACAGGAAAGTGAAACTTCATGTCTCACATGATAAATATAAATGTATAAATGGCTGAATGTAACACAATGCATGCACTGGGATGTTTTACTGTTGGCCCTCTACTAGGGGTGTCACGGTTTTCCAAACCCACGATTCGATTTGACTTTTGATTTTAAGGTCACGATTTGATTAGATTTTCGATTTAAACTTTTTTATTTCAGCACTGACGGCTATGCCATTGTTAGACGACCGAGTCTTGATCTGTAAAGAAAAAAAAACTTGTCTCTCAATAAGTACCTTTTTATTTGAATATTCAAAATGATAAATAATAATAATAAAGAAAAATATGAGAATATATAAACAACACAGCTAAACAGTTAAGAGTTTTAGCAAAACCAGACATTAGAATAAACTGAAGTTTATAAGGTATATACACATACATTGGTGTACAACATGTATAAGTTTCTGTGGAAGTCTCTATCCACATGTAGGGGTTTAGGGAGGGAGACGGAGTCATTCCGGCAGTGGAGCACCGACATGGCGCGGACTTCATTCATGCTGGTAACAGAAAGGCTCGCTGGCACAACAGAAAGATAAACTTAGAACGGATTGACAGTGTTCGTTTTGCATGGACGTGCTCTGGACCGCAGGCGTTTCCGCGCCTCAGCTCCACACTAAAAGACAGAAGAACCTTTAAGAAGACTCTCCCAGCCGGGTCCCACCAATCAGCGCTCAAGAGGCTGATTGGGCAGACCCGGAAAAGCAGCTGCGATAGCTAGGCCAGCCCCGTCCCCTGCAGACGTGGCTTAACCACGCCCCCCTCGCCTGCCACAGTTACTAATTACTCTACTTTTAAGTTACTCACCAAAATAAGGGCAAAAAAAACGGATGCTATTTTTTGCCGGACAGGAACACTGGTAGTAAAAGGCAAATTACTACCTGCAGCTCCGCAACTCCGATCAGAGCGATCTTTTCTCCAAACAAAGCAAATAAAAACTCTAGATATTTTTAATTTACTCGATTTCCTGCTGCTCGGCTGTTAATCCGATCGCTCCTGAAAAAAATCCCGCCCGTGTTCTCACGGCCCGGTGGCAAATACCTCGCGGCCCGGCACGGTGCGTGAGCCGGCGGTTGGGAACCTCTGCACTACAGGACATTCCCTCGGTGATTGTCAGGGTTTATTTCCCACTTTCATCTCCACATCTGTGAAATTACTGGACATTCTGATCAAAGGTGCACTCTCCCTCGTAACACAGTGAAACGCCAGAGGAGAGGGTAAGGCGTCGGTGCGTCGTGGTCTTGGCACCGTTACCGGGAATATTTCTCTCTAATATCAGTTTACTCTGCAACAAACTGGATGAACTTATATTGAAGTTTATTGTTTTTTTTGTTTTTTTTTGTAACATTCGAATTCTATTTGAATTCCGTTCCTGTGGCCCAAGTGCCAGGTGGGTTGGTGCGGTGTGCGCTGAGGGACGCGGCACAGTGGATCCCTCCGCGGAGCCGACCGCAGCTCTATAAACTCCGAACCAAATTACATGAAAGTCGGTTCGGAGACGGGCGAGCCACAGTCGACATCCCCAAGCACACACTGCATTTGTTTACCGGCGGATCTTGACCGCCCCAATATGGCGACCATGACAACATTACCCGCAAAATACGGGGAGAATTGCGAACCTGCTTGTGATTTCGAAGTTCAAAATCGAACATTCATTTTGATCAATTTTCGATTCTGAATCGGAGTGGTGACACCCCTACCCTCTACAGTATTGTTTATAATGTGGATCTGTCAAACGTTTGATAAAAGTGAGGTCATGTGGTAATCAGAGGATCCCTGTAGTCTTTCCAAACTCATAGTCAAAATGCATTTTGTTTATATATATTGCAGTATATTTCTTTAAATGCATACGTATTCCTTAAGGGCAGCTTATTCCAGTACAGCTAGACCCAGTGTTGATAATTATTTAGGCCATAGCAGATTCAGTGACTTGGATAAACACGGATAAACAGTGGGATACAACAAATCAATCGGATGAGTTCCGGTAATGATTTCTTTAAAGTAGGCTACTTGCCTTGTTCTCCCCTAACCTTCTGTGGTCTTCATCTTCTGCTGTCATCACATTTCACTCTCATTTCCATCGTGAGTGCTCTAGCGCAGTGAGACCTTGCACTAGCATCGCTGCTTTTACGCCAACCATTAGACGGGCTAGAGTTCAGTTTTCTTGGCTGGGTCCCAAGGTGGTACCAGGGCCGTTGTGTTAAGTGGTTACCGCCAGTGAGCTCAGAAGTCTGAATACACTGTGGTCGTCTTTGTCTGTACATTAGCCACAAAACTGTGGTGATTGATAATCCTTGTCCTCGTATGACATAATCGGGCTTAGTATACCTGTAACAGTCACTGAGCAAAACAAAATGCGATTCACACCAAAAGAAAAAGGCTGTATAATTATAGGCTACATTTTGCATGTTCAGTAATGCATTTTATAGCATGATAGCTCTTCCCAGTAATCCAGCAATCATGGAGGGATTGAGTGTAAGCAGTAATGACTTAGCTTCGCTTTTACCTCACCCCAGTTTGATCCCCGCCTTAGGTTTACAATACACCTTCTTTAGGAATTTAAGACTGTTGACTGTTTTTGATATTTCATGCAGTGGCTTTTTCAGATCATTTAAAATCCCAGGGGCCTTGTTGTGGGAAATTACAGCTTGGCTGAAAGTTGCAAGGCTCACTTAGTATTCAGATGTTTTTCAAATGAGCTTGGCACATCACACTTCTCTCATGCTCTTACTAATCCTCCTCATCCTGTTTTAATGCTAAGCTACATTCCTATGGAGTGTCTGTCATTTGGCTAGTGTTTAGCTCTGTTGCCAAAGACATGTTGTGTAGACATATCGTTATTCCTCTTCACAAAAGTCAAGGTGAAAAAACTAAAGAGATAAACTGAAGGAGTACCACTCTATGCATCCATACCTTTTACTAGGACTGAGTGATTCATCTAATTCAAGCCCACATCGCAATCTAATAGAACACAGTATTCAAATCGCAAAGGTTTAAAAAAAAAAAAAAAAAAAGCTCTTTTTTTATTTCCATGTTACACAATCTAACCAGTAGGGTTGTCCAGGGCCGCTCTTCCAATAGGCGAGATAGGCGGCCGCCTAGCCCAAGGGGGGGCGCGGAGAGGGAGTGTTCGGGGCGCAATTTGCGTACCTGTGTCCCTCTCTGACGGGATTGAAGATGCTTGTGTCAGCGACGTGCACGCCAGCGATGGGGGCACTTTTTCCGTGACTGTCTCACCACTTACCACTTACACTCGCACAAAGAGGATGTATAAAGGTGCACAACATTTTTATAAAAAAATAATAACTTTCTGCTGAAACACTACATATTTTTCAAATGTTGATTTTCAGATTCGGACAATTAAAAGGCTTGAAGTTAAATAAATTGGTCAATATTCTGCTGTGTTGAAGTTTTTTCTTTTTACAATTCAATAGTTACATAAAGTTATGTTATTCATATCAGTTCATGCATCGTTTCATCGTAACATGTGGGCCTGGCCTAAAGGAAAGAGCAGTTTATATGTTGACTGTATCCACTGTTGTGGTCATACCATGGAATGATTTGCTTGTGTTTAGTGAAAAATACAGAAGATAAGGAACTTTAAAAAATCACATACTAAATCGCAATCACAATATGGGTATTAAAAAAAAACGCAATTTGATTATTTTCCCAAATCGTTCAGCCCTACCTTTTACTGTAACGCCTTTCTTTTAAACCTCCAGCTGTCCTGTAGAGTCACTGGGTGGCCAACAATAGATAGATGGCTCAACTGGGTAGATACCTGGTTGCCAATTGTGTAAGAAACTGTGTGTGTGGGTTGGAGGGGGATTCTTTATAAATAGAGTAAAAAAACAAAACAGTTCACGTCTCCAGCACCCCCCACACACACACGCACACACACACACACACACACACACACACACACACACACACACACACACTCCCAGCCCACCTACGGTGACTTCCACAGGGGTGTGGTGACCTCTCTGTGTCTGCTTAATGATCCACGCCACACTACTCAGCACAGCACCCACGTGTGCTTGGCAGCTCTGCTTACATAACTCCCTGTCAGACTAGAGCTCAGCCAGCCACTGATCACTGGCTGCACGCTGCAGGGCTTCTGCTGTCAACCGCCGAGTTCAGGGGCCTCTTTTCACCAATCTTCTTAAGGCTAAAAGTAGCTCCTAGCCGAGACTGATTTGGGAGAAAATCTTGAAAAGAATGTGCACGTCGGTCTGAATCTTTCGGACGAGTGTAGCTGAAATAAACGGGGGCTAATAACCTGTGGCAGATGACTGTCGCTTAAATTCTGAGCTCTCCTCCGTTGGAAAAAAACAGTGTTTTCTCCTTTTTTTACAATGGGATGGCCTCGTTTGTGTGAAAAAATATATATTCCAACAAGTCCTTTTTATATTAATATAAGATAATAGTGTGTTGGGGCACGGGCATTGCAGTGGTGTGTGGTGACCTTGTAATTTGTCCTCATAACAATGTCCTTCATTTGATGAACAAGTTCGCCAGGAAGTAATTACTGTTCTTCCCCAGTTTTGCTTTTCATTGTGATTGCAGGACAGTGTTACATCAAGCTTGTTGTTGCTGTGACACAGGGTTATTCTAGGCTGCTAATTCTAATTATTTCACAAGGTGCCAGACTTGTAAGAGGCTGACAATTAGCCCAACATATTCTTGTCAAGTCAAATTTTATTTTTAGTTTCCTTTATGAAATCTGCGACACTTGCATTTTTTTGTGAAAACCTCACAACCAAGGATGTCATTTGCTGTTGGAGGCTCTCCTTTGTTGATAAGATTCAATAAAATAATAAAGTAAAGCATTTTAATGCAAATATAAGGTTGTCTGTTTAGTTGACAAGGGTTTTCATTTTCCTGCTAGTGGGCAGGAAGTTTATGTTAGGTAAATCTTTTTTTAAACTTAATACACTCGACACTGTCAAACAACTGCCCAACTGAAGCTGGGTATGTAAATTTTGAACTTGGCGCTATGCCACAAAAGCCAGGAGACAAAAGCGACACTTGTGGTTCTGGCGTAATAAATGAGAACCCCCAGAAACAGTAGAAGATTGTGCTGGGGCAACAAAAGACAGTTTTTTGTTTTTTTTGGTTCATTCTGTCCGCTGAAACTAATTTTTTTCTGAAAAATATAATACTTAATCTTAAACATCATGTGACTAACTCAGATGATGTGTTATTTGTGGCTACGCCCTCCCCTCCTAGCAGGGGCCTAATAACAGTGCTGCTCTGACTAATCAAGTCGTAAAATTACTTTTAACGAGACTCAGTAAACCTCAACACAGTAGCCTTTACATGGTGGCCAAGCCCGAGGGAGATGCTAGGTAATGCCCCAACAATTGGAGTTTACACAAATCGATCAATACAACCAGGGCTTGTATCGAAAAGCCATACCTAATGGCAATGCATAGATTTTTTTGGTTATTGATGTCAATGAAATCAATCACAAACCCTAAACGTTGACTTCCTACATCGGAAACTGGAGTTTATTTTTTACTAGCTTGTCGCCACTAAATGAAATGAATTAGTACAGTCATCAATATGTCTTTTCATTTAGCAGTCGTCAAGCAACAAACAGCTGGCATAGGAAAAATAGAGACTGGCAATTTTAAACGGGATTCTCATGGTCATACACCGTATTACCTCTATGAAAGGGCCTAATTACCTCTATGAAAGACAGAAAGACTGTGCTCTATTCAGGGCAAGCTACATACGTTTTTGTGTCATGCGTGAACATGAAAAAGGTGTGACCCTGTTGGATTTTCCGGGTGTCGGTGTGTCTTTACTGGACACTTGGGAAATGTTTACATATTATAAATATCATGAAGACAGTCACTCGGTTAATAAATAAAAGCACATCATGTGGGTAATTTGCTTGAGAACTGAACAGTGTTAAGGTATCTTATTTGTATCAGGATATCTTTTTTTTCTTTTTTTTTTCCCCCAAATGCTCCATAGGTCATGTTGTCTCATGGGTCCCAGGAGAGGTTGGAAAAATGTGCCGTCTCTTTCTAACATCAAAATTTTACAGAGTTCCCCTCTCAAAATTAACCACGCCACATTTCTGCTTGTCATTTCAGATTGATAATGATCCAGATAATGTCCGCGCACAGTTTATCCACATCCCATTTATGCACCTGGCCACATTAATGCATCTTGCCTCACCAAATAGAAATCAGATTGCATCTACCCATTGCTCTCCCTCCGTATGTTTAGCTTCCACGATTATGATCTTGTGTAAAGGTGGTCGGCGCCAAAGCAATTTTTTTGTTATTTGCTTTTGTCCTCCAAGGTAGAGGGAAAATCCGAGTCCCAACAGTTCCAGTTTTCAAGTTGGAGAAGGTGACAGGGTCTGTTACTGCAACTATTGGGATTGCATCCTTTTAAGCAACAATTGAAATAGCCAATTGGGTGAGAGCGGGAGGATAGTGCTTGGCACTTCACTGAGTTATCCAATCTGATTTAAATCCAATTGAATGTGTCTTGGTTGTATTCACACTTTGCGTTTTAGCGATAAAATTGTCTCAAGACCTGTACTAGGAATTGTGCATTGCAGCCAATCATCTTTGACCCCTCATTGGTATAAACCTGCCCCTAGGCACCGCCTGCCTTGAACTGGGGGGGGGGGGGGGGGCTCCTATCACTATGAGTCAACCAGCCAATGACTTAATGGCATGTGGGGAAAAAATGAAGCAACAATCTTTTGGGGACGACTCAGGTGGCTCGGGAGGCAGAGCGGGTCGACCAGTAATCAGAGGATTCCTGGTTCTATCCCCGGCTCCTCCTTTTGGCACGTCGTAGTGTAAAGTGTAAAGTTCTTTGAGTAATCGCAAGATTAGAAAAGCGCTATATAAATGCAGTCCATTCAAAATCAATATGAATTAAATATTTGAAATATTTTTTCAGAGCTCCAATAAGCTGGAGAACTGAACGGGAAGCATTTGAGATTTGCTAGAAAATTGTTGGAAAAGCAGATTGAAGTAGTGCGGTTCGTGCAAGTAAACGATGGCTCGTAATAATTTCCAAAAGGGTATTAGATCTGGTACTTGAATCAAAACTTTCAGCGAAAGACAAAAGAACTTTGATTTCATAACTTAACAATAGCATCTCTGTATTAGATGCCCAGTGTGGGCTCGGCTCGGCTCGTGTGTGTGTGTGTGTGTGTGTGTGTGTCTGTGTGTGTGTGTGTGTGCGCGCGCGCTCTAGAATGCTATAGGATCCTGCAGAGGAGGCAGCCTCTGTGCAGGGAGCAGACCAGAAATATTCCACTGGCTGAGAAAGGCCCTTTGTACCGAGGCTCTTTTTCTTTCTGCTCTCTTCCGTGCCTTTTATAATGATGAGAAACGAAGGGAGGGAAATGGGTAGGGAAAAGATAGAGGGGAGAGGTTTAAGGAGGGTAAACTGGTGATTCATCGTGCCCAGTGGTGAAGAGTTCACTGAGTCAGAGCTGAGCCTCAGA
This sequence comes from Zeus faber, assembly GCF_960531495.2. Lineage (NCBI taxonomy): Eukaryota > Metazoa > Chordata > Actinopteri > Zeiformes > Zeidae > Zeus > Zeus faber. The sequence goes on from NC_137195.1 coordinate 8,607,502, forward strand.
CATGGGGGTGGGGGCAGCGGAGGAGCAGCGGGTGGGGATGGATGGTGGGAGGTAGCTGGAAAAATCTGGACCAGATGAAGGCGTCGGTATTTTCACACTGAAACAGAACTTTTCCGGCAAAAATACACACAAAACCAAACAAACACAGTTGCTGTGTCCAAAATGCATACTTCTTTTCTTTCTGGTGGTTCCTTTTATGTAATGTTCTTCATGTCCACTTTAAACTGTTTTTCAGCAAGACTTGTCATTGGCTTTATAGAAAAGCGGTCGACTCACTGCTGATGTTTGTTTCCTGAATTGTTAAAATCAACGTGAGTTGTTTTTTTTCGTTTTTTTTTTTCGGGTGGGATATGGGAAGGCTGCATCTGAAGCTCTATCGATGTTTTCAACAGCCTTAATCTTTGTGAGATGGAGGCCACGTGCGGTGGGAATGCAGTGAGTCATGTTCCAGTCAGTGATGGAGTAGCTTCAGAAAGCTGAAGGCACAGAACAGTGAACACAGGTGAGCATGATGAGGATTTTGGGCGGCGTGGAGTGGTCGTGCCCTCCTGCCAAAGAGTCCCGGCCGCAAGCTCCCCGCACGTGGCCAGATCTGAGGACTTAAGTGAGCACTTTTGTCTAGAAACCTGTTGGCGGTGTGTGCCGCTGTTGTCATGGGTGGAACATGTGACGGGTAAAAGGGTCAAAGGTGACTTGGGCAAAACAAGCTTGGGCACGAACGAGGGGTGAACAGGTTTGTGATGTCAGTGTGCCGGCTTTGTTGTTGTTTGTGGGGGTGCCGGGCTTGTATCACACCTTTCATCTCTCGCCTTAAGCTATTGTGCACATTTTCCAGAAAATGCCGCGACAAACTTTTTTTTATCGCTTTTATGCTGAGTGAGCGTTTGATCTAATTTCCGTGTTGTTCTCTTTCCAGGTGTGACTGGCGGTTCAACGTGGAGTAACGACCTGCTCCCCTCCCCTCCCCCCACCCCCCCCCCACCCCCCACCCCACCCCCTTTCCCCTGGCTGTTGCGGTCCTGTTTCGGGGGACTGATTCCCAGCATTGTTTCATCCGTCAGTTTGTTGATTTTTTTTCTCCGCCCTGATGCCCCCCACTGCCCTGTAACTTCATGATCACATGACCGTGGATATGGATACAGTCCTGTCCGACTTTGTCCGTTCAACTGGAGCCGAACCAGGACTGGCCAGAGACCTGCTTGAGGGTGAGTAGCACAGCGTTATGGGATATGATTACACTAGTCTTGTTTGGGGTACAACCACCGCGTCTACAGAGAATAAAAGTATATATTTCGGAACGCAATGCAAATTTTTGTTGGTGGTATTGGTGGGCCATTGGCGATGGCTATTTAAAATGTTTCAAAGGCGTAGAGTTCCTGGGACTTCTTTTAAATATGGAAAAAAAGCTTGTAAAAGTCTGCAGCAATCAGAGTCTGAGTCAAGGCTGCTGGTAGGTTAAATTATCATACACTAGCAGAAGGAAGGTATATGAAGAATCGGCTCTCTGTTGCCTAGCAGCAGCATAAGCTGCACATAGGAAAATGGGTTAGAATCGTACTGTAATGCACTGCAGTGCACAGCAATGAGCCAGCAACACCAGACCAACTCTGAATTCTCACTCCTACCCGAGGAAACGGAAGGTGGCAGCGGCCTTTACATTAGATAAGGAAGCACATGGTTGTGCTGCCTTGGGGTAAATATTTAAACTCATCGCAGGAGTGTCAGGACGACGGCTGACACAGAGTCTAGGTTTCTCCGTCGGGTTGGACCTGTCCGCTCCGACCGATCTGGATGTCTTCATTTTGTCCGCAGGCAAGAACTGGGATTTCACCGCTGCCCTCAGTGACTTTGAGCAGCTGCGACAGGTGCATGCTGGGAACCTGTCATACTCTTTTGCAGAGGAGAGGACGTACGCTCCCCCCGAAAAGGAAATGGCTCGAGTAGGACGGCCCATCCTCCACCGCCAAGACGAGGTGGTGCAAGGTAAGGCTGCTGTGTAGCTGCTGTTTTGAGAGACTCGAAGTAGTCTCGATTTGATTGATAGATTTGGATGCATCAGTGTGGAGTCATGGCTAACTGACCGTCAGCACACTGTGAAGTCCGTTCATATCTTTTGATTCGGGTTTAGTCTTAATGGCACACTCGCACAGTAATTGCCGAAAATAGGAAGGAATTTAGTTGAAACCAAACAAGGCTGGTTAGTCTATTCAAATGAAACAAACCTGCCAGATTGAATAGGTGTTCACTGCAGCCCTCGAGGCTTCGGAGCGGGAACATTTGAAAGGATGTGTCGGCTTGAATATCTGTGAGCACATGTGTGCGTGTATGTCACCTAGCTTGGAGGGCTACAGTAATCCCCAAATAAACTGACTCAGTTGGGTTATTTCTGTGCTGTTTTCCAGCAGTTCTGCGGTTTATTAACTTGCTTAACGAAGGCAAACGTGAAACGGAACACATTGAAACACCCATCTATGTATGAAAGAAGAACTCCATAATACAATGTAGGCTCAATTATTATGAATTATTGATAAAGGCAGTGTTTCTCACCTACATAAACAATGAAGTGGCTTCTAGCGCATCAGCTGGCTCGCTTTGTTACAGTCTCCACAACACACTTTTAAAAATTCTAATTTTATCGATATTTTGTTGTACATTGTACCATAGAATAATTTTTTTTATATACTTCCATGGGAGACACAACTTGCTTTCCAGTGAGTAGTCTGCTTTTGAGACAAATGTTTTGAAAGTAATGGGAGTCAATGGAGGGACAAACTTGAAACACAGCCACCACAGAAGCTACTTGTAAAAATGTATTGAGGTTAGGAGCATATACAGTCAAATGTTGTACAAAACTTCTATATCGCTTCCAGCATCCGCTGGTATCAAGCACTGATCCCGTCACTTTGCTTTTTCTATAATATTTGGCATGTTTGACGTGGCTCTTGGTATTGGATTTTAGTATTGGGGATATTCTTTGTCGTCAAAAATCAATATCAACGTACCCCTAAATAAAATAAGTTCCCTAGAGTAACCTAGGACGTGATCCTCATTGCACCGGGGTCGTCGCCCTCTCTCAGCAGCTACAGAGAAGCGCCTGTCGAGGGGCATCTCCCACGCCAGCTCCACCATCGTGTCCCTCGCCCGCTCTCACATCTCCAGCACGGGGGGCAGCAGCAGCGAGCTCCTCCTGGACACGCCACTCTGCACTTTCCAACTACCGGACCTTACCATGTACCGGGATGAATTCCGCGGCTTCATTGAGAGAGACCTGATCGAGCAGTCCATGATGGTGGCCTTGGAGCACGCTGGTGAGTGGGCTGGAACGTGGAGAGCTTTATTTCACACGATGAGAGGAAGAGAAGACCGTCAACTGTTCTTAAATAATAATAATAATAATAATAATAATAAATGAGTGCAGAATTGATAGCGGTTATGGGAACAGCCTTTCAAGTTATTTGCTCTTTTAAGAGTTTTATCATATCAGAGATGATAAAGCTCTATCATACAATCACACAACAATTAAATTCTTACCATGTTACCCGACTCAAAAAATGAAGCAACAGCTTTTACTCAAATGAGGGTGTGAGTTGATGCAGCAGTCAAGCTCTGCTTACTTTGTTCACGTGTTTTTGTGTTCCAATTAGCTGAATGAGTTATTTCCCTCCCAGGTCGACTGAACTGGTGGACGCGGGTGGGACCTAACTGTCAGAGTCTGTTACCTCTGGCAACGAGTGGCGACGGAAATTGCCTGTTACACGCAGCCTCGCTAGGTGAGTGTCCCTGGCGCTTTTAAACGAGACCCCAATACAGTGGAAGTTCACACCCCATTAACGTTCATTATGAGAGCGCCATTGTTAGCTTAAGTACTAATTGTAGCTTACACTGTTCAGTGCACATTAGGTTAGCCTGTGCAGCCCACGGTAGAGCCCGAGCTCGGAAAATTAATTAGTTTTAACTGACAAGCATCATTCAGTCCTGTACTACAGCTCCTGTGTGGTGATACGGAAGTAATATCCATGTATTTAATATGTTAATATCAGATGCTGAAGAGCACGTTAAAGTATGTGTATTTTCTACTGCCCTTTTATGAAAGCAGACCACTAGACAGATCAAAAAAGACATTGTTATTCATTTTCACCCATGCAATGGGCCACTGTTATAAAGACAGATTGATTTTATTTGCCTCTTGCCAGGAGGGTTAAAATATGTCAATAGCAGGTCTACTGCAGTTGAGAAATATGTATAAAGCAAACCTTGACTCCTCCACTATCAGCTTTTAATATTATAAGACATTTAGATTTTTGATAAAAGGGGAAGTTGGCAGATCCCAGTTTCAATAAAGACTTACGGTGCAAAAATCCCTTAGTAACGTCATGTGGTCAAAATAAAAGGAAGCATGTGTTTTTAGATGTGTCATTTGTTGGTTTTCCATCCAAATGAGCAAACTTCAGGCAACATTTTAAAAAGCCAACGAAATAAAATGAGAATCAACACTTATTCTGATCAACTGATCTTAGGCAACTTAATTGACCTACAGGTCATCAAAAGAATACAGATCATGTTTATTTAACAACAGCAGCAGTGACTCAGGGGAGAGAATGACGTGGGTTGGAGATGTACCGGTGCATGCAGATGGAGGCGTCCAAAATGCCGATTTCTGTCCTGACTTAAGTAGCCTTATCCCATGCTGCGCCATAAAGGCAAAGTCTAAACTTGGTATCTCCCACTGTCATGTATAGCTGGAGGAATTTCCGTCTCTCCTTTAGAAGGTGCCTGAGGCTTCAAGTGTTCACCCGGGTTTCTTGAACCCTGGAGTGACTCGGGGCCCGGCGGGGAGCGTGGGGGGTTCTCTGCTGTGCTCCCCATGGTGCGAGTCCCACGCTCACAACATTTCACGGTCCCCCATGCGGAAGAGAAGTCAATAACCTCTGACTTTGATTTTGGATTCTAAATGGAAAATTAAATGATGGAATGATACACAGATATTTCTGTCTATTTACACGCCAGCATCCAGGATACCAACGTGTGTCGCATCGCGCAGGTAAAGAAGCCAAAATGTGCGGGTCGTCCGGGGTGTCTTGTTCACATAAGAGCCGATCAGAGGTGGAGCCGATAAAAAAACAGGCTTTTCCTTTTCCACTGATGACAAATGCCGGATGTTAGCGGGTGTTACCGGGTTTTTGTTGCAGTGGAAAAGGGGTATATAACGCTCAAAGCCTTGTCGTGAGAGGCTCACAAACGAACTACCCTCTGTCTGCCGCAGGTATGTGGGGCTTCCACGACCGGGACCTGATGTTACGGAAGTCCTTGTATGCACTGATGGACCACGGTCAGGAGCGGGAGACTCTGAGACGCAGGTGGAGATGGCAGCAGACGCAGCAGAACAAAGAGGTGAGTTCACGGCCAGTCGGAGTCGCTCTGCCCCAGGTGGCTCCGGACAGAAGAAGCTTTTGTTGCTGTACAGCGTCAGGGTTCTGTTATATCTGTCGTGCAGAGGCGAGCTATCCTGTTCCACCGCGTGGAAGCCTCTTCCTATTCAGATATTTTCAGCTTAGCTTTGAACTAGTCTTCCTTCAAGCTCTTTTAATCTTCAAGATCTTTTAATGCAAATTTGTATATTTTTACCCTTCTGTTTTTATCTTTTAATGCATTGCATTTTTCTTCTTTGCCATTTGTTTTATTATTATTATTGTCATTATTATAATTTGATTGCCTTTTATTAATGTAAAGCACTTGCATGTTGTGTAAGAAAGGTCCGACGTTTGAAAACTCCACGGGTTCATGCAAGCAAAAAGTGCTTTGAGACAGTGTTGTTTGCCGCACGTTTTGTACAACCAAGCTTGAATCGGGCTTTGTTGTTTGTTGACCTTCATGGCATTGCGATGACTGTACGCCAGGAGTGGGAACTAAATGTTCAGAGAATCCTCCCTTCCTCTTCTGAGCAAGTAACAGACCATAGGTGTTGTTCAGCAGCCGCAATAAATGGTTTTGGTGGTTTGAGGATCTCCCCCAAAAGTTTTAAACCGTATGAAGGTTAAATATGTCAACGGTGAAAAAGGGGAGCAAAAACAATCTTACCCACATAGAAGAAGATTCAAGAAGATGTTTGATTCGTGAGGACACTCTTTCTGCTATGTGCATGACAAACAGGTTCTCAAATTTCATTGCAGTCTTGCCAAGAACCAGCCATCTGATTAGCCGGCATAAATTCAATGCTTGCTTTTGTGACATTTAGCACTCCTTCTCTAATGTGTGTGTGTGTGTGTGTGTGTGTGTGTGTGTGTGTGTGTGTGTGTGTGTGTGTGTGTGTGTGTGTGTGTGTGTGTGTGTGTGTGTGTGTGTGTGTGTGTGTGTTGTGCGTGCGTGCGTGCGTGCGTGCGTGCGTGTGCGACCGTCCGCCCTGCTCAGTCTGGCCTGGTGTACACAGAGGAGGAGTGGCAGAAGGAGTGGAATGAGCTGCTGAAGCTTGCATCCAGTGAGCCCAGGATACACTATAGTACCAACAGCACCAACGGGTAACGTCTGGCCTGGACAACGCGGGGCCTGTTGGCGTCACACATCTTTATTCATGAACACACAGGCTTCACCAGCGGGAGCCAACTGGCTCCCAACCCACGTTGAAGTCGGACGCTGCTTTACCGTGACATGTTACAGAAGGCGTATGGGTTCAGTCAGTGAAGCTCAGCGTGGGGAATATATGTAGGGAGCAACGTTTTGAATACTATCCGGTCATCGGAAAGTAAAAAGCACGGCATCCTCATTTAAGAAGTGGCTTCATTCTAAAAATGCATTTTTCCTAGCTCACATCTTTGTGTTCTCCAGCTGTGGCTGACCACACCATGACACCCGCTTATCACGTCGGTGATCATTAAACTGGCTTGTTTGTTTTTGTTTGTGTCTGGTGTGGACAAAATGGTACAAAACATCATCAGTGATGTTTATGTTTCATCATTTACCAGATGCAGCTCCATAGACAGTTCCACTACCACTGACGAATGTACGTTTGTCAGTGGTAGTGGAACTGCCTGCACTTCCTTCAGTAAGATTGAAAGGAGTTGTTTTTTTCTTTGGCGTTTGTCTGTCGTCATCAGCAGCCTTCAATAGGAGCAATTATCATCTCAGGTCACAGCTGGATATGTTGTTTCTAATTTACAAATCAGTTCAAACTGAACACAAACATAAAGGGGGGGTGGTTAATGATGATTGTCAAATTAAAACCCATTTCATGCCCTGGCCTTGCTGCTTTAACTAATTGAGCGCTGCGCCGTTGTGGGCAGGGCCGACCCCTCGGAGGAGCCCGTGTACGAGAGCCTAGAGGAGTTCCACGTGTTTGTCCTGGCTCACGTCCTCAGGAGACCCATCGTGGTGGTGGCTGATACCATGCTCCGAGACTCTGGAGGAGAGGGTAAGTCCGGCTGACATGGTCCACATGGGGGTCGTTTACATCGGGATGGCAGTAATGAGTCTGAGGGCAGCGGCTCAGGAGGTCTAGTAACCGGAAGATTGCAGGTTCGATCCTCCTGGTCGCGTGCTAATGTGTCCTTGAGCGAGACACCGAACCCCCTAACTGCTCCCCGGGCGCCACTATTTGTCAGCCCGCTGCTCCTAGATATGTCAGTTGCATCAGTACTTTTACTCTGTGCGATCACAATTAGTTGAATCTAATCTAATCTAATAATTACTGGCATATAATCAATTTCTCTCCATTAGACATGTACGTAAGTCCCATTGCTTTAATATCCAATATGTTGAATATGGCATGTGATAAGGGGTTTCTGCTGGTGACATTCTCTGGTATAAACACCCTATATTGGCCTGGTACATTTATTTTACTGTTAAATGCTTGATGACTTTTGTTTTAACTCTCTTAATATTAGATGGGTGTTACATTTTGATATCTTGTGCTTAGGGATTTCACTACCCATATCAGGGTTTTATTTGTGAAGTAAACGTCAACTCTCAGGTCCAAAAAGCAGGTGAAAACAAAGACGGCAAATTCTCCCAACTGTCCGTGGGGCCTGAAAATTGTGAAGACGGTCAATTTGCCTTGCACACGTTTGGCAGTTGTAGCGTTTGCTTGAGATTGAAAAGATTGAAAATATTTGAGATTTAAAAGTGAGAGTGATCGCCCTCCTGGTTGGAAATGACTCCTTTCGTCATGATAGCCAGATTTTCAGGTGCTCGGATGAAGGCTCTCCTTTCACGACTCACTTGTTATAATTGATTGAGTGTTTTTGGTGCAGGAAACATTGCCGTCGGGTTCCCTACAGTCTATAATCATCCCTCCCTCATCACCTTCTCCACCTCCCTCCCCTCCACCCAGCATTTGCTCCCATTCCGTTCGGAGGTATCTACCTACCGCTGGAGGTGCCAGCTGCCAAGTGCCATCGCTCACCGCTGGTGCTGGCGTACGACCAGGCTCACTTCTCAGCCCTGGTCTCCATGGAACAGAAAGACGGCTCCAAAGAGCAAGGTAAAAGCCGCCGTCGCTCATCCTTATTACTGTATATTCACTTCTGCGCTTTATCACTGTGGCCCTCGACGGCGGCTGTTAAGAGCTGCCGTCGAGCAAGGCGTTTAGCAAGGCAGAGATTCCTGGGGAGGCTCTTCTGTTTGTGTCTCAAGAAACAGTTTTTTAATGATTTATGAAGGGTTTGCTTATAAATGTAAACTACATAGTTATTGTTTTTAAACGCAGCCCAACACAGAACTCTATAAGAATGAATTTGCTTAGAACAGAGACTGGAACCTGTGCATAATCTTAGAATACATTAACTTTACTATTTAATCACTTTTCGAATATAACAATGTTTCACCGGAAATGAAGCAATAATTTGAGTGATGTTTTTATTTATTTTTGTATTTATTGCGAAACTGTAGCAACAATTTCATTTAAAAATATACAAAAGTATTATATATAGTGGATGTTTACTATATGAGGCGATTTAACATTGCCAAGTTGATTTTATGTGATATTTGAGCAATTTCTTTTGGCTTTTATACAAACAATGGGAAGTCAATTTGAATATCTACTTGGATGTAAAAAAACATTGCGATTTTTTAAAATGCTGGATCTAGTAAAACCAAGACGCTTGGAAATAAGCTCTCACCAGGGTTAAAAAAATACAGAAATGTTTTTCTTTTGGCGAATAACTGACAGGCAATTCCCATTTTTGAGCAAATCATTCTGGAATTGCATTGACGCAACAGTGTGCCTGTTTTACTAGTTTGTGTGTTAATCAAACTCTAGTTATTCATTTAGTTATTTTTTTACAGGAAGTTTTTGAATTCACCATTTTTTTTTTTATCAGAAGCAAATAATTGAATGGATATGAATCATATTTCAGACTTGGATTGACACACCCTCTTAACAGGACGATGCAAGGATGGTACTGGATTTAAAATAATAAATGCTTTCTGAATATCACCCCACAGTTGTGATCCCTCTCACTGACTCGGAGCATAAGATGCTGCCGGTGCACTTTGCTGTTGACCCTGGGAAGGACTGGCAGTGGGGAAAGGACGACACGGACAATGTCATGCTGGCCAGGTACGATCTGGTTCCTGCAGAAAAACCTTGTATTTCCTTCTCTCGTTTGCCTTCTTTTCGTCAGCTTATCTGATCCAAAGAGTAAAGATTGCGATTATGGGTTTTGTCACAAAACTCACTGTTTTGCATTTGTGTCCGTGCCAACCTCTGTGTATGAGGCAGACGTCTGTCCGTTTACAGCAGTGTGGCTGTCAGGGGGATTGATCTCTGACTCCAGATTAGTCGCGCTCACTGCCAGTGACAATACGATTAACTCTTAATGCCTTCTATGAACAGCAAGTAGGGGGTGACCAAAATAGCAACCGAATATAAATAACTGGCTAGGATGAGCTGCTTCCACTGAGTTTTGAGGTCTTGTTGAGTTGAAGTAGTCAGCAATGCATAAATTATGATACAAAGACTCAAATTCCCGCTTTGCGTCTCGTCTTTTAGGCCTCCACACTGTTTCAATGCTGGCTTACAGACTCTATACAGTGTGTCCCAAACTAAAACCGGCTTTGTACATCGAATAATCATTAACGAGCACTCTGCCGAAGTGTCTGTTTGTTTAGAAAAGGTGACTCAGTTGAAGGTTTAACCTGAATGTAAATGCAGGCATTTATTCTCGACAACAAACATTCACTAGCTCCTCTGTCGCCGTCCACTGTGTTTTTTCATAGCGATTATCACGTGTTATTTATTGATTTGCAGTGTGGGAAGGACCACGACGCGTACCTAGGACGTGAAACTTCTTGAATGCACTACATTACCTTTCCCATCTTGTTTGTCTTTATCCAATGGACACACTCTTTGGGTTGAACACAGGATGCAAAATAACTCTAGAACAGCTACAGAGATATCTTACCAATCTGGTGCTGTGCTCTCTTTCTCTCTCTCTCTCTCTCTCTCTCTCTCTCTCTCGCTCTCTCTCCCCTACTTTTCACAGTGTTGCCCTCTCGTTGGAGGCCAAGCTCCAGATGTTACACAGCTACATGACGGTCACCTGGCTGCCTTTACCCTGTGAGGTAAACATAAGCTTGCGCAAGTTTGCATTTTTAAATAAGTTGGCTCAAAGATCTTCCTTGCAGCAGAGGAACGTATTTAACAAGACATAAAGGTATTTGGAAGAGTAGGCAAATCAGACTGGACAGTAAAGTTGAATATTTTCCCCCTGTGACAGTGGCGTTTGTCCCTTTGCGACCAAGTAAACTACATGAGCTGTGTCGTGTTTCTGGATGTAGGGGACCTTTTCACTCTTCAGGTCCTCGTTTTACTATTTTATCAGAGCAGCAATGTCTCAGTGCCGTTAAAAAAAAAAAAAAAAAAAAACTCCATCAACCGGCTCCACTGGGCCGACTGGGTGAAAAAATGACACCACACAGCCACTGTTTGAAAGGCCTCTTGTGCACCGCACACTAATGGCAGAAAGTTAGGAAGGATAACAAGTTCATGGTGATTTCACGGTGATCCGAGCGTGTGTGTTACCGTCTTCTTAAAGAAGATGTTTCTGTTTGCAGATGCAGGGGGGCACAGGCCCAGTTCTGCCTCCGTGTGTGTGTGTGTTGTGTGTGGTGTGTGTGTGTGTGCGTGCGCGCTTGAACAACAAGGCGGGACATTTGGGAAACAGCAGTTGTTGTCGCGTCGTAGTGAGGCCACATCATCTAGGTCACGCCGTTCCTACATAAAGTGTTTTTCTGTGGAAGTTGATTGAATGTGCGAATGACTCATTCAAATTTTCTGTTTGTCTACGTTCGCCCTTCTGCTAGCTGAATAATTCTGCCGCACCTCTTTCTCTCTTTCATCCAGATACTGGTTTCCATCTAATGTGTTTGCATATGGTGGTGGTTTGGTCAGCTTCAGGGCGGTGAGATAAAATTTGTGGCCAATGAATATTCAGACTTTTTGGGCACTTTTATTTTCTCCTCTCGAGTTCCCCAGTTCAAATTCCTATGATCTGGTGCTGTGTTTTGAAGCAACAGTATGATGGAGGGTCGTGTCAAAACAAAAGAAAGCCGCTCCAAAGCCCCGTTGAATTTAGTCAGAAAAAAACCCCGATGATGGCGCTTTTTTTTTTTTTTTTTTTTTTTTTTTTTTCATCAGTCGACCAATCGCGACCGAGTGCAAACAGCAAACAAAACAAAGTAGCTTGAGCGAAGCTGTGGTCGGTTGTTATGGCTATAGTGTGCGCGTTGTCTGAGCCACTTATTTCATATAAGCACAAGTAACACTCCAGGCAGTTCTATTTATACTCAAACCGCAGTGTGTGAGCGCGGCCTCAGAGTTTGTTTCTGTTTCTGCTTCTCCTGCAGCAAGCTCCTTTGGCCCAGCCGGAGTCTCCCACGGCGTCGGCAGGTGAGGACGCCCGGACGCCCCCGGACTCCGGGGAGTCTGACAAGGAGTCGGTCAGCAGCAGCTCCAACGGCAACGTAGAAACGCCCACGGGAGCGTTGGTCAATGGGGGCGTGGCCTCGGGCAAGAACAACTCCTCCTCCTCGTCCAGCTCGTCCAGTAACAGCTCGGCGGGAACCGGGACGGCGGCAAAGGACAAGAGCAAGAAAGAGAAGGAGAAGAAGCGGGCCGACTCGGTGGCCAACAAGCTGGGCAGCTTTGGGAAGAGCCTGGGCAGCAAGCTGAAGAAGAACGTCGGAGGCCTGATGACTGGAAAGAATGCGGGAGCGGCGGGAGGGGTCAAGCCGGAGGGCGGGGAGAAGAAGAAGGGCTCCCTCAGGGGGAGGAAGGGCAGTAAGGACAGCTCGCCCTCCGCCCACGCCTCAGAGGATTCTGGGAAGGGCTCGCCCTCCTCGGGCAGCGAGCGCCTCAACGGGACAGGCGGCAGCACCAGCAGCGGGGGCAGCAGCACGGAGACCGACCCCTACAAATACAGCGCCGACGTCAAGGTCAGCCTGGGCATCCTGCGCGCCGCCATGCAGGGTGAGCGGAAGTTCATCTTCGCCGGGCTCCTCACCACCAGCAACCGCCAGCCCTTCCAGGAGGAGATGATCCAGCGCTACCTCACAGACGCTGAGGAGCGCTTCCGCGGCGAGCAGGAGCAGCAGCGCCGCGACGCCGACAGGAAGGGCGTCGCCAACGGCGTCCCGCTGGCCAAGAAGGAAGTGGCTGGCGTGGCGGAGCCGGGCTACCAGCCATACGAGGCCAAAGAGGAGGCGCTGGAGGGCCCGCCGGCCTCCTTCAACCACCTCAAGCCCGCGCCGCTCAGCCCCTCCATGTACTCTGCCGTGGTGCCCATCCCCCGGCCCTCCTTTGTAGAGCAGCCCCCGGCGTTGGCCCCCCCCGCCCAGCACCTTCAAGTGCACGTTTACATGGAGCCGCCGCCCAGTTGGCGCTGCGGCTCCCAGGCGTCCTCCTACCCCGGCCTCCCCTCCTACGCCACCCTTCCCAGACACTACCCGTCCGCGCAGGGTCCCCCCCACCCCCAGTACAAGCTCCCTCAAGGCCCCGGCTCCCTCAGCCCCTCCCGACTCACCCCGAGCTCCTACACTCCCTCGTACCCGCTGGAGATCGACCCCCCGGACTACCCTGCGGCTGAGCCGGCGGCTGGGGGCTACAGCAACGGTTTCCGGGACCCTCGCAGCGGGCTCCCCCCTGTCAGACATTACTCACTGGGCAGCGCCGGCGGCCTGGCCAGCCTGCAGACCAGCCGCTGCCGGACGCCCAGCTGCACCTATTACGGACACCCCGAGACGGGCAACTACTGCTCCTACTGCTATCGGGAAGAGCTGAAGAGGAGGGAGACGGAACCGGCCATCCACAGGTTCTGAGGAGGAACCGCGTCCAAGTTTGAATTCGCTAAGTTGCCTTTCTTTGCAGTAAAAAAAATAAAATTTAAAAAAAAGCTAACTGAAGAGCGAGGGGGTGTTCACCTCTGAAAGGTGGGAGAGAGGCCTGACCGGCCGCTCCCTTCGTCCCGAGCTTCCTCAGCTCCTGCTGGGCGGACTGGGCGGCACCAGGCTGCCGGTCGCTCAGCTGCTCAACTGTAGGATTAACTAACTGCACTTCTGTTACCTTTTTGAAGTGGCTCTTATGCAGGCCTTGTGCGCATATATGTGTGTGTGTGTGTGTGTGTGTGTGTGTGTGAGTGTGTTACAGAGAGAGAGAGAGAGCACTGCAGGCTCCCCTTGTATCCCTGTCCAAAGGCCTTGCCACCATCTCCTCCTGGTGGAGAGAATGTAAACGGCAGGCACGCTACACAATTACAAAAAAAAACTTTAAAAAAAACTCCCCTTCACAAACGCATACACTATATAATAGTACATCTTTATAGAACACCACAAACTACAAAGCAAGCACAAAGAGAAATGGCACGAAAAGTTGTTTTTTTTCTTTCTGTAATTTCCTTTTCGGCGTTATGCATAACTTTACACTACTGCAGAGTTTTTCCATTATTTGCGTAATAAACTTACAATGTAATGCTTAGAGTAAGCATTCTGTGGGCTGCTGTGGTGCTAACGTTCCAGAGTGCAACTGATCTCTCAGCCTGCGTTAAACCCTACCACGCCCTTCGTAACGGCTTTCAGCAAAAAGGCGTCTGCGTCACAATTTCACATTGTGTCCAAAACATCCGCGTGATCAATCTCAGTTTCCTCAACGACAGATGAGAGAAAAAGAGCGTAGCACCAAAGGCAGAAGCTGTTCCCACTCTCAGTATTTAATATGTACGTAGATATGCTGCTGTGTCTTATTCCGGGTCTTCCATTTTGTTGTGGCATTCTCCTACCGCTCGGGTCAACGCGTCGCACGCTACATGTTTCTGACCATTTTGAAGACGCCGGTCGTACAGGCGACGTGAGGGGAAGGTGACCACGACACAAGGAAACTACCAGCTTTGTCGTTCATTTAGTGACGTCCGTCGTCTCCTGCGGCAACCGTCTGCAGTCCTTGTTGCATGTCGAGTTGCAAAGCGGCGCATGCAGCTTTGTTGCATGCGGCTTTGTTGCAAAAAAAAATTACATTGCATCAAAAGGTTAGAACATTTGAGGACACCAATGCGGGGAGTCGTTTTTATTCCCCCCGAAATATAATTTCTTTCTACTTTTTGTCGTTAAGAAGTATGAAAAATATTCCATACAGACTCTTGACTCTGCGTTTTACCCTCCGGGTATCTTGACAAAAGGAACGTCCTCTTGATATTGACTCGCCCCAAAATGTATTTGCCTCTGCCCCGGCCCAAGCAGTTTGTCAGTCTGAAGCATTTGGAGCTCCAGAAGCAGTCACTCAACCTCTCTCTGCACAAAGTCAAGCACTTTCCTCATGTCCGCGGACATGGTACTGTTTCTGAAGGGGTCGGACTGTGGTCTTTAGCTCGTGTCAGAAGTGTAAACACTGCCATCTGTAGGGAGGCAGGCACTCGGGCCAGAGTCCTTGTCTGTTTTGTTTTGTTTCCGTTTGGTTTTTCTCGTGGACCCAACTCACCGCGGAGCGACAGCATTTTGGTGCCCGTGTCTCCGTCTAGCTCAGTTTCCAAGTTGCCTTTTTCAGTCTTTGTGGAATTACACTACTTTTTTTTTTTTTTTTTTTTGTATGATTTGCAAGACAAACTTCAACTATACGGACCTCGGTTTCCTGTTATAATTGCCCACCCCCTCCAAAAACAAATCATTTTTTTTAATCAGTTTTGACACTATTGAACGGACGCCATAATATTTTGCAGAAAGGGGTAGCAAGGATATAAAGTGATAATGCATTAATTGTCTTCCTTGAAATGTTTCAAATTTGGAAATTAGAAATGCTCCTCATGCGCAGGCAGGATTAATGCATTGTGGATTTGTTGATATTAACAATAAGCCATGAGGTGAGGAATTCAACTCACTGCACATCTACTGAATGGTGTAGATATTGCCGTCATTCGTTTCTCAGCCATCCTCCTTTAAGCTGTTAAATTGGTAACGTCAAAGCACAATATGTATGCAATCCACTGCCTTGCCCGATAGATGGCGCCGACAGATTTTTGTTTCAATTTGCTCAGTCGAGTCTAGTCAGGCAGTCTTGTGTCCTATAATACAATTGGTGAGAATTTTAATGAGGGAAAGTCAAATAAGAATTAGATTACAATTTAGATCGCTTGATCATAAGATTTCCATCCTTTTTTTTTTTTTTGTGGTCAGGAAATTAGAGGTTTCCTTGCTTTAAAGAAGAGTAACTCTTTGCTTCTAAGGTAATTAACACTGTATATTGAAATTACCCTGCAACTCCACTGCACCATTATTCTTCTCAAAACGTGTGTGTGTGTGTGTGTGTGTGTGTGTGTGTGTGTGTGTGTGTGTGTGTGTGTGTGTGTGTGTGTGTGTGTGTGTGTGTGTGTGTGTGTGTGTGTGTGTCCATGCACTAATGCTGAATGAGACAGTTTGATCACAAATGTTTCACCTGGATGAAGGCACAAAATGGGATGGGGAGGTGATGCACTTCTTTTGAATACATGTATATGTGCTCTTTGCCCCCTTCCTCCAATGTTGTAATTGGCCTACGACCCCCACCTCCTTTTTTTGCAAGGAAATAGAAGTTTTACAGCGGACATGTCAAAAGTTGAACCTAACAGACTCAAAATATTTCTTTTTGTATACAAGAGAAAAACGAACCAATGAGCGGTTACATAAATATGAGTTATTTTTATAAGCCCAGTGATTTAGCGTTTTCGTTTGTTTGTTTGTTTGTTTGTTTGTTTGTTTGTTTGTTTGTTTGTTTTAAGGTTTGAATGTATATTGTCAGACACTAAAACCAGTGTGGATGGTAAGCTTCTGAGAGGCTGAACTTGGGATGACATCAGTATTGACCAGAAGACGACTTCTGCCTGTTTAAGGCAAATCCCAAATTGGCCTCTTCAGAACAGAGCTCTCCAGTTGGCTAACCAACCTCCTTTATCTGACCTGACAAGATACATGTTGAAAATATATATAAATATTTTTTCTTTTTTTTTTTCTTCTTTTTTTTTTTTTCTGGTGGAATATTTAGTTGAGGTGATTTAGGATGTTCTTTCTCACATGACTAATTGTCTAGCAGGCTGGGTTTTTATTTGTTCTTTTGAATTTTAAGTTTAGTTTTAATTTCCCCACTGCTTCCCATGACTCGGGAATGGTTTTATGAAACAACTGACCTAATATTTTTTATACATATATATATAAATATATATTGTACATCACTGTCATTTCTTTGGGACAGATCGGTCCTCGTCAACAACATTAACATGGGAGACTTTCGGTTGCATGGGACTGGAACTGTTGCATGTAAATGGCAATTCATTTAAGCAAATTTGTGCATTATTTTCAATTGATTTCAATTTTCCTGGTCCTTTGACTTTTTTTTTTATTGTTTAATGTTGATTTTGTTTGTTTGTTTTTCTAAGAGAGCCCCGAGGCTGTGTGACTGTGCAATCTGGACAGAAAGAACATCAGATTTTATGTTATTTAGATTATTATTATTTTAATTATTGAATTTCCTTTTTGCACTGTTTGAATAAATTCTCATTGTGTTTCAAAAGATACTGCCTCTATTTACTGCACATTGTACAAAATCACATTGCTCTTAACGTCCAAGTAGGTAAATGAAAATGACAAGCTACAGAAGATACTCGAAAGATTCGTTATTCTTTATATTTGTTTTTGGAAATCTGAATGAATTCATCCATCTAATTTGTGTTGCCGTGTCTTGGGAGGATAAGGGAAGATGTACCATGGCAATTTAATAGCATCAGATGTATAATAAAAACAGCATTGTCCATACAACTGTAACAGGGTAAAACATATGTTTAGTTACGGTGCTGCTACGGTCAACACCATCGTGCAAATATAACTTTATCTGTGTAACAACCCCGGCGGTTAAGCTGAAGGGCCTCGTTGCAAGGCCCTGGATAACTTGTATTATGCGCTTTTTATTTATTTTTTATTTTTCTAGAAGCCATCCCGAAAACTAAACCCTGGACAGGGATGGAAAAGCCAGGGTTTAATCCTCCATGTCTGCAAGAATTAACAGCAAGTGATCCAGGGTCAGTTCCAGAGGGAATGTGTTGACGCCGACTCGCCCTCTCACTTTCCTTCCTGGAGGTGGGGAAAGTAAAAATGAGAATCATCAATGGGTTTTTGCCCCATTCTAACATCTGAGAAAACGTAGCCATGTCTCTCTGCATGAGAATTGGACCCGTTTATCGAGTGATATCAAGGGTTTATCCACCTGGCCTTAGATAGGTTTATCTCACTTTATAATTCGACCACCACGTTGCTGCATTGAGCCGTAACAAAACCTGACCGGTGCAAAACAATTGTTGTGACTTTGGCATAAACAAACCAGATGATGTTGTTTTCTTATATTCCCCTAACCTTGTTGCATTATACATTGTTGAATTGCTGCAGCTCAGATGATGCAAGGTCCTGTGTCTGGGGCGGTTTTGTGTATTAGAGAAATCGGAGACCCTTATGTAATATTGAACAGTTTCCCATGTGGTAAAAAATCCAGACCTCTCTCTATTATAGTTGACAGGGACGCAGTCTCCCCATCTGTGTGCCGAGCGAGGACAGACTATACCTCTGCATTATCCACTTTCTCTTCCCTCTCGCTGGAACAGTTTTCCGCAGAACTATCAACCTGAACGCAGGCCTATCGGAGGCTCCCTGCTGGCGGTTTGGATGAGACACAGGAGGAGTCTTCCACAACACAGCACCGCTCAAGGATCACCAGAGGGTAATGCAGGAATGCTTTGTAAATGGCACTATTTATTCAACCTTGTACTTTAAAAATAGATTTTGGGGTGGGGGGTGGAACTAGCAGGGTGTGGATTCCGAAGTTGGGTTTGTTGGTAAGAGTTTTGGGTGTTGATCTGCTCACCTTTTTTTTCAATGTTCCAGTTCCATGGCAATTAACAGCCAAATGATTCACCCCGGCAGAGTACTGGGAATGCAGTTTTTTCCAAAATGTGGATTTCCATGGCAAAACCTATTTTGAAAAGTAAGCAGGTGTGCATATTGATATAACTTGTTCCGTTACCTGCACAAAAGTACAGAAGCCCAGAAAGGAAAGACAAAAAATGTGTATAACTGAGTCCATATTATTTCAGCTATTTTTGGAAGCCCTGAGAGGCTGGCAAAAGAAATGCCTCCAAATTCCCAAGGCTTTTCACTGGTATTTGAGAGCCCTCCCTGCAAGGTAAGCAAAAAAAAAAAAAAAAAAGCTGTGGATATTATTTTAATTTTATAAATATTATATATTTTTAGGCGGTTCTGAAACGTATGTTCCAGAATCTATGCCTTGCAAAAAAATACTGGGAAATTTCGGAAATAATAAAAAAAGATAACTAGTAGTGCACAGGAAAATTAGTATAAGACATAAAAAAAATACAAATAATAATAATAGAAGAGGAAAAAAAAATAACAACAACAACAATAATAATAATTACAATAATAATAATAATGCTAATAATAATAATAATAATAATAATAATAATAATGGTGCCCTTGTATGTGACCGGAGCGAGGCGGCTCTTTGTGGGGGCTCTGGCCCTTTAAGGACTCGGTCTCACTTCACTGTGGAGAGGGAGTAAACAAACAGGCAGCCACGGTGGACACGTTCCGCTTTGACCGTCTCCTACTACCGCTCCTTTCCCTCTACATATATATATATATAAATATAAATATAATTTTGCGAGCAGACCGTTCCAATCGGGAGTCGCTCTGGGTTGTTTCGGTTCCGAGGCGGGCGTGTGGGCGTCCCCGCGAACGGCAGCAGAAGTAGTTTGTGGCAGCACCGGCGGCCGGGATGCCTTCCCCCCTCGGAGTAGCGGAGCTCCCGTCCCGTCGCAGATAACAGGAGAGGGAGGAGGACGGGGGGACGGGGGGCTTCGAACACACCCGCGACCATGCTGACGGGATCCAAGACCACGTTCAAAGTCCGACAGATGGCTCCGGACGTCACGGTAGGTGGGACTCCTTTCATCCCGACGAACCCGGGTGGGAGCGTTCGCCGTCGCCCCCCTTCGAGCTGCTCCCCGGACGCTGGGGGTGGATCGGCGGGCTCCGAATGGCGACTCCAGACGGGGGACGTTGAAGCAGGTTGCTCTGCAGCCGGACACGTCGGTGTCATGGGGCCGCCCCTGACGGGTGACAGCCCGCCGACTTTACGGGTACTTTCTGTGGGCTCCCGTCGCGGGGTAAATATCTGCAGGCAGGTGCGGTTGAACCGGAGCGTCTCTCATCTCCAGCGTTTTCAGCCTTTATTCCCTCGAAAAAAAACTGTTTCTCCGTGTAAAGATGAAACTACACAGGCTTTCAAAGTTCATGTGGAATCCTTTCACTATGTTGTTGTTATGACACTAGACTGGATTCGACTGGTGTGCACTGGGTTGAACACAGATGCACTGACTTGGGCTGTGTTTTTATCCTGTAATTACACCCTTCAAGGTGTAACAATATGAATATTATTACACCTGCGAGCACTGATCTACTGGCTGTTTGGGTGGATTAGTTTGATGGATTGAGCACAGTCATGTGCAGATATGAAATCCTTCACAGTTGCCAGCACCTCTGGCTTTTTGCTGTGTGTGTGTGTGTGTGTGTGTGTGTGTGTTTCCTCCCAGGGTATTTTCAGCCGCCGCAGGGGGAAACGGTAACAGATGCCTTCCAGCTCCGCCCTCGGGAGAGCATGTGGCACTGGAGTGATGTGCACCACATCTGGCTGTCGCCATGGAGACTGCGGGCGAGGATTTCTGAATTATGTGGAAATAATGAGATGCAGGTCGGCCTGTCCACTTCAGATCACCTCCCCCACTGGAGTCCCAGGTGTTCCTGAGCCGGGGCAACATGGGCTCGATGTACGATTCGCACACGACTGAATTTTCTCTCAAGTATTATCTGGAAATATTGCGGTGCATCTCAGGCATGGCTGCCTGAAACGCAGAGGGCAGCAGTGCCTCTGCCTGTCTTCCATTAGTGTGTTTTTGGAGGAAGTATTTTAACATCAGACGTCCTCCCCCAGGCCACCCAGCCACGGGTGATCAGACACCGATCTGTATTCAAATGGCATTGTTGCTGCAGAGACCCGTGGGCTTCTCTGCTCTTCTCAGCCAAAGCCTCCTTGGCGCTTGTTGAGAATGTGATTCAGATTCAAATATGAGATGAAAAGGAAGAACCCTTTATTCTGCCATCCAATAATGCTTGATACTCCCCGGGGTGCAGATCAAAGCCGCACGACGCCAAACGACAGAGTGTGGACTCCAAAGGTGCGTTTAGCCTGAGTGTAGGACAGAGCGAGGGATTCAAACCAGTATTGCTCTGGTTTATTTAGCCATGGCCTTGTCCTGCGCTCACTCCCCGTCGGCCTCCCGCCGCTCTCTTTGAAGCCGAGGCCACGGGCGGCTCGGAGCACAAAGCCCTACAGAGGAGAACGTGTCAGCTAGGGTTCATCCGAGCTGCCTTCAGCGTGGCTGGAGATCCCAGCCTGATAGGAGCGCACCAGAAGTGGTGGAGACGCCGACGCCCGTTCCCACAGGAACCAGATGTCTGATTGAGTACCAGTAGCCCCCGTGCTGCGTGAAGCTTCCCACCAACAGTTCACAGAGCAAACAGACAACAATGGGCTCCTCTTCGCTGCTGTGCAGGAACAGATTTAGGCCCTTTTTTAGCGAGTTCATCGATCTGGCTCCTTGCGGATTAACCAGCGGTGTGATTTAACTGGGAAAGTGTTGGATATCGGGGTGGGGGGCAGGGTGTTTTCTGTTGTTTTCCTGTTGCCAGTGCATGAAATAGCAGTTGAGACGCCCTCTGTGAGAAGTGAGCTGTCATGGAGTGATGGCTGAAACGTGAATAGTTTTACAAACACAAGTCAGTGTCCACTGTGAGCAGCAGCCTGAGGGCAGGAGATGCTGACATTGCTGCTGGCATTTCATTTATATTTGGCACGTTTTGCTGAAAGGTGCGCTGTGAAACTTGACGGATGAAACTTGCGTTGTCTTCTGAGAAAGGTGCCCCCTCAATGGATTCATTGGTTTTGCTGTGAAATCATTGCTATTTCTGAGTATTTAACCGCTCTTTTACTCCGTTGTAGGTGTTGTAAGTGTGCTGTGCCATTTTAAGTCCAGATGGTGAGCCTAAAGCACATTAAAGTCACACACAGAGCTTTTCTCGGTGACCTTTAAACCTTCCTGCTCTGACGTGGTGGTTCATAAACATGTAAACGCACAATGCAGGCAGTGTACTAATACTGGATTCATTCATTGTCTGTCCTGTGGAGGAAGGGATAGTCACAAAAAAATGCAGTGCAATGCAAAATATGTTTGGAGACAAACATATCAAATCAAACGGGATATAATTAGCAAGGTGCTTCATTATGTGTGTTTCAGTCTAGACCAATGCTGCTCTAATGTGAAATTGCTTACTCTGCCGACACTGCTATTTTACTATCCCCCCCCATTTTAATGGATAATACATCACAACAGAGGCAAGTGTAGTGAGGTTGCAGGCTATGTCAGAAAATGGGGTTAAAAGATGCATAATCGCCATGCCGGGTGATGCAATAATCTTTGCATAATACATAAAGGGAATGAATCATTCAATTATGGATTCATAAAACATTGACGTGAAATTTCATACAGTATTCCATACAGTGACATCACTTTCTGCTCACACTGAGGTTTGGAATGTAGCCCTTACTCAAATTTAAAACCAATTATTTTATTTTGATATTCATATGAAAGCAATAGCTAGATAGAAGTACACTCTGTATCCGAGGCTTCGTTCCTTAGTGAACTGTTAATTACGTTAAATGCCATTGTTGTTTCATCTTTTGGTATTTTCTCTCAGCCCATGAATTATTTTTGATGTGGGGGTCCATGGTTTCCGTAATGCACGCACGTCGTCGGAGGCTTGCTTTGAAAGGGTAAGAATCGGCACAAACGCAAAGACACGTGCCGTGGCCGTTCAAAAACCCAGGTTAGGGTTTCAGTCTAGCCGATGTCCGCAAAAACTGTGCATTTCAGAAGTGCACTTCAAAGCGAGGCCCTGTTCAGCAAAACAATCTCATATCCGTGCTCTATAATCTGCGCCCGGCTCGCGATGACACCAAAAATCTCCCATTGTTGTGAATATTTGAACACAACAAGACAAACAAACAGGACTAGGCCTTGTACAGCAAACAGCAGCTCAAAGCAGTGGCTTTTACGAGCCGGCTGGCAAGTTTAACTCATTAACTGGCTTCTAAAATGAACAACACTGAACTGAAGAGGTTTTTTGTTTTTTTTTAAGCAGTGTTTGGACGGCACTGCAAAGTAAAAAGAATAAAAATCATATAAAAAAATTTAAGGGTCAAAGTCAGGTTTCGGGGGAATTTCATGTTCGGGGAGATCTTTGAGATATGTTCGATCACTTGGAGGAAAAACAACAGAGGTATGCTCCCTGACGCAGGAACCACACATGCTCACTGCAGAGGTCTGGCCACAGTAGCAAGGGGAAGCCATGAGCAATGGAAAGTGCAGTAAGGTTTGGCTCCCGTCCCCAAGGAGCGGGGAAGGGAGGGGGTTTTGGCCCAAAAAGGGAAGATGGAGGCAGAGTGGTACAGTGCTGCATATGTGGATCAGGCAAACGTTAAAACAGCCGTGAAGCCTGGGGTCCTGGAGACGTTGTTCTCGAATGTTATGGAACCATATGCCATTGGCGGGTTTGGTCGTTCCTCTGCCCCCTGTGCGTTTGCAAAGTTTATCGTAGTCGTCACCTCTTTGCGCTTTTCCTTAGCTGGTTTACCCGTGTAACTTGCGCCGAGCCGGAGTCGCTGTGTAACTGTGTAACAATCGATGTCCATCTCCCACAGAAGAGCCAACTCATCGCATCGACACAACCCCGACCCCGGTTCCGTGAAGTTCCTGGCTTAACCCACTCAGACAGTCTTCTGCCACGCTCTCTCTCATCACTCTCTACATTTAGCTTACTGTGTGGCGACGGCGCCTGCCATCTGACTCTTATCTCATATGACATATCAAACCTGGCAGGTCCTCAGCCACAGAAATAGTATTCCAGTTTGGGCAGGTCCCAGGGGGGGCCGAGCCAGTGAACTCGCCTCATCAAACACACAATCGGCACGGCCTCTGATGTTTCTGAAAAAAGTCCGAAAGAATTGAGTCGTCGGGTGTTTGTGGGTGTTGGCGGAGGCAGGGAGAGATGGAGGGCTGACCGTGAGACTTTGAGGCCAGATGGAAATAAAATGAACAGTAATCTTGAACAAAATCTTGTAAAAGTTTAACTGTCCCTTGTGTTATATGAAAGTCCCTTGTTTTTCACCGAGTTTTTTTGCTTAATCGTGGTAAATCCCTTTTGGTCTTATACTGTATATCCACATATGTATTATATACTGTATATTGCAGCTGAACTGCTATATATTTGATTCTATTTGCCCATATGTTGACAAAATGTGAATTGACAAAATGGTGTTCATCATTTAGGTCGAAAAAACTTTTCTAATGTGCCAAACTCACATTCTGAGTTGGACCTTCCTGGACTTTTCAGAAAACAAACCGCTATGAAAGTAATTTCACAGGAGCAAAGGTCTTCTTTGGTGAAGCGTTAAATGCTTTTATACGGGGGAACACCGGCTGAGGGTGTCAGGGTTTTCATTAACGTGTGGCTAACGAGCAGTTCACACGGCGCTGAGATGTTCCGCAGGACGTTAACCCCTGACTGGCTTCATTGTCGGCGTCCACACATGGTTGCTGACTCAAAGAAATGCCTCCATTGTGTGGTTCAGCCTTCGCTTAAAAACGGTACGCAGTGGCGACCGTGTCGTTACGAGCTGAAAAGGATTTTGCCGAGCGAGGCGCTAATGCACAGTTTTCTCGCACAACGGCGCAAGGTAATTTAGCTCACCATTTTCCTTCCTCACACCGAGGCTCTCTCGCCACCTGTATAACCATGCTCTGCTTTCCCAGACGCCTTTCTCTGCGCATTATGCGATTCCAAGCTAGATATATGTAAAGGGTTTCTGTTTGGGGGAGGGTGGCTGGTAGCACCACTAAGTGGATCCATATGGGCCGACGGGCTCGCAGGCTGGTGAAGCTAAACCTCTGTGGTTCTGTGGAATGGGATTCTGTTTGGGGAAAATGCCTGAAGTTCTTGGAACTTGCACAGTCATCCACATGGAAGAGAAGCGGCAGCAGCATGGAAACTCGGAGTCATGGAGCGTCGCGTTTGTTAGTCTTGCCTCCTGGAACGGGCCCCGAGCTGAACACAGAAACAGAATGGGCGTAATTGTTGGTCATGCCCCGGTTTTGTTGTTTGGTTGAGTGGTTTTCTGAAATGAGGGCTCGGCTCCCTGGGGGACCACAAGAGGGGTCCGGTCCCACAATTTGTTCCCTCTAAATGGACATGTTATGAGCCCCAACGAGGTGATGGGTCCTTGGCATGGGGATGTTTGGGAACCACTGGTGTAATCAACTTGCTTTATAATCACTCTGGAGGGAGTGTTGATGGGAACGCTTACTCGGTCCATGGTACGAGCGGCAGATACCTCATTACTATTTCTACCCCCAGTCAATCCCTCAGCAGTGTCAGTGTTTCATCCTTTTTAATTAACGCCCTTTCTTCTCTCGGGAACGATACCACTTTTTCAGCGCGGATAGCGATTTGGCATCCCGAACATTAAGGCTTCAAGTGTCAGCTGATGCTGAGAACAGATCTGATCCGTCATTTCTACTGAGCAGTGTTGACGAGTCATTAGAGCATGACTGTTGGTGTATAATCCTGTTTTTATAGAGATATCGAACCGGCTTCTGTATAATGGGCATATTTGATGTCTCTAAGTATTGGCATTTTATATTAGAATTATTCTCTGGTACCTACACCCTATTTATCCCCGGTATTAGGCCGATATATTGGTCGCTTAGTCGCTTAGTCTACACGTTATCTATTTTACCTTTTGAATGGCAATTAGGAAATGTTAAGTGGTGCTGTGTTTTTCTCCACAGGAGAGGATGCTGAGCCAGAGTGGACTGAACTCGAGGAGTCGAGAAATGTTTGGACTCCGCTGTCTTCCTGGTAAGAGATGGACCCAGATTCACCTTGATGCAGTCTGTTAATACCTTGATCAGAATTGTAGTGGCATGGTTAGTCACATGTTTCCGGGTTGTTAATGAGCCTTGCATGATGGAGCTACCAACTGCCGTTCCCCCACCTCTGCAGTTGATACGTCCATTGTTATAGGTCATTTACATACGTATTCCCAGCTCCCTCCCTTTCACAATGGCCCTGAGTATTTTCGTTGTTTTATTTTGAAAGAGCATACTGGAGTCCATTTGTAGTATTTTCTCTGAAGTCGCTCGAAGCAGGTATAGCGTAGAAAAGTATTTGGGCGGAATTGAAAAAAATGTTGTTTAAACTCGAGGACCCCCGGGTTAGAGCGAGCTTGATTTATAATCCTGCATCAAGGAGATTTTCTGCTGAGTCAAACTAAACTAGAAACGCTCTCGGGCTCGGACATGGATTTGAAACACCTGTTGAAAGATTCCAGACGTACTTCTCTTAAATTGCTGCTCCCTTTCAGATAAATCCTTTGTTTTGGGGGGAAAAAAGCGGGTGGCAAGCAAGGACAGGGCAAGCTTTGCTGATGTTGACGAAACATCAGCAAGAGACTGTTTTTCTCAAGCTCTTGCAGTGTTATGTAGACAAAATAATTTTGGAGCTTCTAGAAACGATGTGTCTGCAGCTTATGTAGACCCTTCATTAGTCGGGTGTAGGGAATGCTTTTCCATTTCCACACTCCTCCTTGAAACGCTTCTTCCAGTGGGTGCGGGTCGTCTTCACCGGAGGGGGTTGTC
Organism: Zeus faber; assembly: GCF_960531495.2. Classification (NCBI taxonomy): domain Eukaryota; kingdom Metazoa; phylum Chordata; class Actinopteri; order Zeiformes; family Zeidae; genus Zeus; species Zeus faber. The sequence continues at coordinate 8,633,826 of NC_137195.1, forward strand.
GTCATTGCAAACTTTTTTGCCCGACGCACCCATTACATTTCTCGACGCAACTTGACGTACCATTATACCGTCCACATCGTGTAATTATCTGCTGTAAAAAAAACATGTAGTGTTATTGAAGGCTTTGCTGAGTCGGTTCGACCACCAGTGACAAATGTTGTTGCAGATCGCTTTGGACAAAGGCGCAAAATGATGTAATAGCTCGTAATGTTTAACAAATGTCTCGGGATGACACGGCTTTCAACTTGTTGGGACTTTGAACTGAGTTGATCGTAGTAAACATCAGCTCCTTGTTGTAGTCACTGGGTTATAAAACAAGAAATCTATAATATCCAGAGTTGTGTTTGGAAATGAGGGAACTACAGATTATTTTGTATAAAATCTGTTATGCCGGGATGGGTACAAGTGAATGCTGTTGCTCGTACCCATTTTCAATGGTAATTTTCACATTTCCTCAGTGAGAGGAGGATTAGGTTAGTCATGATTAGTGGGCTGTCTGACCACTAATGGCTCTGGTCGAGGAAACACTGCATTGCAATATAGGTTAAACCGATATCTGCGCCGTGGTTAAAATGTTTTTGTCAGCAATAAACTGCAGCAGTAGCTTTTATGCAAGAATGCTGGAGCACCAGAGGGAGTGCAGCCAAGCCAAGCTAATCTTTAACACTACTTATCTGTGTGTGTGTGTGTGTGTGTGTGTGTGTGTGTGTGTGTGTGTGTGTGTGTGTGTGTGTGTGTGTGTGTGTGTGTGTGTGTGTGTGTGTGTGTGTGTGTGAGAAAGTGAAACGAAAAGGACTCTTGCCAACACACACACACACACACACACACAAACTTCTTTCCCCATTAAATTCATATTCTCAGCCTAATTATTTTTCCATGATGAGGTTTCGTCGACCTCCCTCTAAACTAAAGTGCACCTTAGTGTCTCGGTCAACATTTCCCTGTGAAATGCCAACTGCTTTTCTCCAAACTTTCCTTCAGACCTGCTCTTCCTCGCCCTTATTTTCTGCTTCTCTCCCCCGATCTCTCCCTCCATTCCCACTAGAGATGAAACTCTCTGTTGGCTGTAACAATCTATCACATATTAAAGTGGACTTATTACGCTCCTTTTCAACAAGTTAATACAGGTCTCTGAGGTCCCCAAAACATGTCTTCAAAGTGTTTTTTGCTGAAAATACCGCTCAGATTATGCATCCGAGCCGTTGTGACATGCCTCTAAACCATGGTGTTCCAAAACTGGCTGTTTCTGTGTGTGTAGCTTTAACTGTAAATGAGCAGCCCGCCCTCTAGTTCTGAGCCAATGGGGTTTGAGCACAAGTTCCGGGTTCTATGAGCCAATGGGGTTTGAGCTTTACCCCGGGCTCCGTTTATTTCCTCCGTAAACTTTCACTACTTCACCCCATCAGTCCGCCAAAATCTGTTTCTGAGCAAATTTGTGGCGAGAAATCAGAAATCCATTTGCCGTATCTGCACTCATATTAGATCTACACGGCCTCATTTAAAAGTTAGTTCCCACTTTCACCGCGGTGCCTGGAGCAGCTTGGACGGCCCTGGGATATGGTGGGCCTTGGGGCTTTTAGTTTCATTCAATTACGGAAACATCGGAAAATAAAATAAAATAAAATAAATGCATCTACAGTTTTGTTTGGAGGAAGTCAGAGCGGATCGCACGCCGCAGCCGACAGTCAACCTACCGTGGACACACACACACACACACACACACACACACACACACACACACACACACACACACACACACACACACACACACACACACACACACACAGTTGGTATTACTTCCTCTTTATTTTAAAAGCTTTGTGCTGGTCTTTGACCCAACAACAAAGCACTTTCCCATGCTTAGCTCCTAGCTTCAGCGCTCGCGGGTGCGGCGATGCTTCAGGGTGGAGTTACTCAGATGGAGGGCGGTTCTAATTAGAATAATGCCCTCGGTGACATGTAGGAGGGCAGCAAAGCTGAACGGCTCATTTCACCACATGTTTTGTGAAACAGAGAGCTCACAAAAAACGGACTGGGTTGTCTTATTTCACGGTTTGTGTGTTAGCAGTCCATCAGAGACCCAAATGTATATGCGCAAGCACTGAAAATGTGAGTTTTTATAATTGGTCCCCTCTAAAACTCATAAGGCAGTTTGGAAAAGCGGTAAATTTTCACGGAATAAAGACCGCATTTTCCATGATCCTTTTGCTTGCATTTCTTTTGAAGTGGGAGAAGTTGCGATACATAGAGGAGAAACATATTTTTTTGCAATCAGTGTTTGTAAAGCTGTTATGGCCCAGTGATGTCCCACTGTAGAAGCAATTTTGGCAATGTATGAGGGCTGATCGAGGAATTGGTTATCACAGTAAAACCAGGGAATTTTACGCAATAACAATATATAGCTTCATCACAGTGTCTACATGTTCAACATCAAGTTTGCCACCTTGGACTAAGTAGTAATGTAACTTATATGTAAGTTAGTTAGAACCTTTGGCAATGATACCAAAATGATTACATAGCCTTACCGCACTCCCTCTCTGTGGGTTTACAAGATATAGTCAGCAGGGCTCCAGACTGCGTCCATTTAGTTGACAGTACCACTAAATTCTGTAACTAGGAGCACCAGTGCAACTTGGAAATTTTCATTTGCATATACAGTGTATATATATATTTTTTAAATCATCGCATATCATGTGAAACACTGGGAAGGAGCGAGAGTGTGTGTGTGTGTGTGTGTGTGTGTGTGTGTGTGTGTGTGTGTGTGTGTGTGTGTGTGTGTGTGTGTGTGTGTGTGTGTGTGTGTGTGTGTGTGTGTGTGTGTGTGTGTGTGTGTGTTGCACGTTAAATATAATTTGTTCAATCGGGGCCTCCTCGTCCTCTCCCTCCTGGGAGCTGAGACCCAGACCGAGGGGGCAGGACCGGCGCCTTACTCCGGGATAATTACACCATTTGGTCCTTTTATTTTGCTCCTCCGCTCTCTATCCTTTGTTGTGATAGTCCAGCAAGCGGGTCAAAAATATGAAAGAGGAAAAAAAAGAAAGCCTAATTAAGCAATTGTTTTAACCGGGCCTCCGCAACGTCTCCCGGTGAGACCCGGTGCTCCGTCCCAGGCCGCGGTGCGCTGTGCCGGGGTGTGCGCTGCTGGCAGAGCCTCGCACACCTGTAAAATCCGGACGGAGCCTATTTCAGAACACTGCGTCTGTTTGTTTGTTTTTTTAAAATCTTTTTTCTTACTTAATGAGCATAAAGCGGCCCCTGCACCCGCTCAGTTGGTTGATAACAAAAGAATAGAGCACAGCGGTGCACAGACAATGCTCATTCACTTGCGCCCACAAAGAGGATGCATGTGGACGTATGCACACAACATTTTTATAAAAAGACAAATAATTCTGCTGAAACACTGCATTTTTTTTTTTCGAATCTTATTTTCAGTTTCGAACGTAATTTATTTTTACGGTACAATTAGAAAAGCCTACGAATATCTTGTCAAGAACCAGCCATCTGATTAGCTGGAATAAATTCAGTGCTTGCTTTCGTGACATTTAGCACTCCTTCTCGTGTGTGTGTGTGTGTGTGTGTGTGTGTGTGTGTGTGTGTGTGTGTGTGTGTGTGTGTGTGTGTGTGTGTGTGTGTGTGTGTGTGTGTGTGTGTGTGTGTGTGTGTGTGTGTGTGTGTGTGTGTGTGAGTGAGTGTGATAGAGAGCTGAGGCTCTCTTCATGGTTGTTAATGACAGTAATGTACTGACCACACACCTTATTTTTATATTTGTTCATTTATTATTTAGTGTGCATGTTTAAAAAAAGCACTATTTAACTGAATGACTTTTTTTTCTGTAAAAGCACTACTTCACTTTGTACATTTTTCCCTTTAAAATAAAACATCACATTTTTATTTCTGTGAATTGTCTACTTATTACCAAAGAATTTACAGTGTCAGTTATACAGTCAAGATGGAAAAAAAAATATGAATGTTTTTGTGTTGCATGTTGATTTCTCTTCGCTCTCTTGCCCTCTGTGAATTTAATTTCTTTCCCTGACACAGACACGCTCATGAACGCTCTTTTTTTTTTTTCAACCCAAGATGGATTGCTTTGGGGCAATACAGCACATCATAGCAGTTCCCTGGTTGAAGTAGGACTTTCCAATATGTGTTGAATGTTTTTCCCCAATGTAGATGTAGTTACGTTAATATTACACACACACACGCACACATTCGGAAAAGTTCCCGTTCCCCCGGCGCCATGCGTAAACGGGTGTTCTCAGGTGACACCGGTCCACAGGGCAGGAGAAACGGAGCCGGGCCACAGGAGGGGGAGATGGGGTCAGGGCTGCGTGAACAGCCATAGGTAGATGAGATCATGTGCCCGTTTGAATGGCACGGGGGCGAGGAAGAGCGTGTGCTGTCCGTCCGCGGCCGCCGGGACCCCCTTCAGAGCCGCGGCACAATCCCCTCCGTCCTGCCTCTCAGGTTTCCGCTGGATTTAGGGTCCTTCAATCAACTGCCTGGCCGACTGTAGGGAGGCGAGTATTGATGGAGTCCAGTTCAGTTTTTTAGTTTGTTTTTTTCCATAGACCTTCATCACAGTGAATTTTCAAAGGACTTTGCATGAACCTTGCCCCCAAAACTCCTATGTTCAACTCATGCGCTCACATGTACTGTACTTCTTGCTTTCTATTGCTTTCTCTCTTTTTTCACACCAGTTTTACAGCCTTGAAAACTGTCTGGCATATGTGCATGTTAGAGAATCTAACTCAAGTTGACCACATTGGACTAAGTGGAAAAGCTGCTTATACGACACACCACCATGCGCACTCGAGTTTTAAAGTCTCTAAAAACTGGTGTGAAACTTGTATTTAAAAACCTTATTCGGTTTTAAATTATATTTTTCGAAGTGAAACTTGCGTATCTTAATAAGGTGACTCTGGCTGCGCCCAGGCCGACACTGTTTGGTTTGAGCGCCTGTTCAATTTGTTTTGACAGCTGAGAACAAAGCCGTTCAAACTGAGATCTGCACAAAAGCCAGTTCCAAAATATACATACCTTGACTTCCATTCCATCCTTTCTTTTTTTGTCTGCCAATTTCCTTCTTTTAAGTTCCGAAATACTGACTCAGATGTCTCGTACTTGCCTTGAAATACAGTAAACATACATCTTTGCCTAATACAAAAATACAATTACAATGTGAATTTACTCTTATTTTACAAACCTTAAGTTTTATTGTAGTATCACAATCTGGTGTGGAATGCCACTAGATGTTTCAATACCCAATGGGTATGGGTACAGTTCAGTCAATATTATCAAAAATGATCACATTTCAATACCCCACCCGAACACAATCGGGAAGTTTAAACAACAAGCGACACTTTGAGGTGCATTTCAAATTCCTTGTCACCGAAACTTGACCTGTTTTCTGGATTTAACTAATAAACGTGAACAGAAAGTGTTAACAGAATTCTGACATTCTTTTATGGTTATTTTAACTGAATAGTACAAAGGCGAGTACACCAGTGAACCAAACAGAGCTCTTCTTGGTTTTTATTACACAATCCTGCACTCTGCACGCAGCCGAGATGAAAATGAGAAACAAATGTGGATCAAAACAAATAAAACGGCGTCTCAAGGCCATGTGTTTGGGTTTAACCCCGGTCCGTCACTCATCACAACACCAACGGTTTAAATCAATGATAATAATTTAAGTGGACCAATTACACACCTTTTCAACATGTTAATAATATTAACTTGTATCCAGAGACCATATATTCTGAGGTCCCCAAACACATTTTTGCTGAAAATACCACTCAGATTATGCATTTGAGCCTTGTAACATCCCTCCAAACCATAGTGTTCCAAAACGGGCTGTTTCTGAGTGCGTGTCTTTAAATGTGAACGAGCAGCCGGGCCCCTCGTTCTGTGAGCCAATAGGGTTTGAGCTTTACTCCGGATTCCCTTGAATTTCTCTGTAAACCTTCGGGCAGTTCTGATTCTGCTGAGGCCCGAACGGCGTGTTGAATCACATGCTTTCTGAAATACTCACAACAAACTGCCTGGGTTTCTTATTTCACGGTTTGTGTGTCAGTAGGCCCACCGGGGAACCAAAATGGATGTGAGTTGTGCATAATAGGTCCCCTTTTAAAAAAAATAAACGAGTGAAAGTAATTCATGTGATCTCTTTCCCAACGAAGAATTCACGTTTTCATTTTCAGTTATACTTCCCCCCCAGTTAGTGTATGATGAATCCATCCTGTTTGGCCTTCAACAGGGTGTAGAGAACAACAACAACAACAACACAATCATATGTACTCAAAATACATTTCTGACATTGTACTTAGTTACTGTATGTGTTATGGATATCACATAGAAAAGTACTGTGGGTGGAACACTAACTACTGGAAAGGAAACGATATGGATATGATATGGAAAACACATTTGTTTTGAGTGTTAGAAATATTGTGCATTCGCTGTGTGCGTAAGCAAATCATCTATCAGTCAGTATCTAATGAACACAAACTCACACAAACGTGAACCGATGCCTGTTTACAAAAAACGTTTGATTATAAAAAATTGAGATACTCACAAAAGCCCCTTATAGTCAAAAACAAAACGGTGAAAAAGTTGGATAACATGGGACCTAAAAAGTCCAGTTTTAGCCTTTCTGGCTTGGAGGTAGAATTTGGGGTTGACTTATGGCACCCAGAAGACTTTTCAAGTCCGCTCCTCCGAGGGGTTGGCTCAGCCTTCACCTTTTTGCAAGTGTGCGGCTTTTGAACTTCCCCGTCTGTGTTTTTGTGCGGGCTGCTGAAGGTGCTGAGAGAAGCCTCAGCGTCTGTCCTCTTACTCTGCGTGATCAAGCTTTTCACGCAGAACGTTACCGTTTACCGTCGAACCACGAAACTAATGGGCACGGAGCAGGCTATACTCTTTTAACTCCACTCGAGAAGGAAAGCGTCACTTTGCTGACATTTAGAATTCGAGACATTTCCGTTTTCTTCATAAATTCCATACATTTTTGAGTTTGAGGAATTTGAGGGTTTTTTTTTTTTTTTTTTTCCCTCCCTCAGGTTGGTTTTAACCGTCTTCTGTGAATATGAAAATATTTTCCTCGCTGCGTGTCCGGCCAAAGCTCTTTTTCTTGTCCGGAAAACAAAAAGTCCTTTCTCTCCACCTCCACTTTGTGCTGGATACTGTTGCCGTGGCAACCTCTTCCTCGCCAACAAATGCTTTGTATTCCCAGTAGACGCGACTACAAATGTGCTGTCCCACAATTGTGTGTTTGTGTCTGTCTGTCTGTCTGAGGAAGACCACAAACGACCATGTGTGTGTAAACATCTGCACATGCGCCTTATATATTTATTCTCATCCTGTTCTGAGGATTTTCGGTCACATTTGTGTGTGAGCGAGTTTTTCTTGCGGGTGAAAAGAGTTTGTTTTTGGAAGCGTTGTGTTGGATTCCTGCGTGTCTCTTGCTTGCTCGGCCAAGCAGAGAATTTATCACTCTCAGCGGCGAACAGAATATTGGATTACTCATCCAGTCCTGTGCTTACCTGCAGAGAGATTGAACTATTTTAGGGATGAAATCGTAAAAAGAAGCGAATTCAGTATGTGGGTTCAGAATAATGTGGTTCTTTTCGGAGATTCTACATGGTCATAAATATATATTTTTTCAGCACTTTGCGGGTTGATAATGACACAATTTTGCCGCCATTGTTGCTTGATGTCGCAGTGAAGTGCATTGTGCGACATATTGTCCTGTATTTGCATAGTACAATATTTCACTTGGTGTAGTATGTCATCCAGCTACATTTCACATACTGTTTGACAATAAACATATAAACATAGTATGAGTGCTCTTCGCAAAGGATTCTTCTCCATATCTCGTCAGTGCCTCTTAAGAGAGACCCCAAGATGGACGTTCTCCATCATGTCGCTTTAGATGCAAATTACATATCCACTCGTTCCCTTCATCTACTGAAAGAGAAGCTGAAAATATTGAAAGTGTTTTTACTGCTTTAACCACTCGAGTTCTTCTTTCTTCATATTAATGGTGATTTTTCTGCTTATGTGTGCACATTCACATCTCTCTCTCTCTCTCTCTCTCTCTCTCTCTCTCTCCTATCAGAGAACCACTATAGTTTTCAAACAATGAAAAAATCCAACTTTTCAGACCTCACATAGCATTCAATTTTATAATATATCTTCTTATCCACAATAATTTAGACAACAAAGTTGTGTATCACAATAACAATTTGTTTTCATTTCATGCCGTTGTAATACCACAGACATGCTGAAACACTTAGAAAACCCCCCAAAACACAGCAGAACACTCCCAGCACCCGTCCCGTAGTTCCCGCGCTGAACTCCATCTCCCATGTTCCCCCGTGTGCTCCTGCAGGCGAGTGTGTCCTTCAGAGGGCCGTTTTGGTGCGGAAGAAGCTGAGCGCCAGGGAGGGCGGGGGCTGGCTGGCCGGCACCCTGTTCTGCACGCACTTCAGAGTTGCCTTTGTGCCGCAGGAAAGCCCCAAACCTGACGTGAGTGTCTGTGAATCCACATGTGGTGTGGATGTCGGTATTTCAATTCATGCTGCTCTCTTATAGCTAACTACTTATATGGTACAATTTGTCCATTCAACATATGTATTCATGTATTTTGCCTTTTTTATTCTGATTATACATTTAAGTTTATTTTTATCATTTTATTTCTTTCTTTATTTATATATACAGTATGTTATTTTTTATTTAACTACATTTTATATCTGTTTCTTGCACTATTTGGCTGCTGTAAAACCTCAATCCTCCATCACCGGGGACAAATAATGTGTTATTTATCTTATTTTACCAAATTTTTATCTTATCTTCCCCGGTTGGGAAGATTGGGTAAGGTTGCCGGATTGAAATAAACAAACCGACTGACGGACAGACAGCAACCAAGTTATACAAAGTATTTAAATCAAAGCTTAATATGTTCATTTACACAAGTTAAAGTATAATTTCTGTCAGGCAATTGAAAGTTGCAGTAATAGCTTTGAGTGAAAGTACTTAACAAAGCCTGTGTTGCAGGAGAATTGCGACCCGGTGCTATTAGGGGATCACGACGTGGCTCTGGCCTCCATTGAAAAGGTTGTGGCTGGTAAGTAACACCTCAGACCCACTTCTCCACCCGTTCTCATCCTGAAATCACACCTCAAGAAACTCGAGATCCCAGTTGAAGGGAACCCATTCAATCTGTGAACACTGAGTGTATTTTGGCACAGTGGTGCTTTTATGTCCTATTTCGCTGGCAAGGAAATTGCAGATACAGGCAAACCTTTGTGACATTTGTTAATTAAGGCCCTAGACTCCATGTGTACTGCAGTAGTAGTTGTATTGGACACCAAGAGTGGTTGATAGTTACTGTGAATAAACTGGGAGAGTTTTCAGATCCGTTACTTCTCGTCAAAAGGAGCTCCCTTGACTTTGCGGTGGTACGTTAATTTGTATTGAGATTTCGGCGATAACATCATGGTTACACATCCAAATGTAAGCTATTGCTTTTGACCTGCAAAAAATAAATAAAACCCGAGATCGGGACTAAGCTTCTCTAAATTATGTAATAAACCACTACTATACATATAAACCACTCTGGTGCTATGATGGTATTAATAACAGCTCTGAAAGCCTTGGATAAAACTGATATCTTTTTAGCAGCAAGATATGGAAAATGAGCTTCAGTGAAAAGTTTTTGGGCCTCACTGCAAAAAGAGGTTCAAATCCCAATTAAGGCCTCGTCGTATCTAAACCAGTGACTCTCAGCTGGTTGGTCCCAACCCCAAAACAGGTCCATGTGCTTTTACTCTGAAACGATTTGCTGTCTTTCATCAACCCAGTGGGCCCGTCCAGGACCAAGCTGGTGACCCCCAACTCATCCCTGAAGTTCACCCCCGAGGAGCTGGTACTGTACTGCAGGGACCTGAGGGTCATCTGCTTCCTGTTCGACCGCCTCACGCCCGACACGCAGGCCGTCGAGGTGCGTGTCTGCGCATCCACTTTCGGATCTTAGTGCTGATTTGTTATGCGTGGCCAGGATTGCATCCCCCCCCCCCCCCCCCCCCCCCCCCAGTGGAAACCTTACCCACGGTGAAGTTGTAATTGAGATGCAGTGTGTGATCGTTGGTTTGAGCAGGAGGCTGGACTCAAGACGTGAAGGCTGTTTGAGCTTTTGCTAGACATTGCTAGAAAAATGTGAAATACGATGAACAATCAAATCAAATCAAAATCTAATCAAAAAAGGGCAACATACAATGAACCCAATGAAAAACAACGAATATGTACCAAAATGGCATTAAATATGTAACAATGAATATGTGACATAAAACATTTAAAAAAAGCTAATTGTCATGCACAATAAACCTGCAGAATAAACAATGAAATATACCAATAAACGTAAAAATAAATACAGTAAAAATGTGGTCATGTACAATAAACCTAGTAATAAACAATAAATAATAATGAACAAAAAAACAAAGCTTCCCTTCTAATAATCACTTCTTAAAATACCTTTTATAGCTGTAGTAAGAGTTTTGGTGTTATTGCATTTGTTTATATACTTGTGTACACCTTTTATAACAAAATACATGGTAAGATTTGGCCCGTGTATGATCTGCTGTGTATGGAAATGGTAGATATTATTTATTATTAATCACTGATTGTGTGTGTGTGTGTGTGTGTGTGTGTGTGTGTGTGTGTGTGTGTGTGTGTGTGTGTGTGTGTGTGTGTGTGTGTGTGTGTGTGTGTGTGTGTGTGTGTGTGTTAGCGATCCAGCGCTCCGGTCGCTATCTCGCATCAGTCTTCTTGTTTATCCTGAAGCCTTTTGAGCCGAGGAGGTTCTCCGCACTGCGGGCTGCTTTATGCGAGGCTTGGGGTCTGAAAGCAGATGACCTTTGTCATGTTGATGGGCTCACCGCGCTCTCCCTCCTCAGATAACCTACACCATCGCCAAGACGTACCAGCCACTTAAGCCGGGAAGCGTCCTTTCTCTCCAGAACGCTGCTCTTGGGAGTGTGGGTAAGTAGCGAGATAATATATGCACTGGCATTCACCCCCCCCACACACACACATACACACACACACACACGTCCATCAATACCAGTTGGCCATGAATATGTAGAAGTTCAGATCTACCTAAGAACGGGGCGATAATTCACTCTTATCACATATCATCTGTGGTGTCACTGTAGTGGATTGAAGACGTTGGCATATATCTTGATGTTTTTTATTTGTAGTATAAATTAATCATAAGGGGATTTGATCGTAAGTATGACATAATATGAGCCTATAATATGAGGGTTTTAATAGGTTGTAAATATGAGGTTGAACATGAGGGCTTGATGAATGTCAGATATATTCTTTAACAAGCTGGTTTGATTGCAGACATTGTCATATATTGTTATTGTGTATAAAAAAAAAAAGTATGGCTTGGAATTAAAAAAATAAAGGAAACGTGTGTATGTTGAGCCGCACCTTTGGACGGGGAGGCAGCAGAAGAGTCGGGTGGATCCAGATGGTTGCTAATGCGTTTGGCAAGTGTTGAAGCAACACAAAAAGCTTTCAAGTCTGTTTGATTCAAAATAGTTTCAAAATAAAATTCTTCACCAAAAAGAAAGTTTTTTTCAAATGATATGGGCTGAAATTACCCCATTACAGAACACATATCAAAAATTCTGCCCAAAAAATGTTAAACAATTTGACAATATTGACTTATATGACTCCTTTTATATGTTACCTCAACTATATATACTTCTCTTTATATGCATTGTGAGTAGTATACTATTGAGTATTTTCTTGATAGATTCTTAATCATCTCCATGGTTTATTCTGACTTATCCATCACTCTTTCTCTTATAGGTTAGTCTCTCTCTGTCTCCCCGTGGGTTTTCTGCACTTTGTTTAATCTGTAATTCAGATTCTTAAAAAGCTACAGAGCTCACACAAAGTGCTAGTTCTCATGAGTTCTGAGCCGTGGTGTGTTATTTTCTGGATAACCCACCGTGGCACCGTTTTAATTTAGAACAATACACAATGCCAGGCTCCTCTGAAGTCGACTCTAAAAATGCGTCTTCAGCACGGAGGGGCAGTGTTTTCTCACTCCGTAAAGCCTCCGTCCACTCGATCCGGCCTCAGACAGGATGTGGCTAAATCTGTGATGATTGTTTTCTAGCGTGGCCGCTTTCCATCACTCGCTCTCCCCTTTCCCTTTTTCCCTTTTCCCTTTTCTCTTTTCTCTCAGCCCACGGTCCCCCTTCAGCCTTCTTTATCGCAGCCACAGGATTTCAAAGTGTTGAGGCCGGGGGAGGATATTAAACAGGAAATATTTTGGGGTTTCTCTGCGGTCCACGGCGAGATGCAAATCTCGAATCCTCTTCGGCTCAGGCCAAATGACAAACATTCTCTGCCATGACGACAACGTGGAAATGTTCCGCTTGTCCGAAAACCGCGGCCAGATGTGGGGGGAATGTGTCCTTCTGTAAAAAAAAAAAAAAAAAAGATGCTCAGTATGTAAAAGTATGTCTTTAAGTGATTTCAGACAACCACTGGATTCACATTCTCTTTTCAAAAAATTGTTTGGAAACTTCTCTCCTATTGATTTTTCACGGTTGGTAACTTTTTTTTTTAACTCCCTCCTGGGGTTTAATTCTTCAAACGCCGCAGATAAAAAACACAATAAAACCAGATACTGAACGGTTTCCAACATGGATCTCGCTGAACTTTATCGTTAGATGTGATCATCGGGCTGTTTCCTATCCGATCCCTACAGAGGAAACCGATCCGGGCTGTTCAATACATTATGGTATGTCAGGGTTACGCTAGAGCGGCCGGGGCTGTCAGTGGCTAGGATAAATAATGTAAAGCTGCTCTCCCAAACATGTCGCCCCGGTGACCCCGAGCTCAACCCTGGGCCCGGGGGTCAAGTGCGGCGTGTGTTGTCAATCGCGTGCACTGTTCTCCGGCGGGCGTCGAAACAATTTCACCGAAGCATCTCGGATCTCGAAATGGAATTAAAAGAAAAAAAACCTTCTTGTCGGATCCGAGCGCCGGGGGCGGCGGGCGGTAACTCATGATCCGCTTCATCCCGAGCTCCACGGCGTGCTGAAGTCACTCCGCGCCACATCAGGATGCCGACTTCGCTGCCGGGATGTTGTTCCACGCGGCGTGAGAAAATGCCCCGTTGCTCTTGTGTGATTTCAGGGACGCTATGAACTGTGAGAACAAAATAAATCCGCCCTCAAGACATCTCTTATCGCGGGACTCTGATGTGGTATGAACTTCACCGAGATTCAATTCTGTGAAAGATCATATTGATATTGTGCCGTCTCTGTGATGTTTTTCTTTTATTAGTGTCCCACAGCAGCTATAACTAGCAGCATGAAGCTGCCCTGTAATGATGCTGCTGCAAACAAACACACCGTTGGCCATCCTGTTCTCTGGCCCTCACAGTTGCAACCGGAGTTCCGTCATGCTTATAAGCCGCAATACCCGGCAACATAGCGGCTTAAGTCAGAAATATTCCCAAACTGTACGACCAACCAAGTGCTCCTAATGCAAAAAGTAATGAATGAATGCAGTCTGTTCTCTACTTTGGCTAAAAAAATCACTTCTAGTGCTTTTCAACGCATTCTCCAATCCAGCTCCTCTCCTTTCTCCGCTTCTGCCTCAGAGATGAAGCAGTTCCTAAGCAACCGTCGGCGCGACGCCCACATGAACTGGTTTGAGTCGGCGGAGGACTGGGAGCAGGAGCTGGAGAGGTGCAGTGCCAGCGGCTGGAGGGTCACCGCGGTCAACGATCGCTTTGAGATGTCCACCAGGTACACGCCGCCGATTGAAATGCACCATGACCCGCCCGATGGCTGGTTCCAAAGTTACCGATCGGTCGACTGAAGCTTTGCTGCAAATTCCACTTCAGTATAAACTAAGCTGCTGCGGGAGACTCACTGATCTAACGTTACAAGTCGCGTTACTTTCAAAATAATATTTGGTTTGTTTGGAGACAAGGGGAACGGGACGGTGCGGCACCGTCCCTTCCCTTCGGTTTAAAATGTTCCTTTCATTCGAGTAGAAACGAATGAAAAATAAATAGATCTAATATAAATATCTTATAAGGGAGAGATGCACAGCCCTCCACGATACACTTTTAGAAAATAAAACCAAACCTTTTGTTGTCGCTATTTATTGTGTTGTTCCTTCCGTGACAGTTTGCCCACACTCAACGTGGTTCCACAGAAGGTTCTGGACACAGAGCTCAAGAAGACCTTCGCCCACTTTAATGAAGGACGCATCCCTGTGAGTAGAGCGTCGTACGTTTTGTTCTACTGTGCCCAGTGGACACGGTCTGGTGTCAACGTTTTAAATGCTCGTTTCTGGTGCACCATGTTATTTATTGTTCATTGGGATCTACCGTCTGATGCATGACTGTGGTTTCAATCATACTTAGAAAGTTTGCATACTCATCTGGCATACTAAATATCAGGGCTGTACCCGATTCAGAATTTTGTCAGTCTAATCGGAGTCGGCTGTTCAATGCAAATATTTGACTATTCGGGGGTTTTATTTTTTTTTCATTTACGATGTAGGTTATTTTATTTAGCTTGTTTTATTTTATCTTCAGCTTATGGAACGAAACCGTGCGTAATGGGGACACTTACTCCGTGGCTCTCTCCTCATCCCCGCTCCGTGCGTTATGCGGCAAACAATATCTTAACGAGTCTACGAGTCGTGCCCCGTTTCTCCGTACCCCGCCCCCCACACTGTTTCTAGTTGTTTCATTTGGAGGGATGAGCAACGATCGTGGCGCACGGAGAGCCGTGTTCACTCGGACGAGTCACACATAAAAATATATGAATGATTCCCCCTATTTAGAATTCCCCATTGAAATGTTATCCCTGTGCATTTTCTAGGCTTTCTCTTTTCTCTCTTTTATCCTGTTATTGTAGTGCAAAAAAAAAACTTTCAGGGGCAGCCCTACTAAACAGTATGCTAGTGTGCCATTTCTGTAGGGATGCAGAGAAGGGGGCTTTCGGGGTAATCGTCGCTCGCAAACGCTCAAAGAGGAGCAGACTTGCACGCCTCCAGAATCCCCACACCCGTGCTTCAAACACACATCCATTGGTTGAGCGTCGGGTGGCACACAGAACTAAAAACAAAATCCACCGAAAGCACTCGGACGCAAATACTAAAATGTGCTTTCAGATTTCAGGGTTTTTAGGATGTAGGGATTTATTTTTCCAGCCTTGAGAACCTGGCTCCCGTTCCCATGTTTTCTTCTTCCGTTCCTTTACATCCTGCTGTCGCGAATGTGGCTGCAGTGTACGGATCAAGTTTTCAAACGTTCAACTCTGTCCTGTTTACTGCCAAAGCATCGGCATGTGACTCTCACCTCCTGAGAATGTGACGAAACACACACTGTCACCTGCTCTCACGGAGGAACTGCGGTGATCCGCCGCTTCTTGAAAAGCTTTATTTTTATTTAATTTTTTATTTTTTCGTCCCTCAGCGCTGGTGCTGGCGTCACCCCCGAGGCAG
>NC_137195.1:8654374-8691874 GCF_960531495.2 Zeus faber
CTGCTCCACACCAAGTCATCACTTGCAAAAGAGTGATTGACGTGGTGGTTTTATCGCTCTGCCTCTGTGCTTAGAAACTGTCGCTGTGGGCTGTTTTATCTCTTTCCTCAAAGGTGTTGTCGGGGGATTTGTAATACCGGCACACGCTATCCCGAGCTGTTAGACGCCTTTTAGGATTTGGATTTCAGTTCTTACGGCAATGTTTTCTCGCCAGAGGTGTAGAATCTGGTTTCAGAAAGTGAAATTCCACTCCAGATTTTATGTCAAGCATGCGGATCCAATCATCGCCGCCAACACAGGGGTCCGACTCATGGATCGGTGCATGGCTGGGGGAAAAAACACGGCAGGACGCGCAGTTGTGGACGGTGGAACAGTCGGTCTGTGTTGTAAGCCCGGGAACCGAGAGCAGAGTAGCCCCAGAAGGAGGCTGATGATCATAAACAGGTTGAATAATAGTTCCTGCAACACCCTGTGTGCTTCACGTGGGGGCCACTTAAACGACTCACTCGACAGAGCGGGACCCTGTTTTGACTGGTGTTAAATCACCTGCGTCTGGTCTACATGCAGAAACACGCACGCACACACACACACACACACACACACACACACACACACACACACACACACAGGAAAAGCCCCCAAATACTTTATGGCTCTAAACAATGACTGTTTTCAGCTCGGGATGTTTACTACCGGCTACTGGCCTTTTGATTTTCTTCCGTCGCTCACCACAGCGGGCCCCGCCCTCCTAGCGCCTGTTTGCCGGAGAGGCTCGTATATCAGCTCCATTGTGGTCCCGCTGCAAGCCGCAGGGCCGCTTGGACACCGGCCCGAACCCTAGTGAATAACCCAGTGGAGAAACGACTCCTTGGTACTTACGGACAGGAACCTCCACCCCTCCTCTACCTCCTCCACCTCCTAACTCCACTTTCTCTCCATCTCTTGTGGTGTCCGAACCGTGTCTGCGTCTCTGTCCGCGGCGCCATTTCACTCGTTCTGGTTCTTTCTCTACATCGGTGGTTCTCAGCTGGTCTGTCGCCTCAGGATCCAGATTTGTCCTTAGTCATTAAGTCACTACCCAAACATAGTTTTAAGACGTCAACCATTGTGATTTATCTGACAAATATAATTGTAAATATTAATGAATAGTGCAGTATTCCACAATGCTTTCGCAATAATAGATTTAAAACTCAATTAAATAACAATTCATTGAAACGATAGCAGCTTATTTCCTCGGTTTCCAAAATTCCTGTTTTACCTAGAGAGCAGTAACATGCGTGTCTGTATTCCACCTGACCCAGTTTTGGATCAGCATCCACCAGTTGGGAACCACTGCTCCACATCTTCCTTTCTCTTCCCCTCTCTCTCTCTCTCTCTCTCAACCTCTTTTTCTTTCTCTCTCTCGCGCCCTCTCTCTGTTGTAGAATACCGGATCACAAGGGATGTTCACCAGATGCGCAGTGGTAAATCAAAGTGTGGCGTGCAGTAAAACCGGGAATAGCTGAAAAGAATTATGAATAAAGGCTCCTTTGAGCTGCAACAGCAGTATAACCGTGAATGTCTGTTTTTGTTTTTCCAACATTACGAGTAACCGACTTAGAATGTTACATTTTCAGGCGACAATGCTGAGGCAAAAAATAAAAAAAAAATATATATATATATATATATATATATATATATATATATATATATATATATATATATATTTCCGTACTTTTGGAAAAGATTTTTACGGCAGTGTGGGGCAACAATGACGGAGTGACATAATGACGTAATGATGCAGTGATGGCTTTCTGTGATTATGTAGTTTTCTGGGTCCTAGTTTTCCGATGCATACTGAGTCCATGAAACGCATCATAGGCTGTGTATGTTAAGACTTCCTCGAATCCCGCAAAGTAAAGTAAAGGCAAGGCAAGGCAAGTTCATTTGTTTAGCACATTTCAACAACAAGGCAATTCAAAGTGCTTTACATAAAACAAAAAAAGCATTCAGACAAAGTGCAGAGAAACACATTATGAAAGGACATAGAATGCATAAAGTAAAAAAGAATTCCTTTATTTACAAAAAGAGCAAAAAAGATAAAATATCAAACAAAAAACCCTGCCGACGTCGAGCAGGTAAGATGATACGCGCACACTGTTTGTTACCACCACAGAGATTCAAGATTCAAGATTCAAGATTTTTATTTGTCACATACATATACATACTTTCATACATATTTGCAGTGAAATGTAATGTAACGCACCCGGTGATAGCACACAATATGTCCTAGGAACAAATAAAAATAAAAAAATGTATTTCTAATAGACTGACTAACTGACTCCTAAAACGTAATACAGTAAGTTGAATACTTATAGAATAAAATAAAAATATATAGAATAAAATACAAACACTACCTCACTCTATTCACATTCACATGCCACTTTAATTCACATGCCACTTTAATGCACATATCTGTATATACATAGGCATATTCCCTCTATCTATTCCATTTTATAATACAGCACAGTATACAACAGTACGGCGCAGCAATACGGCATCACGAACAACCCTGGACAGTGACACAGTATGCGGTACAGTATGCTACATACAGTACAGTAGGTAGTGGAGCCTATGTGTGTGGCTCAGTGAGGACCCTTGGTGAGGTCAGCATTGACAGTTCTAATGGCTTGCGGGAAAAAACTCTGTCTCAGTCTCTCTGTCCTCGCTGTGTGACTGCGGAGGCGCTTGCCTGACCGCAGCAGCTGGAACAGTTTGTTGTTGGGGTGATGAGGATCCTTCATGATACTGCAGGCTCTGCTACTACCTCCTGGTGTATAAGTCCTGCAGGGAGGGGAGGGTAGTTCCAGTGGTACATTCAGCTGAACGCACCACCCTCTGCAGGGCCCGCCTGTCCTGAGCAGTACAGTTCCCAAACCAGGCAGTGATGTTGCCTGTCAGGATGCTCTCCACTGCTCCACAGTAGAAGGACTTGAGGATCCTCACCGAGACCCGGAATTTCCTCAGCTGCCTGAGGTGGTAAAGACGCTGCCGATGGAGAGCGATGGAGTCCACGCACCTCGCACGATGCAAAGTGGCGTCCGGAGCCACAACCTGCACGTACAGTACGAATTGGATGATGATGTCACAAAGCGTCCGACTCCACAAACTCATCTCGCTCCACCACCCGAGCGGAGGTTCTTAAACGTTGACGTGTGGGCGATGCAAGAACGTTCTGCTACTTCCGGTCAAATTCGATCATTTTTTTAATAATGCTCCAAATGTAGATCGATATGGATCAAACTTGAACCACGAGATGTATTAGGGGTCCTACGGGCTGGACCTCAATAATAATAATAATAATAATAATATAAAACAAGTGTGATTAGGGGTCCTACTGGCTGGACCCCTAATAATAATAATAATAATAATAATAATAATAATAATAATAATAATATAAAACAAGTGTGATTAGGGGTCCTACGGGCTGGACCCCTAATAATAACAATAATTATAATAATAATACAAATAATAATAATAATAATATAAAACAAGTGTGAGGCAGATAACAGAATTTCTAAGGACATACTGTAAGATGGTGGAAGCCGCACATTCAGGAGTTGGTAGTGGCTCGCGATCCATCTTGACCTCTGACCTTCTTCTTGGTACACTCTGCACTCTGCAAAGCCTTTTCTCTCCTCTCTGCTCTTGCAGAGCCGGAGGACCGGGACCTGAGCTGCCTGGTGTCCAGTCTGGTGCAGGTGATGTGCGACCCGCACTGCAGGACGCGGGCCGGCTTCCAGGGCCTGGTGCAGAAGGAGTGGGTGATGTCGGGCCACCGCTTCTACAGCCGCGTCAACTATCACCGTGACAGTGACAAGGAGGAGGTGTGAGGCAGGGCGGGGTGCTTATATGGACGCTTCTAAATGATGGGAACATTTTCACGATAAGGACAAACTAGTCCTTTTGGGACTACTTTTCATCGATTTAAAAATGTCTCTTTTAAATCATTTATTTATTTATTTATCTATGTATTTGTTTGTTTGCTTGTTTATTTATTTGTTCATTTATTTGTTTATTTATTTATTTATTTAAGGAGATATTATGCATTATCACTTTTATTTCAGAGTTATGTTGTTATACCACACTTTACATTTACAAGTAGCTCAATGTGATCAATATGTTGGGTTCTTTTAAATGTGTAACTGAGTTTATAATCTGCTATTATGAGACACAGCATATTTATATTGTGTAAAATGTTAATGTCTTGTTGCTGTTCATTTTGACTCGTGATTTTTCTGGTAAACTTGAATGTGCAGTATCAAATCGAAATGAGGACAAATCAACAAAATCAAGATCATATTGTCAAAACCTAAAATTTGTTTGTGAAAAATCCTCGCTAGTGTGGCGTGCACTAGGCCTTACCTTAGCGAATCATAATACACAAATTGTTATCGTAGTGCAGTCTTTTTCGTTGTAAAAATAAATTGTCAACACATTTCCTTACTATTTTGGTACCAGTCTGATAACAGCCAGATTGTGCCCCCCTCCTCCTCCTCCTCCTGCTCTCTCTCTGTCTCCAGGCGCCGGTCTTCCTGCTCTTCCTGGACTGTGTTTGGCAGCTCTGGTCCCAGTATCCCTCGCGCTTCCAGCTGACAGACGACTTCCTGCTGGCGCTCCACGACAGCGTTCACCTGCCACTGTTCTGCAGCTTCCTGGCAAACTGCCAGCGCGAGAGATGCAAACGCACTCAGGTACCTGACGCTTGTTATCCGGGGTGTCTGCAGGAACAAACAGAGCCCGAAAAGCCTGGAGCGCTGCGTTTGCTTTTTACTTGTTTTCATCCATGATGCCTGCCCATCACCACATACACCAACAGAATTTTTTTAACCTTACGAAACACCAAGATGTGAACGCTGCGAACAAGCCACAGACCAAAATAATTCAAAAATAACCTTCCCACACCCCTGCACTTCGCCCTCAGCACCTGTCCCAGAGCTACACCCCGGTCAACGGCTGGAGGGACGTGCTGCCCCGGGTCTCGTCTTTGGACCCCTCCGACCCCCCCCTGCCCCCTGTGTGGGACTGGGACCTCCAGTACACAAGACAGAGGCTGGCCAGCTTCACCCAGCCTATCACCCCCACCCCTCCACTGCCCAGCCTACCCAACGGCAACCTCAACACCAACCAGGACGCACTCAGGGTAGGGGGAGGAGGGGCTGTGTGTGTGTGTGTGTGTGTGTGTGTGCGTGTGTGCGTGTGTGCGTGCGTGCGTGCGTGCGTGCGTGCGTGCGTGCGTGCGTGCGTGCGTGCGTGCGTGCGTGCGTGCGTGCGTGCGTGCGTGCGTAGGGGCAATACACTACACACCATAGCCAGACAGTATAATGAACGCTGTCCATCGTTGTCCAGAAAAACAGGGTGGAGGTAAGAAAGTAAAATGACCTGTAAAAAAACACTTTTAACTTTTGAAACATAATGACATTAAAATTGGGTTGAATCCAAACCAACTGCTCCTAAAAACCTCATCCAGGGGAATGACGAGCAAGGTGATTTGCGAAAAGGATTGTGTTGGAATTTGTTGATGCCTCCCTCTCAACAGAGTGGAGTATTTCAAACCACCATCCCACCCTCTTGTGGTGGTTATTAATAATGCATATATAAAATCAACACTCGACTACGACGATCTATCATCAGCGTGAACCAAATTATACGCCCATGGCAGGCAGACCCTTAATTAAATTCACTCCCTCTCTCTATCCCTCCGTCTCCCTCGCTATGGCCCTCCCCATCCCTCCCTCAGCCGAGCGACAGCGTCCCGGGCTCCGTGTTCCTCCTCTCTCGGGGGTCGTTCTCCTGCCCCTCTAGCCTGCTCCCCTGGCGAGGGGGCAGCGCCGGCGTTTACAAGAAGAGCCACCGGAGGGCGCCGTCCTCGGAGAGCCTGCCTGGCCTGGAGAGGCTGCTGAAGGCCTGTGCCCTCACTGAGCCTCCGCAGGGTCTCACCTCCTCCTCCTCTTCCTCCATGGGCCCCCAGGGGCCCTTGGACCCCTACGAGCCCTTACTGCCCCTCCTGCTGGGGCCCTGCATCGGGGTGTGGAAAGAGTGCTACCTCCGGGGGGCGCTACACGCACAGGTATGAGGGATAGTTTGAGGTCTGTCTCACACCCGGGTTTTAGGTTTTAGTAAATAAGGTCCCTAAAGGCAGGGGCTTTTCAAAGAGCTTCACACATTTAATTCCCTTTTTTTCTGGTGACCACATGGGATCAAGAATGGATTTCCTCATGATTGTCAAGAGCACCCGAAGGTTTTTTTGGCTTTTTTTCCTCTTCTTTTTTGCCTAAGCAGGAAGAGGCTCGGGGCCGTTTTGACTGATTTACATCTCGTCTAATAAGCTTCCTAATCATCTCCTTTGTGTTGTGCACGCACACGTCGTCTGATTTGCATGACAACGCGTTGCACCCGGGGGCGCGCGGGCTTCCTGCGAGCATCACTTAGAGCTGCTGACGTCGTGATTTTGTTTGTGTCATGTCGGCTTTGTTTAGATGCGCAACCCGCGCAACCTTGCCTAAATAATCGTCACCATGGTGATGTGCAGAACAGCCCAGTGAAGTGTAGGTGTGTGCTTTTTAGTCTGTTTCAGTGAAAGCAGAGGACATTTTAGGGCAGCAAGGGAGGAAAGCATTTTAAGATATTGCAAGGGGTAGGAATAGTACTATATTTTCACATTACAGCGGGGGTTAAAATAGTAGTGAGTAATAAATACATACTATCATAAATTAATAAAGAAATAGATAAATGTCTCATAAATAAATACTCCACATAAACCAACAAATAAATAAACAAATATGCCGTATAAATAGATAAATAAATGAATATGGTGCATAAATAAAAAGCATATCTTTGCTGTTTCCTTGCCGGTATATTTTTCTACGTGGGCCTTCAGGAAGGGATTCCCTGATGCTCCACTTCGAGGACTCCCACTGAGTTCCCATCGTCAGAGCCTCAGAGTTCCACCGACCGTTGTTTCATTTTTTGTGCGCAACTATTACTCTGCTATTGCGGGGCTATCGATCTCACTTGCTCTACAGTTAAGATAGTTACAGTATAAAAGTGTTTCACCTTTCATAAAGTTGGAACAGGTTTTGCCAAAAAACTAAACGAGGGTCAGTGTTTGTGTTTGTACACGTGGCTTGTTACTGTGGTCGTTACATTTAGAATATCCCCAAATAAAAAATATTATCCCAAGAAGCAGATCAAGCATGTTGGATGTCGGATGTTGGATGAAAAGCCACTTAATGCAATGACATAAAGCAGCATGTTGGGTTTTTCTACTGTAGCTGTTTCATTGAGAAAAGTCGATTTTATGCCAGTCATTACATTCTAATGATCCCAAACTAACATTAAGTCAAATGAATGCATCTGATCGGTACTTGCTAATATTTCGGGGTCTGAATTCCGAACTCCTCTGAGTGACCCCCACGTTGTCTTCCTCAGGCCTTCTCCCACCCGGTCTCCGCCAACCAACCCCACCCCGTGGAGAAGCTGGCCTGGGAAGTCCAGCGGCTCAGAGAGAAGCTGGCGCAGGCGTCCGCCGCGGCCACGGATGTCCAGCCCCTTGCCAAACGAGCCGAGCCGCAGCGGCGGACGGACTCCAACTTCAACCAGAACACCAACAACGGCACGTTCCTCTTCCCGGCGTCGAGGCCTCAGGGCCTGGGCGTCACCCGGGCGGTGCCCCCTCCTCTTACCTCCGCCCACCCCCAGGCCTCCAGGCCCGCTCCGCCCTCAAGACCCAGCCACAGGGACCACGGCGGCAACAACAAGCACACCTTCCTCTTCGGCCACCCATCGGCGGCGGAGGCTCGTTCTGAACAGCGCTACTACCCGGGGCCCGGCAACGGACCCAAGCTGTCCAAGAACAACAGACCGTCCGTGGGTTCCTGAGCACTCACCCCACCTCTCTTCTGTTCCTTGCTAAAAAAAAACAAAAAAACAAACAACCATTCAAGTACTTTCCATCAAATAGCCATGGGATTCTAACCACCCTGACACGGACGTATCCCCTCGTTGGTACTTGGTTCCGAGGAGACCGGGATCCGGGTTTCTGTAGGAGCCCATTTTGACCGAGTCGGGGGTGATGAGGAACAAAAGGGAGTCACGTTTTGGGTGAGGGCTCGTTGAACCGCACTAGTACTAAGCACAGGCTGTGAACTGGGAAAGTTCTTCAGACTCTGTTTCCCGTGTCTGAAATATTACAGAAAGTGACAGAAACCATTTTGTTTATATATGAATGTCCCAGAGTGTGGGGAACAGTATTCCATTCATGAAATGTGTCTAATTGCAGTGAAACAAAGACCCCAAAATGACCGCTAGATGCTTTAGCTGAGTACACGCGACACAACAAGCTTAGTCAGCGCATTTTGCAATATGTTAATATGCAGTAGAAATTGTGGCGGTTTATCTTTTTGGAGCATTCTGTCGCTCTTCAGGCACAAAAGTCCCTTTTCATTCACACCACGTTTGAGTCAGTCGCCTCTTGTTCAAAGGCGCTTTGGCGGCAGATTATACTTTATTTTCCCTGGTGGGGAAATTCAGCCATTACAGCTGGAAGATACAAAAGGTCACACTGTAAGAACAAGAGGCTGCTGCAACTTGGCTCCCCTCCTGTTTGTGCCAGAAGTAGGAAAACAAACCACATCCATGCAAATTAAATTGGGATAAAACCCGCAGAGAGTCTCGTTACAGATGGTCGCCTGTAACCCTCCGTTCACCCTGACCCGACCCACATCCGATTTAGTCTCTCCATCGTTTCTCTGTTTTTGTTAAAACACATAACATATCGGGTAAACAAAAAAAAAAAAAACTCTCGTTCACAGCGCTGATATCTTCCAGTGTGACATCATAGTTTAGCCACAGACTGCTCAGTAAAAAATAAAATGCCAATTTTTTTTTTTTTTTTTTTTTTCTATCGCTAGGCAAAAGGGCCAGTGAATTGAATCTAGAATTTAGGGCATGGGAGCTATTTTGGTACGGCTCTCATATCTCCCCACTTGCATGCGAGCTGGAGAGCAGCATGACGTTCGTTTTTCAGTCCCCTGTTAAAAAATAGACTCTGAATAGACACTTTCTAAATTTTCTAGTATTAGTATTACTGATATATATATATATATATATATATATATATATATATATATATATATATATATATATATATATATATATATATATGTAATTCCAGCCGTAATGTATTGATTTCACAAGTATTTTTCTATCATAACAATCATTTTCTGACATGATAAATGAAGAGTTGTGTCAAGGTTGAGAGTATTATTTCATGTTTTTTTTTCTTTTCATTCATTAGTTGTGAAACAGAATCAACACATCTCGCTAATCTCTACCTTTTATAAGAAGGCGCTCATAAGGGACGCTAAAAGAAACGGGGTTTCTAAAAACCTCCATTGCAGTATTCCCGTCGGGTTTGTATTAGTATGCAGCGAGTAATCGGGTCAGGGAGCTTGGAAGTGGCTGTTATTAAAAGCACACAGGAGTGTGTGCTACTGCTCCTTTAATCCAGACCGACCGTCCTTGTTTGCATGATGTGGGCGTCGAGCGGACGCAATGGGGTCATTCCATGGAAAATATTTGAATTGTACATAATAAAATACGTTTTGCTATTTATAGTCTGTTGATAGCAGATAGAAATGCCGGCTTGTTTTGTCTTCTCGTGTCATAAAGTACCTCACGTGATGGTGTTCTGAATGATTCAATCGCTGTAAATATTCATTGTTAAATTTCAAAAGTACGTTGGCGTCGGCTACCATTTGCGGAACGTTCTGGACGTGATGCCAATGCATTTGCTTGTCTTCCATTGGACAAAACCCTAAAACAAACAGTGACTGTTAAGATGTGGTTCGAAACGTTAGAAGGGCTCTGAAGCATGCGAGTCTGTGTAGTATTTCTAATCCATTAAGTCTAATCCATTGTATTTAAGTGTTTTGGTACGAATTTCTCTGTCATTTGCCAGATGTACATATTTTTTGTACCGGCTTGTCATGATAATTATAAATAAATGGCATCAATTCCTAAATCAATCAGGTCAAGTGTGATTCACCTTTATAGGGCTACTGTTTGTATAGACTGGAACACCTCGTTTTTAAGAGTCAAACACAGCTCACAAACTTTATTTAAACAAAATAAATATTTACAATATGATCTGAAACACTTTACATTAAGCATGGCACTTAATACAGTAGGAATCGTCTCAATTAAAATTTAAAAATTGCACATTTTGTATGTCACTCTCAATTAAAAACAATTCAAGAATAAAGGTGCAGATGTTGAATACTTTCACAGAAAACAATACGATTTTAACTCACAAAGTAAGAAACGTCATAAATCAACCGTTGAGAATCTGCAAAATATTCAAATATAAATGCATAAAGCTCTGGCTTGGCTGAGATCCCAGCCGTTAATGTGCGTCGGTTTCAGTCGGTGAAGTTAAACGATCAGAACGAGCCCAATGGGAGGTTCGCACCCAAGATGTCTGTAGATGGGAATGTTTCACTGCCCTATTATTTTGGGATAAATTACACTTGAATTGGGACCCCGCCCGTTCTGCTTATTTGCCTTGGTTTGAGAGTTTCAGACCCGGGATGCACAGACACCATACTGGGAATTTTCCATTACAGTAACGCCGATATCACAGATTCTGAAGAGCCTGCGTGTTTATTATAATTTGGAAACCGATCTGCTCGTTGCTTCTTTGTTTTAAACAAAATCAGACAATCGATGTGATCACACTGTATTGTGTTGGTTTAAAAGCATTTTTTACAAGTAGATGAGCTCAATGTTGGGTCCAATACCAGTATTTATGCCTATGCATCCCATTCTTAGACACTGATGGGTTCGGTCTTCCAGAGTTGGAGGACCCGGGGACCTGGGTTTCACAGACTTGGTAGACTAAGATGGCCGCCTGCAGTGGCCCACTCAGCGTTGTGCATCGTGGCGCTGGCTTTTAATGTCAACATGGTTTACGGCTGAATGCACATAAAGGCTCTGGGTACCGTCACAAGCGGGCGGATACATTCCAGGTTCAGCCCCATCGACTGCTGTGGTCCTTCCCCACGTGCGGCTGTTGCAGGATGCTGTAGGGCCCGTAGAGGAAGCCCGACGAGGAGGGCACCAGACCCCCGAGCTGGCGGATGGACTTGCACATGGGGCAGGGGTAGTCAGAGAGGCCCTCGATGTCTTCGAAGGCCAGGTTGACGATCTGGTCGGTGCAGGGGTCGCAGTAGAGGTGGCCGCAGGACAGGCGCTTCAGGCGGGCCTCGTAGGAGATGCAGCACTGGCAGTGGGGCAGGTCGGGGCCCAGGGACAGGGACCCGGTGAGGGAGCTGCTCTCCAGGCTGCCGGCCTGGCTGGAGCTCAGCTTGGTGGGAGACCTGGGTGTGTGGGAGGTAATCATTATGTTGTGACGGGTTAGGACGTCAATCTACTGTCTCTGCAAAGCAACGTGTTGGATCCATTTTCTAGGCCAGTCATTTTTTAAAGGGGACGGGAGACACAGACAAGAGAGCACTAGGATGGTGGTGTATACTGAAAAATATGAACATTTACAAGGTGTAGTCCTATTTTAGTTCAAATACGAAATACTATTGTGCATGTTTTGATGATGAAAGCAGGTTATGGAGAAGTTTGCTTTAACCATTGTTTCATGACTTGCAATGCTGGCATTCGAGGAATTCTCTTAATTTCAGATGGAAGGACTAAGTCAACCAAATGCACAAAAGTGCTTAAATTCAATTTATGTTGCACATATCCTTGGAGTATTTCAAATGAGCAAGAAAAACAAAATCGACATTGCATTCGTATAAATCCACCAAACTGCAGACACACATGATGTTGGATTCTCTCCCGGTGTCCATTCTGGGTGATTTTCACATTTCCCGTTTTGAAAAGGTCGTGTCAGAAATCAAATGTCACAGCAAACAACGACTGAGAAAAACCTGTTGACGGGCAACTGGAGTGGACCAAGGTGTGGGGGGAAAAAAAAAATCCACCATTGCACTTATTTAAACACAAATCAAAAACCGACCGGTCATAAAATGCATCATTGACATTTATTTTCTTCATAAAAACCTTCAGTTATCGGCGGATTTTTAAATGATCAGCATAATAGGTTTTAATACAGTGTTTCATTAATATACCTCTACATTATATATTTTTATAGATATTTAATTTGTCTATGTTTATGTATTATTATTATAATTATCATTATTATTATTACTACACTCACCTGGAAGATGCGGAGTCTTTAAAACAGTCGAAGCTGAGAGCTGCGAGGATCCTCCACAGCAGATCCATGCTGCAGGATTCTAAACACCGGTACCTGCTGCCGTCGGAGCCTCCGCCTCACGTCAGGGGGACGGTGCCCGCTGCGCAGCGTCTCGACGGGCGGCCGGGCCGCACTGAACGCGCCGTCCGAGGGGCAGTAAACAAAGCCCGAGCGCTCATCCCTCGACGGAGGGAGACGCGCGCTGTGAATGGAAAAATCACTGCACCTGCACCGCCCAGCGCGCATGGGGGGGGGGGGGCTACCGTTTTATTTTTCTATTGTTATTGTTATTATTATTATGATGATGATGATTATTATTATTATTATTATTATTCAAAATTATTCATTAAAATCCGAAGATCCGTGCGCAGCAATAAACGCAGGATTATGTGATCACAATAGTAAGTGAATAAAAAATAAAAAATAAATAAATGCACAAATAAAGAAAAAAAACGGAATAAACAATAATCAATAGAAATGCATAAGAGGAAAGCGATGGATTACTTTGAGGGCTTTTTTTTTTTTTAGATATTGATTTGTAGTATTTAAAAAAAAAAAAAAAAAAAATCGATCGCTTTCCTGATTATTTATCAATAGGAACCGGCCGTAGACCCCGCCCCCTAGCTTCGTCCTCATTGGCTTCCCGCCCGCCCGCGGACCAATCGGGTGGGGGTTCACAACGCCGATAAAGGTGAGTAGAAGCAGCCGCGTGCGGAGGTGGCAGCGAACGTTGTTCCACCTTCACGCGTTGACGGGCGACGTCTCGGATGAAAACGCGGATCATCGAGACGCTTTCGTTCCGTTTGCTTCCATTTGATTTCACTTTATTGACTCTTTGTTTTGTTACCATTTAATTCTTCGCCGTTTACACCCAGTGAACACGGTGTGGCGCCACGAACCACAGCGTTGGCGTGGAGCCGGCAAACGGCAAGAAAAGAGAAGAGTGTAATGCCGGCTTGTTCTGACCCCCCCACCCCAGCCCCGTGTCTAAAGGTACCTTCCTCGACGGCGTTCCGGACGCTTAAATCGCCAATGAATAGTCATTGTTGAATGTCGAAGTACATTGGCGTCGGCTGCCATGTTCAGAACCTTCTGGACGCGATGCCAAATGCGTTCGCTGGTCTTCCACTGGAGAAAAACAAAACCAAGCAACCAAACAAAACACGGCGGCCGTTAGGATGCGCGTCTCTGTACTATGTCCAAGTTGTATTTAAATGTTTTGGTATGAATTTCTCTGTGATTTGCCAGATGTACAATTTTATCTGTACTGGCTTGTCATGATAATTATAAATAAATGGCATTATCATTATCAACCGGGGATGTGAGGTTTGACGGTTGCCGTCGGTTGCCCGCGACTCCAGCCGCCATTTTTGAAGGATCACTTCCATTCAGTTGCATAGAGAAATTGCTCAAATATACGAGATGTACACAAATGGAGAATTCAAGGGAGAAAGGGAAGGTTCTGGGTTTAACACAAGATGGTTGCAAGATTTTCCGCGGCCGTTTTTCACAAACAAGACTTCCAAGCCGTCTTTTAACTCAAAAATGCCGGCCAACATTCACGGTCAATGTGAGAGAGCCCTCCGCATATGGCGGCCGGCCCCAGCAATGTGACGTCAGCTTCACGTTCCATATTCCTAATCAATAAATACTATTTATTATGTCTCATTGTAAATCAGTTTATAAATGACATGAGCGCTAATCTGCTCCGGACACTGAGTATGACAAGCACGCTTACTTGTCACGCTTTAAGTGCGTTTAAGAGTGAATACTTTTACTCAGGTGGAAGTGTCAATGTGATGCTTTCACCTTTACGGGAGTCATTTTGTGTTAGGGTGTGGCTATTAAAATATCAGAGTACTTCCTCCGCCGCTGCACACCACACCACACACAGCCGCTGCCTTAATTTACGGGGCAAATTGCTTCCAAAGCACATTTCTCTCGGGGTGGGGGGGCCGTGCCGTTGTTCCGACGGTCCGTTATTCCGAAAACCCCAACAGTCCGAAATAATGTCCCATTGGACATGGAAGACATTAACCCTGACCCTAACCATCTCCCAGCTTTACCTTAACGTAACCATCTCTAACCTCGTACCTAAAGGTAATCATCTCAAAACTTGTGCCTAAACGTAACCATCTCTAACCTTATACCTGAACATAACCATCTCTAACCTCGTACCTAAACGTAACCATCTCTAACCTCGTACCTAAACGTAACCATCTTTAACGTCGTACCTAAACGTAACCATCTTTAACGTCGTACCTAAACGTAACCATCTCTAACCTCGTACCTAAACGTAACCATCTCTAACGTCGTACCTAAACGTAACCATCTCTAACGTCGTACCTAAACGTAACCATCTTTAACGTCGTACCTAAACGTAACCATCTCTAACCTCATACCTAAACGTAACCATCTCTAACCTCGTACCTAAACGTAACCATCTCTAACGTCGTACCTAAACGTAACCATCTCTAACCTCGTACCTACACGTAACCATCTCTAACCCGACATTTTTCGGACTGTTGGGGTTTGGGAATAATGAGCCGTCGGAACAATGGGCGGCCCCCGGGGATGGATGGGGAACCGGCCCGTTGTGTCTTGGGCGTCTCACACAAGGCGGCGCATCGGTGGCGGATCCAGAACCAAGTTGTGCAGCCGTGTGGTGGAGTTGATGTTGTGCTGTGTCAGTTCTCTAACAGCTTTACTCTGGGGAGGGGTGTCTAGATGTGTTGCTCCTCCTCTCTCTCTCTCTAACCAGCCTCTTTCTTTTTAGGTGCCGCCTCTATTTATAGGTCAGTGGGGTGCCACAGCCATCTGTGCAAAGATTTCCTCGGGGAGATTCAACACAACTCTCCTTGGCCGACTCACAAAACACATTATGCATATTTGTAGGCCAACACTGGGGTGAGCGTCTTGCCGACGCTTCGTCTCGTGCGTGGCACCGTCGTCCCCTTCGCTCTGTCTCTGGTAGAACCGACCATAAAAGCAGCCGGCGTTCAGGTTATGATGAAGGTTGGGCCCCGACCCCATTTGCCTGTTGGCGGTGGCGAGGGGGAGCGATCGGAACGTGTGAACGCCGAATCCTGACACGGATCTCTCATGTCGATGCTCATTACGTACCCAGAGAGCATCTGTCGGTTCCCATCTCGGGCCAATCAGATCCCTCCGTCACACAAACAGGACACAGAATGACTGGGAGACGAGTGCACATGATGTTCTTCACTGTTGTATGTGGTGGGGATACACCGACACTAATATTTGTATTGGATATCAATACCAGGCCATAGGGGTTTTGGTATCAGAGAATAGACCCGATCTGATACAAAGACTGTACCTGTCTCCCCCATGAGCATCTTTTTCTCCCTTTCCTGTCTCACAAACTTTCATTCCAAAAGCATGTTAGATGTCATTAACGGAGAAAATGGATTTTATGTAAGTCAGTTTGCTCTAATAAACCCAAACTTAGCCCCAAACTTACTAAGCCTACTGTACACTGCTCAGTAAAAGTCATGTCTTACGTCGGTACTTGATATCGAGAACGTGGTATTGGCAAAAAAAGGTGGCATTTGTGTGGTAGTACCTTGGTAGAACCTTTCTTCAAGGGTACACAGACAACACCTTACCATGCTCAGTTAGCCCAATAGTGTTTGGCCGTTCTGTTTTTTGGAGTACTGCCTACTATTCCACACAAACACAACAACACTTGCGATTGTTTTGACCTGCGTGTCGGTGTGGGGAGAACTGTGATTCTGTAAATTGTCCCCCTTTGAAAAACACTTTCTACCTCAGCCGTGCGCTGGCTGCAGGTATCACGGTGTTAGGGTCACTGCAGTGCCCCAAACGGACTTCCCCCATTCAGGGCTCTTTAATAGATTAGTCTGTACAATCGAGAACTTGTCTACTTGTGTTTTCTAATAATACATCGACTGTAGCTCTACACACAGTTGTATTAAAAACCAATTCAAGAAAATAAAAGCGAGCCATGAATTAAAAAGTTTCCATTTACACACTACAAAGTGCCCTTTCCAGATTGAAAAATGAAGGTCTCATATGGACCGCATTCTCACCACGACCACACTTGCGTCACCATTATGAAACAGTGTTTTTGTAGGAAGGGCTTTTTTCATGTTTATTGTGCACTGCCCTCTACAGATGCCGGCATTTACCTACAACCATAATTTCGGCAGAGCATAATTTCAGAACTGGCTTTCAAAATCACCGTTCCCGAGGCAGCCCTTAATCTCATTCTCCTATCCCTCTGAGGTGAAGACGGATGGACGCCGTATTTGAACCGCCTATCCTCCGTATCCTGAACTGCTCCGGGCCCAGACTATTTGCAGGGGGACGGTGGAACCCTGTGGCTGGGTGATAGCAGCCCCGTGGAGGCTGCTGGTCAACAGCTCCCTCAGCCGGACAATAGCAGTTGAGAGCCTGGCGCTGGTACAGAATGGCCTCATTCACTTGTCCTCGGTGGTGATCGGGGAGGTGGCAGTTGGCACGGTGATGGATGTTTGACCCGATCCAATGTCTCGGTTCACATCTCTGTCTATGGTTGTATTATGCTTATTCCTTTAAAGTTAATTAATTTTTAATTTTTAATTAAATATAATTTTAAATAAAAAATATTTTAATGGGGGGGGGCGGGGGGTCGCATTTCTATAAATTTTAAGCAATTGTTTAACGTGAGTAAATAATCATACATGTCCCATGAGGCATCCAATAGGCACAAATAAAAATGATATCTAGAATAGAAATTGTTGTCCCTCTCTAACCATGCCACGGGGATATCAGGATTTCTTCTTTTGTACGTGCACAATTACAGAAACGAGCCCAAGCACGTGTTGGGGAGAGGCATCTCTTGCACAGTTCATTGCACCAACCATTGAACCATTTGGTGCATGTGGTGAAAATGACAGAAGAATCCACTGGACACGGCGATACGGTTTAATGGGAATGAGCGCGCGTTTCATCATCACGTGAGCATTACCGCATATAAAAAATATAATAATAATCATAATAATAAAACTAGTCCTGTTAAATGCAATTCAAAGATGAACTGCGCTTTTTTTTTTTTGCTGTCACGCAAAGGAGCAACCCCGCCCCTCTTGAAAGGGAATGGTGGAGGCTGGGAGTGTGTGGTGGTGGTGGGGGGGGGGGTTCCAAGGAAGATGCTGTGTGCGTGCGTGCGTGTGTGTGTGTGTGTGGGGGGGTCTTACCACGTCAGTGCAGATAGATCACACACACACACACACACACTCGGCGCTGCACACTTTACTCTGCGCTGGACCAATTGGCAGTCAAAGCGGATTCTGCGTCGCCTTTCATTTGCCTTTTTACGCATCTCCTAAAAATAAAAATAAAAGCTTGACGTTCGGTCCCCAACCCGCGCGTCCTCTGCAGCTTTGCGTCAGAAGGTAAGACAGAAAAGGGAAAAGGCTGGTGGATTCACATCCCAAACTACCTCGGTTTTCCCTTCTGCAGACATAGATGGATACCTGCGATTATGAGTAAACACAGTACACTCATGGTATTTATTATTATTATTATTATTATTATTATTATTGTTATTATTTATTATAACGACTGTGCAGGTGTATTTTGCAACAGCGCACCAACCCACGGGATAAATCAAGCTTATTTACTGCAATAAACGAGGTAGATGTAATTGATGTGGGGTTTCAACATTGACTGTGATATAAATGGCTTCGCATGGGGGAATATGTGCAGTTTACCTCCTACTGGTCCTGATGGAGACCGATCCTTCATCAGTACCAGATTGGCACCTTATCGCGCATATGTGTTTCCCCCCCATGGGGATCTTTCTAAAACTATTTGCACCATCCTAACACCCGCTCTATTCCTTTTCATTTTTTTTTTGCCTCTTTTAATTTCTCCAAACGTCTCATTTCGATCTAATTGGCGTCGTTGTGGCGCGGATACGTCTTTGCGCCGCTGTCCCGTGGCTGTCGTCCAACCAGACGCTCGTTTTGTAAATCCTTAAACAACACTTTGCAACATCCCGGAACGAGATCCGGTCGATTGGACATCGAAACGGGCAAGCGGTGCCGGGGCGGGCGGGGGCGTCGGGAGACCGACGGGATGTCCTGTGCGCACCGTGCGTCAAAATGACCTTGTGGAACCGGAGGACGAGGCTCCCCGACCCGGCCGCTCACGCTTCCTCGCATGTCGTCGTTTCCTTTTTGGCGGATCTTCGCTGTCCGCTGCTTTATTCTCCGAGTCCTTTGAACGCGCTGCGCTTGTGCTGCTCCGTCACTATCAATGTAAGGCTGTGTCCATTTGCCCTCCCTTCTCTGCGCCTTTCCCGCTGTACCTGGCGTTTCACTGAAATCCAATGCTGCTCTTATGCCGTCGCCTTGAAGCTGTTTGGATTGTCATGATTTCCGAAACGCTTGGTTAGGTTGCTTGCATATTGGCCTAAATTAACTCAACATAATACACAAAGCTGTATGACTACACCACTGGGTATCTTGCTTTGATTGGATCATCTGCTATCTTTGCAAACTCAGGCTATAAAAACCTGTCACATCTGTAGGTTTCAACGAGTAATTACTGAGTATGCTGATACTGAACAAATTCAATATCGTCTCTTGTCCTTACGAGTGTAGCAGGGTTTTTCTGATTTAGTGATGGTTCACCAGTTACCCGATTCTGCAGTGCTTTTCCGAATGTGGCCTAAATATTAACGTATGAAGCTCTTCACAGGTCCACACATAAAATGTTTACATGTTTACAGTCATGCAACTGTGAAGCAGTTTGGAGGAAAATTTCCAAGTGAGGTTTTGATCTCTGAGATGTTTTGTATAAAGCGTGGTTACCTCAACAGGAATCCAAAATGGATTTGAACCCATTTTGATGCTCTTCTAACAATCATAGTACTGTGTAACGCAATGCACTGCAACAACCTCAAGTTGTGTGTCACTGTGTCATTTAATAGAGCATATATCACCAAACCTTTCCATTGAAACCATTTTGGCGTTCAGGGAGTGCCTCCCCCAAATCTGTGATTATGATTGGCATTATCATAACTGGCCGGTTGTGTATTCAGCCTCTAGGGCACGCAGGACATTCAGCCTGGTGCTTTTTCTAACGAGGAACACTGCAACAGGGCTTTGGACAGAAGTCTGTTTCATACAGTATAGCTGCTTTCACACATGCACTGCCACCCTGAAATTATACCCTGACATTACCCAGAGGAGCTGTATGTGTGAATGCAAATGTCCGAATCAGTTGGACCGAACATTAACTGGACGTTACCCAGCAGAGCACCCTGGTATAATGTCTGCGTGACTTCCGATCGAGTGGTATGTGTGACCACAGCAGATGTTTGTCCGGAGCATTCGCAGCGGGCGAGTGGGCGTGTCGCGTGCTGATGTCTCTATCGCGACTGGTGACATCATCAACGTGCTTACCTGCCGAGAGTGAAGAAGGGTCATTTACCTTGGTGTGTATCTTCGTGCACGGCACGTAGCCGCTTCGTATTCCTTTCTGCTTTCCTTTATATTTTTTTCCACTCTGTCGTTAATATTTGGGATACGTCCAAATACATGGAGTATCAACGCAAAAGGCCCCACCCCCCGTCTAAACCGGACTATTTCCAGTAGGTGTGAATGAACAAATCTCCAGTTGTGAGCCACACGTGTGAAAGGGTGACTCCTGACAATGTCCGGACCTGATTATCCCGACATGGTCCGGAGTTCATGTGCGAAAGCGATGTAAGTTAACAAATATGGTACATAACACTCAGGCAAATGCTTTCTGAATAAACTGGGGAGATTTATGAAGTGAAAAAAAGAAACAATGAACAAGTTGCCAGGTCACAGGCCCTGTCCGGTATTGTTTTCATTACTGAGCTATTTAAGAATTTTCTATTACACTCCCTGCCGCAAGACATCCATTCCACATTCGCCACCATACATTGTTGACTGTTTTAGCACCAAAAGTAAAAAAAAATTCAATATCTAGTTAAAACAATGCTTGGTACAAAACGACACGATGGGTGCGTCCACTTATTGTGAGATAAAACCATTTCTGTAATTTCTTTCTGGCTATTTGCGCTCAAGTGATATTGACGTCAAGTGTATTGAGTCGCCTATCTGATCTGAGAGATCCTCCGCCTCAAACCCTTGGTTGGAGTGGTCGCTAGGCTTGGTTTCGCTCTCCACTTTTGATGCCAGCTAGTTGTTGTTCAGATTCTGATTTTTGTACGACTGGTTGCCATGGCGTCGTTAAATTCTCGTGTCCTATTATCACCCTGTCCTCCCCCGGGGATCAATGAAGTGTTATCTTATCACTTATCCGCAGTCCCATATTCCACTCCAAGACATATTGAAGTGCAAAGCGGGAAGGGAAATTTACTGTTTATTCGGTGATTCACAAATATAGACATCCACCAGTTGGACTTCCAGTTAAGAAATTTAAAAAAATTTAAAAACATGGAATTTTTTCCACAGTATACCATAAGAGTTCTGGCCCAAAGAATCAAGTTGATCATTCTCGTGTCAATATTTCCGCCGTTCAATATTGACCAACAAAAGACAGAAAATAATCGGAAAAACATCAGTGAGAAGGGAGTATGGTACAGTTTGTATCTATGTGGAGTTATCCTACTTCCTCTGCAATGAAGGCGGCGAAACGTCACAACCAGCGCGACGTCGCAGCCTGAGTCAACACGGCTATTATGTTCGGTTTAGTAACTATTGTGCATAACCTCCGGGTGCGCGGCAAAGGCATTTTCACTGCATATATGTATGAAAGTATGTTTATGTATGTGACGAACAAACCTCTTGAATCTTGAATCACGCCTGTGTCGATATATACCGGAGACCGTTAACACAGCTGGAAATGAGGAGCGAGGCCTTTGCCAGAGGGCAGGAGGAGACGAGGGAGCTGCCCTGCGAGGTG
Source organism: Zeus faber (assembly GCF_960531495.2). Lineage (NCBI taxonomy): Eukaryota > Metazoa > Chordata > Actinopteri > Zeiformes > Zeidae > Zeus > Zeus faber. The sequence goes on from NC_137195.1 coordinate 8,675,610, forward strand.
CTCTCGCTTTGCCGCCTGCTACCTCCGCTGATTAGGCCGCGCTCCGCTCCGTCTGCCGAGATTAGCCCCGTCACGTGTCACGACTCGCCCCCTCCGCGGCCCAGAGCAACAGGGCTCTCCGTGTTAGCATAACGCCCAAAACAGCCTGTGAGGCAGCGCTGACCTCGAGGTTCCCCGCTCCAAAAAAAAAACACCTTTCGCTGCGTGTTCCTGATCAGCGATGAGCGGGGGGCTGTAAAAAAACAAACCAATTTTTGTTTTCGACAAAAATCTAATTTCGGAGACGACATGCTGTATCTCAGCGTTGCGGATAAGATTTCCCGCGCAGCAGAGTGATAATCAAGCGCCCCTTGCCTTTTGCTCTCAAAGAGGGGAGTCGAGGCGGCGTTTAATGTCAAGCACATAACCATCCGTCAGCGGGCTGACAGGGCATTTACTTTCAATGTGCCTGAAGAGGCGTCTACCTCCGAAAGCACTCGACTGGACGTGCCGGAATCAACTGAATGCCTCCGCGTCGCGCTGGTGGACCGCGAGAGAAAACGCACCGTGGCTTCGACAGCCCAACAAATATCCCAGATACGCAAGGATTTGTTTGTCCAGGCCGCAGAGCACTGATTGGGCCTCTGCCGCCACGCAGCCGCCGAGTGCGCGTGGCGAGCGGGAGGCCCTGCGCCGCCGCGTGAGCCGCTTTGATGATCCCTGCGGCGCATTCTTGCGTCTCGTGCGCAGCGTGCGCCCTACCTGACGCCCAAGTCCCTACGTGTTACGTCTCAGCGCTTCCAATTAAAGGTGTCTTTTCGAAAGCTGTCCGGAGATTCTCTTCCGCGCTGGACAGGTCACCTCCACCTCCACGTTTGCAAGTGTAGTCGGTCGATCTCGATAAGGAGGAGCCGTTTTCAGGTCGAGTCAGCAAAACTGTCACGAATGTGATAATTGTCTTTTTTTTTCGTTTGACAGACATGTCTTCTAAAAACGTACTCTTTAAATGTTATATATTTGAGAGAAGAATCTAGCAACAAAGAGATTGTCAGTTGACTTGGCTGTATTCTGGATCAGAAACGTAAGGGATCTTCTCTTAATGTCTTTGAGGCTACATACATGGTCGTTAATGAGACTCAAAAATGTGACGCCGTTCCACCTTCAGCTGCGGTTCCGGGTTGTTTCAGTCCCAGTCACGTGTGCAGGGAGCATCGGAGCCAAGATGGATGCAGGGAGCGACATCGCTGTGTTTGACATGGTGTCCCTCGCCGGCCGTGCCACCACCGCCACAGTGCACACGGAGAGCGCACACGCTGAGGGAACAGTGACGCGAGCGGTGCAGGGCTGCAGCTTCCCCCCCGGGGGGTCTTCTGTATCCATGGCCCCAGTGTCTGGGTGGGGTGGAGCTTTGACCTAGCCGGGCTACCAGCCAATCGTCTGCCCCGCCTCGCTATCCGGCTGGCGGCTTGCTGTGTCCATACCCAGCAGGAGCACGGTGCAGCCAAATTTAAAAAACTGCCTTTTTTCCTGTGGGAGCGTCCGCAGTTAACGCACTACGGCTGCGGCGGAGCCCTGTGAATAGATGTGTCGCCGCCTTGGCACCGCGGCATATCAGTGCCGGGGGGGGGCCGCTTGGCCTCCGTCCTTGTGACCAGACGACCGGGCGTGAATAATTGATGGTTCCTTCAAACACCGGGCCGGCCCGGGGAGGGATCGAGATGGAGAAGATCCAAACTAGCAGAGTGGAGCGTTTGTTAAGACGTCGGATTTACTTCAAGCCACATCTGACTTTATTCCGTTTTCGTTTTTTATTCTATTCCGCTCTGACAAGCACAGGATCCTCAGGCCGAGGCTGATGGATGATGCAAAAACATCAGTGCGCGTGCAGATATAAATGTGTGTGCGCGTGCGTGCCTGCACGCGCACGCGTGTGTGTGTGTTCCTGGGCATGAGTGTGCCTGTATGGATGTCTCCATGGAAGTCCTCGACCTCTCTATCTACCTCCCCACCTCATTACCTCGAAATAATTCTCATGGTCCTGCCCTCCCCCGCCCACCAGAAGTGGCTTCGGTTTAAAAGGCACCTCCGTCACTCGTGCACCAACGGACAACTCACGCAGGTGACAACATGGGCTTCTCAGACGGTGATTTAGAGTTTGAACTGTACTCCTCCTTTATTTGAGCCTTTTGTCCCACACACACAAATCACATTCGTACAATATGTGCTTATGAATCTGAGTCTGGTGTTATAGAATTTGGTGGAGGCTTATCACGTCGAACAGTGTGGTCGCGTCAAGTGTTACTTCAGTCTCAAATCTCAAATCTAGACTTGAACCTTTTAAAATCTGATATTGTGAGAAATTCATATCTTGTTATCATTTATTTAGATGACATCTGTGTGACACTTTATGACAATGTATGTCTTATATCGATTTTTTTTTTTAAATTCATGTCAATATGCAGACATTTAGCAAAAAGCAGTTAATAATGATAATAATATAGCTGCAGGCAGAGATGCGCGTGGTCCAGGTTAGTCAGTGTGACATGTGTGACGTGTGTGGAAAAAGCATGACAACTAGTACAGGATAAGTGCTCTATTGAACAGTTGAACAAAACAGTTGAACAAAAGGAAAAACTATAGCCATCTGTTCAAACATTGTCTGACATGTAATTTTTGTTTTTGGTACACAAACAAGGCCATCTTCAGAAAGGTAAATAAACGTATTCCCCGGCATCATCTGGTGCAGCTGCTTTTGCTGCTTCATCCAGGTCAATGTTGATAATATTTGTGGCCGTACAGGACTCAGTATGGGTGACTGGGGAGCAGCCACCCTTCACAAGGTTGCTTCTCTATGGCCACGATGTCTTGCAGTAAATCTGCGAGCATTTACTCCTGCATTTACTCCTGCAAGTACTCCTGCATGTACTCCTGCAAGTACTCCTGCATGTACTACTGCATGTACTCCTGCTTGTACTCCTGCAAGTACTCCTGCATGAACTCCTGCATGTTCTCTTGCAATTCTCCTGCTTTACTCCTGCATGTACTCCTGCAAGTACTCCTGCATGTAGTCCTGCGTGTACTCCTGCATGTACTCCTGCATGTTCTCTTGCAAGTACTCCTAATTTACTCCTGCATGTACTCCTGCATGTACTCCTGCAAGTTCAAGTTTAAGTTCAAGTTCGAGAGATTATTTGTCACATACATACACATACGGTCGTACATAGTACTCTTGCATGTAGTCCTGCTTTACTCCTGCATGTACTCCTGCAAGTACTCCTATATGTACTCCTGCATGTTCTCTTGCAAGTAGTCCTGCTTTACTCCTGCATGTATTCCTACATGTACTCTTGCAAGTACTCCTGCATGTACTCCTGCATGTACTCCTGCAAGTACTTGTGCAGTACAGACATTGGCATCGTTACTGCAACATTTAGCACTCCATCATCTTTACGTTTTGTTGAGTAGGAAGATTAACCAAAACAATTTGGTTCCCGCCCTTCAGGCTGGACCCCTTATTATAATAATAATAATAATAATAATAATAATATTTTATATTGACTTAATTAAAGCTTTTAGACCAATTATCAACACGTTTCAAAACACATTTTACAGTTGTTGACAGTTTGAACTACCGACCGTGTGTGCTTCAGTCACCTGTTAGATTGTGAACGTGAACATACGTATGGATCTAAGGATTAGCCTGGCTGTGGACAGAGTGGAACAGGGTGGTGCAGTATGGGTGAAGGTGTGAACTCTTCAAACAGAGCAGCCACCTGCGCCAGCATTCAGGGGCTGAGCCTACCCAGCATGCATTTCTCCTGTTGCTTGGCAACACTTGACAACAGGGCAGAGACAAACCCTAGATAGATAGATGGATGGATGGATGGATTTCAAATAGCCAGTTCAAAGTGAAATCACTGTACAGTATACACTTTCATATTGCAACTAGGATATACTGTACATGCATCAAATAATAAACTCGATATGTTTTTCCTAATGTAACATTAATTAAAGTGGACCTTTTATGCTCCTTTTCACCAAGTTAATCAATGGTCTCTGAGGTCCCTCAACATGACACAAATACATTTATGGTTTTGTTTGGAGAAACTTGGAGCGGATTGCATGCTGCAGCCGACAGTACAGTCAGCCTAGCGTGCGCGCACACACACACACACACACACACACACACACACACACGCACACACACAAACACACACACACACAGAAAGAAACACACAAGCAAATACTTACTTTCCCTCGTCTGCAGTTTTGTCACAGACAGTTTGTGTTAATTCCCCTTTCTTGTAAAAGATTTGTGCTGGTCTTTGCAGCCAACAGGGCAGTTCCCATGATTAACTCTTAGCTCCGATGCAAGCGGGTGGGGTCGCGCTCCAGCTGGGGGTGGAGTTATGGTTCTAATTCTACCGAGGCGACGTATATTAGGGCAGCAAAGCTGAATGGCTCGTTTCACCACGTTTTGTTTTTTTCCTGAAACAGACAGCTCACAAAAAGCTGCCCGGGTGGTGTTACTTCACAGTGTGTGCGTGTTAGTCGTCCATCGGAAACCCAAATGCATGTGCACAAGCAGTGAAAAAGGGGGAGTTTTGCGTGGGTCCCCTTTCAGTTCGTTTGAATTAACAGTTAATTAGATAGCACCTAAATTCTGGAGTTCTTCCTGATCTGATATCCTTTTCCAATGTTCGTTTGATCGCCATGTCGTCTTCATGCGTGTTGCGCTGATCCGGGAGACAAATCCCGGAGGAGCAAGTTCACTGTGCGCGCCGCGCCGAGGTCGTAAAAGGACGTCGAGGAAATACTTTCAGTGTTGGATTCCAACAGCAGCCATCTGCAAGGCTCACGACGACACAACTGTGACCCTAATAATAGCTGCTCCTTCACACATAAGCGGCTGTGCGTAAACCGGTCTCCACGCACGCACACGCGCGCACACACACACACGGACACAGAGATTACGGATACTGAGTTAATGGTTATTTACTGACTTTAAATAAAAACATGTCAAACATACAACATCCAAATAGAAATTAAAAACTGCTACTTTGAATTTTAAATATATGTATTTCAAATACATGTATCATAGACGCTGAGGGTTGTTAAATGTCTGTGGAGCATCAGTTTTGTCTTTGTGTCTCTGTGTGTGTGAGGAAGAGTCACAGACAGTGTGTGTTTATTAAACACGCCAGTATGTATGTATTTGTGTGCGTGCGTGTGTGTGTGTGTGTGTGTGTGTGTGTGTGTGTGTGTGTGTGTGTGTGTGTGTGTGTGCGTCTGGCTTGCCACTGGAGTGACTCACCCCGGCTGCCAAAGCAATGTCGCTAATTAGATTCAGCTTTAAATGAATGTGCTTACCCATCTTTGATCTCTCGTATCACTCCAACAGACTGTTTAGTGCACGTCACCCTACACCTGCGCTCTGGGCGGCTGGTGTGCTGTGTATGTTGTACCTGATGTGAGAAACTCACATGGGGAATTCATTAAACACTGATTATTCTTGTTAGATTGGTAAGGAAGCACTTTTTAGGTTGGTGGTTTTCAAGATTCAAGATTCAAAGGGTTTATTTGTCACATACATATACATACAGTACCTTCATACATATATGCAGTGAAATGTCTTTGCACCTCACCCGGAGGTTATGCACAATAAGTTCGAAACCAAACATAATAGCTACCCCAATTCCTACCTAGCCAACTAACTGAAACAAACTGATTCCTAAAACGTAATACAGTAAGTGAATAGAATAATATAAATGAAATTAAATAAAAATAAAATAAGACTCAAAAAATATGATAATATAATAATTCAAATATGACAATTTACTCAACCGTGTTTCATAATGTTCAAATACACCTTTGGCAGTATGACAACACGGTAAGTACATACAAGATGTGAAAGACTGATGTAAAAGACTGGAAGTCCATCACGTGCAGGGTTTTTTTTTTATACTGAGATCTCTTTAAACCCTCAAATGTCAGAGCTACAGTACGTCATGACCCCTCGATGCCTCACTGGTCGACTGCCTCAGTCCTCTGCATCGTTTCCAATCACATTCTCAAGCTATAAGTACATATAGATGCAGTGGCTGTAATCGCACCTTTAAAACCCACTGCACCAAAATCCCAGAAACACCCGCTAACATCCCGCATTTGCCACCAGTGGGAAAAGGAAAAACCCGGAACTCAGTCCCGGATAAAATGACCCGGCAATAGACCTGCCTTTAAATCCGCTCCACCTCTGACGGGATCTGATGCGAACAGGACATTCGGGTCGACGCCCTCATTTTGGCTCCTGTTACCTGCGCCATGCGACGCACGTCTAAATTCCAGACACTGGCGCATAGATAGACAGTAATTATCCGTGTTCATTCTATCATTCATTATCCCATTCAGAATCCAAAACCTGAAATTATTGGCTGTTTTCCACATGGGGAAACGAGAAATGTTGTGAGTGTGGGGATCGGACCATGGGGAGCACAGCGGAGAACCCGCAGGGCCCCGCTCCCCGCTGGGCCCCGCTCCCCGACGGGACCCGGGCCCAGCTCCCAGCCGGGCCCCGCTCCCCGCTGCCGAAGGACCGGTGCACCCGGGCTTGAAAAACCCGGGTCAACCCACTTATTTTGGTGTGTCATAGGAATTTGGATGTCCGAGTTTCCTTTCCCTTGTAAACAAGTGGTTTATTTGCATGGTTTCAGTGGTGAAGGCAGATGGTTTATTTGTTTAATATTCCTCAGGGTTGCCATGTAGGTGCTCTGTTTGAGGATGGTGCCTCGTTATCACTTGCATGTCAGTCCCATTTTTTCCTTTGTTCGCATTCACTGAGTTCAGGCTAATCCCCATAAGACTTCATTAAATATAGCCCTCGCAATCATCTGCTTTGCTGCTCTGTTTTGGTTTAATCCCATAAGAAAATTCACCAGACTTATTCAGATAACCCAGTTGGGTAAGATAAAATGGCCTTTTTCTTTTTTTACAGTAATATTAGAAGAAGAAGGCCGTAGTTGAAAGATTATTCAGTCAAGGACGGAACTGATCCACGTCCAGCGGTGGATTCATCTACGCTCATGTTTTATTAATAAGGTGTGATTTCTGGGAGTGGATGATGAGGGACAGCGGTCTGAGAGCCGTGGGAGCCGTCTATGAACTGTTTGCTGCTTTGTGGCTCTTTGGTGTGATCCATCTTTTTTTCCGGGGGACTATTACCGCTTGTCTCTTCCGCTGCCAAAACACCATCTCCTGTTAAACGGTTGTCGTATTTTCACCAAAACGAAGTCTCGCTTCCTCCCGCGGATTGCACCGCTGTCACAGAGTCGTCTTTTTCCATACGGGCCCCCCGTTTAGCAGATGGACTCTTAAATCACCGTTTTTAATAAGTGCAGTAAAGAGAGAGTTATTGTCGAATTCTCCGGGCTATCAATGCGGGCTATGAATGGCAATTATGTGGCGCCGCTGAAAGATCTCTCTTGTCAAAGACTGACGAATGTGGCTCAGGCTGCTGCAGTGACAGCTGGGAGTCACCAGCGCTCCCATGAATGGCAAACAGTGTAGTCAGCGGGGCCTCGTGGAAATACATTTTCCATGTACGGGGAAATGATACATTGACACTCTTGAGTTTTTCTCATTTAATTTTTTTTCAAGTTGCATTTTTTCATGATTTGTGTCAATTAAACATATATTTTCAGCATTACTACATATCAACATGCAACACCTGTGTTAGTATGTATTGAGAAATGTAATTATTGTATTTTCAATGTGTTGCAGAATATAACAACTGGCACCACTTTTCATAAATTGTGAAAAGTACAACCATATATATATATATATATATATATATATATATATATATATATATATATATATATATATTTAAATATATCATTCAGATATATATTGTGAATGTATTAAGTAATATATTTTAACTATATCGGAATAATAGAAAAATAGTTGATGTACAGCCATTATATTTTATAATATTTTCTTGAAGAAAAATGACTATCTATCTCTAATGAATCTATTTGCTGATATTGCAAAATATATGTGGAGTTCTTTATCCAAGTTTTTAATCTATGACATTACATTTTTCAATACATGTTCAATAGTTTTGAGTTGTCTATCAGAATATTGTGATGGTAGGAAAAGAAAATCTCTTCTTCGATGCGTGATCTGCTCTTTACAGTTATCACCCTTGTCAGTACATTTTAGAACTGTTGAATAATATCTCTCGATTGTCTTTGGAGTTTTTCGTTTATTCGTGCATGGAGAGAAGTGCAGCACATATACGGTTCTCTAAAGACATGCATGTGACGTGTTATACATTGAAGTAATACCTTGAGGAGGTGGAAGTAGAGCAGTGTTCTGCTGGCGGTCTCGGTGGCTCTGTTGGAATGTTATGTTTTGACCTCCAAAAACAAAACTATAAATTATGGAGCAAACAAACTATAGACCCAGGGTCGGGAGAAACAAGCAAGGACAATCAGAAAGAATCACATTAGTTCCGTTCTCCGGAAGAATGAAGGAGAGGGTAACTTTCAGTGTTAAGTGTACTCAGACTCAGGGTGAATACTTATTTTTTTTAAGAACATCCACAATATCCGTCCTTAAAGCCTCAGTGTGTCACTATGAATGACTTATGTGAAAGAAACAGCAGTGCACCCTACCAAAGGCTTGGCTCAGATCCAGAAGGTTGCTAAGCAACACACTGTGTTTGAGTCCCACGAGCAGGTGACCGAGCAGTTGCTACCAGGACCCCGAGACTCAGGAACGACCTTCCTGAGGAGAAAAGGCTGGCCGAGTTAGTGCCAGCTTTTAAAATCTCTTCCCTAAAACGTACGTTCGCCAGAAAGCACATCCACATTTTTATTTGAGCTGTCCTTTATTTATTTATTTTATATATGTATATATAAATTGATATATTTTTTATTTAATTTCTTGATTTACTATTTCAACTATATGCTTATTTATTTATTAAAAGTGTTCTGTAAATAAGTGTATTATTATTATTAAATTGTTATTTATTTATTTATTTAAAATCATTATTAATTAAAATAACAATAATAATAATAATAATAATAATAATAATCACAATATAGTTATTATGATTATTATGATTATTATTATTAATATTATTATTAATAAGTAAGTCAGTAAGTCTATGTTTCTTTTTAATTAAAAGAGAAATTTCAATTTCCCCAGAGGTGTTGGAATATGTGCGGCTAATAGTGTTTTGGAAGTCTGATAAAAACAGGCAGAGACAATGGGAATGTAAAAACCCTTTTGATTTTGCACATATCGTTTAGATGCAGAGGTGCATCTAATCGATATGTGCATTTGTCAAGTATGGCATGCAAAATGATATCACCCTACAAGGTCTTTAAGCCGTGCTGCAGTAGCTGGTGTTGTTATCTCAGCCTCAGGCCAGGCAAGCTCCTGCTTTGTTAGGATGCTTCTCACCCGCTAGATTGTCCCTGCATGTGTGTGTGTGTGTGTGTGTGCACCTCAGTGTGTGTCTGTGCGAGGTTTTGTACATGGCTTCCCTCTGGTGCCTCCTCTGCTCCCTAGAAGAGAACAGGATTACATAATTAAGTCTTTCATCATGGCCAAATCATAGCCAGGGTTTTCCTTCAGTGCCCCCCCTCTCCTCAACTTTAAATTTATTATCAATTTGCGCCTAATTAGCGAGGCCCAACCAGTTCGGAGAAACACTTAATATTCAAATAACCCTCTGAACTGGTATCATATTTATTTTCTGGAGATTTTAGTGTATTTAGCCAGGACTCCACTGTGATGAAGACTAAACGATGCGCATCCCAGTTCAGCTGTTAAAAATTACACTGTATTTGTTTTTTTTGGCCTTTACCCTCTGATAATTGAAAATGAGAATTGCCATTATGAGGATATCTTTGCGACAATAAATCTCATAATTTGTACTCTTTATATTCATGGGCAAGCGGATCCACTTCAGCCAAGTGTAAGTAAATGCTGAATGCTTCACAGAAAGCGATGCATGTGCCTCCAAGTGAAGTGTTTTGATATTTAGAGGTTCAGAGTCAAGATCCACCCCCTCCCACGGCTGAATCTCTGGCTGATGAAAGGGCAATCGGAAGGTAGCGGCTGTCTCCTTGCATTTAGATGAAACCGCAAGGTGGGCGTCTGCTGGTACGAAGGTTGTGACCATGGCGACAGAAGATGGCCGACCAATCTGCCGGTTCCCTCCAAGAGGGCTTGGAAGGGAAGTGAGCCGCAGTGCAAAGACAGAGATAGAGACCCTAGTCATGGATATAGCCACTGTGCTGTATCTGCTGTTATCTGCAGGGTGGGGCGGAGGGACTGTAAACAAATATAAGATAGCAGCGCTGGTGCACCATACAGCCGCAGGGTCAATGACTCTACATAAATGTCCCAGAGTCAAGTTATCTTTGAAATACGGTCGTTGCCTTTCAGATTGACTCTAATTGTATTATTAGATTTCAAAGAGGACATGCGGTAGAAAATAATTTCAGACATGGAGGGCAAACATATCTACTTATATTTGTCAATAGAAATTGCCCCATGCATGCTTTAAGGCTACAGTGGGACCTAAATCCCTCAGGAAATCATTGGCCTCCTTTCCTTTTCCTCATTTATCTTGCTTTTATTATGGAAACGCTTCGCATTCTAAATATAATTGCCTCACAAAACAAGATGGCTCCCAACAGAACTCCGTAGAACGTTGCACGTGGTGTGTAAACTACGGACCATGAAGCAGTGACGCTAGAGGCAGACAGCCTCAAACCCCCCTACAGACCTACACATTTTCATCATTTGTACACGCCCCATGGCGAGAGACTCTGTTATTGAGCCGGAAAAGCGACCACTTTTGTCGGAAACCACCATCGGTTCTCAGACTATTCGAACTTCCTTCTTCATGTTATTTCGGTCTTTCATACTGTTGCTGTGCAGGATTTACACAGCAACATGCACCGATGATTGGTTCTGTGATGTTACGCTATAGAAAGCCAATTCCAATGTTTTTTCCTCTTTTATCTCCCTTCTTTCCCATCACAGCGGAAGTAGAGTACGAGTGGTAATGGCTTTGGCTGGAAAGCATTTGCCCCAAGGCCTCACTTTGGTCCAGGCAAAGCCAGCAGAGTGCTGGACTTTACACGGACGGTATATTGTAGCTCCATGGTGACAAAGGAGGAGGGGGTATTTCGAAAACACAATCCATCTATCTATCCATCTATCCATCTATTCATCTATTCATCTATCCATCTATCCATCTATCCATCTATCTATCCATGGGGGAGGTGCTTGCCCAAGGAGACCTTGTCACAGAAAGTCTCCTCTTCCTTTTTCGAGTGTTTTCCTGGATATTTGCGTTTACAAATTTCCACCAGACCTGGGGGGGGCTCTGTGAGGTCGGCTAGGAAGTACTCCAACTCTGTCTGACCAGTATTCCCCAAAAGCAGATTCAAGATAAATGCTTCCATCCTTCCTTCCCTTGCAACTTGTGTCCTCTTCCCTTTCTGTCCCGATTCATGTGTTTTCCTTTTATTGGGAAGTAAACATGCTACCAATCAGACTCTTATCTTATTTCACACACAGTACAATACCCTGAAATACATCTAAGTGTAAAATCAATGTAAAAGTTACATTTTAAAGTCATTTACATGACTTATTAATATATAGATTACTCAATAGCAAACCATATTGCTATTGAGCATATGATTAAGAGGAAAGTATTCATAACTCTCGTTACAGTGATTTAATGAAAATGCAAAGATGTGGTGAACATGATTTTATGTTGCTCAAGCATAAATATGCAAAAAGAACCCCCAAGACACACGCACAAACACGGTTTAATATGCAAAATGTCCAGGATGATCGAATGCTCAGCGATTGATTCAATTAAACTGGACACCTCTTGATTTTAGTACATCCCCATTCCCTGTTACTATGCAATATGCACTAGTTCTAGAGGCCACTACTGATACTGTTCCATCACTGGACACTGCAGGAGGCCCAAAGTCTAAGAATTCTCTCCCTGTCCCCTCGAGCTGCCACTGCTGCTGCTGCTGCTACGTCTCTATGCAAGACGTGAGGAACCAGTGATATCATGTGTATCAGGCAATATTACACGGTGCTTTCCGCAGTCAGCGGTCCTCCCCAAGGGCCTTCATCCCCAGCGACAAATAGTTTGCTTCACATCATCGTGCAGACGTCCTGCGATGCGAGCAAATACCTCTCATGCATTTTAAGCTATGGTAGTTCTCGCTCATCAGCATGGCTCTTTTGAAATAGGCTGTTTGAGACTTTTGAGATTTGTGACATGTAAGCACAATATTTTGTGGGACATTTTTAATGAACCGTAGACGCTTTTTGTAAAAACGCCTCTTTTCCTTTCAGAAAAATCCTCCTCTCAATTATTACTTTCACTCCTATGTCCTATAACATACCTTTTAAAAGTTGCTTTTAATATAAGACGCTCTCTATGTTTTGAACTGATTTCTTGATGCATTATTTTACTCCATGCCATTTTAATGTGGTGTGTTTGAGCATTAGGAAAAGCGCTATACAAGTAAAATGTATAATAATAATAATAATAATAATAATAATAATAATAATTATTATTATTATTATTATTATTATTATTATTATTGTTATTATTAGGGGTCCACCCCATAGGGATGGATTCGCTAATGTAATCATTCAGATTTAAATTTTTCTCCAAATTTTTCGGGCTGGTCCGGAACAGGGCCAGCACTAGAGCTACGTAGAGCGTTGAGGTGTAATTAGAACCGGGACGTCACAGACATGTTGTGGTTCAAGTTTCATCTTAATCGATCCGCATATGGAGCATACTAAAAACCGACGACATTTGACCGAAATCCCGCGCTTCGTCTTTCACCGACACGCCAGCGTTCGAAAACTGAAGATGCTTTGAGACATCATCATCCAATTTTCTATAAATGTGCAGATTGTGGTTGCAAATGTTCATTTGCGTCATGCGCAACTCTGTTGCGCTGACAGGTTACAAACTAGGCCTGTGTGTGTGTGTGTGTGTGTGTTTATGCACCGTCTTATCCAGTTGATGTCTAGAGGTCTGTTCGATTGTTGTTTTCTCTCTTTGGTCTTTTTGTAAATGGAGACATTCTACCTGGATCCAACCCCCATGTTAGAGGTGGTGTTGTGTTCCTCCATTCTTTGTCAGATTCGCGGAAGTTGTAAGATAGAAAATCGGCGAGTCCCTGATGAGTTCATATTCTGACCCGACTTCCACCCGACTGTGGGAATGAATGATGTGTTCATGTACTAGGAACGTGTGGGAAAACTAGAACCCGTTAAATTGTATTTAGTCACAGAAAGACGCCAACGCTTCTCGGAGTCATGGAACCGTAACCTCTCAGAAATTTAATCCACACAAAGAAGTCACCACTAAAATCACGTAACTTCGCTTCACTTCGTAAGCCTCTGTAAATACGCCATTATTTCCCACACGACACCAAACGTAAACTCCCATGACTAAAATGGACCCTGTGTATTGCTGCCTGCACCTATTATTATTATTATTATTATTATTATTATTATTATTATTTCCTCTTCTTTCTTCCACTCCCTCTTTCTCCCCTCTCAGTCACTTATTTCTTCTCCTCTCCACCCCTCCTCTCTTTTCTCCTACTACATCCTCTCCTCTGTCTCCCTCTATATTAAATTTTCTAATGTGTTTTGTCCTCATTCTATACAGGCCTGTTTGTCTTGTGCCTTCATTTCCCCAGACTGGCTCCTGTCAGCGAGGCTAGGCGGCTCTAGTTTAGCACATTAGCTCGGACTGTACAGAGGCTCGACACTGGAGAGCTCGGAAAATATGAGTTGTTGACAAAAATAAAGACCCAGTTACACTTACTTGCACAGAGATACGGCGAAGAGGGAGAGGGATAACAAAATCTGTGAGGAGGGAGAAAGTGAACAGAGCAAGAGAAGCAAGACAGAGAAGAGAGAAGCGGATGGGGAGAGCATGGGAGGATTGAAGGAGGTTGCAGGATGGACCAGGGTAGAGAAAGCATAATGCGTGAAAAAGGAGGGGAGAGGGGAAAAGAAGATGGATATGAATCCATCCGAGCATCAACGGATCAAGTGGGGATTATTAACTCTGACACATGATATGCATGAGATGCATGAGATGCATATGAGATGCATCCTCACAGCCATTGCCAGTGGCAAATTAAAAAAATAAAGAACAAATTAATGATCTATGTTAAAAACAATGAGAGAGAGGATTTCATTTGAAATGTTGCGATGAAATATCATTCGTTGTTGATTTCCTTCCAATAATCTTATTATACCATTCAATTTCCAAGTTACCTTGTTGTATTATATACATTTTAATCCTGGTTGGTCCCTGTGGCCATCAAATTCAGAACTATAAGCCCTTGAACTAAACGGGATTGCGTTGCAGGTGAGCTGTTTAATAGGCTGTCAGCGATCGGGCATCGTCAAACCTCTGTTTTAAGGATTCTGGATGTGGTGACATGTGGCAAAGGGATGAGATCCTTCCATCACTTAGGAAAAGGAAGGAAAAGAAAAAGGGATAGAGGGATCTAAACTCTGAAATATTATTCAGTTAATGATGCATCATTCTACATTGGCTATCCCTGCCAGTAAATTTCTAAATTCACTTGCCCTTCAGTGGCTTAGATAGAAGAAGAATCTTTATTTGTCACACCGCACACCACACTACAACACATGCATATATACATACACACATGCACATGCTTTTGGGTGGTGGCCGGTGAAATCTGGCCTCTGCATTTGACCTATCCTGGCTTGTCCTTCCTCTGGGGGGGGCAGCCAGGAGCAGTGGGCAGCATTCGACGACGCGCCCGGGGACCTGGTACCAAATGTCCATTGCTGGTCGGACGATGATGTTCTGCATGTTTTTGGTGGGGGTCCTTACTGATGTTAGGTGGAGGAAACCCCATGTGAGCACGGGGAGAACATGCAAACTCCACACAGAAAGGCTCCTATTTGGGAGATAACCCGCCGGAGCACGTTGCCACATAGTAGATAGTTTGTTATTTCAAAATTATTTTTCCTATCGAATAGTTTTTCTCCTTATTTAAGGGTTTGTATCACTATGTGACACTGTTCAATGATGGGTTATAGCATTAGGAACTAAGACCATTTTTTCTTTTTACATTTTGTGGTAGTCTGTGGTACCATGGTTGCCAACCTCAACTATATTACTATTACTCTGGTAATAGTAATATACTATTAATAAACTACTATTACTATTCCTACTGGATGAACTGATTGAAGCCCTATCTTGAGTGCAATGCTGATTTTCTCTGCGGCATATTTACCTGAAATTCTAATCACTTTTTTTCCCACTACTGTATTGTTCTTACACCGCCTGTACTGTCCCCGTGAATTGTTTCACTTGAAATCAATTTCACAGAACAAAGCGGAACATTTCTGTAACTCGGGCTTGGGGATTCTAATTATACTAACGCAAGCTGCCATGTTCTCTTTTTGAGGTACTAATGCAGAGCTAGATAAAGTGTGGTCTGGACAGGCAAATGGAGGGAATTTACAATGTAAATGTGGCCCAATGTTCCTTTTTTTTGCTCATCATATTTTGTTTTGTCAATAGGATGCTGGAGAATGATTCTCTACAACCCAATGTTATCACTCTTTCTGACACAACCCTCTTTTCATCCACAGGTGTCGGTGCCCAAGAGCGTGTACTGGTGAAAACCCAGCAGTAGCACCAGCTGCATTGGAACGTGGGAGCTGTCCTTGGTGTTGATTTCCAAAATCTCAAACAGAGATCCCCTGTGCACACCCATGTGCTTGGTCCACTCCTGATATCATCTCCCATCTCCAAGCAAAAACCAGCCACCCCCTCAGCATCCGAGATGGACGACGATGGCCGCTACCGGGACAACCGCACGGACTTCATCCGTGGCGCCAAGGACATCGCCAAGGTGGCCAAGAAGCAGGTGGGCAAGAAGGTAGGCCGCAGCGTGGACAAGATGACCGACGAGTACACCCGGCGCTCCTACAAGCGCTTCGAGGAGGACGACGACGATGACGAGTATGCCGGCGGGCCGGGTAACGACGGCGGCTACTACCGCAATGACAGCCGGGCCAACGACGAGGAGGAGGGCGGCCACAGTGACTCCACCGAGGGCCACGACGAGGACGATGAGATCTATGAGGGCGAGTACCAGGGGATCCCCAGGGCCGAGTCGGGCAAGGCCGGCGGCATGGACGGGACCACCGCCCAGGCGCAG
>NC_137195.1:8696874-8731874 GCF_960531495.2 Zeus faber
AAGTATAAAATGTGTGAATAATAAGCAAACAATTCACGGCTACAACAGTTACCAATAACATACAGGTAAATAAAATATACTGTAGAGGGATATACTGACACATTTCCTGTTCTTTGAAAAGCAGTTAAATGAATTGTCCTCCCATTTCTCTCTCTCTCTTCCTCTCTCTGTCACTCTCTACTTCTTCCTCCATCACCTTCTCTGTCAATCTCACTATTTCTGTCCTTTCGCTCTCCTCCTCTCTCTCTCTCTGTTTCCCCTCCCCCTTTCTCTCTCTGTCTCCCCTCCCCCTTTCTCTCTTTGTCTTTCCCTCTCACTGCCCTCTCTCTCTCTCTCTCTCTCTCTCTCTCTCTCTCTCTCGCCCTTGGCCTCTGAGTTCCAGCCCACTCCCCGGATAGCAACAGCAGCACAGGTTTTGCTGCTCAGTCACACGCATGCACAGGCCATTACTCCAGAACGTGAACAGACCCCCACACACGTGGTCTCTCAGGCTGCATACCCACGCAAACACCCCTCACATACACATAGCAAACGTGTGCAAGCAAACTACTGACAAATGATATCTGTCACATACATCTTTATATCCTGCTGTTAATTATGAGCAAAGACTTGATAATTCTCTGTGACATTGGATGATTTTCTAATATTTCTAATATTCATTTAATATCTATATAAATTATTTATCATATTCAAATGAGAAACTACTAGTCATGCCTTCAAATTAAGGCCCATGGTGTGGGGAGAAATATATTCCAAAAGGTCTTAACATTTAATGTTATCTTTATTTATGATTGGATCAAAGCGAGATCCCCAGTTATGTTAACATAAGGAGCTAAGGCTCGGCTCAAAACAGACCTTCAGTCTAATACCAGACGAAAATCCGGTTATACCACGAGCTGTATAATAAATGTCAGATATTAATGAAAAGCAAATTGCCTCACTGCTAAAAAAAGAAAACGTAGATGGATGTTAGATGTCTCTAACACAGAAAAATCAAGTACTGGATGATATCCTAACAAACACAAACTAACAGTCTAAGCCAATACTGTACAGTAAAAGTGATGGATTGGCTGTTTAGGGAGTTCAGTGTTCAGAATGGGTGTTCTTGTTGAGAAGGTAGCAGTAGTGCATCCATATCATCCAGTTTTGCTTAACAGTCAAAGTCCTCCCCTCCAGAGGGTGAAATAAAGCTATGTTTAAATGGACAAGGTGCAGATAGCAGCTAGCGGGGTTAACGTGTTGACAGGGGAAGGTGATATGGAGGTAGAATGGGAGCGCGTGTTAATGAGGCTAGAGGGAGGGAGTGCTGAAGCAGAGATAATGCTTCAGCACCGCGGACAGCTCCACAAGACCTGAACAGCACTACATACACCCACCCAGGGTACTGGCACACTGGAGTCCTGTCTGTCTGTCTGTCTGTCTGTCTGTCTGTCTGTCTGTCCATCTCTCCGTCTGTCTGTCTGTCTGTCTTTTTGTTATTGTGTGTGTCTGTGTATCTGTCTGCCTGCCCGTGCCTGTTTGTCTATCTGCCTGTCTGTCTATCTGCCTCACTGACTGTCTGTCTCTCTCTCTGCCTGGGAGCTGCTGCATTGCGGCGATGGCTACTGAGCTCAGTCATCATCGTTCTGCTGCTCAGAAACTCCCTGTTATGAGGAGGATCTGCCCCCACACACATGCATGCACACACTGACACACACACACACACACACACGCACACACATATACACCCATGCATACAAACACACACATGCCTGCCTGCACAGAGAATCCCCTGCTCTTAGTGGAAACAAGAGAAAGTCACCTTCATCCCAAGTATCAGTCTCAGCAATGCAACGTGTGCACACACACACACACAGACACACAGATGTACAGATATGACCACAGACACACACATTCACACAGAATAGCATGCCACCCATGCCCTCCTTCATTATCAGCTATGTTTTTTTTTTATGGTAGATAAATTGAAAGGACATCCCAATTCTCATCCCACTCAAAAATCATTGAACATTCTTGTATTGTCGGTCTAGTTTCTGATCTCAGTGGGCAGAACACATAACTATAAAATGTGAAATGAATATTCTGGTTATGAGTGTTGAGCTATAAACTCAGCACTGCCCTGAATGTAAATGTACTGCTTGAGTGTGATTTTTTCCTGTATATAGAACCTAAGTAAATGTTGGCAGTTGGTTAATGTATGTCTGCAGGCCACGTTGGTATTGATGGTAGAGACACATCGTAGGTGCCAACAGTCCTACAGTTCAGCTTATTTACTTGTGGGACAGATTAGCAAATATATTTAAGCAACTTTAGGCTTGTGCCCTGCTTTTCTTTGTGGCCGACTCCAACAGCCCATGGCTGCAGCATTGGACAACTTGTGCCGTGGCTGCTCTTTTGTCATTTGTAGCAGTAACTCCTCCACTGTTGTGCCGGGATGACTGTCCAACACCACACAATTGGTGTACGTTCTGCCACAAAATGGCCGCTACTCAGCCCTGCAATGGGTTCTCAGCACAGACTGACAGTGTGGAGAGATGTATGTATGAACTCAGTGTTTAATTGGCTCATTAAACGGATTACATTACTTAAAACGTGAGAAGGTGGTGTTCTAGTTTTGCATATTTTCACACCCAAGAAACTGAAACATCTCTTCCAACTGGAACGGGACGCCGATCATGAATTACCTGATATTGAAGAGATGGCACAATCCAATACACACACACACGTGCATGCTCGCACACGCGCACACATGCACACGCACGCACACGCACACACACACACACACACACACACACACACACACACACACACACACACACACACACACACACACACACACACACACAAGAAGATGCAACACCCAGCGACCCAGAGAGAAAGTCATAGACAGGAAGGAATTTGGGCTGTGATCACAAGCGAGCAACTAGTGTGTGTGTGTGTTTTGTGTGTTTATGGGTGAAGATGCTATGTAGATCTAGAGAAAGAGAGAGAGAGAGCGAGAGAAAGAGAGAGAGAGAGACAGAGACAGAGACAGAGACAGCAAGAGGACAGGGAGGCAATGCTCTGGCTCCATGCCTCTAACGTGAGTCATCTCAGCACCTCGGCCTGGTCGTGAGGCCGGGTGACGTAGGTGCTGTTTGTTTCTCTTATCGGCCTGTCTGTTCCCTGGCAGCGACTTTCAGACTTACAGGGGGATGTCGCTGCCACTCAGTGCCAGGAATGGGGTTAACGCTGGTCTTTTATTGTGGTGCATACTTTTGTTGTTTCAAATTTGTGCGACGCATAATTATTCAGCAGTTAAATAACTCTGAATGATCTGCTTCGCTGAACAGTGGAAATCAAATTAGTGGAAGTGGGGGCTAAATTAAATCTTTATTCCTGTACTGATAACGAATCAATCGCTATCTCTCTCCCTCGCCCTCTCTCTCTACCCTGTACATTGTCCCCTCCCATCTCTTCCTCCTTTCTCTCCGTCTCTCTCATTTTTTTCCATCTCTTTTTACACCCTCGCCCGCAGGTCTGATCGTGTACCTGGGAATGATGGTCGGGGCCTTCGTGTGGGGCGGCCTCGCTGACCGGATCGGCCGGCGGCAGACCCTCCTCATCTCCCTCTCCATCAACAGCGTCTTTGCCTTCTTCTCCTCCTTCGTTCAGGGATACAGCTCCTTCCTCTTCTGCCGCCTGGCCTCCGGCGTCGGGTAAGGAGTCACAAAGCGTAACGTACTCTATGTCCTGACCTTACGTCACGTGAGGCCTGGCGCATACAATAAAAGCACACCTGCTCTGACACAAGTAAGAGTCGATTTAACTAATTTCTGCCACAGTTCCTATTAATTTCAAAGGCGTTTTAATGCACTCCACAGAGGCTTTTCCGTCGTGAATCCGTTATGAATCATGCTATCGTCTAGGCTCCGCGAGAGCGTTAGTGCTCCCAGAGTAATCGTAGCCGTGGCATCAGAAGCATCTGTATTCCATCTTGGCTCCTGTTTCTGCGAGGTTTTAAATGGTTTTAATAGCGTGTGCAGCGAGATCCATTTATTATGGATGACGCTATTCTTTCCCAGTTGGTCGGGGAGATAAGCGGTGATGTTTTAAGTAGCCCGAAAATGCCACAATGCTGCTAATTTTTCTGGCGTATTCCCAGACTCTCCCCTCTGCCATCCTTCCTTTGTCTTTCCTTCTCCTTGTTTTGCTTACTGCCTCTGGGAGAAGGATTCCTGCCTCGTGGCCAGTCGTTTATCCGATTTCTATCAATCAATCAATCAGTCTATCTATCTATCTATCTATCTATCTATCTATCTATCTATCTATCTATCTATCTATCTATCTATCTATCTATCTATCTATCTATCTATCTATCTACTTCTTCTTCACCTCACCATCTCCCTTTATCATTCCCTCCGTCCTGTCATCTGTAATTCCTTCCCTCCGTCCCGTTCAGCATCGGCGGCTCCATCCCCATCGTGTTCTCCTACTACTCGGAGTTCCTGGCCCAGGAGAAGCGAGGCGAGCACCTGAGCTGGCTCTGCATGTTCTGGATGATCGGAGGCATCTACGCCTCCGCCATGGCCTGGGCCATCATCCCTCACTACGGTGAGCCCACGCCGACCTCTGGTTCAGTCAGTTATGCTGTCAGTCAGTTAGCCCGTCAGACCGTCAGCAAGTCAGTCGGTGTTCTAAAAGACGCGGGTTCTTTGAGCTACTTCCTGAAGGGTTTCAGATGGCCCTTAAAGGTTCAGAAGGTTCAAATATTTTCTAGAATAATGTTAACTTGTTTTGACTGACGGGAATACCCTCATATTCATCTGATGTCGAAGCTCCCTGTGCGTCCTGCTCACCCCTCAAATCCACAATCCACAATCTGCGTTTAGTGCAACAATGTTCTGCACATTTCAGCAGTTAATGAAAAAAAGAACGACGTGAAGTTTTATTGCTTAATTCACTACTTGCTGTGCCGCAGTGTTGTTATCGGTGTTTTGAAAAGCACTGGCCTAACAAACTGTCTATGAATCAAACTACGCTGTGTGACACGGCATCTGGGGATATGGGATGTGCATGTTCAGCGCTGAGGCAGTTTAGGAATGTAGTTCTGAAGATCAGTAAATCCAGACGATAAAGTCTTCACCGTGAGAGCGAGAACAACACCCCATAATAACAACAATAGCTTAGACTGAGGCCGTGCCGCATAATGTGACCCTGCTCACCGTGTATTTCAGTCACTGTCCAATCGAGTGGGTTTTTTCAGGCTGTGGTCTTTTGTCATTTTATTGTTTCTTGTTTCCCCACATCTAGGCTTTTAATCTACATTTAAATTGCTATTTGAATGTTTCTTATCTTATCTACAGTCTTATTTTCATTTCTGGCAGGGATTTATATTCCATGTTACTCGGGGTAATTGGTTCTTTTTGGCGTGTTGAATCAAATTTTCATTCTACTTTATGCAAGATAACAGTGAAACATATAAGGTATTAGTTGGCTCATTCTCCCTATTCTCCCACTCTCACTCTCTCTCGCTCTCTCTCACAGTCCCTGTCTTCACTCAATTAAATTCAATTCAATTCATTTCTTTTATCAGAATGGCATATTCACTTGTGTTGCAAAATAGCTTTAATACAATTACATGTGTTGCAATAAAGAATATGAAGAGCACATTTAATTTTCTTATCAAAACCGCTTTTGATGTTTAGTTTTTTATATTGTGGTAAGCGGTGACGTTGGATCTCTCTCTCTTTCTGACGTCTCTCTCTCTCTCTCTCTCTCTCTCGCTCCCTTTCCCTGTCCCTCTCTCTCTCCCTCGCTCTCTCTCTCTCTCTCCCCCTTTCCCTCTCTCTCTCTCTCGCTCCCTCTCTCTCCCCCTTTCCCTCTCTCTCTCTCTCCCTCTCTCTCTCTCTCTCTGTCTCCCCCACCCCCCCCTCTCTCTCCCTCTAGGGTGGAGTTTTCAAATGGGTTCTGCTTACCAGTTCCACAGCTGGCGTGTCTTCGTGCTGGTGTGCGCCTTCCCCTCTGTGGCGGCCATCTCTGCCCTGACCACCATGCCAGAGAGCCCTCGTTTCTACCTGGAGGTCAGTCTGCCGCTCCACAGCCCCTGTCTGAACACATTTTGAATAACTGAATTCCCAAACCGTGCTCAAAAAGGTTCAGCTTGTGCATTAATCTGTGTGTATGCTGTGTGTTATTGGTGACATAAATGGCTCTG
This sequence comes from Zeus faber, assembly GCF_960531495.2. NCBI lineage: Eukaryota > Metazoa > Chordata > Actinopteri > Zeiformes > Zeidae > Zeus > Zeus faber. The sequence goes on from NC_137195.1 coordinate 8,703,071, forward strand.
GTGTTGACAGCTGCACCTCCATATTTGGATGAAGAAAGCACTGCTGAATAATTGTATTCGGCAGTGCAAATAGGTGGAAGCTACTAGTGCCAATGAAGCCAAATTGTAGTGACTATTTATTCAAGAACGTTTTGAATTTTTTAAATTATTGTTCCATCCAAATGAATAGAATTATTCCTAAGAGTAATAACTTTCAAACTGCATTTGACCATAAACACACAGTTGGAAATACATTTTCACTTGCATGGAAAGTGCCACGTCATGTAGCTAATGAAATGTACTTGGATTCCAAGTACTTATATACTTAAGTCGAAATGTCAGTGTGGCACTTTCACACTTATTTGAGTGTTCTTGTCATGGTATTTGTACTTTTACTGAAATAAAAGGTCAGAGTACTTGTTCCACTACTGGAAAGAGTAGACCATTATTAATGTTGATTACTGCACAAAAGAACATGAGTGTGGTTGTTTTGAGCACTGTGAGCAGCTCCCAAGTGTAAACACTACAGGATATTACTGGGATCATGAGCAGCATTGAAGGAAAAAAGCTAGAGACTCAGCAAAGCCCTTCACCGGATAAATAAAGGTTGTGAAAATGGCGGTAAACTGTGAAATCAAAGAAGAAAGGCTGTTTTGTTGTGCGGACCTGAACACCCGCTGCTGCATTTCAATATCCACCTACTCAAAGCTCTCACTCTCCCCGCAGTGATTCTGATTTCCAGGAGGGCCGCATCTAACGAGTTCTGACTAATATATTCATGGGAAATAAAATGGCTCTTTATTTATTTATTAATTTGCCTCCTCACCAGAATGGAAAACACGACGAGGCGTGGATGATTCTCAAGCAGGTCCATGACACCAACATGCGGGCTAAGGGCTACCCAGAGAGGGTCTTCTCTGTAAGTGAACACAGTTCTGCTGTGTTACAAACAAGATGGCAGAAATGTGCATATCACAGTGTGTGAGACCCAGCCAAACACGTAGCGTTATCATAATGTTATTAAAGTTTATGCAGAATGAAGGAATTATTTTTCGGCATGAAATATATGGAATATATTTTCTTTCATTATGAGCTGAAGATTCAAGACTTTGAAAATTGGAAGTTTCGACTGAATTCGGAGTGTGTTTGATTTTTGTTATTTAACAAATTCAACAAAGCTTCCTTCCCTGACTGGCACCCCAAATCAAGTTTAACTGTCCCCCCCCCCAAAAAAGAAATTTGCAATATTATTTCACAGTAATAAGAGATTCTTGTTGCCAAGTGCAGTAAGGAACCAAATGCTCTAAAGGTCAGCATATCTTTCTAAATTGTGTCCAGCTATCTTACCCATGAGTCCTTTCTCTAGTTCAGGCTGTCATAGATCAAGAAAAACAGATATAAATACTTATTTATATCCCACATTACTCGTCAGCGCAACAGGGTTTCTCAATAAACCGGATTCCGTTTTGGGTTTTTTTGTGTGTGTTTTTATGTGTTCATGTTCTATCTCTACATAATCAATTATGCAGTGTTGCAAGACTGAACTATTTGATTCGATTTTTTTCCTTCATTAAGTCAGGTCATCAAGTCACCGGCTGTCTCTATTAATGAGCATAAGATAATGAATAAATGTCTTCCTCAGGGAGAAAAATGGTAAACAATCGCCGGGTGCTTGTGAAAAGCCATAAACACAAAGTATTGAAACATCATTGATTAAATGTCAGCCATAAAGGGATTTAATCAATAACACTCGGGGTGAAATGAAATGTCACTGTTCTCAGGTGACCACCATTAAGACGGTGAAGCAAATGGATGAGCTGGTGGACATGGGCGACAGCACCGCCTGGCACCAGAGGTGGAGGATGAAACTCACCACGCTTTTCCATCAGGTGACCCATTGTCCCCATCAGTATCACAGGGTGTCTGCAGGTCCTCAAATAGGCTATAATATCGTCAACTCAGTTTTACACATATTAGGCCTTAAACTCATTAAATAATCTTAAATTAATTTCTTTTGATCATTTAATATAATTTTAACAAAAACACTTGTCTGATTTTATTTGCCCACATAGATATTTTTGTCAAAATGAGTCATGTTCTCCACTCAAGTCAATACTTAGCTGGTCTAGATGAACCAAACTCACTTTATACCTGTGGCGAGAAATCCAAGATAATCCCTGTACTTAAGTTACCTGTCTAATGGGGGACAGGTAAGTACCTCCATCACCTTCATCCCACACTAAATACGTCTATTCATAACCGTAATATGAGAAAGGTTATCATTTGGATTTTTATTTTATTTTATTTTATTTTTTTCTAAGTGCTGAGTGGCAGCGACGTAGTGATGCAGTGTTTTCACCACGAAAACATCAATACATCATACACATCATAGCTGTGGTTTCACACTTTACTTCATCCAGCTCAAAAGCACAATTCACAAACTTTAATTCACCTCATTTTAAATACAAAATATGAACCTCAGAGTGCTGTCAGATGTCTACAGTAACGTACCACGGACTGCACTGTCGGCATAAACACAAACGAAAGCATTGCGAGGGGATTCAAAGCGTATTGAATCCCATATTGATACCTATTCCAGATATGGATATTTCAATATATGTGTATTTATCTTGCTTTCCAAAGCCGTGTTTATCAAAGGATATCGAGACAGTGTAAAATACATCATTGCTCCGCTCTCAAATGGTTTTCCTTTCCAAAACACCAACAAACTAAAGAACGCAAATGAAACAGAACCAAACTGTAACAAAGAAACTACAAAGAAACATGCCAACAGATAGTTCTCAAACAAACACAGTGTAGAATGTAATGTTATCACACTCAATTTGAGTACAGCTGAGGGCGGTGAATTGTGTTTACGTTCATTTTTGGTGTTTATTTCTCGCGAACTAGGAGAGAAACTCACAGATGTCTGGCGCATGTTTACCCACCTACTGTGTGTGTGTGTGTGTGTGTGTGTGTGTGTGTGTGTGCTTGTGTGTCTGCATCATACGCTCCCACCAGGTGTGGAGTAACTTCCAGGCGGTGTTCTCCCCAGAGTATCGCCGCACCACCTACATGATGATGGCGGTGTGGTTCTCCATGTCCTTCAGGTAAAAACACCGTTACCTGCTGATTACTCTATTCTCAGTACCCTGCTTCATATTCTTTGTAATGTCAAAGTATTTCCCCTTTGAGCACAATTAAAAAAAAAAACTGCGTGGCTGGGGATGAGCGTTCACACATCAGCAGCCGGTCCGGTTCTTGTGTTGCTGTGTTCTGCATCCATGCTGTGATGTCATGTTTTTCCGGTGACAGCCATCAGCCTTCATTCATCCCTTCTCAGCAGAGCTTACTCCAGACTTGTTGTCATCGTTTCAACACCATCTCCCTCTTTCACAATCTCGTCCACATCCCCCCTACAGCTACTACGGACTGACAGTGTGGTTCCCGGACATGATCAAGTACCTGCAGAAGCAAGAATACGCCTCGCGCACCAAGGTCTTCACCAAGGAGAAGGTGGAGCACGTCACCTTCAACTTCACCCTGGAGAACCAGGTGCATCGCCAGGGCGAGTACTTCAACGACAAGTGAGTGTGTGTGAGAGAGAGAGAGAGAGAGAGAGAGAGAAAGAGATCACCATCGCCACGGTGATCAGTGACTCTGGCTATCGATGCTGCCTGCTTGCCGGAATGCCGGCGGAACTTTCAGTCATATAACCTCCGTTTATGCATCTTAAAAGAAAACTGTGTGTGAATTAGTTGTCGTATGAGGCCCTCACTCCTGGAACCCACCCCCGCCTCCCCCTCTCCGTCAGGTTCATGAACCTGAAGATGAAGTCCATGGTGTTTGAGGACTCGTTGTTTGAAGAGTGCTACTTTGAGGACATCACCTCCAGCAACACCTTCTTCAAAAACTGCACCTTTATCGCTACGCTATTCTACAACACAGGTTGGCCGCGCGCGCGCACACACATGCACACACATGCACACACACACACACACACACACACACACACACACACACACACACACACACACACACACACACACACACACACACACACACACACACACACACACACACACACACACACACACACACACACACCCGTGGGCGCAGGCCGACGTGAGCGACGCATGCCCTCACCCACTGCACGTTTAATTTCAAAATACAAACAGGTCGGTGTATTGACTTTGACTAAGCATGCGCGGAGAAACAAACTCACCGACAATTTGGAAAAATAAACTTGGTATGAACTTGAAATGGTACTGAATGATCTAATCTCTACACCACACGTTTTTGATGTAAAACACATGTCATGATTGTTATTTTGCTGCATTAGATGCCTCTCACCCTGCATGCATGTACTTTGCATCATTTCTGTGGTCATTTCTATCTGATTGTATTTGCAGATGGGTCGTGACGGCCTCTCTGTCGTCACTGTCACTGACCCAACAACCTCCCAGAAGTCAAAATCAACCGCCAAACCGCGACGCGCTTGATAAAAATGGCTCAATCACTCCCTCTCGCTCCCCAAACGGCACCGACGTCCAAACGCGATATTGCAGAGGAATGTCTCCTAGCAACAGAGAGCCGATCCTTCATCGCTTCTGCGATGAAACGGCCGCGCTGCCACTCGCACAAATCGGACCATTGATTTTTCTTCCCGTTGTCTCTTCCCAAACAACGCGAATGGAAGAATAGGGTTCCTGTCGCCATTGAAACAACATAATGAAACACGGTTGAAGGGCAGAAGTGCAAATCACGCTTCATCTTCGATTTTAGGAGCACGTGGAAAACACACACGCTCAGACACATTGTCAGCGCCTCTCAGAAGCTCCATCGGCCAACCGTCCCTCCAGCTTTTGCTATTTTTGTTTGTGATTGCGGAAACACTGAAACAATCCGTCAGCCGCCCTCGACGCCAGGCGGGGGTTTTCTCACTAGAATTGAAAGAGGAAGCAGTTAAATCATCATTACGTCTTCATCTTTCCTCTTGCTTCTGTAACTGAAGTCTAGGGGCCGCCAGATTGTTGCCACGGTGCACATTATGGCAGAGAAGCATGGAAGAATGGAAATAATGACGAGCGTGCGGAGGAAATCGGCGGCAGGAAGGAGCGCCAGCGTGCGGCGGCCCTATCCGCAAAAGAGAGCAACTTTGGCGGCTGATATTGTGTTTTAATTGCAGATGAATCACCGCCCTCTGTGTCACCCGGGAAGCACAATAAACAACACTCGACTCGGCTTGTGGCGATCAACATCCTCTCCGTCTGGACGGCAAACAGTGGGGGGTGTGGGGGATGGGGGGGTGGGGGGTGTGGCGGCTCAGGAGGCGGGGGGGGGTCGCCTCGCAATTGGAAGATTCGATCCGGTTCGATCCCCCGGCTGGTAGCGCGCTGCAGCGTGCCCTTGAGCAAGGCACTTAGCCCCCAACCGCTCCCCCGGGTGGCGGCCCACTGCCCCTGGCCGCGACAGATACCAGGATGGGTAAATGCGGAGAACTCATTTCCCCCGTGGGGTTGAATAGAATCACAAAAAAAAAAAAGAAAAAAACGAGGCGCCGAGCCGCTCGATCCCAACTTCCGCTGACGATGAACTGTATTTCCCCCCGTTCCCCTTTCCGCTCCGTCCCCCCTCTCCGCCCAGATCTCTTCAAGTACAGGCTCGTCAACAGCCGGCTCATCAACAGCACCTTCCTGCACAACAAGGAGGGCTGCCTGATCAGCGACATCAGCGATGACAACAACGCCTACATGGTCTACTTCGTCAGCTTCCTGGGCACCTTGGCCGTGTTGCCGGGCAACATTGTTTCGGCGCTGCTGATGGACAAGATCGGGCGTTTGAGGATGCTGGGTGAGCCGGAGGGCGATGGGGGAGCGGGGTTGAAGGAGTTATAGCGTTTTTGGGTTTTTTTGGGCTGTGGTTTTCCTCGCCAGAAACGAACATGAACTTCAACGACCTTAAATGTCTTGCTCCGCGACATGAATTACCGAAGTGAAGGTCTGACGAACATTGAAGGGTTTAGTTGCTTGCAATTCGCTAAGTTTAAATTTTACCACGTTGCTGCTGTGATCAATAACGATCACAGCAGTGTTCACTGGTGAAAATGAGCTCACTGAATGAAACATACACAGAGCTTATTTTTATGCGTCAGCGAATTGTGAGTTTTGGGTGAGGAGAGCTAACCTGCGACGACCACAGGCTACTGGGGCGTCCACACGACACAAGCCTTTTTCTTAAGATATTTTTGATCTTGCGGACATGGTGGTGTTCAAACAGCATGTTGCGTCCCATAAGGTGGTGATAAAACGAGACTTGGACATGGATTGGCCTGGATGAATTCTGCAGTTGGATGTCAATTATTACCTAATAATTGATACCTAATATTCCTTTATTTTTATATACTGCATTCATTCTATGTGACTCCCCCTCTCCTGCTTTCATCGGCTTGTTCGCTGCTGCTTTCGTCGCCGAGCCCCGCCATATAAACCGCAAAGTGTAGTTTACTGTCATGTGATTCACACAGGTAGCGTGTTCATTTCAACCTATGACTCCATGAAACCAACATTTCGAGCGATCCCTCATGGGATCCTCGTGCAGTGTTACAATTGGCATTGTTTTTCAAGAGGCAGGTTTTCGGCAGGGCTGCGAAGGCTTTCCCTTTTCCCCCCTCATAACTCCCATCTCCCCTCTCGCCTCCCCAGCGGGCTCCAGTGTGATCTCCTGCATCAGCTGTTTCTTCCTGTCCTTCGGGAACAGCGAGTCGGCCATGATTGCCCTGCTCTGCCTGTTCGGGGGCATCAGCATCGCCTCGTGGAACGCCCTGGATGTCCTGACGGTGGAGCTGTACCCCTCTGACAAAAGGTGCGCGGACGTTCCCCTGTGACAGGGCGGAGGAGGGGTCTGGCGTTTTGCGGGCGGAGGCATGTGAAGCCTCCGTTAACGTGCGGAAGTCGGTGTACATGGCAGTGCGACGGCGCCCGCGGAGCAGCGGCGAGCGTGGCCGTTACCGCCGCCTCACGGCTCAATACCGGTCGTATCGGCGCTTGCTCTGCGTCGAATGGCAGGTTTTGTGCCCGACGCCCGAGCGTCTCCGAAAGGGTGGTTGAGCTGCACATTTGAAAGGGGGGGGTGGGGGGAGATATCTTTCTGCAGCGCCGAAGAGATGGACCGTTGCTCGTGAGGCCCTTCGGTGTCTGGTATTGAGGGCGATAGCGCCACCCGGTGGTCAAGGAGAGCTCCGGCAGCCACCCGGTTAACCGGGGCGGTGACGTCAAGATGGTCCGTTCTCTGAAGATCAGTCACTTTGTTTTAAATAGTTAGTGTTAATCACGGAAGAGCCCACCCCAGTGAGTCAGACCTCGACTTAGGCTTTACTTTTTACTTCATCTACGTATGTGCGTATGTATGTTATAGGCAAAGCATCTGAAAACAAAACACTGCACAAGCTTCCTCCTCAGGGAACAGATTGAGATGAGAGTAATGTGTCACATGATCTACTGCTCTGTCTCTCTCTCCTCCTTTAAAGTCGTTTGAGATTGATGAAACTGACAGCGTGCTCTCTCTCTCTCTCTCTCTCTCTCTCTCTCTCTCTGTCTCTCCATATTTGCCACTCCCACTCGCTCTCGTTCTCTCTCTCTTTCTCTCTTTCTATCCGCCGCCATTCATTCTCCCCGCCCCCTCTCTGTTCCCCTCTCTCGCCCTTCCTGTAACTTTCCACCAACCCCTCACTCCTCCTCCCTATCTCATTCTCCATCTACTCTTCTTCTCTTTCTCTTTTGCTCTTCCCCTCGTCCTCTTCTGCCCCATCCCCTCACTTTTCCCCCCCTCATTTTGGTTCCCTCTATCCCTCTCTCCCTTTTCCCCCTCTCTCTCTCTCTCTCTCTCTCTCTCTCTCTCCCTCTCTCTCTCCCTCTCCCTCTCTCTCTCCCTCTCTCTCAGGACCACGGCGTTCGGCTTCCTCAACGCTCTCTGCAAGCTGGCAGCCGTGCTGGGCATCAGCATCTTCACCTCCTTCGTGGGCATCACCAAAGCCGTGCCCATCCTCTTCGCCTCCGGGGCCCTGGCGGCCGGGAGCTTCCTGGCGCTCAAACTGCCGGAGACCAGGGGCCAGGTGCTGCAGTAGCGTGGCGTCCAAACCCAGGAGGAGGCCGGGAGGGAGGGCGGGGGGCGGGGGGGGCGGGGGCAGGGGGCGGGGGGGGGGGGCAAAGGTTTTTAGCCACACTGTGAACAAGCGACCCAGGGGCCCTCCAAAAACCTATCCTCTATCCCCGACAGAGTAGTTTGTTCACAGAACTCAGTGTGTAGCCGCTGCACAGACACAGACCGGCCTGTATATATTGACGTTTTATTATTATTTATTTATTTTTCTGTTATTTGGAGTCAGTGATTATTAGACACGCGGCACGTGCTAGCGAGATCAGCCGGGGGGCTATGAGCACCCGCCAATGCCCAAGTGAACCTTTCAGCGGGGGGAGTGATGCGGTGCGGGCCGTTCAGCCAAATTATAGAAGTTCACCATAAAAAAAAATAAAAAATTGGTGCGTGTGGGTTTCGCAGTCGTCGCTTCTCTTTAAAGAAAAAAATAAAAATTCCACTGCAAAAACGGTGGTGAGATGAAAAATGTTTTATCTGTGTGCGCTCCCTCCCCCTGAATGGAATTCTCTGCTTGGGGTTAAAGGTTAGGGGAGGGGGTTCTTGACAATGAGCCATGCAAACAGACTCATGGTAATGACAACACAAGCCGTTTTCTTCAGAGTTCTTTTGTAATCATCTCCATCTCTCCGGAGAAATCCAAATCAACCTCTCCAGCATCGTTCCATTTCCAGACTTTGTTCAAAAATGCGACATCCTAACGCCTTCGGTTTCGAAGCATTTTTGACTTTTAAAGACCAGGACACCCCTTGTCTCCCGGCTTTGTTTATTCACCGAGACCTCTCCCTCATCCATTATCTGCCCCCCGACCGTCCGGTGTCGGCGTAGGAAACTAACTGCCATTTTATAGATTATAGAACATTCCAGGTTTTTCGTTGGGTTATTTTTGTTGAACGTGACACTTTGATCCGCTGCGCTCTTCTCCCTTTAAAAACATTGTTTTCCACCCTCTGAACAGTCAAGCGCTTGCTTCAATCAATCATCGGATAGATTCCCTTGACGAGACGATGGTGAAATGTGCTGCCCTGTTTGTTTGTCTTTCGCGTTGCGCGATTGAAACGACTTTCCCCCCCGCACTGAATTCTTACATTTTAAAGCACAACTGTTTGCCAGCCTGAACGTCCCGTTCAACATTCTCCAGACTCGCTCGATAAATGTTAAGGCATCCCGTTGTATCCGGTGAACGCTTTGAATCGTGTGTCCGTCGTTTAGAAATTGCCTTTTGAGTCTCCTCGTTCCCGCGCAGGTTTACGTGAAGGCTTTTTTGCGGAGAGCGTCACGCACGTGACCAAGGACGTGCGCGCGTCAATCCAGGGAAATCGAACGTTGCGTTTCTTGATCAGCAGTTCCCTCCTCGGTTCAGCAATCCTTGGCACGCCCGAGGGTCTGCCGCGTCAAAAATGCCCATGCGCCACTGTTCATTTGGTCGTCGGATACAGCGGTAGCGCTTTCCGGGTCCACGTCGATCCGACTCGCTCCGGCTCTCAAAGCACGTTGCAATGCAGTTAGGAACACGATGAAATGATTCTAGAATTCGCATAAATTAGAAGCGCGGAAATGTTACGGTTAAAGAAGCCTCAAATCAGGAGCGGATTGGAATATATGTCAGAGGAAGCCGCTGGTAATAGTTGGGTAGAAATGTGTTGTGCCCGTTAAATATTTGGTTTGGGTGGTTTCGGTGTGTGTGCAAATTGTGTAAAAGTTGACAGATAATCCACCATAATCCATTTTTATTTGTTGGTGAGCTGAATGTTGATACTTACGTGAGTTCCTTTGGTTGTTCTATGTTCAAATGCAAGGAAAAGTTTTAATTTGCTTTTTTTGTTCTCGGGTAGATGTTAATAACTGGTGTGATTTAAAATAAATTCTCGAGCTGCTTTATTGATCGTACCAATTTAAGTTCCGGCGATTAGGAAACAATTTCTGGCAAAAATGGTGACCACGATAGAAAAAGTAAGGTACGAAAGAGTCGCTCTATTTTTGTTTTTAAATTCTTATTTCTCATTGTTTTTCGCAGCACAGCACTCCTTAAAAAGCAAGGGTTTTTGGAGTCAAAATTATAATTTTAGAAAAGGAGATATGCATTGGCCAGGTGGAGCTTAAATCATTAACGTAGCTTCCTTCTAAAAAAACTTAACTGGATATCTACAATACGACAAACAGGATTTGTGTAATAAAACACAAAGCCAAGGGCTGAGTATAATATCCTACACCATCAACAGCACAGAGTTTGGGAAACTTATTGGCACATTCCGATCATATAGGAAGATCCAGTCCAGGACAAATATGTTCACAATTGCATGGGAAAATAACAAGTCAACATGTCAACATCCATCAAAAAAACACGCCACAGATCAGCGAAAAAACAATGTTTTTTACCCAAACTGCCATTTTGTAGGATAGCAGCCATATATAGACTCAAGACAGTTCAAAGCCACTGCACTAAACGTACCCAGGCGTACGGCCACAGCGAGCGGCCTCCGAGGAGTTGAGAGAGCGAGGACAGGGCGATCGTTTGGCAAGAGCACAACGACTCAATGCAACCCAAAGGCCAGATTGCGAATATGCATGCAGTTGTGAACATAAGAGGCGTTCGGCGTTGCCATGGCACCCACCACACGTGATTGAACTGCCCCGCCACGTCCTTTGTCACAATAATCCGATTCCAAACTTGACATCTCTGATTATGTGACTCATTATCGACGAGTGTGCCATGAGTACCCCCCCCCTCCTTAATTATTGCCAAATATTTTTGTGTCCTTGGTTTACACATTACGCCATCAGATCGCTGATATAGATATGAATATATGTAAATAAAAATAGAAAAATAGAAAATTATAATATAAGTAATAAAATAACTCCTTGTGCCCTTCGACCTCTCGGAAGTATGCTATAATGCGGTCGATTTGTGTGAGGTGACTTAAGAATTCAATGGCCAGTGAGTCAGACAGCAAATTTGCCCAGATTGCCTCTTAAAAGCACATTAACAGCCTGGAAATTTAACTGAAATTGAGTAAAAAGCAAAAACCAGAAAATCAATCAGGATTCCATCTCGCTTGTTCTCTGCCGGCTCGAAAAAACCTTTTAGACGACAGCGCCGTCGAGAAACCCGCGGTACAGTTTGACAGGGAACGCTGTGAAAATGCCAACCAATCGATTCAATCTCAGCGACTGCTCTCGGGCAATGTTTTACTCAAGATCGTCTCTCGTAGATACATATCTTAGCTTCTGTTACAGGGTTCTTTTGTCTTCTTGTTGCCTGTAGCAACAGTCAATTGTGAGTGCAAAAAGTTAACAAAGCAATAAGTGTTTGGATATTTGTCTCTTTCTCTCCCTCAAAGCACATTATATACTGTATACCGCCCGGTCCCCGAAATGCTGGGTGTTGGCTTCACAGAACAGGACTGGACGGCTGACATTCATGTGTTCTTAAAAAAAACAAATCTAGATCTTGAGGCTTTTGTCAATATAAGATTGCATTGCCTTTAATTAAATGTAAGAGAATCTATCACATTTTGTCATTGTAATGTGCCGTAGAAACTGTAGTTGTTTGTAAGTATAGAATATGTATGTGAAACCATGAATATGAAAAAAATAAATATATATATAGACACACACACACACACACACACACACACACACACACACACACACACATATACATATATATATATACATATATATATATATATATATATATATATATATATATATATATATATATATATATATATATATATATATATATATATATATATATATGTATAAACAAGAAGTGTAAATGAACAATACTGTATGTTGTCTTTGATTTTGTGTATTTTGTAAATGAGAATGAATTCTGACTAAATACATCAATGTTAAATACCGGTTATGAAGAATAATTACGCTAAATGTTACAATGTCAATTCTGTTTTGAGGTGTGTGAAAATTTTTCTTATATTTTCTCATTGTTGATTTTGACAGGGGGTTGCACTTTGTTGTGCAAATGACCTTTTAGATCCGCAATGAATAACAAAGAACCATGAATAATAAACAAGCATAAAAGTTCAAGGAGTCTGTGATAACTTTCTTCTACAGTAAAAAATATATACTGTAATATACAGTAGCAGTTTATATTTTATTTTTATGTTTATTTATTTATTTACTTTTTTTGTAATGTGTCTAAATGTTTTTATTATTATTACTATGTTGATTATTATTATTATTATTATTATTATTATTATTATTATTATTATAATTATTATTATTTTGACTATTATGATTATGATAATGGTGATTATTATTATTATTATTATTTTGACTATTATGATTATGATGATGGTGATTATTATTATTATTATTATTATTACTATGATGATGATGATGATTATTATTATTATTGTCATTATTAATATTATTATTATTAGTAGTAGTAGTAGTAGTAGTATGATTATTATTATTATTACTTTAACTATGATTATGATGATAATTATTATTTAGAATTGCAATCACTATGAACTACACAAAAAACACACACCACATTAACAGCGAACACGTTTCCGGCGCATTACGACGTGACGATAATGACGTCAGGCACGACGTAAATCACGTCATCGGGGACACGGCCGTTAGCTAGCTGCTAATGTCAAATTGACAAGGGAGGTGAGTACATTCACATTTAAAAACGTATCTTCGCCGCTTATACGCGCGCATACAAGTAAGCAACAACACAACGCAACACAACACCAGACTCTTGTAACATGTCGGTGGTTTGATAATGGCGAAAAGTGTTCCTCAAAAATCTAAAGGCTAATGCTAATAACAGCTGCCTCGGAGTCAAAGTACTACATCGACAGTTCCACCTAAATAAAAGTACATTGCAAGTACTTGCACTTAAATGTTCTTTAGGAATTCAAAGTGAACGCAAGTGTCACATCCAGGGCCCTGCTAATAATAATCCTTCATGAAGTGCTACTGTGTCTTCTTCCTGCATGTCCTGATTACAATGCACAGAAGAAAACTGGCCAAGATGGAGTCTTTGTAATGTTCAGCTTTATGGACGATGACGATGAGTCCTCGATGAGTAATCCGAAATCACTAGTGTTCTACTATCAAACTATTGATTTAGGATTGCTCACCTATCAAATGGACGGGTCCATTCCCTGATACAAAGATCTCACCCCTAAATCAGCATTTCATACCATCACTTCAGTTAACCATTAAAAGTCTAGTCCACTTCACTTTCTCCACCGTTCTTGGAGATGCATCTTGGTACTGATTCGGGTCTTTTCTTTGTTTGTTACAAAATCCAGTCCAATACTCTCCTTGTGTGCCCCAGTCCACTTTCAAATGAACACGGCGAAGTTGACTCGACTTGATTTTTTTCTGTTTTTAAGTCTTTACTGTCCTTACACTGCACACTCCGATGCTGCCCTGCATCCTGCGCTCCTTTCGGCCCGTGTCCATCGTCCCCGCTTTAAGCCGGCCTCTGGCCCACTTCAGCCCTCGCATGGACCCGGACCCCAGCCGGCCGGTCGAGAGTGCCATCAGGACCAAGCTGACCAGCCAGCTCGAGCCGCAACACCTGGAGGTCCACAATGAGAGCCACATGCACGCCGTTCCCCCCGGCTCCGAATCCCACTTCCGCGTCCTGCTGGTCAGCCCTCGGTTTGAGGGCCTCTCCTTGTTACAGCGCCACCGCCTGGTGAACGAGGCCCTGCGCGAGGAGCTGAGTAGCTGCATTCACGCGCTGGCCATCCAGGCGAAGACCCCCCAACAGTGGGGGGACAACCCCACCCTGGCCAAGAGCCCGCCCTGCATGGGAGGCTCCAAGGGAGATCACTCCGTAGAGGAGAAACTGAAGGTGGGGAGGGAATAAACGTGTGGGACCCTGGTGGCGTCGTAGCCCAAAGCCTGGAGTGGAGTGTGAGATGTAGAGTGCAGGTCCATCTGAGAGACACACATTTAAATTAAATTCTTAGTAATTATATTTTGGGATCATTTTTGCTGATTGTGGATGAACTGCCATTTGGGATGCCGGTTATAGCACAGATTACAAAGCTTAAATGTATTCCATTGGTTATATCAACATATTAAACCGTGAATTATAAACATTGAGATGTAAAACTGACCTGACCTTTGGCTTCTCACGATTTTGTGTTTGTTTGTTTTTTTACGGGGGAAACACTTCCTAAGCTAATGTGACGAAATTATTCCACGAGAAGGGTCCTGTTGAAGCTGGTTAGAAGATTGTCTAACATTTTTTTTTTTTTTAATATCAACAGTCAACTGTAATGTTGATTGGTGACATGCCAAAGTGAAAACGTTACCCCTGTAAGAACTGTGTACCGCTGTGTAAGTATCCACTTGCAGTGGAGTGCCACTTCAGCTGAGAAACCATGAGAATAGACAGTCATGTCCTAGTTCATAAAAAGTTAAATAAAATACATAGTAGATTGATAGTTTTATATGATTCATTGTTGAAAGATTGAAAGAACGCATTTACGGATCAGAAAGGAGCCACACCGTCATTATTTAATCATGCACAGCTTTCACCTCTAGTTGTTTACACATTGAGTAAACGACCCCAAATTGCAATAAGTTAGGAACATATTTACAGTTTGTTAGCACATTTATTTACTTTGTGAGTGGGCGAAATGTCTGGATAAACAGGCCATTCAAACCAAGCCTGGTTTGTATTCATTCATTTGAATTATCAAGCTTTTTTTCATTATTTTACCTCTGCATATGGAACCGAAGCATTTAGGTCAAAGGGAAGTAAACGGGAAGAACAATTGATAAATGTATTGCATTTTAAGCATGTTTACTCCCTGTGTAAACAGCTATTGACACAAAACAAAAATCTGACACAGTGCTCCTTAAATCCGTTCTGTAAAGCATATATACGCATTCTGCAAGACCGCTTGCTTATAAGTAAAGGACGTCTCAAATATTACTACTGGATGATTGTCAATTTATTTTATGTCTGTTGTGCCTTTTAAATACAATTACATAAGGTGTGTGTGTGTGTCTGTGTCTGTGTGTCTGTGTTTCAGTGTTATTTTGAGTAGAGTATACAGGCTCCATTTGGTTGTTGTTAACAAACTTACTATAAACCATTAATACAGCAGTGAAACAGCACTCCAAACATACTAAATGGTTTGAAACCACCTGCCTGAGCTCTACACTAAAAATGTACCGTGCTGCCTGAAGTGCAATTCTCCTGACTGATATTTAAACAAATGTGACTCAGTCTAACTTGTAATTGAGCAAGTCTTTGACTCAGTACCTTGTTACTATTAGTGAAGTTTTTATTTAGAGAACCGCCTTTACTTGTAATTGAGTTAATATCGTCAACACAAGCATCATTGTTGCGTACTCTACCAAGCAGAAGTGTATTTGTGAGCTGTGGATACATCCAATCAGCGAGGATGCATTATCCATTAAAGACCTGAGGCGCCTTGCAAGGTGTTATTTTTCTTGCTGTTTTGATCCTTTGCACAAAAATGGTTGAGAGACGGATGCCTTGGAGAACTGGAATCCTACAAACTATACAAAGAGACTCTTGCATACTGTCTTTACTTGCAGTTACATTTATAGGTAAATGTATTGTTGCCCGAAGCAATGTTTGCTCCATGGCTTCCTCAATTTGTTATTGGGCCGGATATGTAAACATTTGGGCCTCAATATTTGTGTGAAAGCAACAAGAAATGATGGCAGTGCTGCGAGCAAACGGCCTAATGGTGTGGAGTATGTTAGACTGTGATGTTATCAAAACCCGCAATTGCAAAGTTGTTTGCAATTAATACCAACTAAATTCATCCACTACACCAGATCAGCTTCATTGGAGGCTTTATAAGTGAAACACTTGTGCGAAACCCATTACTTGCAGATGCCCATAATAATTGGGCAGATACAGCCATGCGCTACCCAAATTATACTGCCGTGAGTCCCCCACATGGGGGCGCTCTGTGCCAAAGCTTTCTCAAACTAAAAATTGGCTGGTGTGTTGATGAATGCAAGATGTCTTTATTATTGCTCATAAAGTTTATTGTCAGTATCCATTCAATGACTTAATGAGCATGCGGTCCTAATAATAACAAGACACTTTGATAACTTTATTTAGTCGTTAATTCCAAGATACATTTCAGGGTAAACGTAGAGCAGAGTGGATAAGCTTACTTGAACCAGCCAAAATTAATTTTTATGAAAATTACAATTCGTTATTTAATAGTTTGACAAAATGCAACAAAATGTAATGGTGATTGATCAAGCTAATTGTCTAAGACACAATGTGAGAAGGGTTGACATGAGAGAGCAGTGTGCAAGCAGAAAGCAGCTTGTCGACTTTGGACTCTTCTCATAAGAATAACACATAAAAAGTGTGTGTGTGTGTGTGTGTGTGTGTGTGTGTGTGTGTGTGTGTGTGTGTGTGTGTGTGTGTGTGTGTGTGTGTGTGCGTGTGTGTGTGTATGAAGAGAGGTGTCTATTTTTGTTTCGAGGTTGTGTGTGTAGCCATGAAGGTCTTCTCGTCCTGCCCTCAAACCACACTGACGGCCAAAAATCACTCCTACTACAAAACCATGGGCTCGTAAGAGTAATGAGGCAAAGAAAATGTATGTCAGAAATTTATTTTTGGGACCCTCTATTACCCCGGACATAACCCCTACTTTACCCCGAATATCATTCATCTAACAGATTAATGTGCTCTTCCTATTTTTAAAGGGATGTTTCACAATGGGGGAAAAACAAAAAAACAAAAAGAACATTAGCCCAATGATTAGACGTCCCAACAACGCCAGCGAGCCAAAGTAAACTTCCAACGGTTTCCCCCCGACGCCATTCAAAGTTATTGTTAGCCTGTAAAGATGGGCCTCGGTGGAATGCAGAGTCACCTCAAGGTAATGTGTGTCGACTCCTACCAGTCGTCCTCCTCCTGGAATTGACAGCCTGTCGGGCCTCACAAAAGGCCCCGGTGAGGAGGCTGAACAACTGGTGTCACTGGTTTGGAATAGAAAAACAGTAAAGGAAACCATTTTACGGCCCCCAGCTCGTCTATTAAAGCCAGGCCCAGGGCTGGGAGAGGACGCGCTCAGGGGCCACGGTGCAAGGCAGCGGCTGGGCACGACGCAATGAGCTCGGCCCGCAGCCCGGAGGAGGAGGAATCGCTTGACTCGCGGTTCCAGGTGCTGCTATGATCGACGGGGAGAGACGGCGGGTCGTCAAGGGCAACGAGGGGGAGTGCAGGGACTTGTTTTACACTTAAGGTTGGGTCGGTTTCACGTTTGTTGGTGGTACATCACCTGCTTAGTCCAGAGCTGAAAATGACAGGCTCACGATGGTTGTCTTAATTGGTTGTGACTTGTTATGGCGTGTTCTGCTCAGACGGGTGTATTGTAAGACCTGTTAGTACCTCATATATCATAAAAAAATAGGTGTGGGTTCCGGCCAGTGATGTCCCGTGAAAGTCAGAGAAATTGATTCACTTTCATGCTCACTAGTGCATGACCGTTCAAAATATCGAGACTTTCTAAGACACGTGAACGGCACAGTTTAATTCAATTCAGTCCTTAGTTATGGCCATTCCAGACGCTCTTTGTGATTCAGTCGCAGAACCCTGCAGCCCCCGTCCCCCCGCTGGTTCGATGTTCGCTACTAATTGAAAGTTTATTAATATTACACGTGGCACGTGTCCAAATTTCGACACTGCACGTACTTGGGTGCCCAGCAATACACCCGCCGAGTGTGAAGTAGATCGGACGAAAGGTTGTCGGGATAAATGAAGGACATACAGACAGACAGATTTCTGCCTTTATGGTTAGAATAGTTATTGAATAGTTATTGAATAGTACCCATACACAGCATATATCAACTAGCTCCCATTTAAGGTGGATAAAGGTGTCGGTTATGTCATTTCCATGGATTTGTGTCCGGAAGTCATCATGTCCTACTGTGAGCACTGTGCCCCCCCGTCCCCCCCAGTCGCATGCGCAGCCATATTAGATTGGCACCAGGCTGCCTATAACCTGTCTGCAGCCCATCTTTCACCCCATGGTGATGGATCAGCCCCAGGGTCCTGGGTGGACCATATGGCCCGCTGCGGGCAGCAGGTCAGTGGGAACCCACCTTGGCCCACGGCGCCTGTGTCACAGCCCAGGACGGATGGTGCCAGGCTGGGCTGGGACCTCGAGCGGGGCAGGGTTCCCGCCGTGGACAGCCGCTGATTTACGCTTCGGCTCCGGCCAGGGGGGGGGTCCTCCTGCACAGCTGACCCCTACCGGCTCTGAGGAAGGGAGGGGCAGTCATCCATTACGGCGGATGGGGGTTAAACCAAATGGGTGTCTGAGAAAGGCTGGTTTGGTCGTCCCAGGAGACGTAGCTCCTCTGAGGGTGCTGGTCAGCTGCAGGATCTGTACAGCATGTGTGCAGCCGGGGAGCAGAGCCTGTTAAACACGTTTAAATACACCCGCCCCCCCCACACCTCCCCGCTAGGGGCAATAACCGTTTAGTTTATTTGTTTTTAATGCTGAGTCTGAAGACTTTGTGAAAATAGTAAAGAAGAAATCAAGGCCCTTCCATTTAACAGATTGGGCTTTCTTTTGTTCCCGAGACCTTTCCCTCACCGTCCTCCCGTGTTGCAAACTGTCATTGTCCCCCAGGAGTCGTGCTATCACACAGGTTGACCGGCCAAATCACCCTCAGGATTAGGAGTGGAAAAACTCCAGAGAATAGGTTTTTAAAGCTTCCAGTGTGATTGGCTGATTAAGCTCTAGCCGGTTTTGTGGTGTGAGAAACACAAGTGCTGGATTTTAGGTGATGGTAATAGGCCATTAAGGCCTTTTAATTGGACCCCCCCCCCCACACACACACACACTCTCTCTCTCTCTCTCTCTCTCCCTCTCTCTCTCTCTCTCTCTCTCTCTCTCTCTCTCTTACACTGCAATGACAGCTAATGAAAGCGGTGAATGGGTGGCTTGAAAGGGAAGGACAAAATAAGAGATAGGGAGAAGACAATATCCTTGTGTGGGAGAATTAGTTACACTCAGTAGTCTAAGTATTCGAAGCGCAGCAGAGGAAAAAAGGGGGCTTGCGGGGGGATTAAGAGAAAAGTCCACACAGGTGGGATGCTGGGGGAGGATTGGAGTGGGGTGGAGAGGGAGGCAGGGGGGGTCACATGACGGGACGTTACCTCTCTTGATAAACAGCAGCCCGGGCCCACAGGAAGGAGGAAGGGAGTTATTTTATAGAGGGAATTAACGGGCTCAGCACATCAGGTATTCATTATGGAAAATCTCCCAGGTGTGCTGCATGGGCACGTAAAGTCAAACATCTTAGGAGGCTTCGTAGAAACCCGTCGGACTCACACAGTTTGATTGCCGTGTGTGTCAGTGATCACATTTTTCGTTGTGGACACTGCCGCAAAGCGTTTTTACTGTGATACTTAAGTATTTCAGCTGGTTGACTTTTTTTTTTTTTTTTTTTTTTGCTTGGACCAGAACAACCAGTGAGCAAAGGTTGAACAGCTGAAGAAAAACTTCAGTAAGATTTAGTAAAATGGCTTTGTCAAATTACGTAAGTCTAATAAGTATGATCAGAATATAGAGCAAATTCCATTTGAAAAAGAGCTGCCTGGTTGTTTATAATTTAGTTATTTCTCTCCTGAAAAAATGTGTATAAATATATAGACACACACACACACACAGATCAGCCACAACATTAAAACCACCACTAATAACCACTAATATTGTGTAGCTCCCCCTCGTGTCGCCAAAACAGCTGTGACTCGTGGAGGCATGGACTCCACAAGACCTCTGAAGGTGTCCTGTGGTATCTGGCACCAAGACGTTAGCAGCAGATCCTTTAAGTCCTGGAAGTTGTGAGGTGGGGCCCCCATGGATCAGGTTTGTCGTTCCAGCACATCCCACAGATGCTCCATCGGATCAGACCCTAACCCCGCCCATCCACATGATGTAGAAGAAAACTTGATTCATCAGACCAGGCCACCTTCTTCCATTGCTCCATGGTCCAGTGGTGGACAGGGGTCAGCATGGACACTCTGACCTGTCTGCAGCTACACAGCCTCATACACATCAAGCTGCGATGCACTGTGTTCTAACACTATTCTATCATAGCAGCATTAACTTCTTTAGTAGTTTGTGCTACAGTAGCTCTTCTGTGGGATCGTACCAGACACGCTAGACTTTACTCGCCACGCGCATCAATGAGCCATGGGCGTCCATGACCCTGTCACCGGTTGTCCTTCCTTGGATCACTTTTGGTAGGTACTAACCACTGCACACCGGGAACACCCCACAAGACCTGTGGTTTTGGAGATGTTCTGACCCAGTCGTCTAGCATCACAATGTGCTCCTTGTCAAAGTGGCTCAGATTCTTACGCTTGACCATTTTTCCTGCTTCCAACACGTCAACTTTAAGAACTGACTGTTCACTTGCTGCCTAATATAGCCCACCCCTTGACAGGTGCCATTAGAACGAGATGAGAAATGTTATTCATACTTGTCAGTGGTTTTAATGTTGTGGGTGATGTGTGTGTGTGTGTGTGTGTGTGTGTGTGTGTGTGTGTATGTATGTATGTATGTATGTGTATATATATATATATATATATATATATATATATATATATATATATATATATATATATATATATATATATATAATTACAATTTAACTGCCTTAGTAGGATTAGTGTAACTCTAACATCAGTGCATGATAATCATAGCCTTGGTGCCTGTAGCAGTAGCTCAGGCAAAGCAATGCTTTAAGCTTTACTTTGAAGACCCCCACTGAGCTCATACTGATCTGGGATGCATTGAAAATAGATTTATTTGTGATGCATATTCGATAAGAAGACACTCATGAAACCAACCAACAACCTTTTCTTTTTTTACTTAATAAAAAAAAAAAAGGTTTTATTTATTTATAGCAATCGCATCAAATACAAATTCATTCTTAAAATATTGTTACCGCTTCAAAAACAATTTGGTTCTTTTGTTCCTGTGTTTCAAAACAACTAAATTTAACTTTCACACAAGTCCAAGTAGCAGAAAGGGCCAATGCAGAGTAGGGTAAGCACATGTGTATTTTCTATTCTTTACGCAATGACAAGGAAGGAATAAAGCACCGCTGACAAAACTGTACAGAACATCACGAAACACCTCCAATAGCAGAAAGTGTCAAGTTTTTACATTTAGCAATGTGGGTTTTTTTTCTTTTTTTTTTAAAACCCTCGCCCTGCTCAACACAGATTGCTCCATCACATGACAACAGTAAGTCATAGGGGTTTGGCTGACGGGAGGGGGGGGGGGGGGGGTGCTGAGATGCGCGGCCGGTTGGGCTGTTTTTTGGGCCAGAGAGCAGAGGCCAAGGCCTTCGCCCAAAGCCCTGCGGAGGATGGGCGCCCGGTCGCCAACGCGCAGGCAGCTCCCCTTCCCGCCCCTGCAGGGCCTGAACCAGAGCGGTTCACATGTCAAGACAGATGGGTCACAGATAAGATTCTTTCAAGACCTTATTGCTCTGCAGCTTCTTCCCTCTCTCATCTTTTTTTCTCTTCAACCCCTGTGATCTTAGGACTCTATCTTTGAACCCACACCTCATTCCTAATGCACCCCCCCCCCCCCCCCCCCCCCCATTCCTAACGCACCCCCCCCCCCCCCCCCCCCCCAACCACACACACACACACACACATACATACGCACACCCACACACTCTACATGTCAATCACAACATTTTCTCTGCGACTTATGACCCTCTTTGCAGTCTTTGGTGAGCTACAACTCACCTCTGTCAACTTTCTCTTTTCTAAAACATCTTATTTAAAGTTTTCTCCAGGTCTTTCACATTTTCTAAACCACATTTCTCACTGCATTTTCCCCGTGTGCAGCCTAACAAGTACTGGACTGAGTACAACCTCTCAGAATGATTAGCTATAGAACAAAACCTCTCTGTTTTTTCTTCACCCACTGCTATTCATCGGCACAATTCTTTTCAAATAACCTTCCATCAAGTACAATCAGGGCTGCATTAACCCAGGGAAGCTTGAGGGGCTGCAGTCCAGGGCCCCCGCTGCTAGGGGCCCCGGCGAGCGTTATTATAAATGGAATTCTGCGAAAGGTGACTGAAAAATACCCCATTATGCTGATGGAGATTTCTCCTTTCAGATTATCCATAGTTATGGAGGGAGTTTTAGACTGTAATTTTCTCCGCCCGTTCTGCCTTTTCAGACTCGTGCACGGTCATTACCCTCTATCTTGACTTAATGTAATCTGAACGGTAAATATTAAAAGTGGGCTTCATAAGTATAACAAAGCACAGAAGAGGCTGTTTTGTTGAAAAGCAGAGGAAGTTAATGAAATTATCAGAACACGTGTTTGAAAATGGTGTCTGTGTGCAGTAGTTAGTTGGCTTTGCAGGTCGCTATCGTATTGTTACAATATTGTAGGGGTGCCTATATACTTAGGCTTATTTATTTATTACTTTGTTTTATTCTTAAATACCACGATGTTTAAAGGACTCGCCTGTCTCCCCAGGAAATTGTGGATGTATAGCCTGGCGGGGGCCCTGAGATATCAAGAAGCCCGGGGGCCCCCGAATATCTTAAAATTCAGCACAGAAAAATAAAAATAATAGTTTGTTTCAATTCCTTTACTTTGTTAGTTCGCTCCCTTTATACTGGAGTACTCGAGACAGATTACTGTTTCAGAACCCCCTGCAACGCCAAACAGCCTGAATCCATCATCATATTATTATATTATGTTGTTTCTTCGCCTCCCGGGTATTACTCAACACTGATGTTTGTAGTCAAGAGGTTGTAAGTTATTCAAACATCAATATTCAGGATCTTTTTTTCGGGGACCTGAGTGACAGCCGACCTGGGACGGCGCGGAGCTGCAGAGAGCGGCGTATTTACTTAGCGGCGGCGAGTTTATGCTCCTACAGTCTCTGCGGAAAGGCCCGGCCGCGCTCATTTTGATGAACAGCTGTAAAACTCTACCTCTGCACCGTGTTTATCATCGTAAAGCCGCAGGGACAGTTAACAGAGATTGAGCATGCATTTATCAGCATCCCCACGCCCCAATAAAATATACAATTTTGGGTTTAATCAGTGGGAGGATTTTTTCTTCCCCTTCCTCGTGTGTCCTCAAGCACCGCATTTCATTAAAGATAACTTCAATCTGGCTTGCGGCGCCGAAAGTCAGCCGGCAAATCATCGTCCTCCAATCCACTCGGGGTCGGATCCGTCCTGTTCTTCGCTAAGTGGATGAATCCCTGGCACCACCTGTGTGTGGGAGTCGCTGAGCCGCATATTAACCCGTATGCGATATTGTGGCGGCCGCTGTCTGGGGCGTGAGGGTCAGCCATACGCCGAGCCAGTGAATAGAGGGTTAATCTAGGATACTCCAGATGCGCAGGCCGGCCCCGAAAGACCTCCGAAAGGCTCCACTCGGACTTCCACAAAACGTGATCCATTGTTCGTCTGTCAGCGGCGCCGTGATATATTCCGTCCTACGCCGACGGACAAAACGTACCCCGGCGATTATACAAGCGGGGCCGTTTGTGCTGCCACAACGCCGGCCCTGGGACTCCTGGACACCAGGCGGCCTGACCCCGAGGTCTCGCACCCTTTTGTTTTCACACTGACCTTTGTTTCTTTGCCCACCCACCCCCTCCTCCCTCCCCAGCTTTTTCCCCTTTTC
The DNA here is from genome assembly GCF_960531495.2 of Zeus faber. NCBI lineage: Eukaryota > Metazoa > Chordata > Actinopteri > Zeiformes > Zeidae > Zeus > Zeus faber. The sequence goes on from NC_137195.1 coordinate 8,726,896, forward strand.
TAAACCTAAAACCTCTTTCCATTCCCACCCTCCTTCACCCTCGCCTCCTCTCTCCCCCACACTCCTCTCACACAAACGCGCGCGCACACACACACGCACACGCGCACACGCACGCACACACACGCGCACACACACACACACACACACACACACACGGACGCACACAAATGAGGATAAGAGGCCTCCATGGCGTTATTTTATTAGCACTTTGAAACCTCGTCCTTCTACAGGGGGATTGGTGGTTGTGGGGGGGGGGGTAATAGGAAGTGCTTTAATTGCGAGAGTTATTAGGGCTCAAATGAAACAAGGGGGTCAGGACGGAGCGCCGGGTCAAATGGGAGTGCGTTGGATTTGAAATGAGCACTCTCTCATCTTTGGGCCTGACCCGTATATCTTTGCAAAGGGGTGAGGCTTGAGGGTAACAATCATCGAGAGGGATTAAAGAGCATCATTAAGGGATAGATATCCTTCCTGCCTCTAGTGTGTGTGTGTGTGTGTGTGTGTGTGTGTGTGTGTGTGTGTGTGTGTGTGTGTGTGTGTGTGTGTGTGTGTGTGTGTGTGTGTGTGTGTGTGTGTGTGTGTCTGCAGGCTGTGTGTTTTAACGTGAACTGCCTAATATGTTCTTTTTGCTGTCTTGTGAACTTGGCATGTGTTTTTTTTCGGTTTGCATGTATACATCTTACGTCTTCATATCGACAAATTAAAAATCAAATATATACATTTTTCTCAAAATGGATAGAGGCAGAGGCAGAGTGGTGGTATGTTGACACCCTTGTCCTTCTCTTCTGGAGGAAACCAGTTATTTTCCAGTTCAGGGATTTGATGTTTGTCTATGACGTCATCGCGGATTTCCTTCATGACCATTGAGCAATAACATTGTTTTTACGTAAACGTCACGTTTTGATGACAACGAATTTCTTGCACTTTCAAGCCGTGCGGTTGCATACACACACAGGCCCTCTTTTCGCCTGCCTCCGTAAATCACGGCGTTTGCGCACCGCGGCGACCCTGGGCTTTACTGTAGGCCGCCCGCTGATACGTTGTCGCTTTGATGACACATCAGAGCGCGATCCACTTCTTTTCAGATTCTTTTTCCCTCGCCTCCCCGCAGAGCGGCAGCTCGGGTTTCTTCCTCCTCATGTTTACCAAGACACAGCGACGAGGCCTCCCTGTGCCACCCCCCGAGCCTATCTCTCTCCCCGCCTTTGTTCGCTCGCATGCCCGCCGTTGTTTTGCGCACGTCGAGGCGTAAGCGGTCGGGGACGCGGTGTGAGACAGGAGGTGTTGAAGTGCTGCTCGCTGTGGGAGAAGTGGCCCCTGATACCGCTGAGTGCTCCTCGAAACACTCCCCTCCTCAGAGGAGGGGCTGGGGGCTTGGGGGGAAATCCACACTTGCCAAGTAGCCTCCACGCAGGGCGTCGTCGGACCCGATTCATCATGGGACGAATCCATATAGCGGCGGTTTGGTAAGTTTTGGTTGACACCAAAAACAGACCAAATTTCGTGGAATGGTTTTCTTTGCCATTGCCCCACCCCCCACCCCTCGTCCTAAACAGAAACCAGTTGAATAGATGCACATCAGCTGAGGCGAATGCCAGAAAAACACTTTGCGGTTGTCGAAGTACAGAAGCAAATCCCTCGCAATTCGGGGGAAAGAGAAAATAGAAAAGAAGGGGGGGAAAATAAAGAATAAACAATACTAGAACGGAAAAGACAAAAATAGCTTTTCCCAAAACGGGATTAAAGCATTTTATCCTGCTGTAGAGACAATCAAAGACACTGGTGCGAGACAGGAATGTGAGAAACCAGCAGACAAGTGTGTATGTGTATGTATGTGTGTGTGTGTGCGCACACTACTGGGTAAGATGTAGGTATTATAAGTGGCTCGCTCCACGATGACCAAGTAGGTCAAGAGAATCAAGGCGGGGGTGAAACGGCTCACAAAGCCGTGAGAGGAAGGTCAAGCGTGAAATCCCTCCCTTCTTGCCACTGTGACCCCCCCAGGGAGGAACTGAGGACACTTGGTGTGTGTGTGTGTGTGTGTGTGTGTGTGTGTGTCTGTGTGTGTGTGTTACTGTACTGGTGTGGACCAGTCTCCGGATTGACAAATATTTTGGTTTTTGGTTTAGAAGTGCACCAGGAATATGAGTCCTCACTTCAGGTGTATTTACTCGGACCTCATTTTTGTGTGTGTGTGTGTGTGTGTGTGTGTGTGTGTGTGTGTGTGTGTGTGTGTGTGTGTGTGTGTGTGTGTGTGTGTGTGTGCGCGTGCGCTTAAGGGAGCAATTGATAATGTCAATGTCTAACATTAAGTGTCCAGATGTGTCCAAATTCATGTGTCCGCATCTTTGTGTGTGCCTATGTACATGATTGTCTCGGTGTGTGTGTGTGTGTGTGTGTGTGTGTGTGTGTGTGTGTGTGTGTGTGTGTGTGTGTGTGTGTGTGTGTGTGTTTGTGTGCGTGTGCCTGTGTTAGGGATTCCAGGTTGTGCCCTGAAGTCCGACTACTCATCCCTGTCACACCCTGTCGCCTTCGCGTCACTGCAGAAGCTGCAGAGCAGTGGCTGGCGTTCTCACACTCTCTCCACCCCAGCGCCCAGCAGTACCACACACACACACACACACACACATGCTCACTCTCCCACTACCCCCTGGCCGTCCTCTAATGGTAAACAGTATCCACACTTTACTCTGACTTTCAAAAGACTTGTAGCAGCTGTCAACGTTAATACGTTTTATCTTCTCAACAGGAGGATTTTGTTTATGTGCTCGACGGACGTCATTCCACCAGCAGTTACACTAAAACTCACCCTGCATCCTGTCCACTTACTAAATAATGTAAAGCTTGATCTTTTGTGTCAGAACTTGCATCAACGCACACACCTACACACCTCTATCACCTTAGTCATACAGGCCAAGACTTCACATCAAATCCAAAATCCTTATTACTTACCTTATACTTTTACAGTATGTTGAGTGAACACACACACACAGACATATATATATATATATATATATATATAGTTGAGTAGTCCACCTGGAGTAACACACTTCATGCCGCCACAACTAGATTGTCCAGATTCATTTAATATGAACTTTGAAATTTAATTAGTGAGTCACCCCCACCATTCGCTGATTCAACATAATTAACAAAAGAAAAGCAGGTTTCTCTTCGTCAAACTCGAGGTAATTGAGCTTCCGAACTCCTTCCAGCCAAACCAGCCAATACTCGCCGGCCGCTCTGACAACGATGCATCATCATCATCTCAGAGAGATAACAGGAGGGCAGGAAGATTGATTTCCACTGTGTACGGCGCTGCGATGCTCCGGGCGCAGATAATGAATCCCCGCGAACCTGCGGTGGGGTGTGAGTGACGGCCTCTAAGTGATGAGTGAAGTCTTCTTTAAAGCCTTGTCAGAGCACATAACACAGCTGTCACCCACACAATGTAAAAAAAAAAAGACGTAAATGCAGTTTTCTTTTTCTTTCAAGTTTTTGTCACCCCTACTCAATTGGAAGTTCACGGGGTCATTTATGCGTCGAGCGAGGAGCATGACCCTTGGCGCCGCCGAAACTCATTTATAAGTCCATGAGTTTGAAATGACTTGGATGTCGGTGACACGTGAAAAACCTTCTTGTTATTAGAGCTGAAAAACGTAGTTGTAAAGATTTGTAATTTTGGGGCGGGCGAGGCGGGGCTGAGTGCTGGGGACGGGCTGGATCTTGGAGGTTAAATTAAGACACTTGGTTGATGAAAGCAACTTGCGTCCATGTGCACATTAAATGCACACACAGGATTATCACATTGTTGATTTTTTTTGTATTACCTAAATACTTCCATAGTACTTACTAAGATGGGTTTTTTTTTACTTTTTTTTACGAACAGCCAAAAATCTGCTTTCGATTAGAAATAAATGAGTAGTAGGGTTATTGCAGCAGCCACTAAAGAATCAAATCTAAATAAATGGCAGGAATGGGATCGATACAGATCCCATTTTCTAAACCAGATACCAGCGTAACATTACTTGAGCTGCACTGAATTCCCATTTCATGTTTTATTTTGGGAACTCCGTTTCATGTCCTGCTGGATCTCATTTTGTCAAGCAAAGCAGCGAAATTAATCACTGAAATGAATAGACTCGCGGGATCTTCAGAATCTCTAATCTCACTGTTGTCGCGACTGACAATTTCCAACTGGGATCGGTACTCTGAATCAGCAAGTAGCCAGGAGGGACTTCTCAATTCAGGTACCAGGTCCTAAATAAAATGTCATGTGGATCCCATATAAGTTGACGTGACACTTGCAGCCCCAGATCTCAGTGGAAACGGCAGCGGCTCAACTAAGTCATTGGAGGAATGATTGAAAGATGAAGATGATGATGATGATGATGATGATGATATTTACATTAACATGGCGAACAGAAACTTGCAAAACAAGCCAAGCACGCTAACACACCCACAGGATACACACATGGGTGAGAGTGTGTTTGTATGCATGTGTATCCGCGAAGCGCTGTGGATTGGGCGTAGGGTGGGGGCGGGAGGGGTGGGGGGGTAGCGGGTGTTGTCGGTGCGGGTCAGCAGGGAGGAAGGCGCTTCCTCGGCCCCCGGGAGCTGCGGCCCCTGCTGGAGGTCAGGGCAGAGAGGATGAAACCTGTCATTAGAGAGCGGAGGAGAAGAAAGCTCTCGGCAGGGGGGCCATTGTCCCGGGGGCGGGAGGGAGGGACGGCTCTTTAGTGCCTCAAATAACATGGCCCCTGGCCGCCATTGTAGCGGGGTGAAAGGCCTCAATGTGGGGTGGGGGGGGTCCCCATGGATGAGCAGTGGTCAGTAGGAGGAAGGAGTCCGTGGCTAAGAGGGCCAAAGGTGGGAGGTGTGTGGGGGTGGAGGTCTTTTATACACTTGTTTTGCTCTGTTTTGTCGGCAGCTCATCCAGAACCAGGTTCCTAAAGGATTTCAGAACCTCAATGGATTAATCG
>NC_137195.1:8736874-8804374 GCF_960531495.2 Zeus faber
ATGGATATATTTAGTGGAATATTGTAACTTTGCCCATACACACACAGTTAAACAGAAACAATACCACTGTCAATGCCAACAATGCCAGGTCCAACAACAGTCTTACTTCAGATCAATAGTTTTTCATGAATCTTGATCTCGGTCTGAGCTTCGTTTGAAGAACTTCTACGGCGGCCGTTTTTCTGGTTTCCGGATCGAACCTTTTTTTTTTTTTCCTGTATCCTCCTTAATGTCCACGGGTCTCTCTCGGCTCCTCTGGCGCTTTCGATCTCCGACGGCGAGGATCCAAGTCAGTGAACCGTCTCCCGCTCCCCGGCTTATTGAGAATCCACATATTTTAAGCACTCCGTCATGAGATTGATGCAATAAAGAGATTTTAAAAGGTCAAAGCACCTCCCTGTCTTTCTCTTCCTCTCCCCCGCCTTTCACTGCATCTGCTTCTTTCTCTTGCGATCACACAAACGTCCGTTGCCGCGCGTATGCAAACACATACCGACATATACACTAAATGCACAAGCTGTTACCTACATATCAAGAGTCATTAGGGCCATTTGCCTTACGGAAACCCAAGGGAGTGTTTGGCCTCAAGGCGTCCCAAATGGGGAGTGTGTGTGTGTGTGTGTGTGTGTGTGTGTGTGTGTGTGTGTGTGTGTGTGTGTGTGTGTGTGTGTGTGTGTGTGTGTGTGTGTGTGTGTGTGGGAGGCTTGCGAGAACAGGGGATTTTTTGTGTTGGGGGGAAAAGAGAGGCCTGGACACTTCATCTTCTCTTCTGTGCACTGCCAAAAAGGTCAGAGGTCAAAAGTCAGGGCGATTGGAGAATTCCGAGCTGCATGCCGACAGATCGGGTTTCAAGGGTGGGGGAGGGTCACGAATTGCCCTAGAGGCCTAGGTGCCTGAGTATGTATGCCGACGTGCGTATTTGTGTGTGTGTGTGTGTGTGTGTGTGTGTGTTTGCACATACATGCCTGGGGTGAACATACGTGTGTTTATGTGCGAGCTTGTTGGGGCAGCTCTTATTTTGAAAACAGCTCCTTCCGCCATCAGAGCATTTGGAGCACTTGAAACTTTCCCTTGATGTTTACTGCGCGGTCAGAACGCCGCGGTGGAAGACGTTTGGCTCGTCTACGGCAAGAACGTCTCCCATTGCAGCGTTCTCACTTCAGAATCTGCTGTTCCAAGATGGCAAAAAGTTCAGTCTGTCATGTGCCATCTCATCCACCAAATAAAATAAAAAAGGATCCGATGAAGATCAGTTCTGTAAAAAGTTTATTTTTCGGTAGCCTCATTAAACAAAGCTTTTTTTACCCCCCACCATTAGCTTTTTCTTTTCCGTATATTTATTTTATAAGTACAAATGGCGTACGGACAGCTCATTTTAGAAGGAAGCCCCTACATTATAACACGGCGTTTAAGCCCGAGCCTTTGTCGCCGAAAGCTTTTTAGAGAACAAAGTTGGTGTGAAGAGAGCCAGGGGACCAAAGCTTAAGCCTCCTTATCCAGGCAAGAATGACTTAAGTGGGATGCTGCTCAAAAGATCTGGAAGGAGATACAAAGAGTGGGGTCCTCGCATGAAAGTTCTTAGTCATTTGTGTGTGTGTGTGTGTGTGTGTGTGTGTGTGTGTGTGTGTGTGTGTGTGTGTGTGTGTGTGTGTGTGTGTGTGTGTGTGTGTGTGTGTGTGTGTGTGTGTGTGTGTGTAATCTAAATTGATTTGGGATGCATTGATATTCAGTTTTAATCAATGTGTGATTGTCACACAATGATTAAAACCGTTATTATATTGTGCCACTGATATAGATTTCATATCAATGGCACGATTCCCGTGGTGAAATTTCATTTTTTTTAATAAGCGGTCAGCAAACAGTCACACCGAGCCTGCAGTGTCTGGAGTAAGAGTTCTCGTCTGAGTGGGCCGAAACATGTGATCTCTGCAGCCTGTGTTTAATCGCCGGCAAAGCCCTTCGCCTATCGAAGGCCCCAAACTGTCGACTCATCTGTGGCTGAGGGAGACACATCAGCGTTTAAACATTTGGCAGAAGGTTCAGTCATTCAAATAGTTTCAGATGCAAAGGAGTACAGACCTCAGCGACTCGCTGCTCTCCAATTGAGGCCTTTGTATTGATCATTAACGAACATGTGCTCGGTGCCTCCCGTGGCTCCCGGGGAGCGGAGACGGATAACCACAGCTGTGCGTCTATTGTGCTTACCCACGGTGCCGCAAAACAACACAACACTGCAGCCCTGGCTATGTGATGGAATTTATTGTATTTGCTTTTCAAGGGGCCAAAAGAGTAAGCTTACAGGGGTGGGGGGGGGGGCTGTCCTGGTTTACCGCGAGGGGAACGTTATGGTGTTAAAGTGGAAATCCATAAGATTGTCGGTGTTGGGTGGATCACACTACAAGTCCCAGAATTCCATTCAAAACTTTCACTCTCTTTTGAGGTGGCGGGGACACATATATATATTTTTTAATCCAAGGGTGCGGTTTTTTTATTGTGCGAGTGCTCCATGTGTGCATCCACGTCGTCAGTTTGCTGATCACTTCTTGCACATGCCCAATTAGTGCATTTTTGCCTTGAAAGGCGAACCCCGTTGCCAAAAATGGAAACAGCATATAGAGAAGCACATACATCAATTGGCTGTTTCTTATAAAGTGGCAGCTAAATAAAATATGAAATATGGGATTTTCTTATGAATTACCACTTTAACAACAACAAATAACAGTTTATTTTTTTTATTAAAACGGAAGGAGAGTGAGTTATTCCTGTTGTGATGACGAATTTTCTTTGCAAACAATTATATTGGGAAAAATATGGGAAATCAGACGGAAAGAGCTGCAAACACCTGAGGGAGCCGCTTTGTGGAGAGCGGTGCTTTAAGGACACTCACACAAAATAAAGAGACTGTTATTTACCCGTTATCGCCTCTCCCTTGGGCTTTGCCCTGTGGATGTAGTGCACTTTTATTGCAGAAGAGATTAAATAATTACGGTTTTGTGTTTTGGCCTGATTTGTTGAATAGCTCACTTGATATGTTGTTGTTGTCGCTCACTGCAGGCCTTATGTGTGTGCAGCCCTCCGCTCAGGTCGGATATTCATTTCCTCTTAATCATTCCAATAGCAAACATCACTTAGCGCGTATTATGTAACTGACAGTAAAAGCTCTTCATCTGTTTCAGTGTGACAAATGAAGATAATTGTGCTTGCAAAGTCTCGCGCACATATATCAGCTTTGCCCTGCTCGCGCGCTGCTCGGCGCCTCGTGAAATGTGAGTTGCTGATGTGTGCCTGCTGGGCTCTCTGCGGTTTGTGTGGTTTTTGTGGCGGGCAAAAGGAAGTGCCAAGCTCAAACTATGCACGCAGAGCGGAGCCCAGAAACAAGCAGGCCTCTCTTCTCCCTGCTGGGTCTCCCACTGCGCGGGGATATAAACAGAACGTCCACATCGCACTGAGATGAACAGTTTGGCCCCGTCAGGGAATTTAGACACTGAGAGTTCTTTTCAACAGATTTGTGACAGGGGACTGTCTGGAGCGAACAAGTAAATAAATGGCGATTTAAATGACGGTCTGCAGCCTATGATTTAGGATCCTCTGTAGGGCTTTTTGCTTCAAGAGTTTAGGAACATTTTTGATAAATAGTGATTGATGGTACGAATACTTCAGCTTGTAATTACGTTTTTAGAGGCCATTACAACATGATAAGAGAAAAATATAAGAGATTATATACTGATATATTTAAGATATATTGGGATGGGTTTTTTTTCACCCTGAATTGGATTTTAGGTCCTATTCGTAAAATTGACTAACTGTGTGTGTGTGTGTGTGTGTGTGTGTGTGTGTGTGTGTGTGTGTGTGTGTGTGTGTGTGTGTGTGTGTGTGTGTGTGTGTGTGTGTGTGTGTGTGTGTGTGTGCGTGACTTTTTATGCGTATGCATGTGTGCTCGTGCAAGTGTCTGCATGCATAAGCATCAACCACTTTCATTGCTTTTAAGACAAGGATGGCGCGTGCACACGCGTAAACACACACGTGTGGTCTGTGCACAGACCTGTTTCTTTCAAGGTGCTGGTGGATGTGGGAATAAATCAGACATGCAAAGAAAGATCCGTTCCCCGGCACATTCGAAAGCGAAGAAATTCACCGCAGCAGACTTTTATTTCTTCTGTTCTCCTGTTCACGCTGACATACACACCCATCTGCAGCAAACCCCCACCGCCACCACCCCCACCACCACCACCAGAAAGTGGCTGTACACTAAGCTCCTCTTACAGTATCAAATGTTTTACTGCCCACTTTCATTCTCAACTTTAGCCTTTTTCTCTCTGTCTTATTTTCCACGGTCGGGGATCATGAAAGAGGGCAAACGAGTCATTGATGGATCAAGCGGGGCGGTCTAAGCGCTGGGCACGACCCCTGTGCCCCTCCTCGCCTCCTCTCCTCCTCCTCCCTGAGCTCTGTGAGCGCCGTGTTCGCATCAGGACCGGGGCTTTTGGGGCCTAATGGAGGCCAAACGTTTAGCGGGGGGCTCGCGCCTTTGATGCCGAGCCCGCTAACAATGCCTCCTTTCTGCAGCCCGGGTGAGAATTGGCCAGCGGGGTTCCAGCAAAAGGGGAAAATGTAAACGGAGGATTAGCCGGACTAATGGCCCCCAACTTGTCATTGATGTTAATTAGCGTTAATTAGGACCCCCTTCGTTAAGGGCGGAGGGATGGCGGAGGGGGGATCACAGGGCTATGCACCACGGTGGACTGTGTGTTTGTCAGTGGTTTCGGCTCGCAGGCACACACGTTACCCACATGCATACACAATATATTCTCATGGATAAATCAGACACAGACAAACGTGCGCGCGCACACACACACACACACACACACACACACACACATTTGTATTATAATCACACATCTAACATTCAGAGCCTCCTCCTGCGTGCTCTTTGGTGTTGTTTGTCCTGATCCAGCACTTATGCGCTGACAGCTTCCTTCTGTTTGTACTTCGGCGGTTGTCGGAGGCCATTTGCTCTCGCCACAATGACTCCCTTTCAGCGGGCCTGATCTTCACTGCTATTAAGACCTCGTCAGGACCCACGATCAACACCCCCCCACCTCTCCAACACCTAAACCGCCCACCCCCCCACCCCCTGCCCCGCATGTTTGTGCTTGAGTGTCGGCTCTTCCAGGAGAATGGTGATAGCGGGATTTTGAGTCTGGACCTCTTTGCTCCCAAAGCATCTCTGCTGGGATGTAATCGGCCACTTTGTCTGGTCTGTTAGCCCACCATTGTACTGGAGGCCCCGTGGAGAAACCGAGGCCTTCAGCTTGAGGTCACATGACACCCCTGCATAGCCCCCCCTTCGCCACCACCGACGCTCACAGTGGGGTTCGGTAACTTGAAGCACACGGGTCCACACGGGACGGATAACGGACAATCTCACATACACACATGCACACTAAAACACTAACTTCTAAATCCGCATAGACAAATAAACGTACATACATCTTACACACAAATGTACATACATCTATTGACGTACACCAGTGGTGCGTGGTGCTTTTAAAAATTCAAGCCACAGTATGTCGAGTGCTTCTGGCGTCACACCAACGCGAGTCAGGTAGACGCATCAGCAACCAACACGTCAGGTGGGGAGCAGGAGTGGAGAGGCATGTGGACGTACACTTAAGGAGACTGCCCCACCTCCGGCCCACAGACGTTGTTCACGACTAAGCGTCTACTAACCGCCTCCGGAGGTATCTGGCTCTGAAAAGGTTTTGGTAATATTTTTGATTCCGCTGATATCATTTGACATTGCACAGTCGTTTTTGACTACCAATGACAAATGTACTGTATGTAGTGTTTGTTACTTTGGGTGAAAGCACCATATAAACCTGATCATTCAGATGGATGAGACTATGTTACTCTGATGGCTTTGCCAAGTAACGAAGATGTGTAAGTTGCTTTGGAAAAAAGCATCTTTCAAATGATTAAATGAAAATGTAAACAAAGCGAAGGGGGAGACTAGACATACAGTATGTACTTAGGTGAACACAAGCTTTGCCTATGTTGTTGACACTCCTGTTGGTTGCCAATAGTGGGTGGGATTTTGCAAAGGGGTGCAAATCTTACTCATACCGCCTTTAGGACTGAAGAACGTGCAAAAAAAAAAAAAAAAAAAAAAAAGACGGGAGAAAAAAAAATGCCTCTCTCTGGTCCACACCTGGTATCACTTTATTAACCCCGGGCTGCCTTGACCCCTGAGAACCAAGGAACAGCAGGGGCAAAGGGGAGCTGTGAGGGGAGAGGAGGGAGGCTGCAAGAGGGGGTTGCAGGAGGTGCAGAGGCTGCACGGACGTCATTGCACCGCCTTTGAAGGACGGGTGGGGGGAGAGTGAAGTGATTCCTCCGCATCGTAGCCCGTTGCAATGACTTTACCAGTGCTGTGACCCCCAGTGATCCTAAACCCCTCTCTGCACACACAAACATACACACATACATACACACACACACACACACACACACACACACACACACACACACACACACACACTCCTCATAAACCACAGCCCTACCGAGCTCCATCTCTACCTCTTAAGCTGCTTTTACCTTACTGACCCGCAACAGGCAGCAGTGGTGGAGGGAAAGAAATGTGTGGAAAGTAAGAAAGGAACAGAGGGAGAGAGAGGAGAAGGAAGGAGGGGCGAAGGAGAGGGCCACACAAAAAGGTCAACTGTTGGTCAGAGGTTTTTATTGGGAGAGCTGGGGGGGGGGGGGGGGGGGGAATGCGCTAAAGACCACCGTCTGAGATTTTAACTGCAGGGAGGGGGCCCTCCCCCCCTGCACAGTTTAACAGTCGGAGGACAGGGTCTGTGTAGACCTGGGCTGGCGGACTAATATTAACTTTAGAGAAGTTAAGTGAACTGCCAATCCCCCCACGCCTCACCCCTACCCGAAGGGCACTGCACAAAGGGGTCACTTTTTTGGGCTTTTTTGACTTAAGTTCACATTGCCGGGGACTGTAAAGTAAAAGTAGAGCAGTGCTTTGGGGTGGGACGGACATCAAAGTGGAGTGTCAGCACTATCCACACAGGCATTGCTTTTCTGGGTATTGAAATTCTCTCGGCTCAGGGTAATTACCCCCCGGATGACGGGACTGTGTAAATTCCACCAGAGATGCGTCACATTGGAGGATTACGTCTGATCCAATCAGAGATCTGGTCAGGTCTGGGGCCCAGTCTGAAACATCCGTGAGAGCCTCTGATTGGTTTGTGCCACTGTCGGTGGGGATTCATGGTCCATAAATAGATCCCATAAGAACAAGTCAAACTCTGGCCCCTCACTGAAAATCGGCATACATGTTTTCACACTGTTTGCTGATATCACCTATAATTCAAAGCAGGAATTTGGCATGTCCTCCCAGTAAGGTCATGAGAGCCCAATCTGATATCTCTCTATTGGGATTGGGACCGGGCATGGGGCACAGACATGCAAAAATTGCCGTACCTTATCACACGCCCACGCACGTCCTACTTCACACAGAGCTCTTTCATATTGGCTGTTCGTTCAGGCCATTCCGGAGTCTCTTGGAGATAAATCACAAGTGGCATCTGTAGCTCCCATATTTCCACATTCAGCTTTGCTGCAGACTAATTTCCTATACCGCAGCTCTTATCAAAGGCCTGGGCACACCAGTGACATTTGGCCGAAGACACAATCCCTTTCTAAGATATGTGGTCACTGCCGTGTCAGAGCACCATTGTGAGGGGTAAGCAGTGCAGGATGAGGAAGGGACGCGGGGAGGCCGGGATTACGGGCCTTCTCTGATTGGCATTAGGCTTTCATCCCAAATCCAGCCCTCAACCTGGAAAGACAGTGCAACACAAAGGCTATCTTCTGACTCAACCCCGGCAATACTGTGTCACTGCTGTTCCTCTGTGGTTAGCCTCCAGTGGATACTGGCTTGTGGGTCACATGGCCCTCAGGCCTCTGCTGGGGTTAATTTATTGCCCGATCGCATGACACCGTCTTGGGTGAAAATGTCTGTAAACACTGCATTTGTAAGGTGGAGGTGGAGAAAGAGATGAGGGGAATCGACGACCGCCCCGCCGTCTTGTTAAGCATGTCGGTCACGGTCTCAACGCCTGGTAATTTATAACCGTAGCTTGTTGACCAGAGGAACGAGATAAAGACCCGTTACACAATCTTGTGCATTAATTTGTTTACGCACATACAGCACCATCATGCTACTGTGGGTGCGAGTAAAGGGGGGTGGTGGAGAGGCAACTATGAGTAGAGCAAGGCTAGGATGGAAGTGAAAGTTTCTACACACTAGCTTCCTCAAGGAGTTTGACCCAAGTCCCAAATGACACGTGATCTGTGATGGTATCTAACCTGTGAAGTCTCACAGATAAGGACTAGGAGCAAAGTGTAGGATTTTCCACTTTCACCTCTTTCTCTTTCTCTCTCTCTCTCTCTCTCTGTCCCGTCTCTCTTCTCGCTCTTTCTCTGTCTCTCTCCTCTCTGCTCTGTCGGAATCTTTTTATGGAACTTGCATTCCTGGAGTGGTCGAAACAGAAGCCCTTGTTTAGTGGCGCAACCCTCCCAGCCTATCCCTCTTTTTTCATCTTCCTAGTTTTGGAGCCCAGGGGTCAGAGGTCGAGACCCCCTCCAGCTTCAGAGACATGTCAGGTCATGCAAGTCACATAGCATTCCCTGTATAGACCCCTACACCACCCCCTCTCCAACCCTACCCCTGTACTCTCCACACCAGCCCCCACTCCTCACCTCCACCACCAAAAAGACCGGAGATTCTCAACTGTGACTTATGCCATGGGCACACGACAGGACTTTCAAAGTCCTCAGATCGCTGCACGGTTCACACTACACAACTTTCTGTCTTGTGATCGGGGCTCTTGCAGTCTTGTGGTTTGCACACTACGTGACTGATCGGGAGTCACACATTACATAAAGAATCCCAGACGAGTCTCCAAACTGCGTTTTGTCGCGAAAACACACAGTGGCGATGCTGAGGATTATTGATTTTTTAATTATATTCTTGATCACTATTAAAAAAAAAAAATTTAAGATGAATTAAAGCGGAATTTAAATAAGAAATATATCAAAAACCTAGAGAAAAATAATCTAAAATAGGTATGTTGCGCATTTCTGGCTGCTGCTCCGGCACACTCCCGTTTCCCTTTCTGGACTCCTCCCCTCCGCCTAGCTCCATGTCTGCTCTCATTGGCTGCAGCTTGTTGCGTCACTCCCAAGTCGAGCCCTCAAGACCAAATATTAAACATGCTTGGTATCTCGCCGGCGCCTGCGAGCTGTCGGCGCTCGCTCGCCGAGCAGTCGGACACCCCTTGTGTCCGACCCATAGCCTCCCTGCTCCCGGGAGTGCGCTCTGATTTTCCTCTGATCTGGGGCTTTGCTCATTAATCGGCAAAAAAAACCTGTCGGCGGGTGGAAAACCAGGCCAGAACCGCGTAGTCCGAACTCGGCATTACACAAGAGGTGTGAGGGTGTATTTGTTTGCAAAAGCATGTGTTCACTTGAGAATGAGGTTTAAGTTGTTACAGCTTTGTGTAGAGAAAATGTGGTGATTAATCACCAATGACGTTGTGATGTACTGTTGTTTTTGTAAAAGTTTTAAATCCGCACAATGTCTGTGCATATTGAGCCTCTATGTTCTAATGTAGTGACACCGAATAGGGTCCAGGCAGGAAATGAATAGTATGAATGGAAGTAAAGACTGACAAACAATAAACTATTGCAACATGGATATTTAACATTAGAAACCCTTAGACTGAAGTGTGTAGATATATAGCTAGCTGAAAGATGTACTCGTTGGGTTTGCTCTGAAATTACCGCTTTCCCTGCTGTCCCGCTTCCAGTTAATATAAATACCATAAAAATCCCAAATAATGACGAAGAGGGAATCCTAAAATGCCTTAAAATAATATAGTAATCAATGTGTGTAATAATAATTTCTTAACTGAAAAATGATATGTAAGTGTTTGCACAGAGATTAATTAACTGTGTTTTGATACAAAGACTTGTGCTTTACAGCCTGCGGAGACGAAGCTGATGTCGAAGAACTTGATGAAGAATGAACTGGAAATATAGGAAATAGAAAGCCATAAATTCAAATGCGGCAGAATTAAAACTGTCAGGAAGCGATTATGAAAACACCATAATTCCTTTAAATGGGGGCCAAAGTTGAACCGATAACAAAATACGTGTTAAACAGAAATAACCATTTTTGGAACCGCATCTCTGCCAAATGTGAAGGGTCAGGAGACACAGCGGGGCCTTCGCTTACGTCCTCCTCGCTGAGTCAGCAAGTGGCACCGACGTCAATGTTCCCAGAAGTTAAAGAAGAAGAAAAAAAAGAAAGATGAGAAATGGGCTTGAGACCCACAAACAAGGCCCAAGCAGAGTGGTGAAAAAAAAAGTGTGACCCCTTCCACCAGATAAACAAATAGCTGAATAAATCCTGAGGACATTGGGGTGAGGGAAGCTACCCCTGCGGGGTCAGCAGGAACAGATAAATCTCCCTTAAAGACGCCATGGCTCTCCATGGTTAACCTCTTAATCAACCCCAATCGGCCAAAGGAAACAGTGCTGACTTTTTAAACTATCTGGCTCTGTGTCGCAGTGGGGAGCACACACCCGCGCCGGTCGGCACCGACGTTGTCGCAAGGCCCCCCAACGGCCGACGCCACCGGGGAGAGGCGTGAACCCTAACCCTTTCATGGGATAAAAGCCGAAAAAGCCGTTGGGAATCCATCGGACGGAACCTGTGTTAAATCAAGCGGCCGTTTCATTGTCCGTGTTATCCTGCGAATTATTAGTTGTTAATATCAAGCGCTCGGATGATCCTGTGCCGGACCTACTTCGAGGCGCACCTCAGGCCCACCTGGGCTTTAAAATCCTATTTCCGTCGCGTCCTCGGGTACCGTACCTGTTGGTTACCTGTACGGTACCGTCCCTCGATGGGATCCTATTCAGCAGCAGCAGAACCGCAGCAGTGCATTCTGGACGCTGGTATTGTCAGGCTGTCCATAAATTAGGAAAAACCGGTGGCCCCTGCATTTCCTAAGCCATCCGGTGCTGTCATGTTTACCACCTTTTGCCCTCACCGTGACCCCCCCCACCCGCATGTCGAAGCCCCCACCCCACCCCCACCCCCGTACCAGTTGCTGCAGCTGTCAATCAACTGGAAATCAGACATCGGGCAAACTTCAATCGGTTCAAAGATTTTAGCCCATTTGTTTAATCTTTCTGGATTAAGTATCGGGAGGGCGGAGTTTAGGGCGGCCATCCGGGTTTTGGCTCGCAGGGTGTCCAGATAGGTGTCGCTTGTGGACAAGAACGTTGACGCTGCTGCTGTTATCTCGTAGCTCTCGTGCAAGCTGCACCCGCGTCGCACTCAAGTCCGACCCGCTCGCCTTGCAGAGGGTTCCATTGCTTTCTGGTGAAGTCGGTTAAGCCTTAAAGAGAAGTTGGTGTTGAATGTGGTGACAACTGGACAATCACAATGATGACAATTTAATCCAAAATACATTTGGAGTGAATAGATCATATCTACACAACAATGTTTTCCCTGCGAATTACAGATATTTTTAAGTTCATTTTAAATCTCAAATACAACAGGAAGAAAGACATTCTGTTGGTAAACCATGTGGTGTTTATTTTCTTCCCATGTATTAATTTGTGGAATCGCATGCTGTTTTCTTTTTTAAACTAGCCTTTATGCTTAACTACTTATTGCACTGTGAACAGGAAGTTGTCATGTAATTCTGTGATAATGTCACAGAAAAAAACAAGCTCACCTGTTGTTTCTCGTCAAGGAATCGAAAGCTGTTACGCATAGGCAATGTATATGAGAGTGGTCTGGAGGTACAGGCCTAAAAGTCAACCTCAAATTTCAAAATTATATGTATTTAGTGGCTCCTTTGCCATGTCTCATTTATGTTTAACACACACACACACACACACACACACACACACACACACACACAGAGATAATACTATCATTGAGTCCAAAGCTAATAAAGCTCCAGAATGTTTTAATTAATGATCACTATTTTTTTTAATCACACATAGTGCATGAGAAACCCTTCCACCTCAACTCCCTGGGTGCATTTAACCTCACTGAAGGATTAATGTGTAAACATCACAAACATTACTAACCCGGCGGTTGATGCTCAATTAATGAGCCTCGCACAATGAAAGTTGATGAAATTCCCCCAGCCCACCTAATAAGCCCCCACTGTATAGAATTACACTCTAATTATCGGGCTCCGAATGCCCTTGGTCACCACCCAATCGCACACGAAATGCCCTAACAGCGAGTCATGGGGCTAATTGGAAGACAGGTAGGGTTACATGTGTCAGCAATTAAGCCGAGCGCGGGGCCAACTTTATGGCCCCCGGCAAGCTGAGCGGCTCTCAGACCTTAAGTGGGGTCTTGTCCTTCGCTTTTTCCTCGTTGGAAATAACCGCAGCGGCACAGCGTTGTGTGGGGTTTTGTTTGTTTTTTCTTGTGTTTTTTTTAAATTTATTTGCTTTTCCCTTCATTTTTTCTTTACAATGACAATACAACCCATTCGAGTTCATAAGCCATTTAAATAACAGCCATATCTTAAAAAAAAGATTGTAAACGTGCGCGCAATTTGGATGGTGCGATAACCAGCCACGGTTTGGGCGCAGGTCCATATGTGTGTGTGTGTGTGTGTGTGTGTGTGTGTGTGTGTGTGTGTGTGTGTGTGTGTGTGTGTGTGTGTGTGTGTGTATATATATCTCATAGCGGTACTATGGAGGTCGGTCCGCATCGCGCGCTCACAGTATGGGCTGCGTCAAATTTTAGGCAACTGATCAATGACATTATTGATTGATATCGGACTGAAGGCATTTCCACTTGTTATAGGACTGCAAACTTTTTTTGTGCGTGCAAAGCAATCGTGCACAACTTGATAGCTGCAGTGCAGATCAATGATTTACAGATGGATAGGTAGATAGATAAATAGATAGATAGACAGAGATGCATGCAGGGTGATATAATTAAGGAGAATGAGTCCACTCGACCGTCCATTGAATCTTTTCCTTTTGGACGGAAGAAACAGTGAGAGCGTGTCCACTCTGAATAATAAATCATTTTAACACGTTGACCATGTGAGACGAGGACACTCGACCCTTGTAGGGATTACCTTCACATGACATATCAAGACCTATCTGGGGAAATAATCAGGTCCCCGCTGTTCTCGGCGTGAAAACCCCCATTAGAGAACAACACTGTCACTGTTAATTACCGCAGGAGCCCTTTGTGCGCCCGCGTCCAGCCGGCGGAGCCACGCACACACAACGGGCCCACAGAATCAACACTTTCTCAACCGCTCGACCATTTAAGGCTTCGTGGTCCTTGTGCGAGGTTTGCCACCTTTTTGTTAGTCCTGTGCACACACAAGATGTTGTCGCTGCAGCACGCGTCCAAGCTCGGAATTGTAACCTTTTAATAGGTTTAAAGGATGAAAAGTCGATTCTTTTTTTTTTTTTCGTGGATATTGAACTGTAATTCTAATTAACTAATACAATGTGGTCTTAGAACGATTAAAGACAACACTCAAAGAGAACAAAACGCAATAAATTAATAAGCCTTCGTTATTATAATAATAATAATAATGATAATGATAATAATAATAAGAAGAAGAAGAACAAGAGGAAGAGGAAGAATACTTATTTGTATTTATTTTATTATTATATAGGCTACATATAGTTTATATAGTTTATATTATTTGTTTTTAATAAAAATTAAAGTTATAAGTGTTAAGACAAATCTTCACATTATCTCTATTAAACTCACGGTTGATTCGAGGCCATTCTGGAGTGGGACACCGACCCCCTCCACGGTACTTGTGGCTTCACAAGCCCCCCAGCCCCCACCCCCAGTCCAACCCCTCTCCGTCCATCAAACGCGGCCGTGTGGACCGAGGTCCAATCAGACCACCCCTCACCCACCCTCGCTCGCCCCCCGACCAATCGGAGCCGGCCGTGCGTGACGCACCTCTGCATGTGGGCGGGGCGAGGATGCCCTTATTTGGCTGCCATGCCCGTATATGGCCTGAGACCGCGTACGAGTCAGCCTGTTTAGTGTCACTTTCACCAAAAATCCAGCGATGGTTCTCGTAGATGGGACGGACAGCCGAGGGGTGAAGCGCACTCGACTGGCGGACAACTTCTGCGGACAACACGCCGGTGCTACGAGAGCGCGCACGGACGCGTCCCCCACCGAACCTCCGAGAGGCGCACGAGAACCAGAGAGAGAGAGAGAGAGAGAGAAAAAAAAACAAAAAAACAGGACTTGCTTTCCGAGATTTTGCTGTTTTGCCGTTTCCAGGAGGGTTTAATTTTCCCCCCTTTTTTTTTTTGACAATACTCAAATGTGTTGAGAGGGAAGAGTTGTGGTTGTATTAGTAACCGGACAAGGGTCACTCAAGCGACGCGCCGTGCGCTTTTACGCGTGGCGGAGATCTCCAAGCGAAAGCGACTAATACGCCAAACATTGTCGGAAGACGTTTTTGGTTTTTTTTGTTGTTGAAGAGTGGGACCGTTTGACTGTTTCATCTTTGGAGTTTCCGGTCCTTTCCAACCCCTCTCCTTGTGCCAGGTTGATCCTACGCCTCATCCCACCGACCCCCCCCCCCCCCCACCCCAACCCCCCTCACCCCAAGTGATTTTCTCCTTGAGGGGAGCGTGTTTATGGATTCATGGACAGTGAGGAACAAGAGGAGTGGGAGTTGTAGTGGTCTGACCATGTCGATACCTTGCTGTTTTTGTAAACTTTAATACAAGTTTACAGAACTAGAATAATAATAATAATAATAATAATAATAATTGAGTGATACGCACCAAGATACATAAAACAAAAGCTCGCTGGTGTCTCCTTTAAAGTAGGTGGGAAGCTCTTATTCGCCCTGCCTTGTTTTTCCCTCCCCCGCGCAACGGAGTTTGATCCTCTCTGTGGTTCAACCAAAGTGTTGGGGATAGCATGGCAATGGTAGTAAACCAATGGCAAGAGAACATTTCGGCTGACCCGGGGTCCCAGCTCCAGATCTGCGGCCAGGAGCCGGGCGGGACGCCGGGGACGCCCAACGGATCCACGCCGGGCAACGACGGACTTTCCGGGGAAAAGATCCCCAACGTGGACTGCATGGTGTGCGGGGACAAGTCCAGCGGCAAGCACTACGGCCAGTTCACCTGCGAGGGCTGCAAGAGCTTCTTCAAGCGCTCGGTGCGGCGGAACCTCAGCTACACCTGCCGGGGGAACCGGGACTGTCCCATCGACCAGCACCACCGGAACCAGTGCCAGTACTGCCGGCTGAAGAAGTGCCTGAAGGTCGGCATGAGGAGAGAAGGTATAAGACAATTTCCGTGTGCAATGCGTGTGGCTGCGTGGACGTGTCCCAATTGACCGTGCCTAAATGAAGTTGCCAAAATACTTCAGCAAACAAGAGCCTGTTTGAAAGTGACGCTCCTTTAAAGCCTGGGCACCAACAGCTCCAGGACAAAAATCACCATAACCATTTATTTTGGTACTTTTATGATATTATTATTATTATTATTATTATTATTATTATTATTATTATCGTCCATAGATGTGTGTCCTAGTCATCCCACCCTGCATTTATTGTGTCCCGCTCCTTTGTTACCCTATTAATGATGGTGTTTGCTCTCCGACACCCACAGTAATAAGAGGACACGCCGCTGTACTGTTCTGTGCCATTAACAACGGGTCAATTAGTCCAAAAACAGCAGCGCTGGAAACGCCTCGCTGCTCGTGGTCATTTTACCACGTGATGCAGAAATGTTCCTTTGGCGGAGGCTTTGGGCTCATGGAAATGCTTTTTTGTCTGTTGTTGTTGTCTGGATAACGCGCACGCACGCACGCACACACACACACACACACACACTTAAAACAAAGGTTTACCGAGGTTTAGCGACTAAACATCATTAAATAATCATCACCAAAATGTTCATTAATAGTCAAATAGTGCTCTCTATTTACAAACAGTGTCTGGAAAATGTAGAATCTATGGGGCGAGGCAAAGAAAACACACACCATTTGAAAACGTTTTTTAATTTATAAAAACAAACGAAAAAGTAGAGTGAGCTCTTGAACTGAATAGATTAAAAAAAAAAACCTCCCCGTTGCCTTCCCTAAACTATAAATAGGGATTATGTGGGAATAAAGCTGGAGGCCTGGAGTCAGTGTGTAGTGTACACAGTGTCATGCCCCTTTCTGACACAATGAACCCGAGGAGATCTCCTGACGCACCGCGGTCTGTTAACCTTTACACGACATAAACAAGTCTGGCCCTCAACGTCCCGCTCGCTGGGATCCGGATTCGTTATTTAACCGACGTCACGGCCACGGTCGCGGCCCCGCGCACGTTTGGAACCGCGGCCTGGCTCCAGCCGCGCACTTGTGCCAAGTTCTCATCTGTCAGTGCATTTGAGGTCAAAGTGGCGCTAAATCGCGTCCTGCAGCTCTCCCACTTGTATTCAGAAATAACACACTGATATTCTATTGTTTATTTACCCATATGCAGTGTGTGTGTGTGTGTGTGTGTGTGCGTGTGCGTGTGTTGACAGCTTGTTTCAATATGGTGTCTATTGGGGAACGTCTCTCTGAGACAGAAGACACATTTCCAATCTCTGGGAGATTGTTTTTATCTTCTCTTAATATTTTCATTTCTAATGCACAACCAAAACGTGCGCACCCTGTCAATACGGTCTGAATGTGCGAGTTGGAGCGTAATAGTTGTCCGCAGAACACAACAAACAAGTGCGGCTTACATCCATGGACGTAAAGCACCATGACATGCATGTTGTGTATGAAAGGTTCTATTTTTATTATCATTGTTGTTATTATTATTAGTAGTAGTAGTAGTATTATTATTATTATTATTATCGCATAAGTAGGTCTACACTGAATTAAGGCCAGAACGCAGGTGTTTAAAATGCCTCAAATTGCCCGAGGCAAGTTATCTCACCAACATAGGCCACTGATAGATTCAAAACATAATTCTTCAAACACAATGGAAAACGTGACCATATTCTGATGTCATCGAATATTTCATTACGAAAGCCTTCACATCTCTGCGCGGCCTGGATTTTCAAGTTTGTGCGGCAGATCAAAGTTGCAGGAATATTACAACTGCTTGGCTCCCCAGAGGTGATTGTTCCTTCACATTGTGCAACAGGGGAGAGAACGTGTGCGTTCCGAAACCTGATGCGTGCAAAATCCTTTTAACCTTACGTTTGTTTCAGGTTTCGAAAGCGCCCTGACAAAAATGAAAGGTTGTAAATATCGATACGTCACTTTTGATCTCCTTGTTCTATTGGTTGAAAAAGATGAAACGTGTGGGGTTATAAATAGGAATCTTATTTGTGTGTTTCTTTAAGTGCGCTCCTTTTACTGTTTTCAAGTTTATTGTCGTATACTGGATAACTGGTCTCAGAGCCAACACAACTTTAAATAATAAGTAAAATAAGGGCATAGTAAATGATTGAAAAACAGTATTTAAAAAGTCTAAAATACAAAGGAGCAGTGTCATATAAATAATAAAAGTATTTACATCAAGAAAAATAAAGTGTAATACAAGGAATAATAATAATGAAGACAAAACAGCTATGCAATGTAATACTGATACACATTGAAGTGATAGAATCTAATGTATGTAATGTAATGTAAACAATGCAGATTTTCTTCTTCTTAAAGTGACCAGTTGAACTAACTAAAGTTTCGACACAAGACATAACACTAGTTTCCAAAAGGTGACACATTTCTTCATGTTGCCAGCCCTCGTAGTAACGTTTTATCTCGGGGGAAACTACTTATTAACTTTGAGCGATTTTAGTCACAGATAAAGTGAGCCTATATGCTATACATTAATCAGGTTATATAAACACTGGGTTTGTTTATCCAAATTGTGAATTGAGAATTGAAAATACTTTCTTGAACTATATATATATAAATATATATGCACCACTCCTCCAAAAGACCAAAATCCACTAATTAAGGTTTTTGAACAATTCAAAGCGAAATAATTATTTACCTAGTGACTATTGATATATTCTTTGTTTGGAATGTAACGCCACAGTATGTGATCATCTTTTCTCTTCATATGTATGACTTCATTTGTTAAATTTAAATGAATGTTTACAATTTTCATGGCGACCATTCTTTTTTTAAGAAAAACGCTAAACGTAAAAAATAGCTAAAACCTAATACCTGTACCTAAAAAAAAAAAGACTTATTTATTACTTACTTATTTCCCTTGATTTGACTTAATGCCACTTCCGCCCTAAACCTGTACAGCATCGTTTAGAAAAGAAAATCCACCAATAGCAGCTTTGAATTATTTTCTAATAGGACAAGAGCTCTGACATTGACAGATCAAAGTTGTATTTTTCTCTCTATCCAACTGGCCACAGAGGGCCACAGAGGACCCCAACTGTGTGTGTGTGTGTGTGTGTGTGTGTGTGTGTGTGTGTGTGTGTGTGTGTGTGTGTGTGTGTGTGTGTGTGTCTCTCTCTCTCTCTCTCTCTCTCTCTGTGTGTGTGTGTGTGTGTGTGTGTGTGTGTGTGTGTGTGTGTGTGTGTGTGTGTGTGTGTGTGTGTGTGTGTGTGTGTGTGTGTGTGTGCAACATTTGTGGCTTTGTCGGAGTCAGTGATGCGGGAGGAACCGTCCTGACAGTCCCTTCGGACGTTTAGGAACGGGCCAAACGACGTACGCTTTAGGTCTCATAGGGTCCTTGATCCTGAGAACGATAACAGTTCAGTGAGTCCGGAACACAGGTGTGCGCCACTGTGCCGCCATGTTGTGTCCGCTGTGGTTATCCTCAGCTCCTGCACCGCAGAGCCATAGCACATGCAAGTGAGAGTGTATGCACACACGTGCACGCAGGCACGCATACACACACACACACACACACACACACACACACACACACATACAATAGAAGGCGTGCATTTCTAAATTCTCTTCTTCTTCTAAAGCCTCCAACCAGACTTGAATATCTACACTTTAAACAATGCTGTTGGTGCCTGTGGCCTTTAGTTCACACCGACAAATATGCAACTGGGTGTCAAATTTAGGTCAGTGGAAAGTAAAACATAGAATAACACAGAGGGACAAGTCAAAGTCCAACAGTGTGAGCTGACCCGGGGCACTGTGGTGAATAAATACCCCACTGGAACGTTGTTGGCTCAGAGACAATGATATTGACTATATTCACACTCCAGACCGGGATTGTAGCAGCAGGTAATTGGATGTTAAAACGCTATAAAGTTCAAACCTTCACAGGCCTGCTCCGAAAAACATTTGCCTGTTACTTGGCTGCTTATTGACATGCTGAAGTACTTAAATACTTCATCCCCATGCGGGTGTAGCACTGAACAATATAATGTATGTCTAGGTTTATAGGTATGGATTTCACAATACCGCCATGTTTTTACGTCATATTTTATTGCGTTCTTTTATTTTCTTTTTTTTTTATCATTCAACCTCTTGAATTGCATATGGCAGCGGGATCCCCACGGGCCGACAATTAAAATGCATTTGGAATATTACGGAGGAGAAAAACAAACCGCAAAGACGTTTTACAAGAGTGGAACGGGGTTTGAAAATCCGTAAGACTGTTGCCGTGGAAAATGAGGGAAACGTCACAAAATTATATTTTGGCCGTACCCCCATCATCACCGGAGACCTCCCAGGGGAAAATGGCCGCCATTGACAAAGCCCTTCCCCCATGTGGCTCATTACCTCCCAGCCTCTGTTATAGAGACACTCTGCAGCTTTAGCTTGAGCCCGTTAGCTCGTCCCCAAGGTTAACTTTAATATTTGAGCAACATGGTGGATGCGGGGAGCGTGTTGGTTTTCAGTGTGGCTCGACGCCTTCGGGTGACAAGACTTCACATGGCACTATAATAATCATGCGCGGCTCTTTTACGGCTGGGTGCTATTGACAAAATCCGAATTAATTTGACATATACCTCAATATTGTTTATTTTGCACCGTTATTTACACGCAAGAATTATAAAACAAACCCCCGTTGGTAATGTGGACATTAGGGACACGCAGGTGGAGTCATTGATTAGAAAATAGAACAGTTTATGAAGTTAAAAAAAAGAATTGCATCACTTTACTGTTATGCAGCCTTAAATAAAACATTTGACTTCGTTACAACATTAGGATGGAGTCTTATGTCACAATATCGATATTACATCACCCAGCCCAAGACAGTTTTTTTTTAACATTATCAGGATGACGTAACCACTATTAACCAACCAGTGTCAGTTTAATTTTGATGCATCTCTGCAACCACCAAAAGCAACTGGTGATTTAAAATGTTCCAAATGCATTTAGACCAAAAGAGACCGATGGCCAATTAAGCCACCGTGACTAATCCACTGCTATACATCTTAAATTTTCCGAACCAGTTTTCAACAATTAAATTTCCCGACCCGAGAGTCAAAGTAACTCTCTGCGATAGAGGGGCGACACAGCTCATGGGTAATGCAGTCCTTGTTCCCCGGAGCGGTCGGAATATCATTGAATTTCACGGAAGTGGAAGTAAATGGAGACTTTTAGAAAAAGGAAAAAAGAGCGGAGAAGAAAGGAAAGAGTCTCTGTGTGATTGGCTGAATCCAGGTGCGTTGCATCCATCAGGCTGATCGACAGCGACGGCAGGGGAGTGCTCTGCTTGGGACTTAAGTAGCTCGACCTGTTTGTGTGCCGCCCGGTTCACTTCAGCACTTCAAATTTAAGGCGTCGGGCCGATTTTCTGACCCCGTTTCACGAGCGACGCCCCAAGGTTAAAGTGGTTCCATCTTTGACCGTCACAGCTGGATGTGAGAGGTACACTGATCCAGCCTGGAACACACGGGGACAATAGATGTGGATCATGGCGGATGATTCTGTGTATGTGTAGCTGAGCAGCGCGGGCCGATCTATGATTGATTCCGTCTGTAAATAGTAGTACCGGAACTCCTCGTTTACCTCGAACTATAAAATTGACGACATTAGAGGTCCCCAGAGCCACCGCCAGCCGAGGCTGAAAACGCCACAGCGAAGGAGGCTGAACGGTGTACAGAGTGGAGGGAGGGAGGGAGGGAGGGAGGGAGGGAGAGAGAGAGAGTGTTAACTTTACTTATTCATTCAGAAAAGCTAAAGCCCACGGGTTTCTCTCACGCAAACCCCTCCGTTCCTCCGTTCCCCCGTCTCCACATCACTATCTTGGTTACATGGCTCCCACACCGCCGCTGTTTGTTGTACACGCTTTCACGTGTATTAAAGGTCTATTGCCACCACCAGGAATCGGAGTCCTCATTCTGTTGACCTGGATGACTTAAAGGTCTCAGAAAACTGCGTTTGAAACACATTGGTAGGTAAGATGAGATGACACTTTATTATTCCCTCCAATTTGCTAATACGGCAAGGCTTGACTGTCAGTCATTTCCTCTTGGATAAAACAACGTCACTCATATTTCTTCTCATTCTCACTCGCTCGGCACGTCGCCGCAGAGCTCCGCGTTTTGCTGAGGACGACGATCCCCAGGGGTCAAAGTTCAGGGCAGCGCTGAATACGGTGCTGTGAGGGCCACAGGAATAACACCCGAGTGTCATCACGCGCGCAAGCACGCACACACACACACACACACACGCGCACACACACGCGCACACGTACACACACACATATTCGCGAATAAACAGCTGCGGCGCCGTGTGGAACAGAAACGTTTGGGTACCTTTGGGTCACGTTTTTCCCCTTTTATTAGCGACACTTGATATTTTTAAAAGAGAAGCTCCCAGTCCTTCTGAGCAATCAGATGGAGCCCAAATCTAACAGGCTCCTATCTGGGCCCGGCAACATGACCTTTCAGTCTAAATTGGCCTTAATTGTATTGAGCTGCCCCGGCCCTGTGTAATTCCACTCAGTGTCTGGCCCAGGGGCTAATCTGGGACAGCCGAGCAGTGAAGCGCAGAGTTTGCCAGCTGCCCTTTGCTGAGGTGGCATTTTGAGAAGCGACTGCGGCTGAAACATCCCATGGTGCTACTAACCCCCCCCCAAATCCCAGAAACCTCCTTTTGTTCGGCGCTACAGATGGATCATAGCGGCCCCCTCTGTGGTTTTGGTAGATCCTTTTTATGCTCATTTTGAGATGTGTTTTGATCGGCAAATAATAACAAATGTCGAGAGAGGTTTTGAAGCACCTTTCTTTTGGTCTGTTAGTTGCGTTCCGTGGAGGTAAGCTCTGGGCCTCGTGGTTGAGGCTCTGGGCCTCAACCACGGAGTTGAGCTACACAGGAGACCTTAAGATTATGGCAGACACCCAGATCTGACTCTTATCACCCCCTCCCCACCCTGCTCTGTCTAGATCTTTTCTTATCCTTTCTCATCCGGAGCCTGGTTCTCTCTCTCTCTGTCGCTCTCGCTCTCTCGCTCGCTCTCTCTCTCATGTGTCTTCTTCAGTCAGACGTGTTCAAGCGCTCATCCACTCAGCCAGCAGTGACCTCACAATGAGGCTTTTGAGAAGTCAAGTGGATCCAGCACACTTGCCCTCGGCAGGATTAACCGTGATCAAAACCACACCAGATTAGTAGCTCTGAGGTCACAAGTTGCTCCCTTTAACATTAATTGGTGAACCGACAGTTTACTCTTGAAACTGCGTCAAATCTTGGCAATGTGTGCAAGAAATATCAGATCGTCGCATGGAATGTAAATACAATTCGTGTCGATAATAAATATATCAAATAAAACTCCCGCTGTAATTCAGATCCACATCGGAAGGGAGTTTGGGTCCAATCTTCATTGATGTGGCCCCCCAAAAAAAAGCAAAGGACGACCGAAACCACCGCTGTCCCTTAAAGACGAACGAACAGCACCGCCCGACTCCCGTTTCACCACGTGGACGCCCCCGCGCATCCCGCACCTTCACACCACTTCCCAACACTCCGTCTGGGCTTTCTCGAATGTGCCGCCCGAATCCTGGGAAAGCCACGTGCGGCTGGGGCTGACAGCTGTTTAGTGCCGAGCCGGACCCGAGCCTCGCGCTCTGACGCGCGTGAGCGAGGCGGAATGTCCCATTGTGTCACAGGGCGAGACGCCGTTGTTTGCCCAAGGAGACGACATTCTTCCTTCCGGGAGCGAGGGTGACACGGCCGCACAGGCAAAGCTAGTATTTTCCAAAGGTCAACACCTTTTGTTCAGAGTTATTTTGGCTATGCTGCGTATGGGTGGGGGGAGGGTGGGCCGGCGGTAGGGGTGGCAGAATTAACCGCATTTTTACGGCGCCTGTGAGTGATTTGACCCCCATTGCGTTTCGGACACGCCGCGGCGCGTTCAATTGACACAGCTGCCGTGGCGGAGGTGACAGGTGATGCCCGGGTTCAAAAAGACTTTTCCAAACCGTGGCCTTGTCTCTTCCTTTTAACCACCCACCCCGCTCCTCCCCCCTTCTCCTCCCCCTCCTCCTCCTCCTCCTCCTCCTCCTCCTCCCACCTGTTTCTTCATGTAAACCACTTAGCTCTGCCCTGAACCTGCTCTCATGCTATATTCAAATATACAAAACACACACACACACACACACACACCCCTCTCCCCTCCCTGTGACCTCAATCTCCTCTTTTTTTTTTTCCATGTTATCACCTCTCAGTTTTCCTTTTGTACACCTTATCTCTCTGTTTCACCTTTTTACCACATTCCCCCCTTCTCTCCTTCTCTTGCATTTTCATTGCCCTTGCTCTATTTCTTTTTTTTCACTCTCTACTATACATTTGTATTCTCTCTCTCTCTCTCTCTCTTCCTCTCTCACTCCTGCCCTCTCTCTCTTTGTAACAGTAGATGGAGTTATTAGTCAGACAGCGAGGATGACTGAACAGGTGTTTTCCAAATGGGCCTTTGAGCACTCACCGCATCATCATTGCTCGACACAGGGGGTTTGGTGTGTGTGTGTGTGTGTGTGTGTGTGTGTGTGTGTGTGTGTGTGTGTGTGTGTGTGTGTGTGTGTGTGTGTGTGTGTGTGTGTGTGTGTGTGTGTGTGTGTGTGCGAGAGAGAGCTTGGCCTCTGCGTGCCCTCTTCCCCTCAGGCTAAGCCATTTGGCAGTTAGAGGGGGGAAGGTGTGTGTGTGTGTGTGTGTGTGTGTGTGTGTGTAGGTGTGTGTGTGTGTGTAGGTGTGAGAAAGTGTTATATGTTTCCCGGCTGCGCCTTGTCATTACTCAGTGATGCAGGGTGGTGTTGGAGCGGCCTCGGCCGGCCAGTTGGAGGCGTATTTAGAGCTGGAGAAAATTCCCCGTTTCTATTTTTCATCCACCCACCTCTCCTCTCCCTTTTCCTCTCCTATATCGTCTCCTCTCCTCTTTTCACCCCTTCCATCCATTTCTTCACCCGTCCTCTTCTTTTCTCTTCGCTTAATTTCATCCCAGAGAGCGTACAGAGCCCCCGTCAGACCGGGCGTCGGGTTGTGGTTTATCGCGCTGTGTGATAGGCCTACTATCACACGGGCCTACTAAATCAAAAGGTTAAGCCCTGGAGGACCTGGTAATGACAACCTGATGACAGAGAAGCTGCAAGCGCTCCGACTTTTACTGTTTATTACACGGGGATGAGATGATCTGCTACAGGCAGTGCAGTGAGGGAGGGAAGAAACAAAAAAAAAAAGAAACATACAAGGGTGAAATGGATGAGAAGGAAAGAAATTTGGAAGAAGCAAAATTAGAAAAAAGACAATTAACCATGAAAACAAAAAACAAATCAAACAAAGCAAAAAGATAATTCTGTATGTGTATAAAAAGTGTATAAAAACCCTGAATTCTAACCGTCCCCTCCGCCTCTGCCCGATCTGTTTTTTTTTTGTTTGTTTTTTTCCAGCCGTCCAGAGGGGGCGCATGTCCAACTCGCAGAGCAGCCCGGGACAGTACCTGACGAACGGCAGTGACCCGTACAACAGCCAGCCCTACCTCTCTGGCTTCATCTCCCTGCTGCTGCGCGCCGAGCCCTACCCCACCTCCCGCTACGGGGCCCAGTGCATGCAGGGAAATAACCTGATGGGCATCGAGAACATCTGCGAACTGGCAGCGCGGCTCCTGTTCAGCGCCGTGGAATGGGCCAAGAACATCCCTTTCTTCCCCGACCTGCAGCTCATGGACCAGGTGAGCCGACCGCCCGCTGTTGAGGTGCCCAACCAGAATAGGTCGCAGTACAGCTGCTGTGTCTGAGCACTGACTGTCATCGATCGCATTCATCTATATGGTTATTAGAATTAGGGTCAGTAAGTAAAGGCTAAAAGAATTTGGTTCCTTTTCAGAATAATCACCCCAACTAATCGAATTAATTAATACCCCGTCATTTATTTTCACACTGTGATACCAAATGAGGGGAAACATACATTAATCTTTGCCCAAGAATAAAGTTGTCCTTGTAAACATTGAAATATGTTGACGTGGCCTCAATTGTTATCAAAACTCATTTGATCTTTCTTCCATGGCATGGGGAGCGTAATGCCTCCCCGTGCCAGAGTCGTGACATTAAATGTAACCAGGCACTTAAATGAACCCTGTACAGTTTGATTTGTAACAGCTGCAATGCGTTGGCAACAGCGCAGGCATCCAAACTATAAATATTCACTTACATCCTTGGCAGGCTTGGCCCTGGTCACGTGACGCCATCGACGTGTCAATGTTGTATCATAAATGTCACCTCAGCAACACAAGCACATTATTATTATTCCCCCTCTAAACACACATAATAATATACCGACTCTTGTCACTCTACTTTCCAAAAAACCAAGCTCCAAACAGACCTGTCATGCTAAGTATTGCCCCCCCCCCTCCATTCCTCCTGCCCTCTAGGTGGCGCTGCTGCGTATGTCGTGGAGCGAGCTGTTCGTCCTGAACGCCGCCCAGTGCTCCATGCCGCTCCACGTCGCCCCCCTGTTGGCAGCGGCCGGCCTGCACGCCTCGCCCATGTCGGCCGAGCGCGTGGTGGCTTTCATGGACCACATCCGTGTCTTCCAGGAGCAGGTGGAGAAGCTGAAGGCTCTGCAGGTGGACACGGCCGAGTACTCCTGCCTCAAGTCCATCGTGCTCTTCACCTCCGGTGAGCGGCGACGCACGGCGTATTCAGAGGGCGGTTAAAAACTGTGTTTAGGTATCAGACACCTTCTGAGACTTACTGGTCTCGTAAAGTGTCTGCGCGGCCGAATGCAAATCATAACACAGTGAACATTTAAGACTTAAGTTTAAAAGAAATGATCGTTGGGCTTCAGATGACTGGAAGTTCCGGCTTTTGACTTTTTCTTCCATTGTGTACTTATTATTAGGTTACTACCATAAAATCCATCATCCTTACAAAGTACATAATTTATAAAAATGCTTAGTCTGCATTTCAATTGTTGCGTCTTTGAGCCATTGAAAATAATATTGATCAGTTCCGATAAATTGATCAGTTAATTGATCAAATTGATCAATTAAAGCATAATTGAGAAAATATTGGAACAGCGGGTTTGCTGATGATGTCATATTGTTATCGGTAAATCTGATGAATTCACTTGGACTTTGTGGCTGTAGTTTTTTTATCGTCAGGTCTTTAGTGAACTAATATTAGCAAAGCTGCTTATTTTTATAGGCTGGGAGAGTCTTTCACTGCAGTTTGTAAAGTACATGCCTCTCAGTAAAGCATTTTTCTTTCCCCTCGAATAAAAGGGGAGCACCTCAGATGGGTCATATCACCAGCGAGCTTGACCTAGATGTGACCTCCTATGCCAGACATCACCATATTGGCCCCATGTGTAACTGCTTGCGCTCCAGCTCTCCTCATAGTCACTCAAAGCCCTCAGCCGCCGCGAATTTGACCGCGACTTGACCGTTCATTTATAAGAGGCACTTATTGACTGTATGCATAGCAGCTTGTGTCTGGCTCAAATCGGTCATGCTGCTATTCAATTGCCCCAGCCTAACCTTTCGTTGTCAGTATAACCTTTAGCTTTCACTAAGCCTTCTTCCCTCGCGCTGAGCACCTCGACCCCTCGTCGGTGGGTGCTCGCTTGATAAATTGACCACGCTGCACATTAACCATTGGATTTCTAAAAGGCCACTTAGAGATCACCAGTAAGGCATTTGTTGACATTTAACATCTGGTTGAAGTGAGGGGTGGACAGGTAAACATCGCTTCACTTACCATGGCTGGGTTACCCTGCTGGGGGCCCCATCATGTTCAAGCTCCACCCAAAGAGGTTTCAAATCTGTATTATTATTTTTTTTATATATCTTTAAAGACTCCATGAAACAGCATCTGGAGTGCCGCAAACTTTCACAATTTTTTCATATTTCCGAATGGTCAAGTGGGATCTTTTTTCCCGTTAGTTGGACAATTTAGTTAGTTTACCGCCGCATGTGCAGCATGACCTCGAGAAAATAAAGGATTGGAAACACCAAAATAAAAATAAATATTGGAGGTCTAAAACAGTGTTAAATAGATGTAAATTAAGTGCGCATTAAAAGAGATAACAAGAATGAGATTACATTTTTAATTTCACGGTGACCTTTAACAAGGGACTTTCCGCCGCCTTGATCAGCCTCAAATTACAGCCTTGTGACGACCACAAATTACACAGCCTGTATTCTCTTTCTCCAAGTTCATCGTGTCATTTGTCTGTGGTAGGGGATAGTTTCTCCACTTAATTTAACCTCCCTCCGTGTTCACTTTCTGTGTCCACCGTTCTCCGCTGTTAAGCTATACTCACGGCGAAACTGAACTTTTGAAGAAGAAATTGCGTTTTGGGGAAAATTAACTCATAAAACGACACAGTGATGAGTCCCCGGTCCCCAGTGCAAACCATTCACCACTCAGCTTGCAAATATCTGATGGTGTCATCACAGATGATCAGACGATGATTATACAAATACTCGACACAAAGTAAATATACTATTATTTACTTAAAATTATTTTGCAGTGTAACCAGCTACCATAGGATTCGAACAGTAAACTGGCCATGTTCGCCCCGTGCTCTAGTCTACCAAGAGAGCTGTGAGATCCACACTGTTGTAGCAGGCAATAGACGTGTATACAAGATGAAACCATAATGTGATTGTTTTGGATCTCATGAAATCCCCTCGGCGATGGAGTCACTCTGATATTACTTACAAACCCCGGTTGAGGTTTATCACAATGGTCGTCAGGCTCCAGAGCCGGCCAAAATACTGTCAGATCCGGGAGACTTCATGGACGGATCACGCTTTTGTGACCCCCAAGGGGGGGGACGGGGGGGCAGGGAGGGAGCCAACAAGGAGGTGTCTCTTGCCCTTGTTTTTAAAGCACTTACCCCCTCTTCTCTCACACACGGCTTGTCACATCCACTCTGCTTATACCTATAGTTCTGGCAGCGCGCTCTCTTCCAAGTGGGTGGCTGCAGATCCATCTCTCCATTCACGTTTCTGTCATCAGCCTCTCTCTCCTCCGTGCTCCCATCTATTATTGAAAACAGTCATCTACCCTCCCCCCCTGCACACCCCCCCCCCCCCCCCCCCTGCGCGCTCCAACCCCCCCACCCCTCCTCCTCCCCTCGCTCCCCCAGACCCAGCCCCAAGCCCAGCTCCTGCCCCGAGACCCCAGCCCCCATCATGGGGGTTGAATTATGCATGGTGGGTTTTAGTCAGGAGGATTTGCCACAGCCCCAGCCATGACCTACATAACCCCGTAGCCCTCAGCAGCACCATGTGACTTCCCTGTGTAACGGTAGGCTTGTGCGCACACTCGCAGATACAGACAGATACACATAGACAGCTACGACGACATTTACAAAAAGACGGATGTTTGGGCAGTTTTGTCCTTCACAAAGAAGGTCGTGTGCACAACCAAATTATGGGGGGGGGGGCTAACTCTTGTTAGACTGCCAGTGCACACACATGCAAACACTTATCGAACAGATCGACTTATAAACCGGTCTCCCCCTAACGTGGTCAGATGACTTAACAAGGTCAGACAAACATCAATCACCTCTCACCTACGCCTTCCAGGACTCCGCCTTTCCTTCTCCCAGCTAGTCCTGGCCCCATCAGCCCACATCAGGGGATGGGCATCTCAGCCATGCCGCTCTGATCCCTCACCACCTCCCCCAAAACGCCTCCCCCTGACCCTGTGTATGTGCCCAAGGATCAGACAAAGGAACATGGTGCTTGGCTTGGTCGAGGGCCGCCCGCGGAGCTGTCGCTTTGGCACGTGAGGGGGCTCAGTCGCGCCGACAGCTCTGTTAATTCCAGCCAGGCGGCAATTGCCTTGTCACGCAGGACCCGTTCAACAAAAAGCGAATAAAAGAAACACCGTCCAGCTGCCCCTTCCATGGAGGAGGATATAGCCTGGAGGTGCGATCCTCCCGGGGCCGATGGGACTCTTGGAAGCCCCCGGTGAATGTGTGCGGGCCGCCCCACACTGTAAAAATATGAGGCAAATTAAATCTTTTGTTGCATTTAACTGAAGCTCAGCAGGGCAGGGGTCAGATCAAAGCGCTGGATGACAAAGGGGACCTGCGATTCAGTGTGACGGATTTTGAAACCTCCAGGCTGGCGCTTCAGCGTAGCGGACCTAAGAAAGGGATCACGAGGGGCAGAATGACCCTCGCCGGGCAGGCAGCCGTTTTTTAAAATGAGGTTCATTCAGGGGACAGAGCCGGCAATCACCAGGCGTTGAACTTCACGTACAGTATGCGTCTGAGTGCAGTAGAATGTGTCATTGTTTGGAGTGCACACATTTCTGACCTCCCTCGCCAAATCCCCCCCCCCTCGTGTTTCTCCCCCGCCGCGCCATAAGTGTGAAAAGTATCACACGCAGCGTAACACTCTGTGCCGGCTGTGCCAGACTTAATCTGAGGGCAGGGGCAGGTGGAAGAGGAGGTGTAAGGAGGTGAAAGGCAGTGCACCACCACCACCACCAGCTGCAGGGAAACGAGACGTTCCCTGATGGAACGCTCGGCTGGCCGGGCCTCTGCACCAAGCGCGCCTCGCGATTTGCAGTCGACCTGAGCGTCGGGGCATCCATCCGCTATCAACTGAAAGCTAGTTAGCCTCATTGATTTTTGCTTTGTCCATGTCTTCTTAAGTATTTATTAATATCTATAACATCGGCTGCCTATCATTAATTTCAAGTGAGACCCTTGTTTGGGCTGTCAATGAGTCATTGATATTAGATAGTAGTGTTGGTTGAAATCGTTTTTCTTTCACCACGTCCCCATTTTCCATTTGGAGAAAACGTAGGGGGGAGAGCAGGATGTGAGGAGCTGGCCTTTCTAATATCGGCTTTTCAGTTGATATCACTTAATCCATATCCTAACATGCAGATTATTTTTTTAACCTACTTCCTCAGGTGCATCTACCATATATCTCCACTTTCTGATCAAACTGGTTTTAACCAATGAAATAAATGCCACGGTAATTCACCTGTTTGCCTGCAAAGAATGTGTTCTATTACAGTATGTTTGGTACAGTGGTACCCCCTCCACCAACGCGAACCTAGTTCTGGTGCTGGGCTGGTGCTGGTGCCGGTTTGCAGTTGGTTCAACTTGCGAACCTTCTCCGAACCGGTTTGCTTTTCCATGGGAAAAACAGGCCCAATAGCCATGTCATTACATCAATGCCTCCATGTTGTTATGCACTTTCATGCACGCGCACATGTATGCACCATATGCATTTTATTATTAATATTATTAGTATTAGTATTATTAAATTATTATTATTATCGCTTATGTTTGGCATCTTAATATAATCTATTATCTCAGCAATTCTACCGTGCGCGACCAACAGTTTTTTTATTGGGTTAGGTAATGAGACGGACAGAACATGATAATCATGGATAAGTGCTGAAAGCAGGTATAACATTATTATTATTAATATTTTTATATTGTCATTGTGGTGAAAACCGGGACAATTTGGTAGGGAATGTTGAAAACCAGTGGGGTGGACGAAGCCGGCGACCCCCAGTGCCCGTGAGCCTGGAGCCTGCAGCTTGTGCGTTCCAGTTATTTTAAGAAAAAGTAGGCTCCGACTCAATACAATATGATGTGTTTTACAATATGTCAACTTGAGAACTCTCAAAATGCAATTGGTGGGAAAGGGGTATCTGAGTGTCCCATCGATCCCCTCTCGCTTCATATTCAACTCACCTACTCTATCTCTCCCCTCCCTGTAGACGCCATGGGCCTGTCAGATGTGGCTCACGTGGAGAGCATCCAGGAGAAGTCCCAGTGTGCCCTGGAGGAATACGTGAGGAACCAGTATCCCAGCCAGCCAAACCGCTTTGGGCGCCTTCTTCTGCGCCTCCCCTCCCTGCGCATCGTCTCCTCGCCAGTGATCGAGCAGCTGTTCTTTGTGCGTCTGGTGGGCAAGACGCCCATCGAGACTCTGCTTCGCGACATGCTGCTGTCGGGGTCGAGCTACAACTGGCCCTACATGCCCTCTGTGCAGCGCGACCGGCCCATCTCCCTCCACTACAACGAGAACGGGCCCTGAGACAGAGGAAAAGGCAAGGAGAGAGGTTTCCGGGAGAGATTCGGGCCGAACGTCCAACAGACTGTCCATCCATCCATCCATCCATCCATCCATCCATCCATCCATCCATCCACCCATCCATCCATCCATCCACCCATCCACACATCCACCCATCCATCCATCCATCCATCCATCCATCCGTTCATCCATCCATCCATCCATCCATTCTTACCTTCAACTTCTCAACTTTCCAAGGAGAAGCATCTCCGGCATCATTCCGCCAAAAGAGAACAGACTCCACCAGCCAGATCGTGTCCGCGATCGACACATGCCGCGCACACCACCCACCTACCCCAGAGCAGACTGCGGCCGTCTCAGAGACTCGACGGCTCCGGCGCAGTCCGTCGCGAGGCGGCGCGGTCTGCGTTTGAGACGCGACGTGAGACGGGCCGGTTGGTAGAGCAGATTGTTGCGCAGTTCACCAGCAGGTCTGTTGGACTCACTGGTGACGTCGGTCTCAAACCAGGGGCAGCACAAGACAAAATGTTTGCTGAGCGGTCAGTGCTGCGCCTTCATTCATCGAGGTCGCGCGCAAGCATCGCAGAACATCGCAGAAAAAAAGGGCTCCGTCGGTAGAATTATAACATCCACGTGAACGAGGCCCGTCATCAATTTACCTTTTTTTTTTTTTTTATTTGGAAGAAAACCAGAAGCCATTAAAAAGAAAAAGACAAATGCCAAATGTTTCCTTGAACTTTTACAAAGGACGTGTTTATTTTGTGTGTGTGTGTGTGTGTATGTGTGTGTGTGTGTCTGTGTGTGTGTGTGTGTCTGTGTGTGTGTGTGTGTGTGTGTGTGTGTGTGTGTGTGTGTGTGTGTGTGTGTGTATTAGCACTGTTTATAATGAAAGAAAAACTCATGAATGTGTTCATATGTATATCATCGAGTCATAGGCGTTCATAGTGTGTTGGGGTTTAATGGCAGAGCTCAGGATACGATGGGGGGGTGGGAGGGGGGCTGCAGACACCCGGGCCATCGTCAGTACGAGGGCAATGAGACAAACCTGTCCCACCGATCGGAAACATTTCCACTCATCTACAACTTGTGCCGGAACTGAAAAAAAAAAAAAAAATACTGTTGGAGATATTTTCTGTGGTAGTGCTGGTGGTGAATATTTAACTTTGGGTTTGTCTACGATTTGATTTTCTATTTGTTTAAGGTCTAAGGAGGGAGTGGGAGTGTTAAAAAAAAAATTAAAAATTAAAAAAAAATAAAAGAGAAAATGAAATAAGATAAAATGAGGTAAACTAAAACGAAAGCTTAGGCACTTGCATTGTAAATCAAAATAGAACTTACATTTGTCCCACTCCTACCAAATTACAGCACTGGTAGATAGTCACTACCGCTCTGCTCTTTATTTGGGATCACTAACTGGTAGGGCTGCCCCCTGAAAGTCGACGAGTCAAACCATGTGTCGGAGACCCGTCGGCTGAGATTCTTCAAATCGAGCAGTCATTTTACTTATTTTTGTTTGTTTTTGTCAGTCAGTGTGCATGACAATAATAGGATAAAACAGATAGACGCTTACAAAAATGCACAGGGATAATATCTCGGTGAGGAATTATTAATAAGGGGAACCATGGACTCGTTCCCTGATATTACGTTAGAAGACGCGGACACGGCTGAGGCTCTCCGGCTGAAAGCGCTGCAAAGCAGGAAGCGATGCTGCGTTTGCGGGAACTCGGAAAACTTGTCATCTGTTTGGGAAGTGACGCTGCGTTCATGGGAACTCGGAAAACTGCCGAACGGTCGAATCTTCGTATTGAACAGCCAAATCCGATTGGACTGACAAAATTCTGGGTCGGGTACAGCCCTACTAGCTGGTCTTTGCATTATTTACCATTTCATAGTACTCAACTGGCTGTTGACGACTCCTACCTGATGCTACAACGGGAGTGTCACAATGCCGCATTCTGCTAATTCCTTGAGCAGGTTCGATTGTCGGTCCCTGCATGACAGAGGACAAATAGCTGGGGGCCGCTAACAAACAATGAATAAATAGGACAATTTGGACTCGGGGAGCATTTTGTAAAACTAGCTGTACTTGCCTTAGAACAAAGATTTTGTCACTGAACATTTATTTTATGACTGTGCCATAATCTGTCGTTACCTGTTATGACAGGTATTATGTCGTCCTAATGTTACTTCGGGAGAGGAAAGGAACTCGCAGGCTGTCGTGAAAGTCTTTATCATACAACAGGAGAAAGAAATGTTTGAGCAATATCACACGAGAGGCACAGCTGTTATACTGTATATTTTTAGCAGTGATTTGGGGGCGTAGATTATCACCACAAGCTGTTATACGGTATGACTGCTGTATAATATCTGCTAAAGTAACAAACATTTCAAGAACAAAACTGTTTCAGCTTAGCTTCCTTTTTCCTCCTCCTCCACCTTCACGTGGGTTCCTTTCCTGTTCTGGAAACATAATGTAGGGAAGGGTCACCTCAACTCAAGTGTTATTTGAGGCGGAACACCCGGTGTGTCAGTAACCCATAAACACCTCAGTTAATGTTACATTATTATCCTGATTGGAAATTTGACTGTGACATAGTTTAGGATTATATGTGATGTTTTACTCTTCTTTATTTTATTATTTTTCCTTAGCAGCAAACATGTCTGTATTTGACAGCCCGTTTTGTCTGTCCAACTTGGCACCGCGGTATCGGCGACGAGTTATTGGTAAATTTCAAAAGCCATCTTGGACCTCAGAGAGATGTCGATTGGAAAAAAATGACTTCACAGATTTATTTCTAAAAAGACGTTTTGTTTTTTTCGTTCCCCTGTAATTTTGTTTGAAAATATGAATCTATTAATTGAAATAAAAATCTGTTGTTCACAGTAGTCCTTTGTCTCGTGTGGTTATGACCTAAATTTATTATTAAATTATATCAATAGGTGCAGTTGATATAGGGATTTGAAGAGGAACTTGATGAGTGAAAATGACAACAAATGACATGTTTACCCATAGAAAGAGATGTTTTTTGTTTTTTTTTTGTTTTTTTTCATAACTGAGCACGATTGTAGTTTCATAATTAACTTATCCTGATTGATGTTCTTTCTTTAGCCTCGTCTTTTGTTTTTTTGGTTTGTGATTTCCTTTCATGTTTTCTCGGGCGCTTTATTCCGTTGAGAACCAGTCAGTCCTGTTCTGACCCAGATATTCCTGCAAGCTGTTTTTCACCCTCGACAGACTCCTCTGACACGACGTGGGAGTGGGGCTCAGACCGCGATCGATACTGCAGATCAATCAATGACAGTAAATCTAGTGGAGGTTTCTCCAACCTGCGGTGGGGAGCAGCCCAAATGTTGATACAGGCCCGCTGTTAGATGGTGCATGAGAGAATGTAAACAAACATGGTGACCCCTCATGCTGTGTGTGTGTGTGTGTGTGTGTGTGTGTGTGTGTGTGTGTGTGTGTGTGTGTGTGTGTGTGTGTGTGTGTGTGTGTGTGTGTGTGCGTGTGCGCGTGCGCAGGGAGAAAGAAAGAGAGAAGGCTGAGGGCACACATGTTCTTTGACCTTTGAGTTCAAGGTGTGTGTGTGTGTGTGTGTGTGTGTGTGCTTGTGTGTCAGGTGGGAGTGGTACGCCTGCTCAAGCGTTCAAGTACGTGTAAACAGCCTCGCTGCTTCTCGACTAGAGTGGAAGCTCTCTGAGGGCTATCGAATAGATAGCGAGAGAGAGAGAGAGACACACACAGAAAGACAGACCGAGGGGGCAGGGAGAGAGTGGAAAAACACAAAGTCGGAGCCTCGGCCGTCCTAAGACCTCCTTAAAAAACATTCATGTTCTATTCTTCTTCTTTATTCCATTGTTCGAAATAGCCGCACACCCACACCCACACACCCGCACGTACGCACGCACACACGCACACACACACACACACACACACACATACACACACACACACACACACACACACTCCTCCACATGGTAACCTTATGCCCTTTGCACTCAACCTTCCCACCACAGACTACCTCCCACAATCCCACAATCCCCAGCATCTGTAGCCTTGTTCTGTTACCCCCCACCTCCCAAAACAGGGCTTGTGTGTGTGTGTGTGTGTGTGTGCGCGTCTCCATGTGTGGGTGTGTCTGTATGGAGAGTAGCCGATTGACTTATGCCTTCATTTCAGAGCTGTCACTCCTGGCCAAGCACCCTGACCCCTCAACCTCCATTTTGGAGGCTTGCATTTTTTTTTCCACCCCTTACTTTATGAATATAAAAAACACATGTGGTCCAAAGGTGTGTTTGCATTTGTGTGTGTGTGCGTGCGTGTGTGTGTGTGTGTGTGTTTGCGTGTGAGTATGTGCATGTTTATCTGTAAAAGTAAATCAAACTGACACAGCTCCCTTGAATGGCGGGAGCTGAATTACTTCTGCACTTCAATTTTGCACACCTGCCATTTACGGCGAACACTGGCCTCAGCATAAACCATAAAAGAAAAAACACCGTTTTAAAATACGAGTCGAAAGCGGTGTTTTAGTGTCGAGATAAAATGTCCACTGAGTCGGCCAAATCAATTACTTTTCATTACGCGCACATTCAATCATTAAGAATAGGATTCAAACCATTTGTCCGTTTGTTCGCCAGCATTTTTGCCCCGATTGTTTCCGTGTGGGAAGGTTTGGAAAGACTTGAATACAGCATTTGTTTTCAAATTGTATTTCTTGAAAATTGCCTCACTTCGGAAAGCATTTTTCTTCCCTTGATGAAGGTCTTTGGTGCGATATGCAGCTTTGTTCTCTGGTAAACATTTGCATTGCCTCAAGCTCCTCTCCTACCAGTTTGTTTCCCAATATAGGTTTTGGGAAGAACCAAGCGTGCTTGAAATGCTTTTTAAATGTTGGACCTCCTGGCTATAGAACCTTTTTTATTATTTTGCTTATTAAAATCACCAAAATCACCACCACCATATATATATATATATATATACTTTAAAAAAAATTATATATTTTTTTCATATTATTTTATAAAAGCAGGTCTTCAGGACATTGATCCAAACACTAAATCTCCAATCCCGCGAATCCAACGACACCTTTCTTTTTTTTTATTGAAACCCAGAAACACAGAAGTCAAACGGCCTCAGGTCGGGTGTCACCCCCGTCCCTGCGCACACACCAAGTAATACGCAAGTGTGGCGTGCGCATAAAGGATCACCCCGTACGGCACGAAACATCTTACCAGACGATCTCCGTCAAACTAATCAGGTCGCGGCGTGCGGCCGGGATGACAAACACAATAACAGTGGGAATACATCACCCAGCGTACACTGACAGTAATTGTCCCGGCTTCTTGTCGCCATTCACCCCGTTGGGGAACACAAGGTGGGGTAGGGTGTCAGGCAGGGGGCTGGGGTGGGGCTGGGGTGGGGCTGGGCGGGGCGGGGCGGGACGGGGCAGCGTGGGGTGTCGCCTCTGACGGAGGTGACACGGACGCGAGTCACATACGTTTAACCCGGACCCCCACCCCCACCCCCCCTCCCGTATCTGTTATGACACACTTTCAATTTAGGAGACAAGATGAGCAATGGGGGAGGAGAGGGGAGTCGGAGGGGAGACGGACTCGCTGTGAACATGTGTAATTTAGACTTGTATTGGGGCCGGCCCATGTGGATGTGAGGGGGGCGGGGGGGCTGATAAAAAGGCTGCGTTTCTCTTTTTTTTCCTCTTGTTTCTAAATGTGAGTGTTAGCGGTACAAGGACGCCCCCCCCGCCCATCTCCGAGGGATACAGCCGTCCGAGGGGAGATCGATAGGCAGGCCGTCACATTGAATTGAGGTCACTCTTTGTCTCCCCTAAGAGGTCCCACTTACTGGCTCGCTGTCAAAAGCTGCAAGGTTCTAGAGTGAGGGTGGGGTGGGGGTGGTGGGGTGGGGTGGAGGGGCAGGACAGCTGTAACAGCGGCCCTTGTCTTGTACGGCGTGACTTTGTGTTGTGGCAGCGTGTTCGCCGTCGTGTCGTCCGGATGTTGAGGGAAGGATTTTAGCTTTTGGACACTTGACGGGACCTGTTCAGCTTAAGGATCAATGACTTGACGGGATGTATACAGGCAACGACGTTATCCAGCTCCATCTAAATGTTAAACTGCCCCCGGCGGCAGTGACCCCTGGCTGCTTCAAATGGAAGAAAAATAAATAAATAAATAAATAAATAAATAAATAAATAAATAAATAAACTAATAAATTAAAAAGGTTGCACTCTATTCTTGTATTTCAATTAATGTCAATTCCTTCATTATCTGATTTCCTCGGTTAAATCATCCGATTAAAAAAAAAAAGTAATCTATTCCTTTGTGCTACTAAAACTCTCCTCAAATCTGGGTTTTGTGCCTCTGAAAACCCTGTGACCTCCTCTCCTCTCATGTCCCTGTTAAACAGCCTATAGCATTAAATATTCTCAGCCACCGGTGTAGCCCGTGTGGATTTAAAAAAAACAACATCAAATCTCAAAAAGTCAAAGTTCCTTTTTGAGCTTCATTAATTTCCGATTTGTTTTTATTCCGCGGTGTAATTTATTTCAGAATGCATGACAAATGAGCCAGGCCTGGAAGTCCTCACCCGGCCAGCCCCCGCT
Source organism: Zeus faber (assembly GCF_960531495.2). Lineage (NCBI taxonomy): Eukaryota > Metazoa > Chordata > Actinopteri > Zeiformes > Zeidae > Zeus > Zeus faber. The sequence goes on from NC_137195.1 coordinate 8,775,042, forward strand.
CCGACACTCGATATTGTGCAGACACGCATCTCCAAAGCTAATATCGTAATGAATTGGATCTGTCCCGCATGTGTGTGGCCTAACAGCGCCGTGTTTGTGAAGATGTCCCAAAAGCAACACCCCTCGTTTCCAGAATCAACACACTCCCATTTTAGCATTCCCAGATCCCACGAAATGCAACGCTCGTTTTTTCCATAACTGTCATCTCCGGCGGGGCGTCGCCGGGCGGAATTGGATCCGTCTCAACGCAGCCTCCTCGGCGCGCCGATCTCATCAAGGGTCCTCCGGCGTCGCCCCTCTCCCGTGGAAATTGCTCTGTATGCGGGGAAAATGCAGCCATCGTTGAGGACCTGACAAAAAAAAAAATGGCATCGGGCCCCCCATCATGAAGAGACCCCTCCACCCCCTCCAGCCAACCCCCCTACCCCTCAGTATTCCCGTTATAAATCCTTAAAGAGGGCCCCCCGACTTCGATGTATGGCAACACCATCAATATTGATGTGGGAGAAAGTTCTTCCAAAGCCTTCTCAGCCGCCAAACATTAATATTGATAGTGTTGTGCGGAGGCTGGGCTTCTGGGAGGGACTCTAAAATGGTAATGGCAGGAGGGTTGGGGGGTTATAGGCCAATACCACTGCTGAATATAGACGTGGCCGTTTAGCTGCTAGCGGCAAAGACAGACACGCCAATCATCCCCTCTTCCTGCCGGCGTCCTGAGCGGCACAAGAAGGGCACGTCCCGGTGTCGCCGGGTAACCTTGTTGCTTTGAGTTTGTGTCTCTTATTCTAATTGCAACAGGTAACTGTTTGTAGTCACATTTATACACAATTAAGCTCGGGCATATGTCCTCCTTCATCCTTCCGTTCATTCACTCACTCACTCGTAAATTCCTGAATCATTTCATTCATTCATTCCCTCACGCTGCAAAATGTCCCAAAAGAAAATTCTGAAAGTTATAAGTGACTCATTTCTCCAAGCCAGAGGAATAGCATTATACACACAATTCTAGACCAGTCAAGTTATATCACAAGAAAAACTAAATCAAACACGTTGAGATTTACTTTTAGGCGGTTTCCACAGTACCTTCCAGCTCCTATATGTTATACACTGCTGTACTACACCTCATCTTACGGTAGAACTACACCAGGTGCGTCGGCGCAGCGTACGGGCGCCAGGCGGAGCGTGGTTCTTACCTGCTACACCGTCTACGCCAAGCGTCCCAGATGCCCCGATGTTGTCGTAGCGGGGGGAGGAATATTGAAAAGAACAACGATTTAAATCTATTGAACACACAGTTTGATAATTAGTTTTATGTCTGAAATACCCACCATGCTATATTAGTTATTGTGTGAAAAATAAATATTTTTCTTTACAACATTGATCTTGTTTGGACCGTCTCACAATATGTCCTATGATCTCTGCATACACTTAAGGTTGAACCAAGTCTTGCAGTTATCCAGTTAAAAGGTATAAAATAATGTCTGCCATAAATAACTTAATAACTAGTTTAATTGAAATGTGAGCTACAACTGGAATTGCTGAAAGTGGTCCATGGGATGTTTGTGCTGTATTGCATTAATTCCACTTATTACATATACACGATCAGCCACAACATTAAAACCACCACTAATAACAACTAATATCATGTATCTCCCCCTCGTGCCACCAAAACAGCTGTGACCCGTGGAGGCATGGACTCCACAAGACCTCTGAAGGTGTCCTGTGGTATCTGGCACCAAGACGTTAGCAGCAGATCCTTTAAGTCCTGGAAGTTGTGGGGTGGGGCCCCCATGGATCGGGCTTGTTGTTCCAGCACATCCCACAGATGCTCCATCAGATCGGACCCTAACCCCGCCCATCCACATGATGTAGAACAAAACGTGATTCATCAGACCAGGCCACCTTCTTGCATTGCTCCATGGTCCAGTTCTGACGCTCACCATTGTAGGTGCTTTCAGAGGTGGACAGGGGTCAACATGGACACTCTGACCCGTCTGCAGCTACACAGCCCCATACACATCAAGCTGTGATGCACTGTGGGTTCTGACAACTTTCTATTATAGCAGCATTAACTTTTTCACCAATTTGTGCTACAGTAGCTCATCTGTGGGATCGAACCAGACACGCTAGACTTCACTCCCCACGCGCATCAATGAGCCTTTCACCGGTTGTCCTTCCTTGGAGCACTTTTGGTAGGTACTAACCACTGCACACCGGGAACAGCCCACAAGACCTGTCGTTTTGGAGATGCTCTGACCCAGTCGTCTAGCATCACAATGTGCTCCTTGTCAAAGTGACTCAGATCCTTACACTTGACCATTTTTCCTGCTTCCAACACATCAACTTGAAGAACTGACTGTTCACTTGCTGCCTCATATATCCCACCCCTTGACACGTGCCATTAGAACGAGATGAGAAATGTTCTTCACTTCACCTGTCAGTGGTTTTTTAAGTTGTGGCTGATCCGTGTATGTTTGTTCTTTGAATTTAAAACGGGTCTTCATCAATAAGTAAATCCGACAGCAGCCATAGGTCTCTGGAACAATGTCGTCTCATATAAAACACATTAAATTGATTGCACTCCTTACAAAAACATCTCTATGTGCTTTTATCTCGTGTTCCTACAGAAAAGGCTTGTGTATGCGCGCGTAGTTGAAAAATATTTACCATCTCGTGGAAAAGTGGAGAAATTTAGTGGGCAGTGTAGCACCAAAAGTAGATTCACATGGATTCAGCACTTAGGAAGAAGCAGCACTTACGGCGCTCCGCCCCGCATCCGTATGCTATACACCAACACGCCTGGTGTAGTTACAGTGTTTTATACACATTTTTACAAATGCACTTCACTCATTGCATGCAGTCCTTTTGTAGTGTGCAATAATTTAAAAGAATACCGTCATGTTTGCACTGTTTTGGGAACGTTTGCGTACATACGTATGTAGTTAGGTTGTCGGTAATGCAATCCTACACTACCTCTGCATCATACTATCTATTGCCTTTTAGCTCTGGTGCAGCAATAATGCATTTACCGCGCAGGCATTAATAAAGTGGAATCTAATTTAATCTTATTAACCTTCATTTAACCCTGTCGTCCAGTGGATATTAAAGATCTCCTTTTTCAAGGGAAACCTTATGGGTGACGGAGCATCATCCGTTAAGTCAAGCAGCACTTAAGCAATATGACTTCTTGTATGACAAAAGCTATATCACTCTGTCTGGCGTGCGTTTTTATCATACTTTATTAGTATGGCTACAGAATTGTTTTCCTGACAAGCCGTTCCTCAATCGGCACTACATCGGCAGCCTTATTTGTTTTAACTCCAACAATAGGAACACAGACCGTGGTGTGACTACGCTTGGTTGCAGTCACTATCGGTCCTCATGATATCATGTCTCTGCCATCACCATGTCCTCCGCTCGCACACAGATACAATTACGCTAGGGTTGTTTTCTGGGTCACTAAGTTAAATATTTTAGATGGTTTATTTTTAGTCTCATCTGTTTCCACTTTGCGTATGCTCGGCTCTGCCTGTGCGTGTGTGCGTGCGTGCATGCGTGCGTGTGTGTGTGTGAGTGTGTGTGCGTGTGCATTAGTGCATCTCTCCTGCTCTCTGTGATGACTGCAGGCTGCATTTGACCCACTAAGTCATCATCACATGGCCCCGGGGCCCATCAATCGAGTGTTGTTTGGTGTGTGTGTGTGTGTGTGTGTGTGTGTGTGTGTGTGTGTGTGTGTGTGTGTGTGTGTGTGTGTTTGGGCATGCGTGTGTATGTGCGTGTGTGTGTGTGTGTGTGTGTGTGTGTGTGTGTGTGTGTGTGTGGGGCGGGGGCGGCATTATAATTGGTTGCCAATGGAGTGGTAATGTTTCCAACGATGTACAGCATCCAAGTTGCTGTCGCCTGTCGTGTGTTTTTCGATAACTAATTCGTTAACTAATCAGCCGGGCGTTAGTATCCAGAGAAATCACAACCCAAAGCACTGAACTGTGGCCGGGTGGGCGCATTTGCGACGCGATGCGATGTAAACCGCGATTGTTTCGTCTCCTCATCAGCACACATCTGTTCGGTTTTACTGACCTGTAAGCGTCTCGATCTCTCACAGTTCAAATCCCTCAGTGTCCTCAGTGCAGTGGGCGAAGCAGGTGATTTATTAGATCATGTGCATAGCACTGAGCCGTTGTGATGCATGGGGCGCATTGTAATTGTTTCCGAGATGAGCGGTCGCTGAACTGTAAATGCAGGGCAAGTTTTCCACAAATTATCAGAAACTGAATGATTGCCTCAGGGCAAATTGTCCCATGATGGCGTTTGGCCCGACTACATATACGGAATCAATCCAGGGCTCTGTTGTTGGCCTTTACTCTGCGCCCCGCAGTGTTCTCCCCATTTCCTAAGGGGAGCCGAATGTGCTACAGAACTACTACAATGTTGCATTGCCCCGCAAAGCGTTGATCTGGTTCCGAATGATCGTGCAGCAACCATATTGGTATGCAAGATCAGCCTTATGTACACGGCACTTTTTTTTAAAACGCACTGTCAAAAAGTGCTTCGCAAAATGAGACGCGGTGGAAAATAGATTAAAATGGAATGGGCATTAAAAATATTAAAAGACTTTTGTGCTCCATAGAATCAGTTCCTACACTGGAATTCTCTGAATCTGAGAACAGGACAATCAGGCTGTTTGAGAGGCTCTGGAGCTGATTTGCTCTTTGGCCGCGCTCCTCAGAGAGCCCCGGGTTATAAATGGAGAATCTCAGTTGCATTCGAAACAGCGCGACTTGAAGATTAAATGTAGTTGCTTATTTGAACTTTCCCAGGCAAGCGGGTTACATCAGACACTCGTGCTATGACTTTTACAACCGAAAATATAATTGTTGCCCGTAAACCACTGGATTGACCGTTTTAGCTTGGGCATGACCATGGAGAGTGCCACCCTCGGTGTCGGTGCGGCCGTACCCGCACGAAATTGCAGCCGAGGCCGCGGCGCTCAAAGTCCAAATTATTTAAACTTTGACCCAGTTTACAGCTGACCTTTCACAGCGCAACCAATGAGATAAAAGCTTTATGTGACACGTGGGGACTCACGCAAGCAGCAACAAGGAAGGAGAAACGTACCCTCTGTGTTTCCGAGATCCCTGACCTTTCACAGCGCGACATTCAAAGTGTCTTGAATGATTGATTATCACGTTGGGTTTATAGTTGAAGTTGACTTTCTGGTTGCCTTATTATTCTGTGTTTTTTTGGAGGTAAAATGTCGCCGAAACACGCAAAAAAGTCTCCCGATATCCATAAATTATTTTCCGGGACAAGACTCCAAATCCCCTCGCTGCCTTTTAGAGAATCTCCCGGTTTTTTCGGTGGCCTCTTGGTGGGTAAGCGTGAACCATTGTCCGCCGGGGAGAGCTGGGTTTAAAGCAACTGGGAGCCTGGATTCCAAGCCCAGATTTTCTTTTGTCCCTTCGGTGGGAATCACTGACCCGGACGTGCAAGGTCACAACAAAGGTAATTGGTGGTAGCCGATGAAGTGAAGTGTGTGTGTGCGTGCGCGTGTGTGCGTGCGTGCGTGTGTGTACGTGCGTGCGTGTGCGTGCGTGTGCGTGCGTGTGCGTGCGTGCCTTTATGCGTGCGTGCATGTGTGTGCATGATGCAAATATAACATAGGATATCCTTTATCCCAAATTATGGAACATTTGGAGTGGTATAGAATGTGTGTGTTTGCATCTGTGGTCTGTGTGCCTTTCTGTCTCTCTGGGCTATGATTTTATTTATCACCTTATCTAACCATATATATGTTTGACAACGTGTGTGTGTGTGTGTGTGTGTGTGTGTGTGTGTGTGTGTGTGTGCGTGCGTGCGTGCGTGCGTGCGTGCGTGTATTGTTTGCACCCTACGTGTGCAACCTCGTCTCAAATTGCAGCAGGTGTTGGCCATCGTGATTTGATACAGTTTTGATGTGTTGTACACCTCTCAGCAGGAGTCTAAATGGAAAAGCTATTCCAGAGCCGCTGCAAATGATATTATAGCACAGACTTTGGCATCGTGCAGCTGAATGCATCTATCTGAATGGTGCGGGCGCAATCGCATCGAGAGCCGGTACAAACGACAGCTACAATCGACCACAACAAGCCCAAATTCGAAGAACAGTGCCTCCTCAGTTACTCGGAATAAGAGAAACAATTCAGCACCTTTTGGAGTCCACGCAAGGACTTTCGGTAAAACCCATAGCGTTCCACACTCTGAAAACGACATTTTCCATGAGCTCTGGTGGTTCTCGTTGGGAAAGAACACTCTGACTCTACCTCTCATGTGTGTTTGTTTTGAAGAGAGAAGTCATTGCGGTGGTACGGAAACACAGGCGCTTCCACAATATACAGCGATTAGGTAATGCTTCAGTAATCATGTCTCTGACTGTTAGTGCAGTGTCGGGCAGAAAGCACTCCACCGGTCCAAATGCAAGCATTTGGAGTCATCATACACAGCAGATATTGGTGACTCCTCCAGAAGAGGTTGTCTGGATGCTCTCATTTGCTCATGTGGATTATATAAATATGTAATTGACACCCGTAGGTGAATAATGACAAACTAAAGCCATTTCTGTACAGCATCAGAAAAACATGGGGGTTCCCGTCATTGTAAATTCCACCGCATATTCCATCGCTTTGATCCACCGACTTCCAAAGTAATTACTCCGGTCCCCAAAACCTACTGTGTTTCAACAAATGAATTCCTCTGATCATTTAAATGCAATCCAGAATGACACTAGTGGTGTTTTAAGATAATACCACACCAGATGTTTGACTCTAGCATCCTTTTATATGGGTGCCTGGGACCTGTATAATATGGAAGTCTTTAGGAATGGACATTTTTCTGAGTGATGAGGAAGTTTTATTTCGTACCGTCCAGAAGTGGGAAAGTGACAACGGCGCAGGGACGTTGCGAACGCATGACCGATTCAAAACGAAAGTTATAAATTGTAGAGAATGTAGAAATCCCTGGAAGCTGCAGGCCTCAAAGACCCCCTGCCTCGTCCCTCTCCCAGGTCACGATAGGTTACGCCGGTGCCGACCACTCCTCGGCCACCTGTCCGTCTGGAGAACAGAGGCTGGTTGCCATGGCAGCTGTCACCGGTGACGACCCACAGCCCCCGGACGTCCAAACCTGCCACAGCTGTGCAAACTATGCACTTTTACGGCTCTGTTTTTTTTTTTTCTTTTTCTTTTTTCTGAGTGTCAGCAAAAGTGAAATAACTAATATTTATCTCCATTGGTATTACAATACCATAGGTACCATATGCTAACACTGCTGTTGGTCTTAAATACCTGGACTGATGATATTTTTTTTGCTTTGATGGGAAACAAGTCAGCTCGTCAGTTGACATTCAAAGGATTTGAAATTGAGTCAAACTGGGTTTTAGCCTGTTTACTAGTCAGTACATTTTACATTACCCCTGACCATTTTCATGATGGTAGCTCACATTTTTAGGTTTTTAAGATTGTCTCTATTTTCAGATCTTTACAAAATTCAAACAATACGGTGAGAAAACCGTGTTTTATATTTGTTCATTTCAATTCCGCTAACATGGAGCTAACAAATACAAAATGTGGCAAAATGAAGTAATTTTGACAAAAATTATTTTAAGGGTGCTTTCTTACCATATTTACCATATTTCTTACCATGAATTTCCCAGTCCATCTGTTGAAACTGCAAAAATAGAAATCTAGCACACCCTGTTGTTAGACGCATTGCAGATGCAAAAGTGGTAAAGAAATTTGGGGGTAAAAAAGCCCAATTTTTTCATGAAATGTAAACGAACAAAGTGCAAACACGAGAATCGATATTGGACAAAAAGAAAAATCTCCTTAAGTTAGATTCCAACATGGTATTTGTAGTTTGATCAGGTTATGAAAGACTCACACATCCTCTAGTGGTGGCAATGTACACTACATACACATTGTACAGACAATAACCACAGAAAATAAAAAAAATACTTAAAAATAGAATTCCGTTTAAGACAGTATATTGCCACATCCCATGATTTCTCTTGAGAGTTCCTGGTATTTGATGCACATACAACTGGGCTGATGTGAATGGCGTCCTGGAAGATATTATAAAGAATGGAAGCCCAGTGGGGATTGTACACGTGTGCTGCTGTGCTGCAGCATGTCCCTGACCAAAATCCTTAAATGAGAGATAAAGACGTGATTTCCCAGACACAGATTAATCCTCTTTGCACCACAGACTTTGGGTTTAACGAGGGATATTGACATGAGTGTGAGCCGCGTCTGAGCCAATATAGTTGAATCTCTGAACACAGGTCAAATGCTGGTCAATGCCATTTAAACGAATGTGCTCGGGAGGTGGGGGGGGGTGCTCTCTATATTTACCCAACATGTTGTGTTACAAGCAGATCAGCCACTCAAAGTCTATATATTGTCAATTTCATTTATGTGGATGGTCCTGAAGACAAATGGTGAAGTGCTTGAGCACATTTCTAAGTAGAAAGCAGAATATTGTGTTTGGAAAGATTCTTTTTTTTTTAATTGTTTTTTGGTGACAAACCAAATATAGACTCCACATATTAACTGTAAAATCTCTGTCAGTCGTATCTGCCCTTTTAACATCATTTTAGGGTTGACCGAGGCGGGAGGTGACCTGGTGGCGCGACGGTTCAGACGGTGCTTTCCGCCACGAGTCACAAGTCCAGTCTTTTCCATCTAAGTCTTGTGCCTTTAATCAAATGATTGGAGGAGACGACCATACGCTGTAAGACTCAGTGGTTTCAAAGAGATAAGCTGCTTTCGGAGGACCTGAGGGTTTGATGCCGAGTGAGCTTTTGAAAAAGCGACGCCCCAAAAGTGGCCAGAGACCATGGCCGGGCGTGAAGGCGGGATGGTTCAGTTGCTGCCTTCCAGCGCCGCTGACACTGGTTCACTTCCTGATTTTTCCATCCGAGTCCTGTTCCCTTAATCAAATAATTTGAGACGACAAGGCTTCATGAGGCTCAGTGGCTCAAAGAGGTAAAACGCTCTAGAGTAGGAGCTGTTCAGGGTTTGAGGACCTGAGGGTACGATGCAGAGTGATATTCCGATAGTCCGAGGGCGCGTGTGAAAGACCAGGAGACCAGGGCTGAGCGTAAAGCAGACCTAGTGGCATGAACATAAACGGCTATAAAGCTGAGGGGGACTTGCCCCCCCCCCTCCCAGCCTCCGGGAATGATGGCACGAGGGGGATTTGTGCGGCAGATCTCTCACTGTAGTCTAGAACGTCGTCCTCCGGTGACTCCTGTGATTTCAGACATCCTCACATGATGCTTTAGCTTCAGAAAGCATCATTAAGTCTTAGTGCTGGATTGTCCGTGAATCAGCCGACTTCACTCAGACGGCAGAAAGGGCCCAAGTTACCCCCAAGAGGGACTTGTTGTTGCGATTCGGCTTCTGGGGTGGAGTGGGAGTCGAACGGGCCAAGTTTACAACACCAATACGCCACCAGGACCTTCACTGGTCTCTGGGCGCTTTTAAACATGCCCGCCGGGATGCCACCTCCCAAGAACTAACTCAAAATTGAACCCGGAGCTCCCCAAACATGAAGTGCTCAGCTTCCAGCAGCTTATCTCTTTGAGCCAATGAGTATTAGGGTGATTGCTCATCCTCCTACAATTATCCATTCAAATAAACCTGTGACGGCAGCACTGGGACACAGTGTCTGAACCATCATGCCACCAGGTCTCTTTGAGCCACCGAGTCTTAACAAGCAATGTTGTTTCCTGGGGTCATCTGATTTAAGGAACAATGACAGTGACTTGGATGGAAATACCGGGACTCAAACCTGTGACGGCAGCACTGAACGGCTGCGTCGGAGATGATGTTTGACTGTGGCCCCTTTGGTTCGAGAAAATACTGTTTCTCTAGGTGCCCCTACGATGGAGAAAACATTATTAACTTCCTCTAGAACGCCCCGAGGATAGAGATAACATTATTAAAATTATCAAAATATCTTCAGCTCCCAGAGGGGGTCTCTGCTCCCCACCCAACCTTCCCCCTTCCACTGGTGAAAAGTGCCCTTTTCAGATTTTTGCCCCTGCCCCTAAAATTCTCTGTGCACACCACTGGTGTCAACCTTTATTCTCCTTCCCAAGTGTCCCTGTCCCTGAATACAGTTGTCAGTAGATTCAGTACAGTGAGGAAAAACAAAAACAAAAGTTCAACTCTGCCCCCGTCCTTATCAACTGTGACACCATCAACCCTGGGATATTTGGACCAATTACAGACAGGGGGAGGTTGGCAAATTGTTTTGGGAAGCTGGTGATTCTTACTTTGCATGTCTCTTTGCTAAAAAAAAAAAAAAGAAAAAAGGTCTGTTTTGCCGTGTGTGTACTGGCACATTTAATCTTATTCAACACACAACAGATGGTATCTTTTTTGCGTTAATGGGAAATATCAAGATACTTGTGAATTATCTCATGCTCACATAGCAAGGAATATTTAAAGGATGATTGATGATTTCATTGTGATTACTGTATATACACAGCCTGTGCAAAAAACATGCAATATAATGAAATAGCACTGTACTAACATTTTTAATTATTAACACATTAATAACGTAATGATTTAGTAATAACCTAGTGATAAATTACACTTTATATGCCTATAACTATAATGTATCTAGTGTATAGAATCCCACTTTGTATATACTGTATTATTCGTATTAGAAGGCTATTTTGGCAAATTTTTTATAATTGGCTATTTGGTTGAGTTGTTTTTTTCGTCTTATTCAGACTGTTAAGCTTTTTTTGTACTCATTATCTGTGCAGCAATGCACTAATCCCCACCACAATGAATTTCTCGTAGATGAACATGTACTTGGTAGATACTGATCCTGATGTGTGTATGCAAGGTCTAGATGTTCAGCAAGTACAGACCAATCAAGTCCAAGACATTTTTCCAGGGACCGTTGTGTAACCTTTTCACAAAATATATGTGTGATAGAATAAGTCAACAAAACCTGTACCCTGAGACCCCCCCCCCCCCCCCCACACACACACACACACACACAGAGTGCTCTTGACCTCTGATTGACACAAGCCATGGCCTTTAGCAAGCCTGCATATTAATAAAACAGGAAATCCTCTATTTATCCCTTGTGCCATATTATCTGACATACTTAACTGTGTTCTCTAATCTCTAAATCCATATCTTTATCTCATAATAGATTGATCACCACATCTCCCTAGATTAATAAACTATTATCAAAGTGCCAAATATCCATAGAAAGAATTTGAAAAAGGTATCAATTATCTAACAAATATTTTGAAACAGTGGTGTTATTCTCATGGGAAATAGGTGACTATTCTTGGCAGCATTTATAAACGTAAACAATTCTAACCTCATGATACTGACCGTACGCCGAATTTTGTATCTTTGATAGGGCAAAAATACAACACTGCCTTGTGGTCAAACCTTTTGATCTTCACGTGGACTTTATTCCATTATAGGTGAAACAAAATAAAATTCAATTAAATAAAAACAGATAGATAGATAGATAGATAGATAAGAAATAGCAGGATCATGGAAAATAAACCTGAACATTTTTAAACAGTAATGTGATGGTGAAAGGAATGCGGTGTGAATATGAATGATGCTGAGAATGTGTGGAAGCATTTGCATGTAAAGTAGAGTGGCTGTAAAAAAGAAATGAGCGTACGTACCAAGAAAACTTTATCGAGTAAAGGTTGAACAAAAAGCCCATTTCATTTCATTTTATTATTATTATTATTATTTATTTTTTTTTTTTTGCCTTGCTCCTTTGTTCCTTTGGGATATAAATAAGTCACCGACCATCTGAATGCAACATTCAGGTGAAAGTCCCACTGAGAACAAGAGGATCCATTTAATGTGTCGGTGTTCTATTGCTGAGAGTGCGTGATGCCAAACAAGGGGTAGAGACGCTTCTCATACAATAACAACACTCAGTCGACATCCATTCATGCACATGTACCGTAGCTGGGATTTTGGGCCATAAATGATTGAGGTGTACAGTCACATCTCTGTGATACTGTAAAAAAAAAAAAAAAGAAGTGCATCTACAGTAAGCCACTTTCCGGCGGGAGATCAGCCGATGAGTAAACAAACAGGCCGGTACTAGGTTCCTGAGGAGAGTTAATAAACACGAGAGAAGTATTGTATGGAAAAACTGTATCTAACAACACAAAATGATTTATTGACAATAATAAAGCCGGCAATTGTATAAAAAAACGTATGTGAAGTATGACATCTTCATACGTATCAAAACAACATGCATATCATGTACGATATTAAATGTGTATTTCTTGTTTCAATTTTGTTAGAATAAACTATTATGACACAGTAAAGCAATTGCACACTTTCAGTAAACAAAAACATACATTTAGATTTGGATAATAAATATTCACAAAATAAATTACTGTACTTTGACTGAACATCAGTTAGAAAAAGAAAACCCCTTTGTGCGGAATGAATAGTGCAATTTTTCTATCTAATAACACAGATAAAAGGTTTTTTTTAAATATTACACGGGTCATTTTGGGCTTGGCGGCCGACGACCAGTTTGTTTACGCGTGGTCGGTACTGTTCTGTTAAATTCCATGTTTACAATTAATTACATTTTTTCAGGTGTCTCATCAACTTTCGGCTGCACTGTTTTCGCTGCCGTAATGCCTGGATTTACCTCTGGCGGTTAATAAAGTGTTGTGTTTTTCTCCGTTTTTTTTTTCTCAGCATTTGGATGAGTTGAGAATCCTAAATGACTTAAGATGTTACCTGCATTACGATATCACTGCGTAATGCTGTTAACATTTTGTTTAACTTTTTTTTTTTTGGTGTGGACCGAAAACGTTCGACACGAATTAAAGCCGCTTTTTAATGTATCCGCATTAGTGTGAACATGGCCTATATCTCACAGCATTAAATGCAAATTAAAAAAAAAATTCTTGGCGTCAGAGTATCGATACAAAACCGTGGGGGGAAGAATATTGCGCTAGGATGCTGTAGTAGTCCTGTAGTCCTACTTTCCCTATTCCTACCGGACAGAGCTGTAAATACGGTAAATATTATGGTTCCAGAGTAAAAAAAAAAATCTCTGTTATTTCCCCCCTTCCAGGGTGTCGCCCAGCGAACTGTCTCCTCTCCCCCAGCCAGAGCCTCGCTGTCGCCCATTCACGCCGCTGACAGGGACCAGCACTAATTCCACCACCAGAATTTCATGTAGATAAACAATCCAGTTACCCTGCCCCTGCCCCCCTTTCTCCTTCTCTCTCTCTCGCTCACTCTCTCTCTTTCCCTTTCTCTCTCCCTCTCTCTCTCTCTCTCTCTCTCTCTCTCTCTCTCTATCTCTCTCCCTGCTGAGTGCCACGCAGGGATGGGATTGGTATGCTCACAGTTCGACCCGCCCGTGACCCTGAAACACATTCTGCTCTGCCCTCTTGGGCACGCCACAGTGGGGGCGGTTAAAGAGCTACTGTAGCACAACCTCTGGCATGTCTGGCAGAGTGTTACCAGTTTTGAGCACGGGAGGACACACACGCACGCACACACACACACACGCACACACACACACACACACACACACACACACACACACACACACACACACACACACACACACACGCACACACACACACAGACAGACACACGCGCGCACACACACACACACACACACACACAGACACGCGCACGCACACACACACACACACACACATTCATGGAAACCTGCAGGTGTACACATGTGTGGATTTGCGTGTTGTAAAGCTGCACTTCACATATGTTTTTTTTTTTGCATGATCAACCTTGGGGATGAGAGCCAAAAGGGCAGGCGGGGTCAGCATGAATGTTTAGAGGATAAGTGCAGTGAGTGTGTGTGTGTGTATGTGTGTGTGTGTGTGTGTGTGTGTGTGTGTCTTTATTTGTGCGCATACAGTACAAGGGTGCAAAAGTACACATGCATATGCTATAAATACCCATGCAAGTACGCCTTTGTATGTGTGTGTGTGTGTGTGTGTGTGTGTGTGTGTGTGTGTGTGTGTGTGTTGTGAATAGCACACCAAGTGTGTTAAGTGGATTTGAATACTTTGTGTTGGATGATACAGTGCTCTTATCTGTGTTATGCGCATTGCAAGCACACACACACTCACACACACACACACACACACACACACACGTGAGTGAGTGTGAACATGCGCGTGTGCGTCAGTCCGTAGGCTAGCTGCCTTGGTTTGTAGCTCCCAGGGAGATCTGTGACCGAGGATCCCCAAGTCTAGGGTTCATCTTTAGTTCAGAGTGAGGTTCAACTGGCGGTCAGCGGGCCAGTGCCGGGGCATTCTCCCTCCCTCCTTCTGCACTCTCTCTTTTTCTCCCCATCCCTTTCTTTCCCTCTCTCTCTCTCTCCCTGTGTCTGTATTGTTTTCTAATACCCCCGCCCCACCTCCCCCCTTTTACTCTCTTTTCATCCAGCTCTCAATTCTTCTTCCGAAATCATTTCCATTTTCCTGTTCCTTTGGCCGCTGCCGCCCCTGCTTCGTTCGGCCGAGGCGGCACCACGGTCACGCAGCGAACTGCAAACAAACGGCAAATTGCCCAAATAAAAAAACAAGCCGCTATTATCTTCCGCCACATCCAACAAAATCATTCCCGTTCTTCGCTGGGTTTGTCCCCCCGTCTGCGCATGTCTTCCCCCCTCCCCAACGTGGCCGTCATTAAGCGGCTGAAGATTTGCATTCGCCGCTTGGTTTGACAATCTCTCGACTCATTTATCAGCATCATATGAATGAAGCCCAAAGCTTTTGTTTTGGGTTTTTTATACGGCCGGAATTTTGATGAGCGCCTTTTCTGCCCGAGTGGCGTGCGCTTGCGATCCTGATACTGTACATCCCCCGTTACGTGCGCAAAAATTTAATCAGAAACCCCCTTTGTCTGGGATTTTAGGGGAGCGATGACCTATTTTAGCAGCTGACCCCGGACAAAGCACCCGGGCTGGTGCCGTGAGTGACAGGCCGGCCGGGCGGCTGATTTGTCGCGACCTCCCTGAAAAGAACTGTTGGACGCCATTACGCTAATCTGGCCATGCGCCTTGGGTGCGGTTCCATTACTATGGCTGCTTTCCATTGTTTCGAGGCTTTACGTTAGTATTGAAGCAGGAGTTACGATGGTATTAACGATGGCAACGGTGATAGTTATTGTCCCGGCAACTAGTAGACGCCCGCTTTTCACACAGCTTCGAACCACGGTGATTGAACTGAATGTTTACTCTTTAATAAATTCAGATTAGATTTTTTTCACTGGCGCTATCAACAAACACGTTGGTCTCACTGGGTCTTCGGTTGGTCAGTTATTTTTTCTTATCGTTTGATTTTATTCTCATGATTTGATCCCTGCCTGTTATGGCAAGAGCAGGGCCAACGTGACATGCTTTGAAGAGAAATGGTGGGCTCACAAATATGCTTATAAACTTGGCTAAAATGTTTATTGTTACTTAATA
Source organism: Zeus faber (assembly GCF_960531495.2). Taxonomy (NCBI): domain Eukaryota; kingdom Metazoa; phylum Chordata; class Actinopteri; order Zeiformes; family Zeidae; genus Zeus; species Zeus faber. The sequence goes on from NC_137195.1 coordinate 8,790,549, forward strand.
ATGATCATCTTTCATTTGTACACATTAAAAAAAGTAAAATAAAAAGAGTACAACATTTAAACAAAAACATTCCACATTTTTATAAATTATGATAATCTATATATTACAATAAAAGCATAATGTAACACTTTTATCTGCCACCAATCACATGCAAACACAAGGATTGTTCAAATTTTAATGTTATTAATGATTCATATTAATGCAAGTAGCTTTGTCCTGTGAATTAATAAAACGGCCATTTATTCCCATTTTTAGCGATATTATTCTTTGTTCAACTATCGTACTTATTCATTCTTCAATCATTTCAATATCACGTTTTTTGCTGTTTTCATGTGCAATGGTAATTTCTTCCTCTGTTTCTCATTTGCTTCACTACCTGTGAAACCCCGCTCAGGAGGAAGTGTTAAATTAGTAAAAATAAAATACACCATACAGTAAATTGGTTTCTGCGTACCGCGTTCTCCCCTGACCCCCCCGTCCGCTCCCGGGACAAACAGGAGTAATTCCAGATTGGAGGGTTGAGATTCGGGCCAAGTGTTTAGCCCCTGATACGGCCAGTGCGCGACGCGAGCCAAAACAAACGGGTCACACTTTATTGGCTTTGTTAGGCCGAGATGCCTTAACTCGCCTTAAGGTTGAGCCATCTTACCCAAAAGATTAAGATTATACGTGGCGTTCTGAGTGAGCATATCCATCCATTGGCAAAACAAGAGAAGACAACATCAAACAAACCAGTTCTTTATTTAATGTAACTGTAAACGCTGCAGTTTAATGCTGCAGTGTGTCATCACACAAAACATAAGCTGAGTATGTACTCTCTGGAATCCATAAGTACCTTTTCATATTCCAAGAAGTAATATTGATTGTTTGACAAAATTCACAAATAACCCACTAAAATAGAACTGAATTCCCCGGAAAGATTAAAAAGATTCAAAAGATTCAAAGATTCAAGATTCAAGATTTTTATGTATGTGACAAATAAAAATCTTGAATCTTGAATCTTGAAATAAATTGATAATAATAAATAAATGAAATAAATATAAATAAATTGATAAATGAATTGATAAATAAATAAAATAAATCAATTAATTCATTCATTCATTAAACAATTATAATAGAAATAAATAAAATTAAAACAATTAAATTTTATTAAATTTTAAAAAAAAAGTAATAATAAAAAAAATTAAATACAATTTTTTTTTAAAGAAATGAAATCACCAGAAAGATACTGACATCAACCCTTGTTCAGGGAAATATGTTGATAAATAAAACAAAACTCTTTTTTTTATCAGACCATATAAAAGGAATAAATAAATATAAATAACTTAAAGCAAAAATCGTACAACTGAAACTGATCTTCAAATTGAGTACACGGAATATAAACACCTTGACCGACAAGCTATTTTCCCCTTTACATGGTTAAATCAAATTATGCGCTCGGCAACGGCACCGACGGTGATGAACCCGTCCTACTATCTGGACACAGGCTTTGCTGTCTCTGCGCTTTGGCCCCGCCGTGATATCGTATTGCTGAGTCTCACTTTGCATGAGAAATCGAAGTGCCGCCCCGTTCTTTATGGCCGCGGCCGACGACCTTTGTCAACCCGGTGAATTAAGCAAAAGCGTATCAGCTGCGCTGGCCCTTTTCTCCTGGAGACCTGCGCTATTAACTGAGTGAGGAGCGCGGCGCAGGTCACACTTAAGTAACCTTATCTTGTAATTGCGTTCAAGGTTAAGTGACCCTGGAGCTGGAAGGTTGCGGGGTTAAGGTCGCCGTGTCAGGCAGAAGGGGGTGCTTTTAATCACTGATGGGGGTGATGTGGGGGGGGGGGGCAAGAAATCAAGGCCTAGGATCCTTCTATCAGGCGAGGCCAGAACCCCCCCCAGCCCCCCGTTACCTCCAGCTCAAACCCTATCTCCCACTTACCGCGTCCGATTTTGAGGTGTCCGCATGGGGCTGGGCGGTGCCGCGGCGCCGGAGGGGCCGGCCATAGACATCGCTAGGCAACCCCCTGTCCACGCCAAGGTCTTGGAGGCTTTTAACCTCGGCGCAAATCGATATGGACGGCAATCAGGCTAATATTCATCGAGCAGATGGGAAAATTAGGCTGGAGTCTGGCCGGGGTAGGTGGAGGGGATTCCCACTGGAAACACATTTATTTCATCGCACCAAGCGACTCCGGCCGAGGTCCGTGCGCGGCCCCGGCTGAAGCCGCATGGAGGGGACAAAGACGAATATGTGAAAATAGCTGTGGCGAGGTTTTTACTGAAGAGTTCAAAGGACACGCTTCTGAGAATTCTTTTATCATTATATATCATTCTTTCGGTGTTTTTCTCATAGCCCTCTCTCCTATTTCCCCCCCTTTCTCTCTTTAATCAACCATCCCCTTTTTTCCATTTCAATTTTACAGTAATCTACTGATCTTACAGTGATTTACTATAGGGTTATGTCCTGATTTTGGATTAGACGCAGATGTGGTCTTTTGAAGCTCCATATGAACCTTGAATAACTGATTACGGCCAACATTGCAGCAAGATTTAGCCACGGCTATAGGCTAAATCTAATCTCCGATCAAATTTAAGAAATGTATCTGGTGGCTGTGCGAGGGGCAGGAAGTTCGTTCAACTGGAATACTCTTCGTCCGGGATGAGCGTAAAGTTGTGTCAGGGGCCGGCAGCGAAAGTCGGCAATCGTCCATTATTCTTTTCCCGCTTTCCTTGCGCCCCCTTGTTTTTCCTCTCTTTCTCCTCACTCTCTTCACCGCCGTCTTTGCTCCAACTCCCTCCCTCTTAAAGAAGGAGATGGATGACCACTGGAGGAGGGGGTTCAGGCTGCATGACCCATAGACCTATCCATTGCCAAGGGCGAGGAAATAGCGCAGATTAAAGAGCTTGTAAATAATGGCCCATAAACATCTGCCTGTTAGCCCGGCCAATCCATCTCGGTCTTCCATCTGGTCCTCTCTCGCTTTCCCTCTCGACCCCCCCCCCCCCCCCAATTGCAGCAGGATACACGGAGCAAATGCATCATCAGACTTAAGTTAGCCATATTCCAAAACAAACAAATGCTGACGCTGACCCTGCGGTCGTGCACAGTGCATATCCCCACCGGTCACAGCCACCACGACTCAATCCAAAGACAACAATGGAACGCATTAGCTTTGTTTTCTTGCCTCACCCGCCCTCCACACACACACACACACACACACACACACACACACACACACACACACACACACACACACACACACACACACACGCGCACACACACAATTATTAAACCTTTAAGCAGCATACTGTGCAAAAGCGCAAGCACTAAATGTTTCAGAGCCAGTAAAGCATTATGTGCAGCTAATTGTTTCTGTACGACTACAGTCGCTTTTGGGAGCCGCCCACCCCTCCGCCGCATTAGCAGCCCCGCCCTAATTAGTGATTAAGGGCTCGTTAATGACGAGCGCCCAACATCTGCTCCGAGTACCGGTCACTCGCCCCTCTCCCCGTTCCTCTCTCCCCGCAGCGATGCGATCTGCTTTGAGCGTTGTGAATTCTACCAGACGACCCCTGGCACCCCCGACTAACTACCTCATCCGTGGACCAGCTGCAGGTGGCAAATTAAGCCAAACAAAGAACTGATCCCGGCCAGAACCAAGCTGAGCTCTTGCCAACAAGCTTTGTGTACAGTAGAAAGGGCCTCGGTGCGTTCCAGCCACGACCGAGCCGAGCTCTTGCCAACAAGCTTTGTGTACAGTAGAAAGGGGCTCAGTGCGCTCTGTCAGCTGTTGGGCTGCGCGGGTTTTCTACGGTAGCAACAGTCCGATCGGATCAGATATTTTTTTCCCAGCGTTAATGTTGTTTGGTGCAATATGAATCCCTTTCTTTGAGGGGAAAAAAAACAAAAACCTATTTCGGTCTTCGTCATAAATAAATAGAACTCGGTGAGTCACTTGGCTAGTTGTGTCGTGTTGGAGTGGATTTAAGTAGAAATGTACATACTTTTAAGGCACAGTGTTTCAACCCCCTTTTTTTTACTTTTATGTACATGCCCATAAATTATGCAGTTGTGTGCTTACCATAGCAAAGCGGAGCCTCGGTTTTTGGCAGGGTCCTGTGCTCGGGATGTAATTGTCGCCCGCCACGCATGCAAAACTGAAAATGAGCGAGGTGCAAGGTAAGGGAATCCCAAATAATGTATTGATCCCATTCAACTGTCGACATTTCAAGGAGCAAATACCACCTCTGTGAAGCGGGCCAACATTAATATACGATTAGCTTGCTATTATGACCCATTTGCAAATTTTCAGTTCCTTTCTATTTTCCATTTCATAAACCACATTAGATTACATGACATCATTTAGCAGACAGTTTTTGTCCAAAGGGACCTACGATAAGTTCATTTTGCCGGGGGTGTCAAACCACTATACATCACGGCAGTGGGGTCGTAAGCGGCGACGAATATTTTACGAATAGTCTGCAATCTAAAACAGCCCCCCAGGACCCGCTCCGTACCACGATCGCTCCCTCTCTGACAGTCTTTCTGTTTAAGAAGTAGGTTATTTTATTTTACTCCGTTTCCTTATGGAACAAAACAAGCACTGTGGGTGATGGGTACACGTTCTCCGTCACTCTCTATTTGTTCATACATTTCAGCGCGTAAGGAGCTCATATGTCATGTCTCCCGTTGAGTTTCCTGATGCCGAGAACACAGCTTCACCCCAAAGAGAATAACCTTCTCTTTCTAATGGGAACTTAGAATGTTCTTCAGGAATGTGCGGAAGTGTATTTTCCAGGCACTCAAGCGGTACTGTAACTTCAGCGCCATGATCTCACCCGCCGGGTGGGGCACTGCCCTTCACTACTCAGATGAGCCCTCTAACCTCAAACTGTCAAAATGACTGATCTGCCATCTTAGCAAAGAATCCCACTCAAGGCAAGGTCTCCCATGATGACTCCTTGTGCCTCTTGCATTGACGTGTCTTGAAAATGCAGCATTTCAAAAATAAATTCTCCCCTTTATCCATTTTTGAGGCTCTTTTTTTTTTTTTTTTTTTTTAACGCTAATCTTCTCACTTTTTCCACCCACAAACACTCTTTTCCAAAACGCTCATTCGGTCGCCTCCCTGCTTAACCTGCCTTTACCTTCCCTTTATGAGCTGCCATTTTGGACGTGGTGAGTGGCCCCCTACTTCAAACACATTTCAATGGAGCCAACATATTTATTTGGCTGATAAATCACTGCTTACCCAATGCTGGCCGCGCAGAAGGTCAAAGTCATAGACGGTAATAAAAATGAAATTACACAGATAGTGGATTCAGGAGAGAAGTATACCAACGATGATGCTGGCTCCGAATTTGCTGGTTCTTATTTGTAGGTGTTTTTGGAGCCTTTTCATATTACGCACAAACACATAGCAAGTAAATGAGTCCTTATTAGACACACAAGCGAATGCATTTTAGCATCTCTCTATTTCTTATTTATATTTACACGACAGTTTCCTATTATGCAGTATTAATAAAGTACAAAAGGCGCTAGTGCCTGACTAAATATTATACTGTCCAAAAACTCACACGCGCATTCATATTATGGATAGCAAATCAATCCACACACTAAAATTCAACATTTAATAGGATTTTTGATAGGGCTGTATTGCACATCCCTGCTCACTGGTCAAGCATCATGGGTATGAATGAAATGTAATGCGCGACCCCCCTCATGTAATTCTTCATGGGCGGTGATTTAAGAGGGGATCACCAGAGGATGCTAATTTGATTTGTCTGACCAATCAGCAAATAGGGCAGCTTATCCATGACCTCCCAACCTGTGAGTTTTCCAGTTGGCTGCTCGGGCCCAGAACCTTCACTTGACCCCCATCGGCCTGTATGGTAATGTCGGCGGGGGGAGGGGGCTCTTATCAGGGGGGGGCACGAACTGAGGCCACACAGCGTGATCTCCTCGCGAGGGGTCTGCGTTTGGTTGATTTATCTTGGTTGTTTGGTTTTTGTGTTTTTTTCACCTTCATTTAAAGTAACATGTGTGAAAGTTATACATAAATGAGTGTCAGTGCATGTATCTATTCTATCTATAAGGGTTATTATTGACTACAAACACTATAGTTCTAAAAGCACTCTTTGCTTTTTAGCGTAAACACCGACAATCTGTCCAAACAGCGTGAACGTGAGAGCAAAGGGGGATGAGAAACATATATATATAAAGTATACAGTATAAGTCTATATATATATATATATATATATATATATATACATACATATAAAACTGAGATGGCTGTCTGCCGACTGGCTGTGCGATCGAGCATTCCTTATTCCTGTGACATTTCCGTCGGTGGATGCGGTCAGTGACCCATGTTTAGTCCGCAAAAACTCGACCCCCTTCCCCCAACGTCTCCCACGAGAGAACTGGAGCAACCTGTTCAATTCGGCCTCATCACCGTGTTGGAGACCAACTGTGTTGGCCTTGGCAGCTCCATCTTTTCAAAGACGGATGCCCCGTTATCCCTCTGGGCCTTTTCTAGATGATATTGTTGTTTTTTTTCCACTCCAATGTAATTCTTAAGTATGATGTTAGAATTGTTTTTTTAACCTGTGCTGTCAGCATGCTGGGCATCCAACGCAGAGTATTTGTATGTTATTGCACCTAGGACAGAGCTAGTCTGCAAGTGGAGTTCAACTTCTTAACCTGCAATGCAACTCTTTATTAATTCTTAAATCGTCAACAACTGCTGCAACAACTCTGTCCTGCGGACGACCTGTAGGATGACAAGAGCACGGTTTTTTGTTACACAGAAGCACCACCAATCCCCCTCTTTGGAGAATGATCTTACCATGTTTTGGTCTAGAAACAATCATCATTACGACTCCGAGAGGGGGAGAATAACCACGGATGGGACAAATAAACATAGAACACAACAACAACATGTTCATAGAAAAATGGAAACATAGAAACATCGGATGACAACGTGCATCGACAAAACAATTGTCAGTTAGAGTTGTTTTTAGAGTTAATTAAGTCGTGGAAAATTGGAACACGTGGCCTGTTCCTGCCATAGTTATGGCAGTAAATGAGGAAGGAAAGGAGAGGAATGTAACCAGGAGGTGAAAACAGGTGTGTGTGTGTGTGTGTGTGTGTGTGTGTGTGTGTGTGTGTGTGTGTGTGTGTGTGTGTGTGTGTGTGTGTGTGTGTGTGTGTGTGTGTGTGTGTGTGTGTGTGTGTGTGTGCGTGCGCATGCGTGCGTGCGCATGCATGTGCGTGTGTGCGTGCGTGCGTGTGTGTGTGTGTGTGTCCACCGATGAGTACACGGGTCCCAATTAGTTCTGGTGTTCGAGGTATTACATCGTAGCACCTCCAAGCAGCAGGAAAAGGCCCTGCAGCCAGCCTGCCCTGAGTTCCGCAGCTGTATAGACACTCCACGACCACAGGAAAGCCCCGAGCACCCTGCCCTGCAGCACTTCCCAGCCCCCAGAGAGGCAGATAGCCCGCCGGGCAACACCCACCCACAGCCCCGAGGCGCAAAAACCAGTCCCAGAGAGTGCGAGCAGACCCTGCACCTCCAAAGCGCGCACCTACAACCCACCCACATGTGCAGGCATAAGACGCACCCGCAGGCGCAGAACCCGGGCCGCGGACGGCAGGCATGGAGCCATGTCCCGCCCCGACGGAGCGGCATTCGCCAGAACCGCCCCCACGCCCACCGATGCCCAAAGGCGAAGCGATGCCCCGCATGGCCTCAACCCACCCACGTAGCAGAGTACGCTCGCCACAGGAACCCCCCCGCACATACTGACTGACACACAACGACAGCCAGATATGTACCCAGGGGCCTCGTTGCAGAGAAACTACGGAGCGGGAGCAAGGCGGACCGTTGCCACTCGCACCCCAACCTACACCCACGACAGTGGGCAGTGAGCAGCGTCCAAGGGGACCTGGAAAACACCAGGCGGTCGCAGCAGGCCACAAACCACCAGACACAAGCCACCCGGTCACCCCTCAGCCCTCCACCCCCGTGTGCTGTTGGTAAATGCACTTAAAATTTTGGGGCGTGGGTGAATGAGTCCTCTAACATCCATACTGACATCCATGATGTTAGTATTCAATGTAGCTGTCTGTCATCACTTTGCCATGGCTAGTTGTGTTTCTCGGTTGGTCTCTCGTGGTCTTGGTTGGTCTCCCTTGCTCTCTCTCCCTCTACTGTACACTGTCTATCGGTCTATCTATCTATCTATGTATCTATGCATCTTTCTATCCATCCATCCATCTATCCGTCTGTCCGCCCGCCCTATCTATCTATCTATCTATCTATCTATCTATCTATCTATCTATCTATCTATCTATCTATCTATCTATCTATCTATCTATCTATCTGTCTGTCTGTCTGTCTGTCTGTCTGTCTATCTTCCACCATATCTTGTTCATTAAAACTTGAAGTGCCCATCCTTTGCACATTGGAACATTGATAATAGCAGGTAGGCGATAAAGGGGATTTCCTGGCGCGGCTCCAGAGGCCTGTGAAAGCATGCAGGGATTTACATGGAAGCGCTACGATCAGAGCGCTGGGGCTCAATTAGCTACTGTTGTGGGTGGAGGCCGGGAGGCCGGGAGGCCCAAAGGCGAGCAGAGGTCCAAATCCTCTCCAACAGGCCCAGCTGGGGGGATTAAGAAGGCTTCCTGTCCCGTGGCTGACCTCTTCAAAGCACAGCGCAGATGTCCTGCCCCCACCAACCCAAACCGGCTCCCGCCTCACCAACTCTCTCCAGCAACACCCCCCCTGGCAACCACTCAGGTGACATCTTTGAACACAAGAGCACTGACCCCCTCCTGCAATCTCTACCTCTGCTATCTTTGGATCTCTTTCTTCACCTCTCTCTTGCTCGCTCTCTCTCTCTCTCTCTCTCTCTCTCTCTCTCTCTCTCTCTCTCTCTCTCTCTGGCTCTCTCTCTCCTCACTGTTGAGTGAGAGTGCTCCTTACTAGGGCCGGCTGTCCCTTGGTGTGATGCATGGTCTGGTTTCTGAACAACCTTAGGATGGAAATGAGTCTGTCACTCTCAATCCTCGGCAGTCCTTTGGTTGCAGCGTGGGGTTTTTTTTCAGGTAGCCAGCCAAGGTCAAGAGGCTCCGGGCAAAGGGCGTTCTCCATAACAGGAGTGCATCCTATTTAGTTTATGTTAGCAAATACACATCTAAGGGGGTGCTTTTTAAAACATCAAAACTCCGACTTGTATAATAATAAACGTGAAATTATGGGCAAACGTACAAACTACAAACGGGATTTACTTCCGCACGCTTCCGGCGGGGGATTAATACAAGGTCTTGTGAAGTCAGAGGTGGTCTTTCAGGGTTTGGAGGTGCTGACCCCGCTCTAAAGAGACAAACCCCTCATCTTAGCGGGATAATGGCCACCCAGTCTCAATCCCAGTGGTATGGATGGATAAACGGATTCAGTTACCAGGGGGGCATGATGCCAGCTTACCTTTTATTTAACACCATTACAGACTTGTTGAGAAAGGGGAAAAAAATTAAATCCACCATCGGATGGTGATCCATTTATTTATCAGTAACTTTGTTGGTTGGTTAGCTGAACAGACTCACACATCTTGCTGTTTACCCATATATATATATATATATATATATATATATATATATGCTCATGGTGGTATACAATAATGGTTTGGCCAAAAGGCCTTTATCAAAACTTTATTAAAACAAATATACTGGTCCATGGCAATTAGTGAAAGTCTTTTGGATATCTACATGACTTCTCCAATTTCGCACCTTATGAGAGTGTGGAATGCATGTCTAATTCCTCGGTATTTATATTTCTACAGAGCCTGATTCAAAAAGGGGAAGAATAAGTACCGCCACATGACCACTTCACCTAATGTAGACCTGTGTGGGTCTTTCACTTCAACATACTTCTGTGTTTCTAGTGACAAATTATCCCCTCACGTTGCAGCACAACATAAGTATGGAATAAAATATGTCCATATTACCATTACCACACAATGGTATCTTGTATGTGTAAGTGTATTAGAGTCTACACATAATACACACACAGACCTCAGTGAGAGAAAACTCGGGAGATACCGGCAGTATGCTGTCTAGCGTCGTCAGAAGGAAGAACGGCTGATTAATAGAGCACAAAGGCCGTTGGCTCATCAGCTGTCACGCCCGCGTCTTCCTCCAAAGAGACTTTTCCAGCGTATCCCCGTGTGTGGTTTATTTGATCTGCCGTCACCTTTAAATTCACAAACCCGTCCCTCTTCCTCATATTCCTCTTCCCATTCCACTCCCTCCTGCCCTCAGCGCGAGGCTGTCAGAGTTTTAGGGACCTAGTGAGCCGTGAAATCGCACAAATTGCTGTTGCTTTGCGTCCAGCCCGGTGATGGAAAGAGGGGGGGGGGGGTTGGATAGAAAAAAAAAAAAGAGGCAGCTGAGGGAGAAAGGAGAGAGCAGGAGAGAGAAAGAGAGAAAGAAAGAGAGATCGGGAGAGATTTTCTGCTCCAACACTTCTGAACCTTTTTCCACCCCCTGCACATCCCCCCTTGCAGCCCCTCATTCAGACACGGACAAGCACACGCACAGCTGCAAGGCCGCGTATCCGACCGCCCTCCCTCCGTCCATCCATCCACACGGGCACACACGCACGCACACGCGCACGCACACGCACGCACACACACACACACACACACACACACACACACACACGCGTGAACGCACGCACACATGCACGCACACACACACACGCACTCACACACGTTGTACTTCACACGGAGACACTCCAGCACATTCGGGCACACACAAGAACCCAAAATCAACTGCTTCAACTGCCCCCGACCCCCAACGCACCGCCTCTGAGCACACCACCGCCCTCATACCGTACCCACCGCCGCCGCCGCCGCCGCCGCCACCACCACCCCCACCGCAGCGACACCTCCACCACTTTGCTTCACCCTCCGGGTCACTTCACAGAACAACTCAACAAGGGAAGCGATAAAACAGGGGGGAGGGAGAGAGAGAGAGAGAGAGAGAGAGAGAGAGAGAGAGAGAGAGAGAGAGAGAGAGAGAGAGAGAGAGAGAGAGAGAGAGAGAGAGGAGAGAGGGAGAGAGAGAGAGAGAGAGAGAGAGAGAGAGAGAGAGAGAGATGAAAGAAGAAGAGAGAAAAATAAACCTGGGTACAGCTGGTTCTGACCCCTCCCTGCAAAAGAGCAGGTACCAAATGTGATGCAATTTGTGACAAAACCACAAATTCTCATTTCCTGATCGTGTTTGCAATCTTCGTCAAAGTTTTTTTTGTTTCGTTTTTTTCTCGCTTTCATGATTCCAGTTTAGCAAGGTGACCCATATAAGCCGAATTTAATGATGATCCCCCGGGTGGCCTACGAGCATCCTATTTATGGTTTTGTATGTCCGAAACCATAGTAGGCTCAAATAGTTTAAAAAGTACCAGGATGACATTTACTACATCCGGTGAAATATCACAGCGTGCAAACACTGCACACTGAAAAACGTATTTGATTTTCTTTTGGCTATTTTGTAATTTGTATTTGATCAGAGTGAAAAAAAGAATAGATGAAATAATTGTATATAGACACATTTGGCCATAGTATTTTTGTATTTAAAATACTTAAATTACTTTTACTCTCTGACAATGACAATTTTACATTATGCTTTTATTTCTTGTTGTGAGCTGCAGCCCCATTTTGTACTTTTGACAAAGTTGTCACATGTCAAGCTGGCGTGTGTCACATGACCTGATGCATGTCATGACTTACTTGGTGCATTAAAAAACCAAAACCAAAAAAAACTTGATGCATGCGCCAGCGAGATTTGGATGGTGCCTATCGCTGGTCGCCACGCTGCACAGTTTGACACCTGCATCAATTAGAAACGCATGTGCAGGTGTAAAATTACAAAATCAAATCAAAGATTCATAACATTATTTGACGTGGCTTCCGTAAACAGCCGGGGGAATGAAATACTAGAGAAACGAGTTTTGCTCAGAAACAACTGAAAGGAAATGAGTGATTGAAAAGAGTTAAACACGCTCATTTACATAACAGAAAAGGTTACCGGTTTTATGGTAATGGATGATATTTTTGTCTATGCAAGACACTTCTTCCCTCGGTTACGCAGCCATATCCAGTTGGATCATCTTTTGTAATGACTGAACAAATAGTAATGTTCATTTAAATAAAATAAGGGAAAAGTTCTTTTTAAATGTTGTTTAGGCAGGACACTTGTTCTGGGCTCACTTGATTCCCTCAGTGACAGAGGTAACGACAGTCAATGGAAGGTTACTTCATGTATTTTTGTATTTTTAAATACAAGTCACATGTATTTTAATGAGATACATTTGCTCACAAGAGTCATTTGTTATTACATTTGATACATTTAATGGTCATGTATTTTGTATTTTGTATCTGAACACATTTCAATGTTTTTTTGCTCTGTCTCTGTGCATTGTGAAGGCCAGACGCCGCTAAAAGTTATGATGCAGCGTCACACACAACACGGACAGACTGGTAAAAACAATTGTCGGTAAGGAACGTGAAGCTACGTCATGTTGCTGGGGCCGGCCGCCATGTGTGGAGGATCAGTCGCACTGAGCGTGAATGTCGGTCGGCATTTTTGAGTTAAAAGACGGCTTGGGAGTCTCGTTCAGGTGAAAAAAACGCTTTACAATCACCCAGAAGAACAGCTGAATCCAAGGTTAAGACTTTGCATTTCGTTTGATACCAAATGATCCCTTTGCAACCAGTGATCATTTCGACGTCTGCCCAGTGGACTGCGTTGATGCAGAGTGAGAAGCTGCAGCAGAGTGGTAAATTTGAACAATTATAAATGATCACAACTAACACTGCAGTCAGCCCTGGGTCGGAAAAAATTGTGAACCTGTCCTTTCTTATGGTTTTGTTAGTTGTTACCTGATTGTATCTCAGCTGCACCTACCTTTTGGTCCTCCAGTCAATGCAAATAGACTTATTGGTACAGCAGCATTTTTTACATTTAGCAGACGCTTTTATCCAAAGCGACTTACAATTATTCAAACACTGACGGACGCAGCCATCAGGAGCAATTAAGGGTTAAGTGTCTTGCTCAAGGACACTACAGCATGCTAGCAGGAGGAGCCTGGGATCCAACCAGCAACCTTTAGATCACAAGATGACCAGCTCTACCTCCTGAGCTACCATCCCCCCAGTATTTGAATCAAACAACTTATTATTATGATGTGACTATCTTAACTATAGGCTGCATAATCACTTAAAATGTAAATATTACATATATCATAGCCCACTAAGTTGTCCAAATTGAAAATATTTTGTATATCATGTGGGCCTAGGCATCAAATAGTAAATAGAAACCGTAATCTTCTGCTTGCTGACATCTAGTGGACAATGTGTGAACTGCACTGACAGTCTATGCACATTTTGATTGTTTGATTGTTTTTCTGCACAGAAGTTATCTTTATGAGAATGAATTTGTTATGGATCTTAGTAAGATTATGGATACAAAAATACCATATAAAAATGTGCAAAAGGTACGTTTTTATTCGCTTGATAAATGAAATTATATTGACCTACTTTAACGAGTTAAAGTTAAAGCGTGCTATAAGTATCTCTGACCCTTTTTAGTTTATTTAATTTGCACATACCATACGTTGTGCAAAGTTATGTCGTTCGCCTTAACTGCATGTACAGTAAATTGCATTGTTTGTATTGTTTTCTTCAACACATAAAGAGAAAACTGTTTCAAGGGGACAGTCAAATGTATGTTCATTTATTCATTTTTTTTATCCATTCATTCATCAAGTCACTCG
>NC_137195.1:8811874-8868511 GCF_960531495.2 Zeus faber
CGTCATTCGAGTTTGAGTTTGAACACGGTATTGTTCCAATAGCAGTAGAGCTCACTGACTTTTTTTTCAGTCAACCCAGTCAAAGTTATAAAGTAAAAGTAAAAGTAATAAAATTATATTATAAGTATATATTATCAAAGTATATTCATCATTTCTGCCCGACAACAACTGTTTTTTGTATTTCGGTTAGTGATCTGATAAACCTCTCGCTTCATTTTGCACTTTCCGGGCACTGCCTCCCACGTGCTGAAACCACGGTTGATACCCGAGACAAAGCGAGCAGACATAGGAAGTCATGCAAAGCGGCAGTGTCACTGCGTGTACTGTATGCAGTACAGAATACACAGAGGAAACGTCTGCTCTTCACCAACACGCTCACGGATGCTGCTTGTGTTTAGTATCAACTCTATACATTCCGTGAATTGCTTCCAACAATTGGAAAATTTGGTACAGAATGGAAGCACCTAATACAGTCAAAGGTCATTTAGGATTAAAATGACATAAAGTCTTTATGCAAATGCGATGAACTTTGGGTCAAACGACCGCGTGGTGACCAATTCCTGAAGAAAAACTTCAAAGCAATATTGTAATTTAGTTATTCGGAAAAAACCTGAAAATTTTATGTGTGAGTTAGTCATTATGAAAATGACATGTGGCACCAAATTAGCACCTAGTAAAACTTCTTAGGTTTTGTGCAGTTTCAACTTCAGGATTGATTCATTTACAACCCATATTATGGGATGCTGTGTCTCATGAGATACTATATGCATATGAGTGTTTGTTAAGTTGCGGCTTTAAACTTTCCCACGGACACCTCCTCTCAGCGTCCGCGTCGCTGAATCCCATGAAATTTGTTTTTTTATACGTCACGTATGCGGTAACTACCAATAATATAATACCTGTATACTACCTGCATAACAAAGACCGGCAAATTCTGAAAACTAAACTAATGAACGAACGATACCCATATGCACCTTAATTATGGCTTTAAGCATTGCAGAAATACATAAAGATATGATTTAATGTACGTACCATCTCAGGCTGGCTCTGTGAATTTATACCAAGTTTAGAAGATTAGTGAAATCATGTGCCCTATTCACACGCCGCCAACACGGCGGAACCTGATGATCACAGCAGGAGCCTTCTTTGAGGCTGAAGGGTACGCGATTGTTTCAAAACACAGCAAATCTGGTTGTAGCTGAAAGTAGCTCCCGAACGGCCAGTGTTTGGTGGTCAACATACCCACGAATTACAGCAATAACAGACTGATTCGACCCAAACTGGCTTCCGGCCCTCGGAATAGAATGGTCTCTGCTCTACAGGCCGGTGGATGAACCCGGTGCCTTCGTCCCAAACGAAAGGAACTCCAGACCGTCATAGCGTTGATAACGTTACTCATGTTACTTTGGAGAGCTAATGTTCTCTAAACCGAGCAAGGGAACGCAAAAAACAAACAAATGTTTATTTTCACACCATATTCACACCCTATTCACCCTAAACAAAATACTGATGGAACTGGCAAATTCCAAAGTATTTACAGCTGTGCTTGAACCAAAATGATATTGGTGTCTGATATTATCTCCCATGTGACAGAATTACGTTTACAATTGTATCGGACGTGATTTCACGATTTATCAAGCTTGTTCCCCTGATGCGGCGTACGACCGATTTTTTTTCTTCCGTATTAGTTTGTTTAGGTTGGGGCTGAAGAAAGTCCAGCTCATGGCGTACATCCCAACCGCCGAGGAGTTTTTCAAGCCCCACGAAGGCCGCTTCAAGGTGAGAGAGGGGCCCAACAGAACGTTTGGTCGCGCAGCTCCCAAGGTTGTCCAGCAGGCGGTGCTGGCGGGGCGGCTTCGAGAGCAGCGGCCGCGGCGCTGGAATTTCCCTTGACTCGAGGACGCGGCGCCTTGTGCTCCGAATGATGAGCAGAGGCTTCAAGGGGGCTGCGCTTATATGCAAATGCCGTTATGCGTCATCCCACAATGTCTCCATAGGAGACGACTGAGATGTTATCTGATTGTTCCTTTTTTTTTTTTTTTTCTTTTTTTTTTGCGTCATCTTTTTTCCTCATGACGACCTTTAAGTATATTTTTGGGGGCTCTGCCCACCTACTGAAGATGTGAAATCTGCATAAAAAAAACCCCCACACAACACGAGTGGTAACCCGGGGCCCTGCCTACAGTACGTCGGTCTGACCCGGTCTAACAGGGAGTGCCACATGGCTTCTCTTGATTGAATGTAAATTTGTGTTTTGAGTCACGTTGGATGTGTTGGCTATAACTACGGTTTTACCAATGAAATAAACGGATCAGTCGCAACATCTGTCGATGAACTTTCAAGCCACAAGCCCGAACGGGTGATGACAGATATGCGGAACACAACGAAAGGCAGTGAATGAGATGAGGGGGCGAAAGGGTTATTTTTTTTTTTTGTTGCTGTTGTTTTTTGATACACCCAAACACATGACATCATCTGTGACGAATTGAGCAAATCGCACAGTTTTCCAAATCTTTGTTTATTTGGAAAGCATGTCATCCACGCAGTCAGTCACCCCCAACCCCCCCGCCCCCCCCCCCACCCCACCCCGCCATCGCTGACCTTATTGGCCTCGGTTTTGAGATGAACGGGGATTCGATTCCGCTGAACAGTTGAATCAGAGGATGTGGTGTCCTCAGGGTGAAAAGATTCTCCCGTCCCGGACAGCCTCCGGGAAGATAACAAAAAAACCAAACATGCTGATTAATTCAACTGATAATGCCACTGAAATGATAACAGATAGTAGGGACTCATACCGGCCAGATCATCAGTTGAATCAGCCTGTATTTTTATCTCCACGCCGAGAAGAAATGTTACGATCGTCCAGAGGTGAAGGGATGAAAAACAAAAGATGCAAAACCTCCTCCTTTGGAAAGTGATAGTTTGAGACGCGGTGGGCGCCAAGATCTTTTACACATCAGCAATACCGATGCATACAACCCAGGGGAAAACGCCAACACTGCATGTCACAAAATGAGCCCGAGCGGCCTCGACCCGGCAGTGTAGTGATGTGCCTAGTATGCGCGTGTCACAGACACCGTCTTATCTGGTATCTGTCCGTCTGCTGCTGCTGGCGAGGTCGCCCTGAACTTTAGCGTTTGCGTGGCCCTTCCCGGCACTGAGCTGCCGCCGCGGCTTCCTGCCTGAGCTTTCACAGGGAAGCGCTGATAAAAAAAAAGGATCGATTTTGATCTAAATGGAACTGCCCACTTTTGGAGGGGGCGGGGACGCGTCGCATCTTAGGTAGCTCGTGGCTCGGCTCCCCCTCGACGCGCTCGTTCTCTGACTGTTGAAGGAGCAGGGCGTTTGAGCGCCTCGTCCCTCTGTTTTCTGGTCAGCCTCGATTTGAAAGCTCACACGCCAAAGTGCCACTCAACAAACTCCAAAACTCAGAAATACGACTCGCGGTCGGATCTGCGCTGAAAATTCTAATCTTGTCCTGTAGTAGATGCAATGGCGTACAAATACCCTGAATAAAATTCTAATGTTGTTTATTCAAATTTAATTAAAATGTTCCCAAATGTTGTCCATCCGCCCCTCGCAATTGACGCACTGCATGTCGTTTCGTCCCCCTCCCGTCCGACTCCAGGCCTGGGTGACTCCCCTCTTCAGCGAGCACGACATCCTGATGGTCACCAAACCGTCCCAGCCCTCGGACGAGAAGCAGCTGGGCCTCCTGCATCACCACGACATGGAGGTGACGGAGGGCCGTGCTCAGGGCGAGGACGGGACACGAGGCGACCTCGCGCGAGACCACTCTCTCCCGCACCACGCCCACGGGAGCGGCGGCGGCAGCTGGCCCGGAGCGGGCCACTCCACCGGCCACCTATCCATCCACACCGTCACCCTCTCGGGGTCGGGCGGGGCTGAGGGGTGGGCCGCGTCGGGGGGCTCTGCAGAGGGTTCACATCGGGGCGGTGGCGGCGGGCGTGCCGGCGACGACTTGGGGGAAATGTTGGGGCGCGGGTCGTTGGCACAGGGCGGAAGTGGAAGCTCCGCCCGCTTGTCAGTGTCGAGCGCGGACGCTGAGCCGCACATCATCGAGCCGGACAGGGCCTCGCTGGTCTCGTTTGCCTTGAGCAATCCGTCGGACGACGGCTACCCATGCGTGGACTTGGACACCGTGGACAGTGGTTTCGGGGAATCAGTGTGCGGCACTCCGATCAACTCCGATCGGAGTGCTGTCTTCAATAAGGAAGGAAGTGGAGACTCAAACTACGTCAAGCAGTGGGTGATAAACAGCGACCAACAAGACACCTCCGTCTAACAAACACAAAACTGCCTTCAAAACATCTCCAAGTAGAAGTGCAGCCGATTCATTTACAAAAGCAGTGTTTGCAGTGCTAAAGAAAGTATGAATTGCCGTTCATTTCCGAGCCGACAAAACCGGCTTCAGATGGAACTAAAATTTTATCTCAAGCGTGAGAAAGTGCGTTTATTGTAAACTGGCAGTTGCACACGTTGTCTGAAATGCTGAGGCCCTTGTGGGAGCACCACCTTATCAAGATCACTTCATCTGATAAAATGTCTGTCTTCCTTCACTTGCGCGGCTATCAGAACCGCTCATCTCACTTTGTATCTTACAAGATAAGTCCTTACCTTGCACATCTCAACCCTGATGGAGCACCAGAACATGTGTACATGCAGCGCTGTGCAAAAGTTGAGGCGCTTGTCCAAAAAATGCTTTAACGCGAGGAGGCTTTCAAAAATACATCTATAATTGTGCGTCCGTAGTTATCAATTGACGACATACAGAGTGCGGTAAACAAAAACAAAAAACCTTAATCAAATCAATGTTTGGTGTGACCACCCTTTGCCTTTAAGACAGCACTGATTTTCCCATTGGTACAGTTGCACACCGTTTCTCAAGGTGGTCAGCAGATATGTTGGTCCAAACATCTCTGGCTCGGGTCTGGATTGCTTCCATCCCTTCATGCAATCCCAGACTGACTCGATGATGCAGTGATCGGGGCTCTGCAGGGGTCCAGACCATCTCTTGCTGGACTCCCTGTTCTTGTTTCTTCTGAAGATAGTTCTTTATGACTGGCTGTATGTTTGGGTTGTTGTCATGCTACAGACATATTGACACACTAATGCAGAAGATATAGAATAAGACAAATGTTGCTGTGACACATCTAAAGCGCCTAAATGTTTTGCACAGTACTGTATATATATGTGTGTGTGTGTGTGTGTGTGTGTGTGTGCATGCGTGCGTGCGTGTGTGTAAAATACATTTATATTATATGATGCATTCTATATATTGTACATGTGTTTTGCACTACACATAAATATATTGTCATTTTTCTTCTAAAATAGATTGCATACATCACTTATTTTTCTATTATTCAAATAAATTTTGAATATTAAATAGCCGTATAAAATTACCCGCTGTACTTTTTTACAATATATTATAACATTTTTTAAGATGATATTGAATTCAAGCACATCTATGCATCATCTATTGATATCAGTGTTGTAATTCTTGTAATTGTAATTACATATAATTACTTGCAGAAAATATTATGAGAACAGTGAAACAAATAATGAAAACCCTATAATGTCAACAGATAAGGGGTTTGTTTTCCCAAATTGCGGAGTTAAACTCATACATCTGCATGTGGAACATTGAAGAAAGAATAGAAAGAATCTGTTGCTCATTTTATTTTATTCGTTTGGGATTTGCCACAGTTCTTATGGCCACACAGTCATAAATCTGCTTTGCAGATCTTTTATACCAACACAACCGAAACCACCCCCAGCTCATAATATTTAACTGTCTGTATCCCACCGCACCATAGGCCCCCACGGCCAAAATACCTACAGTGTTGTTTCTGCTGGATTGCTCAAGTGACATGTTTATCTGTCATTTTTACATTATTATTTTAAGTCAAATGCTTTGTAAATCTTTTAAAAACATGCAATAGAAATAAAATTATAAAGTTTTGCATACCGTTTCATGGTTTTGGTGTCATCTCAAGGACAATAGAGACCCCGTTTTCACAATTATACCATTTTAAGAAAGCAAAACTTCATCACCACTCATATGCTTTCTAGAATGTTTTAATGCTTTTATCATTTGATTTGTTTTTTTCACTTTATCTTTTTTTTTTTTCCAAAACACATTCCCATTCAAACATTCACATCATAAATACAGTGGGAAAAAACTTCCAGTTGTGTCGATTGAGAAGGGGCTGATAATCACAAAGTGAAATGCAGTTCAGTGAAATGAAGGTGAAATTCAAGTTAATGAAAGAAAAAGCCTCAAACCCAAAGGTAGACGACCATAACCGAGGTAACTCCACAGGTACCGCTACGTACTTCTGGTATTTCCACCGTGTGAGGTTTGCCATTCAGCTGACTGAGACGTTCATCGGTACAACTTTTATTACGATGCGTCTCAGGAAACACAAAGTTCAGTGACAAGGGAGGACGGTGGAAGCCTTCCTCCTCGCAGCGTGTTCATGAGCGTTATACACTCCCAGGGAGTTTTGAGGGAAGCTTCCTATGACGCGGTCGTAGTGTTAAATACCCCCTCCCCTCGCTGGTGTGTTCATTCTGTCTGAGACTCCATCAACCACAGGACATCCTCTGAGGTAGGGTAGCGCCTCTCCCTGGTTTCCACGCGTCAAATCGTTTGCATTGATTGATTTATCTCTCGCCGTGGAGGCTCTTTTTCAAACTTTGGCGTCGCCTCTGAAGTTACCGCCGTTAAATGTCGGCGCTTGGAGAAAAAGGCGTTGCATAATAAAGACCACGTCCCTGGAGAGACTGGCTGAATAGATTTGTATGACGCCGTGTATTTTGAGGTGGAAGTGATGCTTTTAGAGTGGGGACGCTGTTGATACAATGCTGCATCGTCACATTTATCAGTCAACCTATGACAAGTAAACGTGAAATAATGGACAGGATTTGACGTTGTGTTACATGTTTAGATCGAACAACTAAAGTGGGAATCTGTGAGGATGTTTTGTGAAATTTCACACGTTTCATCTTTTTTTTTCTTTTTCCTGGCACTCTGGTACTGGTGGAGTAAAGAGAGGTGGAGTACAGGTAGAGTAGAGGAGAGGTCAAGTAGATGTAGAGGTAGAGGAGGAGTAGAGCAGAGTGGAGAAGCGTGAAGTAGAGTAGAGTACAAAGGACTTAGAGTAGAGGGAGAGTAGAGTAGAGTAGCATGAGGTAGAGTAGAGTGGACATAGAGTAGAGGTAGAGGAGAGTAGAGTGGAGTAGAGTGGACATAGAGTAGAGGTAGAGTAGAGTACAGGTAGAGTGGAGTTGAGTAGAGTAGAAGTAGACGTAGAGTAGAGTTGGCATAGAGTACAGGTAGAGTAGAGGACAGTAGAGTAGAGTAGAGTGGACATAGAGTAGAGGAAGAGGAGAGTAGAGTAGAGTAGCGGTAGAGTGGAGAAGAAGTAGACAGAGTAGAGTGGGCATAGAGTACAGAGAGAGTAGAGGAGAGTAGAGTAGGGTAGAGTGGACATAGAGTAGAGGTAGAGTAGAGTGGACATAGACAAGAGGTAGAGTAGAGGAGAGTAGAGTAGAGGTAGAGTGGAGTAGAGTTAAGTACAAATAGACGAAGAGTAGAGTGGGCATAGTGTACAGGTAGAGTAGAGGAGAGTAGGGAAGAGTAGAGGTAGAGTAGAGGAGAGTAAAGTAGCGTGAGGTAGGGTAGAGTGGACATAGAGTACAGGTAGAGGAGAGTAGAGGAGAGTAGAGTAGAGGTCGAGTGGAGTAGAGTAGAGTAGAAGCAGACGTAGAGTAGAGTGGACATAGAGGAGAGTAGAGTAGAGGTAGAGTGGAGTAGAAGAAGACATGGAGTAGAGTGGGCATAGAGTACAGATGGAGTAGAGGAGAGTAGAGTAGGGTAGAGTGGACATAGAGTAGAGGTAGAGTAGAGTGGACATAGAGTAGAGGTAGAGGAGAGTAGAGGAGAGTAGAGTAGAGGTAGAGTGGAGAAGAAGAAGACATGGAGTAGAGTGGGCATAGAGTACAGAGAGAGTAGAGGAGAGTAGAGTAGGGTAGAGTGGACATAGAGTAGAGGTAGAGTAGAATGGACATAGAGTAGAGGTAGAGGAGAGTAGAGGAGAGTAGCGTAGAGGTAGAGTGGAGAAGGGTAGAGTAGAAGTAGATGTAGAATAGAGTGGACATAGAGTACAGGTAGAGTAGGTGAGAGTAGAAGTAGACGTAGAATGGACATAGAGTACTGGTAGAGTAGAGGAGAGTGGATTAGAAGTAGACGTAGAGTAGTGTGGACATAGAGTACAGGTGGAGTAGAGGAGAGTGGGGTAGAGTAGAGTGGACCTAGAGTAGAGGTAGAGTAGAGTAGAAGTAGACCTAGAGTAGAATGCAAAATCCAACAGAACAAAATGACCACCCGCATGAACACCCTTGTCGTTGCCACAGGTATTGGTATGAGCATGAAAGCCCTGCAGCTGCTGCTGCTGTGCTCCTGCACAGCGCGAGGCCAGAGCTGCACGCATGACGCCATCGGTACGGTCCCACTACGCGCGGCTCATGAGCTTTTCTTCATGTCAAATTTTTATGACAACTGCATTTGGTAACATATTTGGTCAAATAAAAATAAATAAATGAACAACTACCATCAGGTGTGGAGCGTACGCTCGTGCAACTTTTCCCAATTCATGGCGATCGTAATATCCCGCTTTATGCCGAGTGAACTGTTAAAAAATGTGACGGTGAAGTGGGCGGCGGATGACACAAACTGCACATCTTGTCTCCTCTCCTGCCACCAGTTGGAATTGAAGGAGTCGCCTGCGTTACCGACTACTGGTGCACGATTGATTGTGTTTTCAACATCAGTGGAGAGCCGGCGGAACGCATCGAGAGCGATTATGGGGTGGAATTCAAATCTGGCGATCTCAAGTAAGTGTGCCTTTAATAGCGCAGGGTGCTTGGCTCAGTGTTGAACGTCTCGACCAAAAGGATCAGATTGAATCATGTCTAAATTCCTTCCACAGCCCGACATTCTGCAGATTCGCAAGGCTGGGGAAGAGTGACAGTTATAAAATATCTGTAACGTATGAATCGGTGCCAGGCTTCTATTTTTCAAGTATGGATTCTTTCACCATAGAGCTACATAATCACTCTCACTGTCAACACCTACTGGATTTTTGGCCATACAAGAACAGTAAGCACCAATGACCAAACATATATATAAAGTTATTTATCCACTTATGACGAATATATTTATTTTAGGCGTTAAATGATAAGCATAATGCAATGCAATGCAATTCAATTTGAATAGTGTGTGTGTGTGTGTGTGTGTGTGTGTGTGTGTGTGTGTGTGTGTGTGTGTGTGTGTGTGTGTGTGTGTGTGTGTGTGTGCTTCAGTCCTTAACCAACAAAATGTCCATGCAAACTACTTTTGCCGTCTATAGATATCGAATGGATAACTGTGAATATGTTCGAGTATTAATTTGCTGATCTATAATTATGATTAGTTCAGCCCAGACCTCCGAGCGATGTTCAAGTCAACAGAAGCCTGGACGAGTTTGTCATTACTTGGAAGAGCGGCTACGAAAATCACAAGTACCTCTCAAAGCAAATGAAGTATGAGATGTCACTACAGAGACCCAATGGCAGTAGCAGCAAGGTGAGGTCATCTACTGTGTTAAAATGCACCAAGATCTCATGTGAGCGTCGTTGTCTCTAATCTGTCCCCAATTCATCTAAAGTGCAATGAAAGATGATTATTTCTCATCCGTATTGAATTATTCCAAACCCTCGGGTTCCCAAGCTCTTTTCAGAAGTAAACTCCACGTCCATCCCTCGAACCCCCGAAAAACCAAACGCAGAATATTGCGTTCGAGTGAAATCTCGCCCTTCCCGAGAGTACGGCGGCGCCATTTGGAGTAAATGGAGCCCACTGACGTGTTGGAGGACTGATGGGAATGAAGGTAAAAAAGATATAAATTAAAGATAAAGGCCTGTCCCCCAGTAAATCTACACTGCATACTTTTGTAGGAAAGAAAGAGCGAAGACGAGCGTAAACCCGGGTGTGGAATTCTGGGACTTGTGGTGTAATCCACCCAACACAGATGATGTTACGGATTTCCACGTCACGCTCTGCCCTAAGTCCCTGCGTACCCACCGCGATGACACCCTGCGCTGTTTATCTATTTACCCTCGTTGTGTCAACTGTCCCGGGGAATTGGTCGTGAATACGATCTTGGTCCCGAAACGACTCATTCCTCTTTTTCCGTTCGAAGAATCCGACTCCAGACCGCTTCACGTGACGCTCGTGAAGATCTTGGGGTCGACCTGCATCGCCGTTGGATTCCTGCTGTTTCTACTCTACAACCCTGCCACAAGGTCACCCGCACGCATACACACTGACCGCGCCCTCCGGGGCGGCGGCGCAAGACGACTCCCTCAAACTTTTTGTGGCTCGTGCTTGTTCTAGCAGCCAGGACCAGCGGGTGAGGAATTGAGTGAACCGCCTGACGGAGGATTTAACAAATTCCGGTCAAACGGTGCTACGATATCTATGGCAATTATTGGCAAGGAGGTCTCAAGTACGCCATGGGAGAATCTTTGCTAAATAAACCCCCAATGTTTGTTTTTTTTGTTTTTTTTTTTCCTTCAATAAAGGATCAAACTTCATTTTTTCAATTTCACGGCTTACAGGCACAAAGCGATTTTCTGGAAAATTAGTTTGATTGGAAAAAAAATAACCACGCCCCTAAATAAACATCCGTCTCACTGTTTTCCAAGTCATGCAATAGAAGAACTTCTCGAATTTCCTTCTCCTCAATCAAGCCAAAAATTTTTGGCTCAGACTCTGAACAGATGACACTCCCTCACCCCCCTTTCACAATAAGGAACACTCACTGCCCTGTCTTGAGTTTGTTCGTGTCAATTTCAGAACTTGGGCGGAGCTGTGTGACCACAGAACGGACTTCCAATCATTGTGATTGTCCGGGTGAGGTTAAGCAGAAAGCCCATTTTAGGAAATATTGCCCGCGACGGCTGTCTCATCCTATTTGGTTCCTTATTCAGCAAAATGTCACAGGAGCCTGGGGTGCCTTCCTGGTCAGTATAGGTTATGCAATTCCTGAACCGCTCCCAGTGATGGAAAACATCGATCATTCCGCCGCTGTCAGACTTTTTATTTTTTTTATTTTATTTTAAGACTCTAATCTCTGGCGACATCCGTTCCATTGAAGGGAGTTTGACCTATTGCGTTACACGCTAAACTAACGCAGTCAACGTGTGTTCGTTTAGCGTCCTCCCAATATGTGACTATGACTGTGTAAGCATAACTGTGCGCTAATGTCTTGCACCAGACTGAAGATGAAGTCCCTTTCTCAAGTGCCATCGCCAGCGCCTTTCTTCCGACCTCTGTTTGGAGAACGTGCAGGAAATCTTCAGGTGAGACGCTGGAAACCGTGTCCGTGTTGCCTGGTTCTATTCCAGCTGTCTTCCTGACCCCCCTCTCTCTTTACGATGAAATGTTCCCACGGCACACCACTGTCGTTGTTAGCCAGTATCATTATGGCTTACCAATAGTTGCCGATGCAAGGCACGCGAACGACTCGTTCCCGGCGAACGATTCGTTCGCTGCGAACGAATCTTTGAAATTACTATTTGAAATGCAAGTGAATCTGCAACTCACAAACTGAAAATGATGACTGAGGACTAAATTGACAAAGGCAAAAGAGGTAAAGGCGTTTGACGTTATTCTTAGTTAATGTGACTGATTTACACTTTGCAATCGACCAAAATAAATAATTTTGACAGAATTTCATTATTGGTAGAATTCAATTTACAAGCGACCAACTCTCCTGATTATTGTCCGTTCTTGTCCGTCCGTCCGTCTCCCCCCCCCCCCCCCCCCCCCCCCCCCATTACACCAGCGAATCAAATGAACGAAAAGTCGGATCATTGAACGACTCCTTACTCTTAAATGAGGGTTAGAAGCGGAAAAAATAAAAATATAAATAAAATAAAAAAGAGTCAAACCTTTCACCACAGACATTCAGTGCGAAAGCTGAGCTTGTTTTGCTGAGTGCAGCGCTGCTGTTGAGATTGAGATTGAGATTGAGTTTTATGGTCACATTCATGACACTGAGGTGACACACTTAGGTGTGGGCTCCACGACATCCTCTTCTCGCTGGAACTGAGGAATTTGACGAATTGGTGCCGCTTTGCAATGTTCATATTGCTACACAAGAGCTGGTTTCCATATATATATATATATATTTTTTTTTAGTTGGAGTTCGATTTGAAACATTTTCACAGCACACCCAGCGAGCTCTCCACTGGTTAAAAAACACTGGTCTACTCAACTTCGTTGTGGTTTCTACGTGCAGCGCTGTAGCATGTGTTTGTTTGTTTCATTTGTCCATCATTTGCCAACGGCATCTCATATCTCACCTTGGTACTTACAGGAATGGTTCTCATCCCGAGGCAGTTTCGTATTGAAATTCCCAACGGAAGACCTTCTAGTCACCGACAATTTGACAATTATGCCATCGCTCACAAAACACGACATGGAGCGAGAGCCGGATCCCCGGCACGCCCCACTAACGCTAGCGGCGCCAAGTCAAGATCGAATGTCTTACATCGACCTGCCGGAGCCTGCCGTGGCCCCTGAAAAGTTTCCAGGGGCCACTTCTTACACTCAGCTACCCTTCTCCTCCGGGGAGTTTGGTTGTGTGGAGGAGGCTGCCGACAACTCTTTGTCTGAAGATTTCTTGGACACGAGCCATGTCGATTCCGGTTGTGGGTGTGAAGAGCTGACCCTGAGCCCCGACTGCAGCTTGCCCAACAGCCCCCTCCCGACGAGTGCAAAACTTGTACTGTTTGAGGCATCAGAAGCCATCACTCTCATCTGAGTGCCCACAGGAACTGACTTGAGCCCTCAGCCTGAGTAGTAATGCTCCATTCTGAGTAGATTAATTGAAGCTAAAAAGCACAGTGTGTGAATGCAATTGTGGAGCTTTTGACCTGAGAAGTGGATAAAAACATACAGGATATTTCTTCAAGCTGTCATTGATTCTTTTTGTTTGTTTATTAAATCCCCAAATGAGGACAATTTTGTTCTTGTGACACGCGAGCATAAATTGGCCCGATTACCAAACCATTGCAGTGGTCCTACATGCATGTAGAACTTGATTAAAATAGTCTAGCGTGACATTATTACCACCCTAACCATAACCATAACCCGATCAGCCTCAACATTAAAACCAAATATAACTTTGCTCAACCCTTTCCAGTGGCACCTGTCAAGTGGTGGGATATATTAGGCAGCAAGTGAACAGTCAGTTCTTGAAGTTCATGTGTTGGAAGCAGGAAAAATGGTCAAGCGTAAGGATCTGAGCCACTTTGACAAGGAGCACATTGTGATGCTAGACGACTGGGTCAGAGCATCTCCAAAACGACAGGTCTTGTGGGGTTTTCCCAGTATGCAGTGGTTAGTACCTACCAAAAGTGGTAAAAGGAAGGACAACCGGTGAAAGGCTCATTGATGCACGTGAGGAGTGTGGTCTAGCGTGTCTGGTTCGATCCCACAGAAGAGCAACTGTCGCACAAACTGCTGAATAAGTTAATGCTGCTATGATAGACCGGTCAGAGTGTCCATGCTGACCCCTGTCCACCACTGAAAGCAGCTACAATGGACACGTGAGCGTCAGAACTGGACCATGGAGCAATGGAAGGAGGTGGCCTGGTCTGATGAATCACGTTTTCTTCTACATCATGTGGATGGGCGTGGTTAGTGTCTGATCCGATGGAGCATCTGTGGGATGAGCTGGAACAACAAGCCCGATCCATGGGGGCCCCACCTCACAACTTCCAGGACTTAAAGGATCTGCTGCTAACGTCTTGGTGCCAGATACCACAGGACACCTTCAGAGGTCTTGTGGAGTCCATGCCTCCACGGGTCACAGATGTTTTGGTGGCACGAGGGGGAGCTACATGATATTAGTTGTTATTAGTGGTGGTTTTAATGTTGTGGCTGATCGGTGTATAATGATAAAGGGTTTAAATGTCTTGTCTAATGTGCATATGTTAAGATGTATTATTCTCTGAAAGTAAACAATATGACGTCAGCAGAAGCCATAATCAATGGAGGCATATAACGGCTGCTGACGCGCAGTCGTATTTTTATTATTAAACGGAAGATTTGTGGTGCGCCCATCAGCCTTCAGCACTTTACGTGTTTTTTTTGGATTGTTAAAAAAAAAAAAAAAGAATCATATCAAAAATATGGCCTCGAAATTCACTTTTATTCATCCTTCAGGAAACGTGGCGTTCGACAAAAAAAACACAAAGAGCCTCGACTCCTCCGTCGACCGGATCCGGATCACTACCAATTCTACACAGCAGGCGGCGGCCGTGCTCCGCGAGAGGATCCAACCCAAAGCATGAGCTTCCGGTGTCAATGGTAAACATCCGGTTTTCAGCCTCGAACGCCAGTGCGTTGTGTCGCCGTGAACGCGTCACCACGTCACTGCTGTCGGGGGCAGCGGCGCTATCAACAGAACACGCGTGACGTGAAACCCTTCCGCGCTTCTTTCTTTAAATCCTTTCTTTTTTTTTTTGTTTGTTTGTTTGTTTTGTTTTGTTTGGTTCAACTCGTTTCGAGCATGAATCTAGTTCGCAACCGGTCCGCGCACCCGCGGCTGCGCGACGAGGAGGCGGCCGTGATCGAGAACGCCGTGCGGCTGGCGATCGACTCCATCATCAACGTGCTGTACAGCGTGGACGGCGCGCGGTCCCGGGAGTACGAGGGCAAGGTGGCCGAGCGGGACAAGGAGATCCAGCGGCTGGAGGGCAGAGCCAAGGACCTGGAACGCGAGGTGCATCTCCTGCGGCGGAAGGGCTGCCTCTGCGGGCTGTACGGGGGCGCTCCCAGCCTCTCGGACTGCTCCACCGGAGCACAGGAGCCGGGCGGCTTCCAGAATGAGGGGCCACCGGGGCAGGAGTGCGAAACGAGCGGCTCGCGTGAGTTGCCTTTTCGGTCGTTACGACATGGGGACCGGGGACCGGGGACCGGGGGTGTTTCGCCCACCCCGGCCGGAACCCAAGGTTTTAAAGCTCCGAGGGAGGGGTTCCCCGTAGTGGTCAGTGAACGAATTGCAGGGGCTCCGATTCAAGATTCAAGATTCAAGATTTTTATTTGTCACATACATATACATACTTCCATACATATATGCAGTGAAATGTAATTCTCCGCAGTGAGATCATAACCACACTCTAATGAAGTGAATTTTATATTCGTCTTGAGATTGTTGTGAAATTTGATCTTTTTTTTCTTTTCTTTTTTTTTTTTTACATTAAATTTAACGCAATTGCATTCGTGTCGCGCCTTTCGTTCAAAGTGCTTTTACATGAGCTATAAGATCAGGCACCTGCGTAACTCGTTGACCTACTCCGTCCTTACACCGGGAACGGGTCATGTAGGTCTTCTGGCCTGGGTTTCTGGGCTGGTCTTGGTCCAGAGTCCGACTATAAACCAAAGGTGGGGTTCAGGCCTAGGCTAGAGCCTAGTCTTGCAAGAGCCACGTTTGGGGAAATTTTGCACCATTGTAAAATTTGCAAGGAAAACATCCTCGGACCAACATTAGGGAAAAATGGACATGATTTAGTTTACTATATAAATATATAGTATAGAAATTAGGATTAACAGTAAGTTTTACATTTTTATGAACCAGCAGCCCCAGTGTGGGAGCACAAGTCTATATTAAGTTGTTTCCATTCATAGTAAACGTACGGTTTATTAAACGTATTGCAGCATGAAATTTCTGATGAGTAACACACAACTTTTTGTGTCTTATTGCTCTGCAGTGGGCCTTTTTGGACGACCTCCATCACAGGTCTCCTCCCACAGCCAGGAGTTGGTACATCCTTTATCTCCCAGCAGACCCGCTCTTCAACAATCCCCTGCATTTTTAGGCTTACTGGACCAGAGAAGAAACCAGCCTGCACTGCCTGACAACCTGACAGTAAAAGAAGAGCCTTCCGATATAGACACGGTCTTAATCAAGTGGGAAATGAGTGAACAGGCCTTTGGGAAGAACCAGGAGAGCCTAGGCACTTTGTGTGAGGACGAAGATCCTCACAGCATCAAAAGTAAAACATTTGTTATAATTACATCTCAAATATTCAAGGTTTTTTTTTTAATAACTAGAATTTTGGTCTAATATATAAATTTTACCATTTCCATATTTTTTCATATTGTTCAATGTACATTTTGCATGATTAGATAGAAGTGATACTTAGGTCTTCCATATCTCTACACTGTATTCGATTACGGATAAGTTATACAAGTAAGCCGTGACCTTAATGTAACAAATGTGTGTGTAAACGTGCTAATGCTCATTTTTTTGTGGAGGCTTTCACTTGTACCGAATTGATTCATCCTAGGAAGACTTGATAATGGAGAGACAACAAGGAACTTCGGAGAAACACTTTATTCGGATGCTGACAGACACGGTGCACATAAAGATGGACAACTCTTCGGGTGAGTTATATTTGAAGAGTAGCTAACATGCTAGAGTAGTATACTGTATATCAGTGTTTTCCCAAACTGGGGGCGGGGGGGGATTTGCTGAGAGGCCTGAGCTCCCCTTGATTTTGAGGATTATTAATCAAAAAACAGCTTCACTTATTAAATAGCAGCTTTTTTTGTTAATGTTCACCGTTTTAACTCACTGTATCACTGTTTAATATGACATATAAAATGAAATATAGAAAATGCATGAGGTGAAAATAGTTATGATACTTTGAGTCATATACATCACATTGAATCCTTTTATGTGGATGAATGTGTGCATGAATAGTTATTTAGAATAGTGAATAGAATTTAGAATACTACTACTACTAATAATACAATAATAGTGGTTCCTATAAAAGTCTTAACAGGTCCCACTTGAGTAATCAGTTCTTAAACTAACCTCCCAGGAACAGTAAGAGGAGCGTGCCGACGTCTGAGCTACCAGAAGAGGCCCAGAGGTTAAAGAGGGCGGCCTGGAGAGCGGCGTCCAAGCGCTATTACGCCCGAAAAGTGGCTCGTCTCCGGACACGCCCCGCACAGATTTACCCGACAAAGACGGGCCTCCTCCCGCAGACTGCAAACGCTCCTTTCTTACTACCGGCGTCCGAAGCAGAGAGGAGAAGGGCAATGTCCGCCTTACCCGGAGACACGCTGCAGGGGGAGACGTGGAGAGCGGCTTCCAGGAGGTACTACGCTTGTAAAACGTCTGAGCTGCAGACGGACCCCGCACAACCCGCTCAACCCTTTCAGGGCACGGAGACGTCCGGGACATCTACAGACGGGGACAAATGTGATGGCGGCGGCAGCGGATTTGGGGGAATAATATGTAGTTGAGCCTTAAAGGTTTAGTAAAGCTGTGATTCCTATTGGATAATACGTTCGTGGAGTTAGTAATTCATGAGCCACATGGTTTATTGGCTCCATTTTTCCTGTATGGTCCTTGTTCTTTGTACTTATGACTTGGTTTGTCTCACTTTCCTGATGAAGTCTAAAACACTACGTTGGAAGTCTGTATACTGTACTTTTAAGCCTTTGTTTTTTCCCCAACTTTGCAATGTTTGTATTTTAACATTATTAAATCATATTTAATTGGATTTTCTCAGTTATTGTCTATCTACCCTCCTTTAGAAGAGAGTAGACTGAATGCATTTCACCTGAGGAAGTGTTATGGTCTGCATAGGCCCATCATTACGAAACCCCAAAAGGCCGAAAAATGTCTGGTTATAGATGGTTTAGGTATAAGATTAGAGATGGTTATGTTTAGGTATAAGGTTAAGGATGGTTACATTTGGATATAAGCTTAGGGATGGTTAAGTTTAGGAATAAGGTTTGAGATGGTGAGGTTTCGGTATAAGGTTAGAGAAGATTAAGTTAAGGTATAAGCTTAGAGATAGTTAAATTTAGGTATAAGGTTAGTGATGGTTAAATTTAGGTTTAAGGTTGGAGCTGATTAAGATTGGTTAAGGGTTGGTGTTTGGGTTCACCCCAACCCTGGAACAAGGTTAGAGATGGTTCAATTTAGGTTCAGGTTAGAGGTGGTTAAGTTTAGGTTTAAGGTTAAAGATGGTTAAGTTGAGGTTTAGGTTAGAGATGATTAAGTTTAAGTACAAGGTTAGGATTGGTTAGGATGGTTAAGTTAACGTATAAGACTAAAGGTGGTTAAGTTTAGATATAATGTTAGAGATGGTTAAGTTAAGGGAAAAGGTTAGAGATGGTTAAGTTTAGGTATAAGCTTAGAGATGGTTAAGTTAAGGTACAAGATTAAAGATGGTTAAGTTTAGGTATAAGGTTTGAGATTGTTAAGAGTTACAATCAAGGCTAGGATAGACTCAACTGCACGACACAGAGACGGTAGGCAGACAGGGGTAAACGAAGGAGCTTTATTCGGAGACACAGTGGAGACGACAGGAGGGGGTCCAGTCGGGTTGGAACGGGTCCGGGCCGATGGGACTATCGGACCAGGTGGAGCAGAACAGCACCGGTGAGGACCGGGAAGGAGGGATCCAGGTTCCAGGTGGAGGGACAGAGTACCGGGCTGGATGAAGCAGGACAAAAAGACTTGAACGAGGAGAGGAGACAGGCAGGTTAGGACAAGGACGAGATACTGGGATATACAGACTTGAGATACAAACTCGGGTAAGTTAGCTGACGATCTGGCGATGAATGAGTGGGGAGCCGGAGAATAAATACAGCGCTTGATGATGGGTCTCAGGTGTTTGTGGAGTTGGTCAGAGGGAGGAGCAGCAGATGAGAGCAGACCGGCCTCTAGTGGCGCCGGGAGGCCGTGGGCTTGACAGGTCAGTTCAGGTATGAGGTTAGAGATGGTTAAGTTAAGGTATAAGCTTAAATATGGTTAGGTTAAGGCATACGCTTGAATATGGTTGGGTTAAGGTATAAGCTTTGAGATGGTTAAGTTTAGGTATAAGCGTAGAGATGGTAAGGTTTAGGTATACGGTTAGAGATGGTTAATTTTAGGTATACGCTTAAATATGGTTAGGTGAAGGTATAAGCTTCGAGATGGTTAAGTTTAGATACAAGCTGAGAGATGGTAAAATGTAGGTATATTGTTAGAGATGGTTAAGTTTAGGTTCAAGCTTAGAGATGGTAAAGTTTAGGTATATGGTTGGAGATGGTTAAGTTTAGATATAAGGTTAGAGACGGTAAAGTGTAGGTATAAGATTTGCGATGTTTAAGTTTAGGTATAATGTAAGAGATGGTTAAGTTTAGGTATAAGCTTAAAGATGGTTAAATTTAGGTATGAGCTTAGAGATGGTTACATTTAGGTAAAAGGTTAGAGATGGTTAAGTTTAAGTACAAGGTTAGAGATG
The DNA here is from genome assembly GCF_960531495.2 of Zeus faber. Classification (NCBI taxonomy): domain Eukaryota; kingdom Metazoa; phylum Chordata; class Actinopteri; order Zeiformes; family Zeidae; genus Zeus; species Zeus faber. The sequence continues at coordinate 8,831,258 of NC_137195.1, forward strand.
GTTACGTTTAGATATAAGGTTAGAGATGGTTAAATTTAGTTTTAAGGTTGGAGTTGGTTAAGTTTGGTTAAGGGTTAGGGTAACCCCAACCCTGGAACAAGGTTCGAGATGGTTAAGTTTAGATATAGTGTTAGAGATGGTTAAGTTTAGGTATAAGGTTAGAGATGGTTAAGTTTAGGTGTAAGATTAAAGATGGTTAAGTTAAGGTATAAGGTTCGAGATGGTTAAGTTTAGGTTTAGGATTAGAGATGGTTAAGTTTAGATATAAGATTAGAGATGGTTAAGTTTAAGTACAAGGTTAGGATTGGTTACATTTAGGTTTAAGGTTAGAGCTGTTTAAGTTTAGGTATAATATTAGAGATGGTTAAGTTAAGCTATACGCTTAGAGATGGTTAAGTTTAGAGTTAGGGTGTCGTCCTTGTCCAATGGGACATTTTTCAGACTATTTGGGGTTCAGGAACAATGGCATGGCACCCCATTGGCACGCCATCAAAGAAAATAGCTTCCCAGTATATGTCTAAATTTCCAGAATAATGCAAAAGAGGTGATGTATAACAATTTTCTCTCGATTCCATGTTTAGTTTTATGACTGAATCTTAAAAATAAATATATATATTTTTAAATTATATATTATATATATATATATATATATATATATATATATATATATAACTTTAATACGGTGATACTTGGACACACATCTTCAGCGATAGACCTGGGTTCTCAGGGTGTTTCGGGTCTTTAATCATCGGACACCCTCCACCAGGCGACCCAACCAGGGGCGATCAACCCCCCGGCTTGTGTAAAAGTAGCGCGCACCACAGATCCCCCCTACGGATCCACAGCCACCGTGAGGCCTTTTCTGCGGCCTCAAGAATGTTCTTAGTGGCTATCCTCAACTGCAGTCCTCTAATACCAAGGAGTTTGAACACTCTCAGGAGTGAATGACCTGCGAAACCTCTGCACCCAATCTCGACAGGCTCACAGCGGCTTTCCAGCCGTTGCTCCGGCACTCACTGGTGAGCTCAGCATACTAAGCCCTCTTGCGCTCGTTGGCCTCATCAATCCGGTCCTCCCATGGGACAGTCAGTTCTAGCAGGACCACTTGCTTGGTGGACTCCGATGTAAACACCATATCTGGGCGGAGTGAAGTGGTAGCAATGTTAGCTGGGAACTTGAGTTGCCTTCCTAGGTCAACTTGGAGCTGCCAGTCACGAGCGGTAGCGAGGAGCCCTCCTGAAGCGTTGGGCTGATGGTTTGCCTTCTGCCCCGCTCTAACGAACGTGATTGACTGCTTCTGGGCAACCTGGGTCTTGCTGTTCTGTATCGCTGTGCAGATGGAATCCGCCAAGGATTTTAAAACTTGGTCGTGGTGCCAGCGATACCTCCCCTCTCCTAACGCCTTTGGGCAGCAGCTCAAAATGTACTCCATGGTGCCCCTCCTCGGACTCGGGAGAACGTCATAGACTGACTGGATGAGAAACTTTGTGCGCAGAGGTTCAGCTCTCCAGAGCTCTGCCCAGGTGAGTTTGCGAGGATCCGCATGCTCCCACCTAGTCCACGCCCCTTGCTTGGACATATCAACCATCTTGCACTTGCGTTCTTCCTCCACCTCTGCACGGATCTCGTCTTGGACCAGTTGGCGCTTCTCCTTTCCACAGGCACGGTCATAGCGGGGCTTTGGAAAGCTACCAAGGCCTGCCCTCCCCATTGCCACGGTTCCGACCAAGGTTTTGTGCCTCAGCCTTGCCTCCGCTCTGCTGATGGCTTCTTGTGCCTGCCACTTCCTCCCGGTCTTGACGAGAATTCCTGCCGAGGCCACCTTCGCATCTGCCAAATCCCTGTTCATTCACCTCTCTGGAACGGGTGACTTTGAACTCCTCTGTTAGTCCACTGAAAGGGAGGTGCAGCTTGGTGGAATGGCCATACAGGGCAATGCTGCTTAAGGACCGAGGGAGCCCCAGCCATCTCCTAAGAAACTGGCTGACGGTCCTCTCGAGTGCCTCTACCGTTGTCACTGGTACATCGTAGACTAACAGGGGCCAGAGTATTCTGGGCAGGACTCCGTGCTGGTGCATCCAGGCCTTGAACTTTCCTGGGAGGCCGGATTTGTCAATGGCTGTGAGCCAGGATGACAAGTCGCTCTTGGTCTGCTGTATTGCCGCTGCGTCCTTCAGGGAGCTGTCAAAGATTTTACCCAGGCTCTTGACAGGCTTTTCGGTCACCGTTGGAATCTTAGTCCCTCCCAGAGTAAAGCAGAAGTGGTCGGCCACTTTGCCTTTTCTCAGGACCAGAGACCTGGACTTCGCTGGCTTGAAGCACATCTTCGCCCAAGAGATGAGCTGCACCCAGGAACAGATGTGGTCATCACTGTTAAGTCGTCCATAAAAGCTCTTATGGGTGGCTGCCGGGTCCCTGATCTTGATTTGGGCCCTCTGCATTCTGCCTCAGCAGACTTAACAATCATGTTCATCGCCAAGGAGAAGAGTGACACCGAGATTGTACAGCCGGTGATTATGCCCTTCTCCAGGCGGTGCCTGGCAGATGTCTTTTGGCCTGAGGAGACCCTAGCGAAGTCGTTGTAATAGTCCATGACGAGGTTGCGGATCGTCACAGGAACGTGGTGTCTTGTCAGTGCTGTTTCGACAAGCTTGTGTGGAATAGATCCGTACGCGTTGGTTAAGTCGAGCCAGAGGGTTGCTAAGTCTCCTTTGCTTTCCCTTGCCTCCCGGATCAGCTGTGTCACCACTCCTGAATGCTCCAGGCACCCAGGCACTCCCGGAACTCCCCCCTTCTGGACAGAGGTATCTATGTAGGCGTTCTTCAAGAGGAACTCTGTTAGTCGTTGAGACAGGATCTTAAAGAAAATCTTGCTCTCAACGCTGAGCAGTGAGATTATACGAAACTGCTCGATGTTGCTTGAGTTCTCTTCCTTTGGGATCCAGACGCCTTTGGCGTGCCTCCACTGGGCGGCGACTATCCCTCTCCTCCAAATCACCTGTAAGATCTTCCATAGACGTTTAAGAAGCCGTGGGCACTGCTTGTAGACCTTGTAGGGTACACCGCTGGGGCCGGGAACCGAACTAGATCTTGCAGATTTGACAGCTTCTCTTACCTCTGACAGGGTTGGCTCAGCACTGTTGAATTGGGACACTGGTTCTGCAGGTGTCACCAGTGCCTTGCAAGGGCCAAGTTCTTGGTCTCTTGAAGTGTCACTGAAGGTGGTGTTGAGATGATGGTTGATCTCTTCTACAGGGCAAACAAGGCAGCCGCTGCGCTTCTGGCCCAGTAGCCTCTTGGTGAAGGCGAAGGGGTTGCCAATGAAGGCACTTCGCTTCCGTGCCCTTTCTTTGCCTGTCCTTCGGTGCCACTCGGCCCTCCTCAACGTGATGAGTTTCTTCCTTATGATGTTAGTGAGTTCCGACAGGGCATGTCTCTCCTCTTCCTTGGCTGCCTTGAACTGGCGTCTCAAGGATTTCAGTTCTTGTCTCAGCTGGCCTATCTTGACTTCCCGCCGGTTGAGCTTTGCTGGGTTGCTTGCTCCTCGCTTTTCTTCCACTCCAAAACGCTCAGCTCCTATACTCATGATGAGGGAGCACATAGTTTGGAGCTTCTGGTCAGCATTGCCCTTCGAGATGGCTTCCAGGGTCTTGTTTACGTCCTCATCCAGCTTGATCCACTCCTTGCTGTTGGCGACAGGCCACTTAACCCGACGATGTTCCGATTTCCTACTTGGTGGGGGGACATGTGTTGCTTGAAGGTTCCGGGTACTGTGGGGGGACTCCGGACCCGGCTCCTCCTCCGTCTGACCAGGTTCTACAGTCGGCGCAACAAGGACTGTTGCGTCAGCTGTCGTTCCTCAGCGTCGCTTCACCTGTTCCTTCCTGAGACAGGCCATCTTAGTCTGGTGGATCTTCAGACCTGTCAGGTTTTTGCAGACCTTGCCACATATACAGACTGCGCTCGTAATCCGTTGTCCATTTGCTTGGGTCGTTACCAGTAAATCCGTCCGGTTGGGATGCTCATCCTCCCCACCTCTCGGGCATCCCTGGGGGTATTTTCCTGTAGGGTTCTTCGTAGCAATTTTGGCTGCTCCCTCACGGGGGCTGTAGGTCGGGGGGCTAACCCTATATATATATATATATGTAATGTATAATGATGTACTATAATCAGCTACATTTTCGAGGCTCACCTGCGCGGTCGAAATTGTTTCAGGACGCACCTGCGCATCAAAGCGGTGCACTGCTGAATCTATTATTTATATATATATAAAATACAATTTGACCATCACCTGACGAACGACAAGCGGTGCACACTGCGGTTCCATCGCTGTCACCGCAGCGGAGCGTCTGGTCTGGTTGCGGTCAACGCCTCGACTCTTTTTCCGAGACTCAGTTCTGGAAGAGTCCCTCAGCGAACAGAGTCGCTCGGTTGGATTCCGCTGGTTTCGACGCGGCGAGGGAAGCCGGACATCCGACCAACAGTGAACGGGAGTGGGAAGAGTCAGTCCCCCCGAGTTACGAACGGAACAGAACAGGAGTTATTTCACTCTGTCACAATTGTGCCGGAGTGAATCCAGATCCGTGGATGATTTTAAGAATACGTTCACCAGACTCGCATCACCATCATCCAGTGCGGCTGCAGAACAAATTCAAACGTGAATCAAATGTTGTACTGTAATGTAATTGGTCTACCCTGATGCTTATGCTATGATATGTAATGACGGTAAAATGAAAGCTATAGCCTACTTTTGGTCAACATGCAGCATGGAAGCAGATATTTATATAAAAATGCAATCGTTTATTTCCCTTTGGATTGTCTTGCATTTATAAGAACGATGAAGAATACGGATGGCTCTGCTTAGGATGGCATCACCATGGAAAATTATATTGCCGAAATACATGTAGTTGTCATTAGAATCAAAATTGGTAAAAAAAAAAAAAAAAGCTCCTGGTGCTCCCCTGAAAACCAGACCAAAACAGTCATAACGTGCACCCCAAAGCTGTTAGTTTGACACCGGATCTGGCTGCGCTTTTTCTTTAATAAATAGATGAAATATAGCCTATGATGTGTGTCTTGTGTTTAATGTGTATTGTATTTGGCCTTTTATATTGCTTTTGAAAGTTTGTTTTACACCCTGAGTGTATTTCATTCACTATATTCTTGTGTAACATACTTTGGTGTGCCAGCCTCCTGTCCATCATGGACTCAGAAGTTAACATCAACTGTACAAGTACTGATCCCTGTTTACTGTGCTTCTGTTTGCTTTTACTTTTTTGTTTTCACTTGCACTGCTCTGACACCTGAATCCCCTTCCCCTGGGGGTCAACAAGACGTTGTTGTTGGTACTTTGTCTCTGAGGTAAAGTATTTCCAATACACTTTAAGGTAATAAGAAATTAGGGTGAAGCTATAGTTTGGTGTGGGACGGACAAACTACTGAAGCGTTACAGGCTTTTCACTCAGAATAAGTAAAGCACAAATGAACAAAACAAGAAACGATCGCAATGTTTTATATATGTATTTATTATTTAAGCACACAAATCAATGCCATGACACCATCAGCACAGCATGCATGTAAAAAGCATGTGCAAATAAGACCTGTATTAAAGCTATGATTAAGTCTAATTTCGTTGTTAAATAATTATGGGATTAGATTCGATTTTAAATGATAATCTGTTAAATAAATAAATAAATAAATAAATAAATAAATAAATAAATAATAATAATAATAATAATAATAATAATAATGATAAGATATAAATGTAAATAATAATATCTTAAAAAATAATAATGAAAATAAGATGTAAATAATAATAAGAATAATTATTATTATACTAATTAATAATAATAATAATACGATGCAAATGTAAATAATAATTATAATACATATTCTATTGGAGTCAAATCGAATGTTTCCGCTGTATTTTCGGACAAGCCGTTTTCCCTCAGGTCTTTGTTGACAGTCAACCAAAGCTCCCGCAACAACTCACGCTGCGTCTTCCAACGCCGCGCTGCGTGTGCGCACCGAGCAGGATGGAGATCCGCGCACACAGAGCCCGGAGGGGACGATGCGGGCTTCGACGACTGCGGGACGAATTTTGCCACCTCTCCGTTTCTCGTTTGTGAATTTGGTCTGAGATGTGACTCGATCCCTACCCCCCTCCACCCCAGCCCTCCATCCACCCATCCCCGGTCTGGACAACTGCTCGGGGGGTGGGGGGGGTGGGCACCGAGTCAGGCGCGCACCAGGCGGAGGCAGCAGCTGACAGCAGCGCACGGCTGTCCCTTTAAAACCGGTGCACACACAACGGACGCACACGTATTCATAGTGTGGATTCAAAAGGCGTTGCTGGGGGTCCGTTGGAGTGAGGTGCGCGCTTAAGGTGCGTTCATCGCACTATGGAGTCTACAGATATGAATGGGATTACGCAGATTCCACAGGCATCGCGCTGAGGATCGGTCGTCGTTATTACCTCAGGGTTCGTCGCTGAAGAATGTGGAGGTGGGGTCGTCGCCCCCCCTGGCTCAGGTCTGGACACGCAGCAGAGTAAACGCCTGTCTGCTGTTTTCTTTTGGGTTTTTTTTGTTTTTTATCTTCGAAATCTCCGCGTCACCACGCCGGGCTTCTGGCTGAGCGGTTCAAGAGACGACTCGCACGCGTGGACGATTATTTTGGGTAAACACTGAGCACTCCGAGCGTGTTTTGTATGTGCACACGGGTCGTACATTTGTTGGGGTTGGGTTGGGAATCTAGTGTGGTGAAAAGGTTTCACGTTTCTCGATTCTGAAAGGAAATTCAACTTAAAATGACGCCCGTGTCCATGTCTCAGAATTGCTTTTGCGCGCTGCGGTGGCAATTACGTTCCAGCTTCAGCTCCAGTCAGTGTTGGTATTGTTTTTCTTTCAGATTTTTGTCCAGACTGTGACCATTATCAACAAGCTAACATATAGAACTATATAACGATATATATATTTATATATACAAAGAAAATAAATAAATAGCAGAGCCTAGAGCCTCATTTTACCATATGCGCTGAAGATTTGCTGAACCTACCTTAATTGTTGCACTTGGCAGACCATAAATTTACTATTTATGCTGTGTATCTCTCAAAGTGACTTCCCTAACATCAAAAATAAATAAAAAATAAACATTATAATTACCTTTTTAAACAAAATATACGTCTTTTTCTTATCAACCACTTTCTCCAAGAAGCCTCCATCTCTTCGGGTGCACCTGTGCGCTTTTGGAGAGGTCTATTTGAAAGCGCAGCTCTGCCTTCTCCAGCTCGGATTCTATGAACTTGTAAACATCTATTTCCGGTTCCTTTGGCACAGTCCACACCACAAGGGTCTCTTGGAACATGAATGTTTCTGATGGGCTATTTTGGGGCCACACAGAGCTGCTCCGGGGCCTGGCAACTGCACACGACGCGGCAGAAACTCTGCAGAGCTCAGCTGCGCACTGACTGACAATTGCTCTACAGTTCAAACTGTATGACTAGTGGGTGGGCCGGAATATGTTGAACTATAGGGGGGTGGAGGAATTTATTTGAGGAGGGGGCTCGACTGTGTAAAGCCAATGGCATAGCAATTGAAGAGCATGTTTGAGCTTCTGTGTTTTGGGATTTGTTCTTGACATTTTGGGGGTATCTGGGGCCCTCTGTGTTGTTCACAAATGGTTTAGTCCAATATGAACACCCCTACACATTCAACATACATGGAAGTGCCCTTTTTGCGGGGATTGCTGGGAAGAAGAAGGAGGCTGTCGAGATTTGGACTTGGGAGAGGGAGGTGCAAGGGAAGAGATCTCTGGAAAGGTAAGAAATCCTCCCTTCTGACGTGGCCATAGGTGCCCAGGGATGGGTAGGAGCCTTTATGGAGTTGGTAAACGCCACGTTTGGTGAGAAGAATAGATGTTTTCAGGTGTATTTCTGTGCCTTTACAGTGACATAGAGAAGGGAGGGCCAGGACAGTGTGGTTTGCACTCATAAGGAAACATGGAGGCACGGCTAGGGGGAGCCAGAGCAAGGCAGCCTGCTGGCTCTGGGCTGGGAGCAGACGGGCCGTGGGCTTTATTTAATACTCACAGACACGGGGGAGCCTCGGGGGAACCTCGGGAGAGACCGCATTGTCGTACCTTAACCTCGGTTAATCAGTTATTGTTTTAACTTTAATACTTCCCGGGACCGTGCTTCAAGGGAAAGTTTCCCAACTGCTCAGCAGCCAGTGCTCTGTGGAGAAATGGAAGAAACTGTTACTGGACAGTGGACCATGATACGAGGCAGAAAACCATCAAAATTGGTCGTGAAATTGCAAATCATGTGCTTTATGGAATGATTTTAACGTTAGATTATGTGTGGAATCTGATTAGCTTAGCACTGTCATGATCATTGACAGAAACCAGAAAACATTCAAGATGGCTGCTCCTCTGATGGGAGACTGGGTGGAACTTCCTGGTCAGACAACCAAAGCAGCTTTGTTTTCCAACTTGAATTCCTACATACAACTACCTTATAATTATTATTATTATTATTATTATTATTTGATTGTATCATAAAATGGGCTAACAAATCTTGACGTCAGGAGACAAGGAAATAGATGAGGCGATGAAGTAGAACAAAAAGGTGATAAACCACTTGCTTATTGTACTGTATCTCCTTGTAACCTAAACAGGAAAAGGATGTAGTTCAGCTGTAAAGCAAGGTGTGGGTATGTGTGTACCGAGGTGTTCTAAGAAAAATTAGATGTTACAGGAAAGGAGTCCGTATATGGCTTACAGAAAACTAGATAAAAGCACATGTAAACCCACTGCCCAGCTTAAGTAGTAGAACCTCTTATAGTCAGTGTGATCCTTTTTTGTTGGAGAACTTTTATTCATTTTATTTTTTAAGAAATATATCACTTTTTTTTTTAGAACCTGGATCTCATCGCCTCTTTCCTAAGATTCTCTGGTAAGTGACTGGGGAACCAAGGGGAGGGTGGGAGCGTAGTCTGAGATAGAAGAGCCCACTCTAGAATACTGATTCAGATGCTCACTTTGCCCCCCAGACAGGAAAGTCTAACAAGAACCTCCAAACCAAACTGGTGACAGATTCTCCACAGTCGGGGTTGGGGTCCCTAAGTCGGTAAAATGCCTAAGTAGCAGTTGTAGTGGTGGCCTTACGTCATTGTGTCCATTCAGCCGACTATAAGGGATTGTCCAGCTAGTTCGGCAACCTCACAGTGGCTTACGGGTGTAAGGGTTGTTAGGCACAAGGGAATGATCATTTGAAATAATATAAAACCAATTCTGTGTTAATATTGAAGACAGGCATTTAATACCCCTAAATAAAACCAAGTACCGGACATTTAACTGAAGACAGTTAATAAAAAAACAAGCAACGCTTAAATCAGCACAGCAGGTTTAAGAGCAAACAGTGGCGCTGTTGACATAGAATGTTGTATTGAGCAAACTGTTTTCAGGTTAACTCTAGGCCCTAATACAACTTTGTTCTTGTAGAAGTTTGATTTTTTTTTTTTTATAGAGTAAATTCAGTTTAAAATGTTGAACATTCTATTCAAGACTGATTCTGATAAAATCCTCTTTTACCTGAATTTGAAGAGAAGAATAGCTTTTTTGGTAAAGCATTGACTTTTCTCACGAAGAACATCTGTAAAAACAAGAAAACAAAAATAAGAAATATCAGTATTTGTAATTTAGTAGTTAAAACAAAAACATTGAAAAAGAGCAAATCAAATGGCAAAATACACTGTCCGTCCTAAATAATAATAAAGAAAAGTACAGAAACGGATCATTCATAATCTGCAAATTCAACTGTATAAACGGGGCATTAAAAACAAAATCATACATAATGACGAGCATTTAAATTGCCCCTCAGTTTTACCAGTACACGTGAGCTTTATTGATCTGGTCTGTAGCTTTCAAAACACATCTGCCATTTCTAACGTTTTGCTTCAAATAGAAATGATCCCAAATGGATTTCAACTCCGTCTAACGTGCAGCGGAAGCCAAACATTTCGACAGTTAAAGCTCTTCAGTCCACGCAGGGCTGGTGCTGAAATCTGAAAGAGGGGCTGGGTCAGGAGTGTCATGACAATGTATGATAATACTGCCCCCGTGCGGCGGACACGGGTACCGCGCCGCACACCGCGGACGCTGAAGGAGAAACTGTTCAAACGGTGTGTGTCGTCAGCCCCGTGATGCGGAACACCGTGGACACGTGTTTTTAACCGTGGGCTTGATTGAAAGTCCCTCAGTGGTGCAGGGAGTTACTTGCCATGGTTGGTATATAGTAAGCACCGCTGACTTATTTGTGTATTGATGGATACTTCATCCCTAGAGCGGTGTTAGGGTAGCTCACAGCAAAACAATAGGCAATAATAATAAAAAATGAATAGGAATTTAAAAAGCGGGAAAAACATTGCCAATATGCAATAAACCAAAAAAAGGCGAGTTTAAATGGAAAATAAACCTCTGTATCAATAATTCACTCTTGTCAAAACAGGAAATTAGTCGTAGGCCAGCCTCGTCCGCTTTAAAGCTTAATTCTGTGGGACTCTACGTATTCTCTGCACCGCTGAGGGTCAGAATCCTAGGAAATAGCCCGAAAGTCCTTCCCCTCTCCGCCGCTGCGGCGGGGCGGCGGAGGAGCTATCGGTTTGTCCATAGAGAAGCGTTGAAACCGCGCTGGTGCTGAACTGCTCCGGCGCTGAACGCGGGAGCGGCGCGTTAACCCGTTCGGCGCCCGGCAGCGTGAAGACGCCGGACTTTGTTTACTTCCCCGGTAACGGGAGGGGTTCTCTGAACGCGGCCAGACCCCGCGTTTCACCCCGATGTCGTGGGGGGGGGGGGGAAAGGCGATCCCTGAACACAGCGACTGCGGAGGACAAGCGAGCCGACGACAAACGGCGTCAGCTGCATTCAAGACAGCTGTTCGGGCTTTGGCCCCACGACGGCAACAAAGCACGTTTTGTTCGCGGGCTTCACGTTGGACTCGGAAGTTCTGCTCCGTTGCTTTTTTTTTTTTTTTTTTTTCCATTGTGGAGTAGTATGAGAGAAATGTTGTATTATCCGCACACATCACCCTGAAAGACAACATTCTTTTGCATAGCTGTAAAGTTAGTTCGTTGGCAATCAGGTTATTCTTGAAAAAAAAAAAAAAAAAAAAAAAAAAACACACACACCCAGACTTGTTTACCACTAAGCACAAAGTTCCATCTATATGATCGTTCCTTATTCCAACAAGCACATCCATGTTTAAATTCGGACGTGCCGTTCTTGGGGAGCGTCTCGGCAAACTCGCTTCCTGGTTATGGACCAACCAGAACCCTTCGTTTCTAAAACCACGCCCATGCCTTATAAACTCCTGCTGGTTGAAAGACAAAGACAGCTGCACCCCAACCGACAAGTCTTCTCACTGCTTTGTTCATGCAAGGTAAGGAAATATAATTAAAATGTATTGGTTCATTCATTTAATTGAAATAAGTAATGTGTTTGAATAGGTTATACATTCATAGTAAGATTTCATACAGCTCTTTTTGTTTATTTCACTGACATGTTTCATATTATAAACACAAGCTTATCTGTAACATTGACCAATGTTTTATATTTTGTACACAATAAATAAAATGTGTGTAATTTGTAAGACTATCCCTTTCTCTTTTTCTAAGGGATCAGTGAAACATTGCCTCCAAACATTGCTGATTGTTGCCGAGGAGTAAGTCAAAAACACAGCAGTCGTCAGTCTGGAGGGACTGGAAACTGTGCTGCCTCCGCTGATCCAGTCTTCAACACTGTCTCCCGGCCACAGGCTTGCATGGGAGACACGCTAGACCAAGCCTTCAGTGCTGTCCGCACCAAACTGAACACAATCTCTCAGAGCAACCAGCAGGCGCTGAAGCAGGTCATGCTGAACGAGGTGGAGGAGACATACGGAGAGGAAGAAGAGCGCATATATCGCCAGTACTGCGCTTGCATCGCGATGGCGGTGCGGGCGCGGAACGACCCCGCGGGCACACAGCGCTACGCGCAGGAGTTCAAGGGTGTCTTTGAGAGCAATAAGAGTGACCTCGGTCTAGACACCTTGTACAGGGGAATAGTCGGCGGGGCACTTTTCGCAAGGCCCTTGCTGGAGGTTTACTTTGAGCACTGCAGCGGGAACAGAGTCACCATGGAGAGCCGGTGCTCCCATCTCCTCCACCTGCTCCACCTGGGACTGCGGGCACTGACGGTGTACATGGCTGTTACAGAGGACAACGAAGAGCTGCTCCGACTGAAGTGGGTTGCCAGGCTGCGAGAGGTGCAGGCTCAGATGGAGGATGTGCTGCAGAGATGCAGCTGAGACACTGAAGGAGGCCTCCCTGTACGGAGGGTTAGGGCTGAAAGGCCTCAGTGAATGGTTGTGTGATGAAGATGTCTTTATTCATCGAATGAAGTATCATTAGATATTTTATGGGGAATGTGGGTTTCAGGGGGATCATTACCTATTTTGTTCTTTCATACTTCTATACGTTTGTATTTTTTAAGCACTTGTTTAATTGATTGCTGATTATGTTTTTATTTTAATTTCCTGTTTAAAGGTTTTCCAAGTGTACTTAATCTAAATAAATACTTTCTTGAAACCATTTATTTTCTCTCTTTGTACTCCTACATAACGATTGTTCAAATTAGGTCCATGTAAATAAATGTTAAAAATATCTTTTAAAGGGGGAAAGTCCAAAGTTGTTGTTTTTTGGGGTCATGTTTCCTAAATTGTTCTTTCGAGGAACATTTGCTCTACCACAATAATATCGACAGGGTTCCCACTCCAAATTTGAGGTGAAATTCCCTGACTTTTCCATGAGTACTTGGGCATCGCTGAACTTTTACTCAATGTAAATTCAACATTGTGTTTGATCAGCTGTTTTTTATTTTTTATCTTTTTTAGGAACCCTCATCAACATATAGCAACACCAAGTGACCTCACCCTCCGCACACCCAACAAGCCACCATGTCGGAGGAGATCATCGAGGACCAGGACAAGCTGAAGGACGGTCTTGTGAAAGTGCTCCAGTGCGTGGCCGCCATCTCCTCGGCAGCGGCTGTGGTCAACCCAATCTTCGGCGTGGCCGGCTCCCTCATCCGGGTGGTGCTGCACCACGTGGACGACGAGAACATCCGCACCCTCAAGCGCGAGTTTGGCTCGGTGAACCGGTCCCTGGACAAGCTCTCCGAGCAGAACCACAGCGCCCTGCTGCAGATCAAGAAGGAGACGCTGGACGGCCAGTACTGCCGCGTGGAGGAGAACCTCCGCAACCAGTTCCGAAAGTTCATGGAGATGGTGGAGGCGCGCCCCGAGCACTGCGAGCGCAAGAAGTGCGACTTCGAGGAGAGCTACGCCAACGACCTGGGCGACCAGAACCTGCACACACTGTACGACGGCGTGGTGGGCAAGCCCAAGCTCTTCAGCAAGCCCATCCTGGAGGTGTACCTGAAGCACTCGCAGGGCGACCGGCGCACCATGGAGTGCCTCTGCACCCGCCTCACCTACCTGTTCTGCATCGGCCTCATCGCCCTCATGGGCTATGCCGCTGTCATCGGGGACGACGAGGAGGGCCTGAGCGAGGAGTGGGCCGAGAAGATGGAGAACGTGCAGGAGAAAATGCAGGAGGCCTTGCAGAGGTGCAAGTGAACAGAAGGCGGAGCAAAGGCCCCTCCCTGCTGCTTGTCCTCCATATTGAGGACGTTGTAAACATTCCCGCTGCCACTTCTTCACCCCTTCAGATTTTCTCTGCCCAGTCAGTTCCATCTATGCGTCTTCAGTTCATTTGATGCTTAAGCAACATAAGCCTAATTTCACTGTAACGGATGACTTGGATATTATACTGAATCCAAAAACCTTATATCACTACAACCTCCACCTTATGAGGAGGTGGTAGTTTATATCAGTATAAATGACTGATTTTGCCATTTATCAAATTTTTGTTGAAAACTAAGGAACATTATTAATTTGAAAGCATGGTGATGGCTCAGAGTGAGTTTGATTTGAACACTAAGGGCATAACTTCAGCTATGTAATCAGATAACCTCTTGAATCTTGAATCTTGAAAAGCTAACTAGGAAACCAGTTTTGACAATTGTCATATAAATTAAAGACCACTAGAGGGCGTTGTTTGCAGAGTTATCAAACTTGACATGTCAAACGTCGACGCAGACCCATTTAATCTTCACATTTTCAGCTAAACTTTTCAGACTGTACAGTCAGTGTACATAGGGTACATATATTTGTAACTGTACATAGTTTGTGATACATTAAAATAAAGTGGCATTCAGTGTTCTTTTCACTATCAGCAAATTAATGATTAAAAAGTTACCTTCATTGGAAATGGCACTTAATTTAACCAGATCTGTGTATGTTATACACCTTTATTACTACAATGGGAGGTGTGCCAAATGGATTCAAGTTACGGTTTCCCTTTTTATTTTATTACCAGAACGTTTTTTTAAATTTTATTTTAGCTGAAGCCATATTTTTCAATCATCGGTAGTCAATGCAATATGTTTATGTATATTTTATTTTAGTAGGGGTGAATCTCTTGGTCACTTAGCTTTGCAATGTTAAATAATTGTTTTGCCATACTGCTGTTTCAGGCTGACACTCACTATCTGCTATGCTCATTACTGGGTTTTTTTTGTTTTGGAACATCTGTTCAGGATCCCATTGTGTGAAGGAAGCTTGTCAATTTCAAAATTGAGAATAAATGTACCCATGGCCGGTAAACACACTTATAGCATTCTTCAGATCACATATTTTGATAAACCCAACAAATCAGCTCCTGCAAATGCCTTATAACAAGTATGATTTGTGTGTGTGTGTGGGGGGGGGGGGGGTCTGGTTTTACTTTCATTTAAATTATTCCCAACTTCTCATGCTTCGGATGCATAACATGTTTATAAACTCTGTGGAACACTTTCTGTCACAAATACTGTTAGAGCAGATATGTATATTATATAAACATTCATGATGCTGTTCAAATGACATGAAATACCTGCTCTGAATCTCTTAAAGCTTTCTGAAACATATTTGTGAATATGCCTCCTTTTTTTGTTATGATCTCTGTATCGTGCACTCTAAATAAACTCTTGACTAAAGTACACTGAACTGTAGTACTGTAAATAATTTACAAATGCAGATTTTGTTTATGTATGATGCAAAACTTTTCCATCAGAAAGGCATAACTTAACACAGTCACTGTTTAAGAATCAATCTTCCAAAACTGACTGTTAAATCTTGGTGGTGTAGGTCACATACTGTATCTGTACCTCCATTTTTTCATTTATCTTACATCATCTCACATCTACCTATAGAATCTGTTAGTATTGCAGAATCAAGCTAAATATGTCAGATTCTACGCAAAAGTGAGTACCACATCTATCAAGTGAAGTTTGACCCAGATGTTACAGAACAATAGAAATACTGCACTGCATAGAACATACAGTATATCACATTTTTTGCAAAAAATATGTTAGCTGGGTTATCCAGTGGGCACCTTACAACCCCTGCATGTTAATATGGTAATAAAATGACAATGTTACTGTAGTACTAAAACAGTTTGAGCAGGTTGTGGCTAGTTGCATGAAGTATTGATTTTTTATTATTATTATTTATTATTATTTATTATTATTGTGTTTTATGATTGTGCAGTGGTGGAAGAAGTACTCTGACATTTGACTCAAATAGGCCTTTTAAAGGTTTTTTACTCTAGTAAAAGGACCACATTGACATTTTCAATTTTGTAAAGGTATATATGTTCTTGCTCTTAAATGTACTTATAGTATGAAGTGTAAAAGTAAACGTCATATCCAGTACCCTGATACAACAGAGCCTATAATACAGCTTATATTACTGCTGTACCTTTTTTCTGCAGATGAGTGCTCATGCATGTTCTGATAACAATTAAAAAAAAGAAAATAGTATGCAGACACCTTTTTATACATCCTTTAGGATATACTTTAATATATAGAAACATAAATCCCAATTTTTTTTTTTTACTTAAACCGTTTATGTGAGAAATGTAGTGGAGTAAAACAAATTGATATTTGCTTTGAAATGCAGTGAGGTAAAAGTCTAAACTGAACTGAGGTACAAATACTTAATATTTATTGGAAACTAACATTTATTTATTATTTTAAAGATTACAAGTATATATGTACAGTAACTAAGTACTTTTACTTCGTTACTTTCCACCACTGTGGTTGTGTAAAAGAAACATACTCGGGGCCTAAATGGGTTCCCAGTATAGTATTCTACAGTATACTGAATATGGGTTCCCAGGTGCTGTCAGACTATGTCCACCAGGGGGTGTGGTTGTAGCACTATATCAAGCGCGAGTGAACACGCACCTTACGACCTGAACAGGCGTCACTTTTTATATCACTGATGAATTATCCAAGACTCAAGATCTCTACAAAGTGCTGCATTGCTATGTGCAAATTATCAACAGGCCTAAGTCAGGCGCCTATACGCATTTCCCTTCGGTTCAGTGAAGGAGCCCGTTGCACAGGTTACGCACCCTCGGAATGCCCCTCATCCGATCATGCAGATCCAGTCCAACTGGTTCCGTCTCAGCCTTCTGGGTTGGTGGACCCGAAGTGCAATCTCTGCGCTGCGCACAATTTAAATGCAGAATACCACAGCGAGAGACCCCGGGGAGAGGAAACGTCGTTCGAGAACAAATGTGGACTGAAGTTCCTAATTATGTCTAAATTTAATATAATTTTGGACCACAAGTACACAGGATTAGATATCTATCTATCTATCTATTTATCTATAGATATAGATATACATAGATATAGATATATATAAATATATGAGCTCAAACCATCGCAGGGCGTCAGCTTGGGGGGTATTGATGGATTCGAGGTCAATAAAAAAAAATCTATATTTAGTGGTAATTAACATTTTTTTTTTTACTGGAGGTTTCTCTGTTTCTCTGAAGCTGTTTTCTCACGTTCTACTTGCGATATTAATATACACCATGCGTCGTTCTTTCTTATGAATGTAATTGATTTAAACATACATTATATTCTGTATAGTCTCAAAACATCAAAGTGAAAATACTGTAAACCCACTGAAATGCCGCATCTGACGTGCACCTCAGCCTTTAGCAGTACATTGGTCGGGTCTGACATATTATGGACTATCATGTCATTATAGAGATAAAGGATGAATCGTTTTCAGCTCACCGACCACGTCCTCTCTCGTCTCGTTCCCCAGCGTCCGGAATCCGCATGGAAGGGGAGGCCTGCACATTCATCAGTGATTTGGGCAAAGTGCGCAACCGGAGAAGTCTCCAAAAACGCCGCGCTGCTACACGCGCAATAAGGTCTACAAACTATTTAAACAAATGTTTTTGGGGGAAAAAAAATAGGAAACCATCCATGTCCCGCTGCAGTCGAGATGAAAAGGAGGAACGTCGAATAAAGCTGTGCGCTCTCCTTCTCCATACCTTATTCCTTAATATCTCCCTCCCTCTCTCTCTCTCCCTCCCTCTCCCTCTCCCACTCCCCCTCTCTCGTTGCAGATCCCGGGTGCGCTCCTCTTCTCTGTGGATCTCGGGTTCGATTTGGAACCCAAAGCCCACAGCAGAGAGGAGAACCGTGGGAATTTTCTCCAACTTGGAAAAAAAAAAAAAAAAAAACTTCTTTGCAGCTGTTGAAGCCAATCAGACGAGAAGGACAAGACGAGCCATTTTGTTCAGGTACTGAATATAAGCTTGTTATTTTAGGAGGGATAGGAAGGGGCTGCTCCTCCATCGCCACAATAAAGGAGTGTCCGAGCGCACTATGCGCTCAAAAGAGTGACGCGTCTTTCTCCGAAGTGCGCACAAATTAATTTTGCAAAGCAGTTTCTGGATCATTTACCACGGTCTTTTCCAGCATATATTGTTATATCATTCGTTATTATTATTATTATTATTATTATTATTATTGTTGTTGTCCAATCAATTGCAGAATAATACAAAATGAAGGATTCACAATTCGCTTTCATTTTTTCATGTGTATATATTTATAATGGCGCAAGGCCTGGGTGATGCTGCATCATCTGTGTCCGGGTCCAGACAGTACCGCACGTGTGACATGTCTCATCAGAAAGGACAGCAATTTATGCGGGTTGAAGTGAAGGGTAAATGGATTATTTTTAAACATTGTTTGGCCTCGATGCGCCTGAGATGATTGGTGAACAGACCCAAGGGCATTTGGGACATTTTCTCATTCTGGTTGTATGTGAGGCCTCCAGATATTTTTTGTTTAGAATTCACCTTTCCCTTCATAATTTATCATTTCATCAGATATAGATACACATTTCACAGCCACAAATAAGGAGTAGAATCCTAGATGTGACATTACATTGAGACCCAACAGGCAGGGCCTATTTTTATTTTCTCCGACATCCTCACCGCTAAAGTAAAAGACAAAAGCTTGTCGTGCCCGTCGTCGCTGTACATTTTTGTGTGCACTATATTCTCAAAACAATTAACAACCATTCAAATCATTCCACTCCATCCTTATTCTCCTAACCAATGGACCTGCTGTCTCAGATCATGGCCAGTTCTTTGGAGAGGGTGGTGGCCCAGAAGAAGGAAGCCATCGAGGCGGTGATGGAGATGTTCGAGAGGGGGGCCGAGGTCGTGGCCAGCGCCGTGGGGGAGCTGTTCCCCCTCTGCGAAGCCGCGGCCCCCGTACTCCGCCTCGCCCTGGACAACATCCAGAGCAAAGAGATCTTCTTCGTGAAAGAGCAGTTCCTGGCGGTGAGGAACAGGCTGGACGTGCTGTCCGGCCAGCTGGAGGACATCGACTGCGAGATCAAGAAGGGGATGCTGGACTCGCACTACTTTTCCGTGGAGGAAAACATAAGGAACCAGTTCCGGAAGTACATGGACATTCTGGAGGCCAAGCAGCAGTTTCGGGAGGTGAAGACGAGACTGTTCCTGGATCACTTTGGCAAAACCGGAGGAGAGAAGAACCTTCACGTGCTCTACGATGCTATGATGGGGACCAACAGCTTTGGGGTGTCCATCCTGGAAGTGGTGGAGAGGTAATGCAGCCTTAAACTACTTTTGTCACACTTTGAAATGTCAAACATCTACAACAGATTGATGTGGTTGTGTACACGTTCCAGGACCTTTACTTTTGGTTGTAAAAGGATCTTCAATGCCCGATCATGAGTTATAAACGGGTGTGTGGGGGAAATGGTTGTAGAAAAGAAGATGTTGTCTTCTTACTTAAGTTGTATTTGGTAAAATTTAGTCAAGGTTTTTTTTCTTGTTTTGATGAGGGACGAAGACCAAAACAGGTTCAGTTAAGTTTTATTCCAGGTAAGAAGAGTTTTCGAACTCCATAGTTTTGGTGAATGTAATGTGGGAAGTCTCCATCAAAAATTTTAACTCATGTCGCAGTCATTAAAATTGGTTATGGATAGATTAGAAGCTACGTGTATGTAAATGCATTGTTAAACAGTTCCTCAATATTCCAGGTATGTTGCAAGGAATCGCCGTCTCCTGGAGGACTTCTGTGTTCGGATGAAGGAGCTTTTCTGCCTGGGTCTGATCGCTCTGCTGGGCCACTGTGCCCTGACCCAGAACCCGGCTGAGGAGCAGGACAAAATCCAGGACTGGAGCTCCAGAATAGAGGAGGTAGAATCCAAAATGAAGGCCACCATTGAGTCTTGTGTGGCCGCCTTCCCCGAGCAGGCCAAGCTGGACGCCCAACGCGTCCTGCAGGAGAAGGACGGCCAGAAGCTCCAAAATGTCGCCCAGGAGCTCAGAGAATTCCTGACCAAAAAGTATGACTGGGTGTGCTGGTCCGTACGAGTGATCAACCACACTGGCCAGAAATCGACCAGTTTACCACAATGGTACCATAACCTGCGAGCTGGGGAACACTTCCATCACGTGGCCGGTAAGAACTGGTTCGAGGTGCTCCAGGTGAACAGCATCAACCTGGTGGTGTCCTACAGCCACAGCCCCCGGAAGGTGCCCGACGACAGCATCCGGCAGCTGATGGAGGGTCAGGGGAAGAAGGGTAACGCCCAGGCTGTGGTGGAGCTCTTG
Organism: Zeus faber; assembly: GCF_960531495.2. NCBI lineage: Eukaryota > Metazoa > Chordata > Actinopteri > Zeiformes > Zeidae > Zeus > Zeus faber. The sequence continues at coordinate 8,851,351 of NC_137195.1, forward strand.
GAGAAGCAGCTCTGCGGCTTCATTGTCCACGCCGTCAGTTGCCACAAGGAGAGCGCGGCTGCGTGGAGCTTCCCAGAGGAATGCCACCACTGGCAGAAATACAAGAACGTGATAGTGTGTGTTCACTCCGAGTAGAGATGACCGGGTTTGAAGGAGCTACATATATGTACGATTTTGCATTTGTGGTGAGAGAGATTCATGTTGATACGTGACAATAATGACATGTTGTAAAGATCAGGATCTAAATGTAGATTTAAAACACACACACATATATATATACACACACACACACACACAATATATATATATACATACATACACATATATATATCTATTGTATATATATATATATATATATATAGAGAGAGTGAGATTATATGCACTACAGGTACTCCTCACTTAACAACCTACCTGTTTAACAACCGTTCGGACTTACGACCAGCTCTCTGACCAGTCTGTATTGTGGGGTGCGTACAATACCGCGGCGTCTCAGCGTCGAGCATCTCATCGAGCATCACCCTTCAAATACTATATACAATATATATATATATATATATATATATATATATATATATATATATATATATATAACACACACACACATACACTATATATACTATATACACTGTATACATCTCATCTCATCGGTCTCGTTCCCGCAGTCTGTCAGTATTCACTACACTAGCATTTGCAATCGCCACGCCCCCTTACCGTGAAATAACACTACATACACCATATATACTTTATACACTAGAAATACTATATATATATATAGTGTGTGTATATACACTATATATATTATATATACACTATTTAATCTATATATACTATTTACACTATATATACACAATATATACTATATACAGTATATATACTATAAACACTTCTTCTTCTTTTGGCTGCTCCCATTTGGGGTCGCCACAGCGGATCATCTCTATATATACACTATATAAACTGTATACACTGTATATATCTCATCTCATCACCGTTCTCAGTCTCAGTGTCGTTCCTGTAGTCTGTCAGTATTCACTACACTAGCGTTCTCAACGGCTATGCCCCCTTACCATGAAATAACACGGGTCCTTGCTTATCGACCAATTCACTAAACGACCTGGTCATAGGAACGGAACTCGGTCGTTAAGTGAGGAGTACCTGTATATAGACAGTTGTGTGTCTTAAAGGTATTTGCTCCGTTCATCAAACAGCAGTATCAATTTTAGTTTAGCTGTTGTTGTTACAGTATATTTCAATGTCTGAAGATTACTGTACTGACAAAATGATTTATCCATGATTGGTATGATTTATAACACAAAATAGCTTCTAACCAACTTATTTATCAATGCACTTTGAATATTTTTACTCTAAAAATGGCCATAAAAAAAAGGTTTTCATTACAGCGCTGCTTTTTCCATCTCTACTGCATACTAACCCAAGCTCAGGAAAAAAAACGAAATGCTTCACCTAGCGCTCCATAGAGATAGTTATGCTGAGGCTGCAAATACTGAGCAGAGCTCCCATTTTGTCTCTGCGAGGCAGGCCGGCCTACATAAAGGGAGCCTTGAGGCTACTTTCTCAACCGTGAATAGAGAGACGAAAGGAACTTGGCACATGGACGTGCACAGTGTGCCTTGCGTTCTTGAAACCCCCCCCTCCTTCTAATGCCAAACTGCAGCCACCAATTCAGCAGCTGTCTCCTGATGCTGCACTACCAGTGTCGCGCTTGTAATCATGTCAATAAACGATGTCGGTTGTTACAGCATGGGTGGACGTGAAGCATTCTAATCACAAATAAAATCGATGCAAAAAACAAGTGCTTGTATGTTTGAGCTCAGTGCAATTAAAGGTTGTGCACGAACAGTGACTGGATGTGTATGCAAATATCCATGTAGTGCCCGTGTTTGTTGGTTTGTGTGTGTGAGAAAGGAGAGAGAGGGAGAGAGAGAGAGATTTACAAAAGGCCTACGGGTGTCTAAACAAGATATATAAGCCAGCCCACCCTCTCAACAGGGAGAACTGGGACCCTACCTAATTTAATTGATATTCGCGCGTAAGTCAGCATTTCCTGACCACAGATTGAGTTTGATAGTCTATGAATAACCCCCGGCTGGGCTAATGCTGCAAAGCAGCAAAGTGCTTTGCTCAGCTGGACGGAAGGATCATTTCTAGCTCAGAAAAATCTGCAGGCTCTTCAGCGTCAGTGCTTCTTCTCCACCCTAAATCACACCTGTCAGAATCACTCATACTCTATCTCCTCATATACAGTCCAGGAAGAAATCTGTATCTCTATAACTGTCCTGGTGGTTCTGCACGCAGGGCACAAGGCGTTGTGCATTCGCTTGGAAGTGTAACGTTCAGAAAATTCATAAAGAAAATGGAAAAAGAATCATTAAGATGATAACATTTTAACCCGAGACGAATGGATCCTGACATTGAAATGAATTCACGTATTGCTTACATTTTGTGCGATTTCCCTTGGCATATCAAGAGCAAAAACTAATTTACCACATTGTCCAAGGAGGCATCGATCACACTTCACGTTTGCCAGCAAAAAAACATTTTGTTTTGTAATTAATTTTCAATGATATAAGAGATTCTATCTTCCTATCTCAACTTCCCCAATGAAATGGAACGCTTACAGCACGTCCGTAAGCAAACATTCACCTAAACACCTGCAGCCCAGAAATAACAACCTCTTATAATTAGAAACCCCAGACAGATGACTCACGAGCTTCGGCACCTTTGATACGGCAGCAGCGTCTGGAACTCTGTCAAAGAGACCCAGGATGGAGGTACCGGCGGAATGGCGGGCGTGCCAGACAGCCCTGGAGGAACAACTCCCTCTCTTCAGACACTTCCCAGAACCCGTCGCACGGAGCAGAACCGACCGCTCGGGCATCGCATCGTAGCAGAAAAAACAGCACACGTCTCGAATGAAGTAGAATGTGAAATCTTTGCAGGCGAGACAATCTCTAAAAAATGAACGATAAGCCTTTTCTTTGTTTATTAGGATGAACTGACTGGCCTCCAATTTCGTGATTATTTTGATCATTTTGAGAAAAACATGGCGACGAGGAAAATGGACGGATTCCAAGGATTTGTCTAAGTAAAAATAAATGAAAAACAGACTGTTGATGTCTCCACTCCAAGATATTTCAAGACACCTTCCATTATTTTAAGAATACAACATTTTGCACATTTGCACACATTAGTCAATTAGGTCGCAGATTTTTTTCGCCGCATCCTCTCGGCGTACAGGCCCCGCATCTGAATGTCGATCAGTTTGTTACCGCTTTCCCTTCGTGGACACGGACTGACCCGCAAGCTCGTACCGGGAGACTCAGTGGATTTATTAGTGGTTGTGTGGGCTTTGTCTTGGGAACAACTATTGATCCGTGAGGCTTCTTCGCCCCCCCAGCACCAATCGGGCTCTGGCTGCGGCTGAATGTCATTATGGGAAGACCAAAGCATCTGTTCACTGACACGGCCCACCGCATCACTCCCACTCTGCCCCAGGGCCCGGGGAACCACTAATGCCGCTCGGTTGGGGGGTTTCAGGAGAACACATTAGCTTCCCTGCATGAATGACTGGAGTCTGAGTTGGTAACGGAGCAGCTTTACAGACAGAGGGCGCCAGCAGCATATAGAACAGATCAACAGGCAGTCTGCCTGTTGATCTGCTCTATATGTTGCTGGCGCCCCCTGAACAGGCTCCTATCCGAATATGTTCAGTGTTGAAGGTTTGGGCATAGTTAATCAAAAGTGAGGAGGACAGATTATGAATTAATTTATAATAAAGAAAAAGCAGAAAATCACCATGTACAATGCAGTTTTGGCACTAAAATGGTGTGTTGCTCATCACAAACGGAGGGTATGGTAGAACAGAAAGATATCAAGATCTTGCTTAACAAATCCACTTTGTCAACAACAAAAAATAAATATCCACCTACACAAAATACCATGGAAGGATGAAAAAAAAAAACACGAAAGAAAAATAAAAGAAACACATACTATCACTCTATTTTTTATCTATCACACTTATTTTTTTTTTTTATAATCGCAGAGACCTCCTCATCCCCCCCCTCCCCATCAAGGCAAATCCCATTTTCAACAGGAGATAGCAGCCAATATCAATATTTTATAAACAAACGAAAGACGGAGGGAGGCCTTGCCCTGAGTGGCCCTGGGGGGAGAGAATGGATCAATGGTAGGATCGCTCTGTTGGCTGCCGCCTGCCAATCCCCGGCCAGGATAACGCTATTACCCATCAGCCCGAGTGGACCATCGACCGGCCTGCTGCTCTTTAAGCGGACTAATCTGATAAAAAGCATTAAAACATTTGTTCAGTGACACACTGGCTGCAGGTCCAACCCTCCGCCGCTCAGAGCAGAACCAGAACTGCTCTGGTTCACGACCTTTGTTATATGCTGTTTCTCACTCTGTACTTTTTTTAAAACAGTAACTGGCATACAGTGTATTGCTCACTACCAAATAGCAAGGGTTTTGAACGACAAGAGAAAGAAGGTGGGGTGTGGGGTGAAAATATTCATATCGTGCCAGTGATAGTTGGTGAAGCGTCCTGCAGTAGTTTTAGTGAGGGAAGCCCATCAGCTCTCTGACCAGGCAGGGTTAATGCACGGTCTACAGACGTAGAGTTATGTGAGAAAACCGCTCTGCTTGAGAGTCCTTCATATAATAATAATAATAATAAATAATAAATAATAATAATAATGTTATTTTTATTATTATTATTAATAATAATAATAACCGAAAGAAAGAAAGTTTTCCCAAATACTGCGCAAAGAGCACGTCTAACGCGCAACATCTGGGTGAAATATTATAACAGGCAAACAGCCGTCCCACAGTTTGTTTCATAGCACCCTGGAGGGGAGAAGGTCCCGGAGGCGGTAAGCGTTCGAGGACAACACAGATTATTCAAAATTCTAAACCATTCAGAGACTGAAATGACAGATCAAATCCTAAGACAAACATGAATGTGACGGTTTAAAAACCCAAGGGGTGGAAAAAAAAAAATAGCATAGACATAGCATTGGTGGAATATAGTACATGTAGAGGTCTTTACAGGAAACTGGTGGAAATGAAATACCACCTTGATCATTATGGTGCGTGTAAATGTCCGCAATCTCGTGGTCTCTTCCTGTACAAACATCAGATAGCGCTGAAGAGGTTTGTTGCTCCATAATGTGTGCGAACGAAAAGGTTATTTAATGTTAAAAAAATAAAAAATAAAGTTTTTTTCTATTTGTTCAGGCAGCTAAGGTGACCTCTATGGGGAACGACCAATTGGGCAGAATGGCAGTCGCCTTAATAAAACAAATCTGGAGGTTATTTCAGAAGGTTATTTTTTTAACATACCACCCCTGACCCAGACTATTATTAACCTCAAGGATTGGAATTTAGGAAGCAACTTTTTTTTTTTTTTATTTTTTTTTTTTAACCCCCGTTTGTGGCACGTTATACTCTAACTCACGTTATCATAATTATTGGCATCTCAGATGATGTCACCTGACGTCGCTAACAGATGATGTCATCTGCCACCGTCCTCACTCACAACCAGTGGTGGATAGTAACGAAGTACAAATACTTTGTGGCAGTGCTTACAGTAAGTACATTTTTCAAGTATCCGCAATTACTTAAGTATATTCTGATACAGAGATTTTTCGCTTTTACTCAACCAAAATTTACACCAAATACCTATACTTTTTTACTCTATATTTACTTAAAAACTGCATTTATCAACCTGCTATCCACTGATTCATACTTATGTAATTTTGTTATAGGCTCTGTTATATCAGGGCTTTGGATATGATAACTTTTATTACACGTTACTTTTACATACTTATATAGTATATACTTTTACTTAATTAGGGGTGGCAATTTGGAACCTTTACTTTCACTAGAGTCATTCTGTGTCAGGGTGTTTCTACTTTCGCCTCGGAGGGAAAGCGAGGTTATTCCACACGGTGGGGAGCGCTCACCCAGACTGGGGAGGCGTCACCCAGGCTGGGGAGGGGTGAGTCTGCGATCCCCGTAGGAGTGGGAGTTGTGCGAGGGGAAAGCGTGAGAAAGAGGAAATGAAGAGAAAAATGTTGAATCTGGAAACATTGCTCAAGTGGAGGCCATTTGCCTCCAGCACACAGGAAGTAATAACAGTTCACACACAGATAGAGGATTATCATTAGAGGATGCAACTATCATTATTAGACGGATGGTAAGTGTCCTCCAAAAATAATTTTAGGCTCGCAACACCCGGGAGGCGCATACAATTCAGTTCTTCCAATCCGAGACACTTCCCTTGACCTGCTTTCAATACTGATTGGATTTATATTGACTAGTTACACTACGTGAACTGTGTGTGAGGGGGACTTGTGCCTCGCTAACCTGCTGTGCTCCCCCAAATATGCATTGAATAAGGGCAGGGGCCAGGGTTGATGCAGTACTGCGGGAGATTCTGGAGGTGGCTCCCACCAAGTCAAAAGATTAATAGTCTTGCAGGCTTATTTGTCCGTCCATCCATGAAACCATTAGCGAATGAAAGTTGTAATCGGTATATTGATCTGCTCTGTAAAACTCATCTCGCTCTCCATCTCTCCTTCTACCGCAGTGTTTATAGAGACGTAAAAACAGGGATATCTGCAAGAGCTTACTTTTCTGGGTAAATTAAAATCTCACATTTACTTAATTCTAACATTTACTGATTTGTGTGTAGCCACAGTTTTTTATGATCTATTATAGTGGCTGACTCCACTCTATGATTATGGGTTTGCACGCCATTCTAACCCTGGTACTCAGAATCTCTGTACTGAATTTATCTGCTAAACTCAGCGTAGGCTCATCCATTTTATTCTGTAGTGAAATCCATCCTCTGCAAGTATAAGTCATGCCCCAGGCTATGCCATGTCTTCTGGTGCGGGAGAGAATCCGTGTGAACACAGGGAGTATGTGCGAAGGCTCCAGTGGGATTTGAACCCTGAACCTGATCCTTCTGACTGTGAGGCCACAGCGCTGACCTCTGACTCACCGCGCTCACGTGTACTTCAACCTGCCGGGTTATAACTGCACCAATGAATGAGATAACAGATCAATTCAGACTCATCATAAGTCTCAAAGTACAGCGCTCCTCAAATAGCCCTTATTTAAGCTCCCAAATGCCTTTACATGATCAAATTTAAATGATTCGATGATTTTTAAATGATTTTAGATCTTAAATATTTGCCTACTTTTGATCCTATTTGGAAAGGACCCAAAATAAAAGTAGAACAACATGATTAAACTAAATTCCTAAAAGTAAGTAAAAAGTAATTGTAGAATGACAGAACTCGTAGCCAAAAGCTATTTAAATAACCATGCAAGATTAATGGAGACAGGGCCCGTATATCCTTAAAAAGTAAGACATGTGTACATTAAATGCTGCGTGAAAGTTGGCCGAATGAAAATATAATATAGTCAAATCTAGGTAGGAAAACAAAGAGGAAATAACCCTGGCCAGGGGAATTGACTCAAAATAAAATTATACGAAGTAAGATGAAAAAGGAGGAAAAATGAAATAGAGATAAAAGTTAAAAGCCTAAACTAAGATGAAAAAGATGAAAAATTAAGCAAAAAGAGTTTTAAGTCAAAGGCTTACAAGATGAAAAATAAAGTTTGAGGAAAAAAATGGTGAAAAGCAGAATGAGTGCATGCTGAAAGAATCGGATTAAAAGAATAATTTGTTAAAAGTTTGGCCAAAGTGAAAATCTTGATGAAATTAGAAAAGTATACATGAGTTGACGTTAAAGTATAAAGTTAAGGTGCTGTTGGAGTTTTTGGAGAATCTGATGTGCTGCTGGTCAGACATGTCTTTTTCCTTTTGGTGTTTGAGTGTGCCTTTGTGTGTGTGTGAGTCTGCCGCGGCTAAAGAGGTGTGAAGAGATTTGTGTATTGTTGGTGTATATGTATAAATGATATATAGAATACATGGGTTATTAAATACGTATACATATGTGGTGAGCAGTTAAATAATACATAAAAAGAAACATTTCTTGCCCCTTTAGTGATAAATACATATGAGCCTGTTTATGGACTTTGTAAAGTTGATAATAAAGATTATGAGCCTTTCTTAAAGGAGGTTTGATAAATATATATGAGCGTTTTTTTTCAAAGGACGTTTTATAAATATATATGAGCCTTTTTCTTTAAGGACGTTTGATAAAAATATATGAGCCTTTTTCTTTCAAGGACGTTTTATACAGTTGATAAAGGATATGAACCTTCACAGGACTTTATATATTCGATAACAAAATGAGCCTTCTTGAGAGAAGGACTAGAATCACCAGAAACAGTCTGCCTGCACATGCATGTACACATACAGAAAAGAAAAGAGAATCTCCTGCTCTGAATTATGGGTAGGATTTGTGGATTGTTTGGTTGGTGTGTGAGTTTTTTCTCTTTGTGCTTGGAGTGTGTGACAGTGCTTGCTGTGAGTTCTGTTGGTTAAAGGAGCAGATAGTCTTGGTGAAATAGAAGGAAAAGCTGGGTTTTTGATGCAAGAGAAGAGGTTTTGTGTTTCGGATGCTGAGTGCAAGGAACCAGCTTTGATTTATGACGCTGTTCGTGGCCTAGGGGAGCTAAGACAGGATGTTCGCTCGCTGACGACCAGTGCAAACTGGTCAAACTGGAAGGTGTGACTAAATTTAAGAGGTGGTGCTTCATACAGAGTGGAACTTAGTCGACTCCCCCTGACAAGAGGGGTGGAGAAGAAGTATGATAGAAGAAAATAAATAAATGAATATTAAAATAAAATAAATAGAAATACAATTCAATTAAATAGGAAAATAGAATAAAAATAATTAATTCAAGGTGGTATTAGATTGACTAATATACTCTTTAGACTTAAATGCATCGTATGAACAAAAGTGAACATTGCTTTATTTCAAATGCGCAAAAAATAAAAAAGCTGATAATGTTTGTCTCATTTAATTGTATTCTAGTATGTAGAATTTAGAGTGGTCTTAAGACACTAAACTCTTGTGTTGTTCTTTTTGTTTTTTCTTTCTTCCTCTCTTTTACTTTGCTGAGTGAGAGCTTGGAGAAAGACAGAGAAGATGGAATGTGTCTGAATTGGATCATCCAAGGGGCAGATGACAAGACATCTGGCAGTTCTCCACAGACACCGGGAGCTTGGGGATGACAGCGCATAGGAAATTCCAAATTCCTTGAATAAGGCCAGTACGGATTATCCACAAAGCCTTTTCAATAGACACCTGCATTTACCTATATGTGCATACATCTAGTTATAACCTACATGATTGCTTGTTCTCACATATAGGATTACAGTGGTTCTTTTTATTATATAGCGTTTGCAATTAGTTAGTAAGAGACTTGGCAACGGACTGACTAATCAAGGCATTCGTCTAATTAATGGAGCATTATTGATTGATTGATCACATGTGGAAAAACTGATTTCATTTAAATACGGTTGAGTGCTGTGAATATTGGTTTCATTATCTGAGTATGGTCTACCTTGATTGAGGCTGTTTTGAAAGTGAACATTGATGGACATTTTGATAATTTAAGATAAATGAGTATGATCAGATGTATCAGATCATGAACAAGTGAAGTTGCTTTCACAAGTGGAAAGCTATTGGTCTTCTTTGGGGTTGGAAAATTTTGTTGTTTTTCGTTGAGTGTGTACGATGAGTGTTACACGGTGCTTTATAAATAATTTTTAAATAAATCAATTCGATTTAAAATAAAAGAAATGGATACAAAAATTACAAAAGTAATCACTCCTATTGATGTAGTGCGAAAGAATAATCCTCTTATTAAAGATATTGCAAAAATATCAGGAAAATGGAGCATCGGTGGCCTGACATTGAACAACCATGGCCAGCTGAAGGAACCCTTAACCCGGATGTGATTAAAACAATGCAGGTGCTTGTGTCCACATATAAAGTAAATCAAAAGAAAGAAAAAAGAGGAAAAAGACTCACGAAGAAAAGACAAACAGAACTTGGCATTCTGCAGCTGTTCGTAAAAGAGGGACAGACATGGTTCGAAGCTGCAAAGGAAAAAAGAGAACAAAGTAGACAAGAAATAAAGAAAAATGAAAAGTAAGCAGGAAAAGTGATGAAGATTACCGCACCCTTCTCACATACAGCATCTGTAAAGAAGCCCCCGCCTTATGAGAAGGAGGTGAAGTTCACTGATGTTTATCCCCGGCTCCCAGTGATGACAACGGAGGGCAACTATCTCTTTAAAGATGAGGATGAGCAAATAATAGAGACAGCAAGGCTACAACAACCATAAAGTTGTATCCAAGCTCCAACAGTACCAAGAGAAGGAACCGTTTGGGAAGCAGACAACAAGTCAGAAGCCTAGAAATAGGTGAAGAGAGTGTGAGTGATTCGGACAAAGCTATTGGAGGATACGAGCCTGCAGTCAGACGGATGTTGGCTAAAGTGGAGAAAAAGGAGATCGACCAGTGAGGAAAATGACTCCGGGAACAGACAACACGGATGAGAGTGAACAGGCTGAAAGTGATGAAGAATTGGAGAAAGAAGGTCCTTCCTGTTTTCAACCGTTAGCAGCCAGTACAGGGGTAGGAGATCACAGACGGATGGTTTTAAGAGAGATTGAGAGGAGTATAGACAGATGCCTCGAGGACATAAATGACACAACCTGTCCAGAAGTTCAACAAATACTGGAAAAACAATTACACAAATTGCAAATAACGGAGAAGAAATAAGAGAAGAAAAAGCCTCAAAAGCTAGACACTTTGAGCTATGGACTACGGCTAAGAAAAGGAAAGAGACAAAACAAAATGTGTCCAGTGATAATTCGAGGACCAAATTCAGAGTACAAGCCTTGGCAGAATACAGACATGTCTAACATACTTGAAAAGTTACCCACTCTTCAAGATTGAGCACATCCGTGGATCTCAAAGCTGGAAGAGGTTTTGGTGGGAACACAGCCTGCCATGGGAGATATTAAGAGACTTCTGGCTAGCCTTATTGGAGTCCCAGCGATGGAGGAGATCGTGCAGGCGGCAGGCCTTAACAGATATGTGGCAACTGCAGTGTCTGACCCAGAATTGTTTGCTGCAAGCAGAGGTCGGATGTGGAGAGCATTGAGAGATGCATTTCCAACAAACCTACACCCGGACAACATCCTTGTTGCGTCATTAGGCCCACAAGAAAACCCAAGAGCTTGTGTGTCAAGGGTTTATCAAGTGTGGAGAAATAACAGTAAATGATCGTCGTTGAGAAAGCAGAAGTAATACCACAACCCACTTCTGCACAGCTTGCTGAACTTGTGGGCCTGACGGAAGCTTGTCTATTGGCCGAAGGCAAGCGAGTGACAATATATACAGATTCTGCATATGCACATAATGTGTGTCATTTATTTGGATCAGTGTGGAAAAATCGAGGATTTAAGAAAACCGATAGTTCTCCGATACAGCATCATGCTCAGATAATGAAATTGCTGCATGCAATGATGAAACCAAAGGAAATAGCTGTAGCTAAGTGTGCAGCACACAAAATGGACATGTCAAGGGTTACTGAAGGTAACAAAGCAGCGGATGAGGCTGCTAAAGCAGTTACAGGAGCAAACAAAGCAGGCAAGGTTCTTCTTGTCACCCATGAAGTGGACCTGGAAGATAAAATCACGCTCAGAGATGTGATCTCGATGCAAGAAGCTGCGTCAGCAATAGATAACCATTATGGTTGGACCGAGGGGCCACACAAGAGTCTACTGGTCTGTGGAGAAATCATGAAGGACTGATGGTAGCTCCCCCCGACCTACTAGGCCTGATGATTCAGGAAGCACATGGGTTAGCCCATGTTGCAATGGGGGAGGTAAGAAGAAAAATCCCAAAAGAGTATGGATTTTGGGCACTGTAATTGCTTGAGCAAATTAATTATGTCATAGGCAGATGTACAATCTGTCTTAAAAACAATGTTCGGAGGAGTGTGATGAGTCCATCCGGTCACATTCCAACTCCGACAGGTCCCATGCGTGAGTTGGACATGGATTTTGTTGACATGATAAGACCAATAGGAGGTAAAAGATACATGCTAGTCGTCGTGGATAGATTTTCACGGTGGCCTGAAGCATGTCCAACCAAGCGTATAGATGCTCAGTCAGTTGCCAAGTTCTTGTGTCGTGAGGTCATAAGCAGGTGGGGACTTTCAGATCGCATATCTTCAGATAATGGGAAAGAGTTCTTGGATAAAACTGTTAAATTGATTCTGCAAAAATTTGGAATTAAACAATGCCTAGGAGCTGTTTATCATCCACAACGCCATGGTGTTCGTGAAAAATTGAATGGTGTGCTGAAAAATTGCATTGTTAAAATCTGTCAGCATGCAGGTCTGAATTGGGTAGAGGTGTGTAGTTAGGAGCCAACACTAGTAGAGAAATATCTATTCTGAATATCTGATTCCGTCATAGCCTCAAGTCTATTTTTAATTGAGAAAATGCATGGACAAAGGGGGGAATAGGAAAATGTTAATCATATATTGGAATAATGTTAAAGCGTAATGCAAAAGTGAAATTATTATACTGTATTTGATGTGTGTGCAAGATACTGGCTGGTGAATTTTTCTTTCAGGGCCAGTATGAGGTTGGCTGTGTCCGGAGATCCAAACAGCCTAATGGACTTGAACACTTAAACATGGATATCCAAAAATAGAGGATGAAAATGGACGATGGATCCTGAATGAGGACATCATGATCAGGAGTGTCGAGTGAAATATCATTAAAAGTTGATGGTGTTAAAAAGCAATAGTTCAATACATACATACTGTACGTGTTATTCATGTTTTTATAATATTGGAGTTTGTTTATTACAATGTAGCCTGTATTATTGATGAAAAGTCTGTACTCTACACTAGATATTTTTAGCAAGACATATTACTTTGATTTAGTATTGTTTTCTTTGAAGTTTTCTGTAACAGGGTGAAATGGATATATTGGGACCTCAGGTGTTTTGTTCTTTTGTGGGGTTTTGAGGGACATTGATGATAGGCAGGGACAGGTTCATTGGAGGGTCCGATGGGTCGACCAGCCTGACTTTGGACAACATTTTTGATTTATTTCTGAGGTTCTGAATGTATGCATTTACATGTAACATCCTGTACAGTTGTCTAAACCCTTCTTCTTTGCGGTTAATTGATTTGGAGTACAATGGGTGGTTGCTTGGGGCAGAGGGACCGTGAGAGAATTTTCCTGTATTGATTGTTTGTTGAAAGAACTAAGAAAGGAAGCTGCCAGATGGGTTTTTCACTCTCACACTCGACAAATTTATTGTATTGCTATGACTAAGCATGTTCAGAAGGGTATAATATAATCATTTTGTTTGTTAGTAGGTGATTTCTATTAGGCCAATTAAGGTCGTAAGTTCAATGACTCTTATCTCTGTCGTGACTTGTAGTCTCGAAGGGGGGAAATATGAGGTGTCTTGGAATGTGTGGCGTCCCAAGACAGCCCCATCGTATAAGATAATTACTAAGAGATGGTGCCAGGGGTCCCAAGAGAGGGAGAGCCCATTGCCAGGGGCAGGGGGTAAGGGAGGTGGACCTATGTAGGGGAACCAGATAATCAACATTGTCTTTGGGCAAGCATAAAAGACCCGCCCGAGTTGCATTCCACAGAGAATCCATCCGGCTTGGTTCTCTCCTGGACTTCCTCGGCAAAGTCTGGTCTGATGCTGTTCTTTTGTAATAAATCTATTATTTTACTCAAGTCAGCGTCAGCGGTCACTCCTTCTTCATCAACACATCAAATTCATCAAGAAACTACAAATCAATACCCTGGCCCCTCCAGCCTGTGAACCTTTATCTGTTTCCTCAAGCCGGAGCCCGTATCGATCGAGTGATGGGATGACTTAATTTAACCCCTCTCGCAGCGGCAGTCGGTGTTGTGCATACAGAGCGGCAGCGCTTGACTCACACAGGTCAAAGTTTGCTCGCATTACAGAGAGCAAATGCGAGCACGGAAATTTGATCATAACAGAGCTGGGTAGAGCCAGGCAACAGTATATTAGGGGGTACAGAGAGAACGTAAGCAAAAGGTACTGTACATTTGGCACTGATTTTATTCCAGTCAGTCAAGTTTGTGTTGCTGAAGATGAAGTGTAGAAGACAGAAGCTCGAATTAAAAAAAAAATTGTCACGTTGTAAAGTTAAAAAAGTACTTTTGAAGGAAATTTGGCCCTGTGTTTAAGTAATTTGTAAACTGATACAGTCCAAGTCATTTCAATGGTATTAACTGACTCAGGTATAGTAGTCATCAAGTAATTGAGGTCAGAATAAGATTAGATAACACTTTATTAAACCTTATGGGGAATTTCAGGAAATCCTTTCCAGGAAATGACTTTGGATCCATAAATTGTGCAATAAATGACACAACACACGATAATAATAATGGGTGGATTGCAGCATACAATACAACGAAACCTTAATCTAAACCTTAATACTCTTTACTTAGTGATTATTCAACAATCAACGGTTCAATACATGCCATGGGGTTTGAAATCAAAGAGACAGAAGTTGAGTCCCTCTGATTCACGGCCAAACAAATCAACCTTCCAAACGAAGACCATTCCTTTTCCGCCGGGTTCCACAGCCCTTGTCCACCCTTCCTTCTTTGCATCGCTGAGCCAAATGATGCTTGATCTGTCACTGTGCGCCATGTGGTCTGTGTGACCTGGAAACATCTGGAAGGGTGGAGGGCGGGTGGAGGGGGTGGCGTTCCAACCAAGTTACACAGAAACTCAACACAACCTGAGACCAAAACCTGAAGAAACATTCCTGGGAAAATATATGATTACCTGCTATATCCCAGGAATGCACAGTGCATGTTATTGTTAATGTTTGTAGGGGTGTTTATGTGTGCATATGTGTTTGTGTAACTGCTGTGTTGCCAACACAATTTACTTTTCTTTTGCGCTGCATTGGCATATGCTAAATTATGTTAACCCCCAGTGGACATTAAAATAAAGTATAATAGCAATGCCTGAGCGACCTTTTGTCAAACACTTTATGGGGAAGACATATTGTCCTCCAACAGTGGGAATAGTAGCTCAGACATAAAATATACAGAACTACAAGAGTGGATCGCGGCCTCTACACAACAGCACTTGTTATTCGCCTTTTAGTGTGGGCCTGCTTCGAGAGGTGGAGCTGTCTTTAAAAGATATGGCAGGAAAACTTCATCAAAATAGTAATGAGAAGCAGTGTCAACAAAAGAATTGAGAAAAGTCACGGAAAGTGGGAGATATTTGGACAACATTCCAAAAATCGGAAAGTGATGATAAAAAAATGTGCCTTTATCATAATCTTTGTTTTAAAATTATTTTTTATTTATAATTTTTTTATGGTTTAAAATTCTGGTTGGTAAGTGCAGGATGGCATGACGAAATGTGTGTGTTGATTTTGTCTTTTTTCTGTGTGTGTGTGTGTGTGTTTCTGTAATTGTTGTTTCTTTGTGCTTGTGTTCTGCTTTGTGTTATAAAGAAAAAACTGTTGACTCCCAATCCTGCTCTTCAAGGCTCTTTATTAGGATAAACAGTGTTTGTGTGTTTATTCCTGGACTGGTTTTCCTTAAAACAAACAAACAAACAAACCGCTCCAGTGTGTGGGGTGCTCTCTGTCTTGTTTTTTTTTTTTGTATCCAACCTCGATTTTTACGCCTTTATCTCTTTGTATGCCAACCATTGTTGTGCCCATGATACTTTGGGACCCGACCTTGGGTTGAATCCCACACGTCAGCTTTTATTACATCCTGAAAATACTTTCATTTTGTTGGCTCAAGGACGACCTTCTAGCCAGTGTTCATTTTCCCATGGGGGTTGGGAAAACACGACACTATGTCTACGAGGAATACAAGTTCCATTTTGTGTAAACACACAGGCATGTCTGTAGCGATTTACATGATTTCAGTGCTAATTCTGATGATCCCTGAATTAAAAAGCGGTCTGCACAGAAGCCTAACAAACTGGATTGACTCACCGGATTAATTACTCCAGCCCCCCCCCCCTCAAGGATATATATGTTGAACAAATGAATATTTTTTGATTGATACAATGACTGATTGCATTTTTTTTCCCCCAGAGTGTGATGTGAGCAACTAGGGGTCTTTTCCTGTGAACTGAAGTGACATCTTGTGGTGAGGAGGAAACGCTCAGCCAAGGTCATAAAGATCAAACTGGACAGTTCCGATTTGTGTTGTGTTAATACATCTATATGCATATGGGGTTAGTGATATCAAATGGTTAGGAATTAAAATATCAAATTGTCATACTAAATCATCCGTTCTAACCTTAGGCTTTATGTGTTAAAAACAGAACTGCTATTAAAGCCTTGCACAACTGGGCGTCATTATTCTCAATATTTTACCGCTGTTTCACCTGGTGCGCTTAAGACCCACAAACTACAAAGGCAATGATTGTTTCCTTAAAAACAACATTCTTCTTTGACGTTTCTAGGTGGAACCACTTTAATCCACCAAATCCTTAGTAATTATTCTTATTTCAAAGGTTGGGTGATTGTGAGTGTGTGTGTGTGTGTGTGTGTGTGTGTTGTGTGTGTGTGTGTGTGTGTGTGTGTGTGTGTGTGTGTGTGTGTGTGTGTGTGTGTGCCCGTGTGCATGTATTTTCTTACTTTATCAGTGTAAACTAACCAAGTGAACAACATTTGTGACCTTCGATTCAGATACTGTAGATAAAGCGACATTGGTTCAAATTCATTCCTTTCAATGAAATCATCCATGTGGTGGAATTACACAAGAGAATTTGTGGCGAGACACAAAACGGCTTTGCCATGTGTTTTGCCGAAGGCCATTTAGACGCGTCATATAATCTCATTTTGAACAATTTTGTTTTGTGGCATTGTTAAATGGCAACAACTAAAGACTCGCTGCTTTGGTTGTGAGGTTTGTTTTGCTGTTTATGGTCATGGAGCAACAAACCAAATGCTAACCAAATGTACATATCTTTGGGTTCTGCACCAACATCTCTGCAACAACGTGCAAGGAGATTTTGCATGCAAGTTTCGTGGCATGACCACTTCCCTTCCCTTCTTGAGGTGTCTGCCTGCAGGTATCTCGCCCTATCTAGCTTAAATATAGTGTGGGAGTTTATCAACCTATGATTTGTTGTAAG
>NC_137195.1:8868711-8986211 GCF_960531495.2 Zeus faber
GATCACCTTTGGTTTTGAAACAGAAAATGGCAGCTGCATTTTGAACCAATCATAGTTGAGAAAGGGTGGTGTGTGTGTGTGTGTGTGTGTGTGTGTGTGTGTGTGTGTGTGTGTGTGTGTGTGTGTGTGTGTATAAAATCAATCAAAGGTTCAAAACCTCTCAAAAGGGGTGTAGATAATGTGTCATATTATGTAATGTTGCCCACTCGGCATCCACTACAGCCTGGTCATCCTGGAAGGAGGATTCCTCCTTCTGTGGCCCCTTCTCAAGGTTTATTTTCAGAGTTTTTCCTTGCCCGGATTAGGTTAAGATGAGGGGAGGCTGTTGATGTCTATGTGAAACATGGGCCTGTGAACCCCTTTGGGACTGTACTATGATTACGGGCTATAGAAATAAACTTGACTTGACTTGGTATGACCTGGGCCTAATGCACAAAGCACAGGCCCAATAAAGAGGAACGTGGAGGGCGGTCTCCCAGCTGGCTGACGTCAAGCTGGGGCCTGTGTTTACCAGTGCCAGGCCATACCACCCATCAAGCCACATACCATTGGTCCCTGCAAATCCGTTCCCCAACCTCCTGACGGCCGTGAGTCAGGGAAAGTGCGATATGTGACAGCGGGATGACACACAGATGGACCCGACGGAACGGGAGGATCCTGCAGGTAATGCCCGTGCCCATCAACGCCCCTTCCTCTAGTCGGCTGATTTATGCCAATTTTCTGCAGATGTCCCTGCCTTCCCTCCGACCCCACTGTGTGTGTGTGTGTGTGTGTGTGTCACGGTTGGGTCCAGAAACACAGACATTCTTTCACTGGTCAGTTCCGCTGTTCTGTGACAAAATGATTCCCCCACGTGCTGCCACACACACACACACACACACACACACACACACACACACACACACACACACACACACACACACACACACACACACACACACACACACACACACACACACACACACACACACACACACACACTTTATCGTGCTTACATCATGGTTCTTATCCCTTCCTTGGCTTCCACTGTTTTTTTGCTGCTGACACCTGAATTCCCCCAAGGGCATTAATAAAGTTTTATCATATCTTATCCAGGACTGCTGAGTATTTCAACAATCATCATATCATTCTTAGTGTTTGTTTTTTTTTTTATTTCCCCCAAAGAATATTTAATATATAGATGATGCACAAAGCTTTAGTCAAATCGATCATCATTTTAACTGCACCAAATTGCTGGCAAACAAAAAAAAAAAAAATACTTTTTCCGCATGCCCACTGCAATGGAAGCCAGAGGCGCTCGGTCAGTTGCCATAGTAACCTCGGCAAAGCCACAACAAGAAGGTTTTTGTGCTTGGGGTGTAGGGGGTGTCGAGGGTGGGGGGTTAGTGACGCTTAGCTGCCCAACGCTGTGACTGCCATCCATTATTATACACTGTCTGTTGTCATTACCCTGTCCCTCTACCACTCTCTCACCCTCTCTCTTTATCAACGCTCACGCTCACACTCACACTCACACTTACACTCTTTTCCCAGAGTGCATGGTGTCCCTGCATGGGGAGTGTTTTCAGGATGTTATCTGTCTCAGTGCTTGTCTGACAACCCTCCCCGCCCCCCGCCCCACCAACACCACTGCCCCTGAGTCGGTTTCTGTGGAATGCTTGAAAAGGATGGAGGAGTTCCAAAGAGAAGTGACGAGAGAGAGAGAGAGAGAGAGAGAGAGAGAGAGAGAGAGACTATATATACAGTACATCCCAAAGAAACTGGTGCGTAGAGACACAGCTGGACTACTGGTTAACTGGAGTACAACATTAACTGGATACTCACTCTAGAAAGGTGAGGTTTTATATTCTTTTATGTTTTATATTCAGAATTTTTCACTTTCGAAAAATGCATTTTCATATGTAAAAGTGATGGATTAAGATTACTTTTTTCTTTATTTGAAGTGCCAACACTTCTGTGGGAAACTATCATGGAGATATTTGAGGAGCTGCAAATGTGTATTGTTAAGGAAAACAACAGAAACTCAAGTTACCGTATTTAAGCTGCTGATTTATCTAGTGAACCGACATGGTCTCGTTGCCGTCCTATAACCTTGGTGTGTGGTCTCCCTGAGCTGTTTAAAGGTCTTTTTGCTTTAATCTCCAATTAAATGAACAATAGTGCACGGAAACTGTGTTCATTCTTTGAAAATACTTGAAGGAGAGTGAGTAAAGCTGAAGGAGAAAAACAGGGTTTACATGGAGGGTGCTTGACCAAGTGCTGTGAGGGACTCGCCTTTTTTTTTGCTCTCGTGAAGAAATGTTACCTTTGGTCAGCCTGTTGAGAAGAAAAAAAACAAACTTATTTTCTGTTTCAAGGGAGGATATTACCGAGCACAAGCCAAGATTATTATTAAGTAAGTATTTTAATTCACTCATGTTTTTTCCTTTTTCAGATCAGAATGCATTTTGTTCAATTTAAAATACGTCACATACGTATGAATTGTATTGCATACTGTAATTCCATATCCCAATCTATACTTGTTCCTACTCTATCGTTTTCATCGACTGGTTTATGCAGGAATGTTGGGGGAAAAAATGTAGGCAGTGATGTCAGGCTACTTGACGGAACAAGGGAAATTTAATTAGGGCAGTTTAAGTCCTTACACTGCACTGACACCATTGATCTCAACACTGCAGAAAGGACTGGTGAGCTCTTCTTCCTGTAGTGCAGGACAATCTGGGGTTGTAAAATAACAGTTTCGTTTCCATATCACATAGGATATAATTTGGAATAAATTATAGATTTGGTGATTTGGGATTTGACCAAATTCAAGGCTGTTATGAGAGGCATAAGGGTAAGGGAGATAAGTGTGGTTTCCATTACAAGACAAGTGTAGCGGTTGGGCATTCTCCACCCAGAGCTGGGTGTGCCTTTTTCTGATCCGGATATGCTCCGGGGGAGGAGACATCCGTGAGATCATCTCTCTTGTGTATTTTACGTAGAATGCCGTTATATAGTCACCAGTGAAAAATTCTCACTTTTCTCTCTTGTTGTGAACATCTGTATTTGCTTTGGGTTTTGACTATTGTTAGGCCAGCAAATTACAATCCAAGGGGCCAATGCTGCAATGTTGCGCAAGACACCACGTCACAAGTCAAGAGCACACAAACTGAATTTGATGTTTATTCTTCATCGCTATAAATGTTGACGTGTGGCCAGCATATGTACTTCCATTAACTTTTTCAGTGCGTGTCACTGCTACCAAGCATCTAATGTGAGCTCTTGTCATTACAATAATAGTCCCAGGGTGCGGCATGAAACTGGATGCCCGCAAGTGCTAACATGACCCGTTGTTTGCTGTGCTGTATTTGTCATCCAATAATATGTGATGATGTGCGCCGGTGTCACTTGGTTATGTTTTATGATGGCGATCAAAGTGAAAGAAAATCTACACCTACTTCTTGTAAGATCACACAGTATTTTATGTTTTTTTTCTCTTCCCAGGCTCAAGAAGGTTGTTTGCCTGTGAAAAGTCCAAGTCTGGAATAATAAGTCTGCAACAGATAATCTGAAGATGAATAATATGGCAGATTGGGTCGTCCAGAACAGGGATAAGATACAGAATGCAGTAGAGATGATTGGGAAAGCCGCAGAGGTTCTGGCAGGCACAGTGGGCCAGCTTCACCCCATCCTGGAAGCCATTTTTATGGTGTCTGCCGAAATCCTGAGCAATCCAGAAGGGAAAGAGGCTCGCTACCTGACTGAGCAGTTTGATTTGGTCAACCAAAAACTTGAGGGGATCAAGGATGAGATGGATAAACTCGGTCTGGAGCGGCTAAAGACAACGATGAACAAGCAGAACTTTGAGCGGGAGGCCCAGATGATCAGCCAATACGAAAAGTTCCAGGACTTTGTCAACGCTAAACCCGAGTACAAACATAAGAAGATGGAGAAGTTCCTCAGCCATTACGAATATACGGATGCTGACTTGAACGTGGACGCTCTCTACAACGCTGTGATGAGAGACACCTCAGAAGAGCCCATACTGACAAGTGTAGTGGCCATAGAACATAGAAGCAGAAGAGCTGTCGAGGATTTCTGTGCCCGGCTCAAAAAGCTTTTTGTGGTTGGCATCATTGCTGTGATGGGCTACACTGCCCTCAAGGAGGGAATAGTTGGGGAGGAGATCGTGCAGAAATGGCAGAGACAAATGGTGGAGGTGGAGAAACGGATGAAAGATGCCGTGGACGACTGCAGGGAGAACTTCGCCGATCAGGCCAAGCTGGACATGGAGCACCAGCTGCAGCAGAAACCCGGCAGCGTTGACATCGACTTCACCAGATTAGTCTTGAAGTCCCTCATTAAGAAGTACGACTGGGTCAGCTGGTCCATCCGCATCTTCAATGAGAAGGAGCGCATCTGCTTTTACAACTTGCTGGCGGGGAAAAAGTACCACGGCAAAGGAGGAGGAGCAAACTACTTTGACGTGCTGACCAAGAACAACATCAAGGTGGTCATCACCTTCTGCGTGGAGCCGAAGCCCATCAACAAGGACCAGATCCGGGAGCAGATCGAGAGGCAAAGCATAAAAGGGGACATGAAGAATGTCGCAGAGAGCCTGAGTAACTTCATTCCCAGCTGCCTGGTGCACGCCGTCAGCCATTACAAGGAAGTGGTTGAGAACAACAACTTCCCCGAGGATTGTTACTACTATGAGAAACAGAGACAGGCCTACATTTGCATTCACTCTGTGTAACCTGAGACAACGCACAGTAATGCCATGAGAATAGCTGCGAATCGGAATCTCTAAACACAATTCATGAAAGCTTAGAAGTTGGTTCAAGGAATGTCTTTATTGAAATAAAGGGGATTACTGATATATAGATATATAGATATATATATATATATATATATATATTAACATTTTCATTATCGGCTCCGTCTGGAATAGGGATTTCATTGGTTTCTTGTTTTGGTTGGTATTCCTATATAAGAAAAACATTTACGAATCACTCATCTTGGTTGATGAAATACAGTAGTGATATGGATTTTAAATCTTGTTGAATGTGTCCTATAATATTCACCTATTTGTCAATAAGAATAGTACTATAATATGTGTAGTGCTGCAGAAAACACACGAATGGCCATTTTCTGCAGCCAAAATGCTTTGCATCTTTATTTTGTTAATGGTGGATTGTTTTTCCTTTTTTTTTCTTTTGTAATAAACCTGAGCGCAATTAAGTCATTTGTATAATTTCTTTGTTTCCGAATGTGCGAGAGTTTAGCCAACATGCCATAGAGCAAACAAGTTATTCAGAATGTAAAAGGCTGCCTGATTTAAAATTGAATAGCTTATAATGTTGCAACGGTAAAGCTAAATCACTCAAGTTTTTATGTCTATATGGGTGTGTGGCTTTCCTCTGTAACACAAGCCCCACCACAGTGACCAAAATCCTAGCGACCTGCATCTAATATTCATATTAATATATAGATAATAAGTGAATGTCAATATTTTAAGGGGAAAAAATATACATATTTTTTCCATTTTCCTTCCCCCTCTTAAATCATCCTGCGGGCCGGATTGGACCCCATTTACACGTCTTTATTATTTTTTGGGGGGTGTGTCTATCCTCTGGAACACAACCACGTGACCAACTGACGGGCAGTCTGGAAGTTAGTAAATCTTCCGCAAACTTTTTAAGGTGAGTCTAATTCTCTATGAAACAAACAAAAAAAAACAACCATTAAAAGTCGGCGTTTCGCCGCTGAATCGGATGTATTGCAGTAGGCCTGGGCCTCTGCTTTGCACTTAGAAATAATAAATCAAATAAAAAGGACAAAAAGGATCGACAAAGCGCTTTCCGATGAGTTAGGCCGTCGCCCCGTTGTTATTCTCTTTAAGTTCCCCACGCGCTTGCACGTTTCACTCCCGTGGATTCGTTTAATGTATGGGGATGGGTGGAGAGAGTAGACGGAGTTGCTGTGAAACTTTATGGCGCTGATTCGAAACGTATTTCTTAACTCAAGGGCGTTGGCTCCGGGAAGTAGAACCCGGACGTGAACGGGACGCGGGGGCTGTTATTCAGCGTTAACTCGCGTGTTTGTTTGCTGTCCCTGGTCGGGGTGATGCAATGTGATTAGGGACCATTGTACGCGGCTTGATCGATACGTCCTCCATTAGGGGGGCGCGTTAACAGATCTATTGGCAAAGTGTGCTGTGGTGGTGCTGGTGGTGGTTCCGGCGATGAAAGGTCCGGCTCCATTTCGGAGACTCTGTTCTTGGCGAGTCACTCAGCAATAATAATAATAATAATAATAAAAAATTAAAAAAAAAGAAGATTATTTCAATTGTCCAGCAAAAACAACAAACATTCTTTTAGTTGTCTAGCAGGAAAAAAAATCGTTCAATTGTCCAGTAAAAGTAAATAAAGGAGTTGTTAAACTGTCTGACTCTTCGTGTCAGTTGTTCTAAAGCTCAGTGAGAGGGTGAGAACTTCCGGTGAACGAGAGTCGTCAGAAGAGTCACTGGGCTCCCAGAAATGATTTAATTCTGTCAAGAGTATTTATTTTGGTGGTGTGACAAATGTGCAATTGGTGTATAACCCCATGAAAATAAGAATCGCTGTGTTTTTTTCCGCTACCTTACCCCTGGGCCACAGCAGGAGCGACACATCACCGTCGCCGAATCGGCGCAAAAGCGTGGCGTCATTTTGTCGAATGGTCAGTTCACACCGGGGCCGTCTCCGTTCCGTCCAAGCAGCGCTCTCCCGACTTGCTTCCCAAACTACAAAATTGTGGAATGTATCGACCTTTAAGGGGCTAAAGTGAATCTTGGCTTTCGTTGTCAACCCTTTGCTTTTCATTTCATTGGCATTTAGAGTCGGT
Organism: Zeus faber; assembly: GCF_960531495.2. Taxonomy (NCBI): domain Eukaryota; kingdom Metazoa; phylum Chordata; class Actinopteri; order Zeiformes; family Zeidae; genus Zeus; species Zeus faber. The sequence goes on from NC_137195.1 coordinate 8,875,579, forward strand.
TTGTTTGTTTATGAACACCGTTGGACTAGCTCATGAGATTAGCGTGCGTTGTTTTTATTACACATTAGCGGAGTTTTTATTGAGCCGACTGGCACTAGGACCCCGTGGGTATCTGAGCTGCCCTTGGGTGCCTGACTAAAATAACGCAAATACAACGGAAACATAAAGGGGAGTTCAGAACACCTTCCCGGGTGTGAAGTAAAAATATTTTGGGGAATTTGTTTTGGGGAAAAACGTATTCAACCCAGTAGTCCACGCTTTCGTGACGCTGACGCTTCTGCTTGGTGTGACCCTCCACGTTGATTAACATGGCGGTCTATCTGAGGGGCTTTCAAGATTCAAGAGGTATATTCGTAACATACATATACATCCATTTTGCGACTCCGGTGTGGCGCGAATGAGACAATGGTTTTTTTTGTTTTGTTTTTTTTAATCTCCGCGGGCGCGGGTACGCTTCCACGGAGGCCGCCATGTTGCACCGCCATGTTTCTTCTACAGTAGCCCAGAAAGGACAAACCAAAACACTGGCTCTAGAGAGGGACTCTGGTGTGGTTTTGGCCAGTTTTGCGGCCACCGTCTCTCCCACTTGAGGCCCCTGAGGGTTGCACCGCTATGGGGAGGGGTAGTCGGTTGGTTGCGATCTAGATGCAGCTAAATTCTACACACTGCACATTTAAGCAGCTTGCTGTAAATATTAGTCCGAAATTTGACATTATGGTGACTTAATTTCCATTGGCCGAAATAAAACTGCTATAACAGCAGTTCATAGAACCATGTCGTTCATAACCGGCCCTGTTTCTACCGGATACTCACCTCTGCCCTACCTACCTGCAGTGACAGAAAGTTTGTCTGAAATAGCACAGAAGTGACAAGGTATTAAATGCGTCTCTCTGATACCGTCAGGCACCCTGGATAGAACACCCGACTGAAGCAGATTTCCCCTGATATCCTGTTGTTGTTGTTCTGTCGCCGACTCACTGTCGGTGTATTTTGTGTGAGCGATGTGCAAACGCTGCAATTCAAACATGCTGTCTGTTGTTGTGTGTTACAGGTGAATATTTGCAATTATAGATGCGGTGATGTACGTGGCTCTTGTCTTGTCGTTTATTTATCGCATTTCGGAAAGATGATGCCCCCCAGCTCCTTTTCTCGAAAAGTGTCAATTTTGCCCAAGTACCTCCTTGTGATATTATACTATTAAGGTCTGTGGAGAGGCACTTCAGCAGCACTTAGGGACTGCAGTATAATAATAGGAGGTGGAAAGAGAGAGAGGTGAATTTTATCCACCGCTCCAGGAGGCTTTTTCCTTCTAAAGGTGTCCATTGACATTTTTCATTGGCCGAGGCCAAATGTTATTCCGGTTATGGATCTCTCGATACGGCCACCCTTGTGGTTTTTATGCGTCGAACATCCACTGTGGTTTGCGTGTTGAGCGCAAGGTGCTATTTTAAGGCTGCGCTGCCGTCGTCGGTAAATTCTAATTGCGCCGAAGCCGTAAACCGCGAGAAACGATTGTAACCCATCAGGGCGGGAACGTGCAAACAGATTCCTTCTCAGTGGAGTCCAGCGAAGGCGTGCCGGTGGAAGTCGGACAAGGTTTTGTCCACAGCGGCGTCCTAGGCGATTCAGCGCTCGGACCCTTTACAAGGAGGCGTGCGGTTTTCAGCAAAGCATTGTACGATCGTCATGTCGAGGCGTCGATGCCCGCACGGACGTGACGCAACACACCCGGAGTCCCTCTTATCGGGTCGTGCTGAACACCCAGCAGCCTCCGTCCCTACCTCGGTCCCAGTAATCCCATCCCCCCCGACCCATCAACGCAAGACGCCCGGCGCTCACATCCCCTGAGCTGTAATACGAGTGGACAGTGTACTTTGGTGAGATTCAGCTGAACCGTCGTAAGTCAGTAGTTTTTTCACCACGCTTCCGGACGGCAATTTTTCCGGGTCCTATCCGAGCCCCCGGCGTCTGCAGTGCGGAGGTGATTGCGCACGCTCCCTCTCGGGACGTAGCTCAGCAGAAAGAGAGAGGAGCTGACTGAATATTTTCCTTTGTCTGGTTGCCGTGGTTACTTGCTGAGTTGCGATGGAAAGCGCACCCTTGCCCAGCGTGTTTAACATCTTCCAGTTAATCACTTCCCCCGGCTCGACGGGCCAGGCTGAAGCTATGAGACGGCGCTGCGGGTTTATGGAAGAGGGCTTTTTATGTCCCTTTCCGTCTGTCCGTATCTGTATTAACATTGCCAGACAGACATGAGTTTGTAAATTGGTGAAATTTCTGATCCTATCAGGTACGGTATGAATGTTTCACCCCTGGGGCCACTTCCTTATTTCCCTTTTATTTTCGTGGGGTAAATGGCATACAGATTAAACAAATAAAATTCCTTATTTTCTGCCAATAAAGTATCATATACATATATAGTATGATATGATAAAGTACTTTGTAATGAATCACATGGTTGCAAAAAAAGTAAACAGGTGAATTGATTATGAAGAAAAAAAACAGTTACAGCCTTAGCTTCAATATGAATATACCACTAATTATCACCAGATATGTTCTCTGCTAGACAGAAATATCACATCACACATTTCATAACACAAAAAGGTACAGTTTAATCAGTAAAAAAAAGGGTGACAGAATAGGATAATGTAATTAAGGAGAACATTTTAATTGTAATTTTATATATGATTATTGATGTTAAAAAATTTATATATATATATATATATATATATATATATACACACACACACATACATGTGATTACTGTGCTTTAGTCTTTAGGCTACAAATATAGCAGGTTTGGGGGAAAATGTGGCTGCTGCAGAATGATGATAAGGAGTTAACTGGTCTTCAGATATCTGCTTGCTGGAATGCAAGCAAAGAGATATGGGAGCATTCCGTGTTGCCTTGAAATGCCATCGAGAGGTTGCAAGAGCCTGAAACGTTGGATTCATACACTGCAACAAAATGCACGCTTGAGTTTTTTTATGTGCTCAGCGGAATTGGCTCCCACACAACACATCAGTGTAAACACTGGACTTTAACTCTTTTTTTTTTTTTTTTTTTTTTTTTTTTTTCAAACATTACGAGGTCATGTAGAACACGCCCACCGGAGAATGCCGATAATAAAATCCACCCCCTACATGACAAGAAAATCCCGAAAATAAACAATCAATCTTTTGTGTATTATGTTAAGCTGAATCGAATGTGTTTAAAAATATTCAGCCATTTTTGAGAAAAAATATCTTCAGCTCCGCGACTTAAAGAAATCCCCGGAATTAGCTTTTTTCTTTTCCTAATTGAAAGAAGTACCTTTTTAAAGGAAATAGACCTCCAATGCTCTCCACTCGGAAATAAGACATTTTTAAGACAACACACACACACACACAAACACACACTTTTTGCAGTGATCGTTTGCATTGTTGACTCATGGCTCACTGGGTGTGTACAACCGGAATCCCAGCAATGCTTTGCTGCATTGAAACTCACTTGCCGTCTCTCTCTCTTTCACAGTTTTCCACTGCGTGGCTGGAAGAGCAAGAGGGCAGGCCACAGCACCACACCACTGTGAGTAAATAAAAAAAAACAACTGTATAATGGTACATAAGAGGTTAGGCACGCTTTCAGCACAAGAAAAAATAAGGAAAAGATATACTGTTTTGATTTAGTTTTTTTTAAGAACGAGGGTGTCTGCTCGCCTTTGTCATGCTGATGAGGCTTCTGGGTTGAACTATAGAAGACAGAAATTGTGCCTGTGGGTTTTAAGGGTGGTGTTCTGTGGGTGGCCGTGTTGTTATTATAGTGATTGTTGACAGTCAGGAGTTCTGTGAGTGAGGAAGGAAGTGTTCTCATCACGCAGTGTTTCGTATCGTTCCATAAGGAAGTGGAGAGGCACAGCTTAGAACATTCACGCTTAAAAAAGAAAATGCGACTGATTTAAAAAAATAAAATTAAATTAAAAAAAAAAGGTGGGGGGGACTATGGGGGTAAAGGTGGTATATTCAGGGCCCTAAATGATTGTTCTGCAAATGCAGTATTCAAGGGCTTTCAATGCCATTTGCGGTTAGGTTGTTTTGAACCGTTCAGAAAACACGGTATGCGCGTGCCACCCTGACGGGTGCGGTTGTCGACATGGCAGGGTGCTAATATCTTCTCCTCCGTGTCATTTCCTTCTCGCCAGGGTTGACACCTTCTCTTTTCCCGGACCGAGAGCACCCCGCGGAGATGGCGGACCAGCTACAGCGGATGGTCGCGGAGCGGAAGAACATGGTGGAGACGGTGATGGACGTGTTTGAGCAGGGGGCGGAGGTAGTCGCCAGCATCGCCGGCGACCTCTTCCCCGTCTTCTCCATCGCCGCCCCGATCGTGAGGCTGGCGCTGGACAACGTGGAGAGCAAGGAGGCCGCCTACATGAAGGAGCAGTTCCAGAAGGTCCGCGAGCGCCTTGAGGTGGTGTCCGAGGAGATCCGGCGGATCACGGACGAGGTCAAGAAGAGCGGGGCGGACGCCGCCTACTTCTCGGTGGAGGAGAACATCACGAGCCAGTTCAGGAAGTACATGGACATCCTCAACGCCAAGCCCAAGTTCCGCGAGGTGAAGAAGAAGCTCTTCCTCGAGCACTTTGCCAAGAGCGGCGGGGACAAAAACCTCCACACCCTCTACAGCGCCGTCACCGGGGACAACTTCGGCGGGGAGTCCGTGCTGGAGATCACACTCAACTACGAGGAGAAGAGCCGCCGGGTGGTGGAGGACTTCTGCGCCCGGCTGAAGAAGCTGTTCTGCATCGGCCTCATCGCCCTGGTGGGCTACACGGCCCTGAAGGGTTTCGGCGACGAGGAGGAGATCCTCAAGGAGTGGGCCGAGAAGATGAACGTGGTGCAGGGCAAAATGAACGCCGTCATCGAGGACTGCGTGGTCAGCTTCCCCCAGCAGGCGGCGGTGGACGCCCGCCGCCTGGTCCGAGACGACGGCGGCCTGACCAACCAGCAGCTGGCAGACGCCATCGTAGAGAAGCTGAAGAAGAAGTACGACTGGGTGCGCTGGTCGGTGCGCGTCTTCAGGTCGCCGTCGGGCCTGTTTGCCAAGAAGGCGGACTTCCACTGCCTGACGGGGAAGAGTCGCTTCCAGGTGCCCTCCTCGGACGAGAAGTTGAACGTCATGGTGTCTTACAGCGCCTCCCCTGAGCCCGTGGACAGGGCGCGCGTCCAGCAGCTGATCCTGGCTCAGAAGAAGCCCACGGTCGTGAGCGTCGCAGAGCTCCTGTTCGAGGAGCTGCCGGGCCCCTGCGTGGTCCACGCGGTGAAGACCTCCAAAGACCTGGCCTGCTCCTCCAGCTTCACGGACGAGCTGCACTACTGGGAGGAGCACAAGAACTTCTACGTCTGCGCGCACTCGGCTTGAAGTGTTGTTGTTGTTGTTGTTTTATATATATATATATATATATATATATATATATAAAAATAACTAACAGCTCTGGGGGTGGGAGATGAGTCGCAGCTGCCTCGTGACTTTTGAACACGCGCTGACGTTCCCGAAAGGTTATCGCTGCCTCTCTTCACGGCCTGAGCGGTGAAAAAGAACAACGTGCCTTAGATCTGTGCTTTCTTCACGGTCGTTTAACACGATTTCTATGTTTGAGTTGAAGCGGTATGGCTCCTGAAAATTAAACAAATGTAAAAATTCCTTACTTCACGTAACAGAACAGCCTTGACACTTGTTGGTAGGGCTGTTATGGCAACGTCTAACTGCTTTCTGCGAAAGGTATTCTACTGTCTAGACAAGTTTGGGTAATTCTGACACATTGGGACCATGTACATCCTGTCGGCCATCTTTTTGCACACGTGACAAGGATGGAGTGCCAAGTCCAACCCAGAGCCACCAAGTAATATCTGCACAGCCTCATTGCTTACGCAATATATTTTGTCCATGCTTGATCAAACTTATTAAATATGGTTATTTTTGGCTGTGGTTATTATCAATATCAAATGAAACATATTTGACAAAGAGATTTTAGTTTTTCTTGTCGTGGGGTTTTGAGTCTCGCTCCTTTGCCAATGTTTGCTTTCTGATTGAAAGCAGTTCTTAAGGTAAGAAATAACTCGAAGTTCAAATTGTTTCGACTGGAGGCTGCGATTCAACGCCAAATAAATGTCCGCCACTGATTATACACAAATAGATTTGCCATCTTGCTTTCATCGTGGAAAATGTGTACATTGAGGGAGGTCAGCTGCTGATTTGGAAAGATGATTTTAAACTGTTCGATACTGATATGCACATACACACAATGTTTTTAAAAAAAATTTTGTCACTTGTGTCTCCTTTAATGCTGCCTCAAACTATCTGTCATTTTATTGTCTGAAGATCACCAATGTTACACACAAAAAACATTTTTTTATGCAAATTGATTCATAAAATAGGCTTACATCACAATTATTTGGGATTTACTGACATGCATACCCAAGTGCTTGTGGATGACAGAATTGTAATCAAATAAAGATTGCTATTATAAGATATATATTTCTTGGCCTCATTTTATATTCACTCAGCAAACCTTGTACTTTGACGCTGCACTTTTTGGAAGGATGAACCGCTGTGAGCTGCTGCGCTTCGGCTGAACGGCTTCCAGCACCAGGAAGCAGAGAGCAGGCGGAGAATAAATCATCACGCCGGCCCGGCCTCCTGATGCCGCTCTTCCTGTATCGACCGTGCGGGGAACTCATCTCCTGGGCTTCCACCCGCCCTGCCTGAGGCACGTCCAGGCTCTTTACGCCGGGATGTCGAATCTCTGTGTTCATGCAGGATGCCCCTTTTTTTTTTTTTTTTTTTTTTTCATTTGGGGTATTTTTTCGGGTATTTGCATGCGGTTTTAAAAAAAAATGTAATTCGTCAACAACTAAGTAAGTTGCTCTTTGAAGACATGTTGACGACAACTAATTGACAAACATTTAATGACGCAGATATTCCGTTAAAAAAATCGTAATATGAGTAATCGACAATTGCTAGCGGGTTGGAATTGTTATATGGTCATTATTTGTTTAACATTTATGGATCGACTATTCTCCATATAAAACAATATATAATTTACTGAGGTAAATATGATGATAGTTATTTAAAAAAATATCACCCTACTGTACCAATAATTATTTAACTATTCATTTTCAGGCTAAATTTGTTTGATAATCAGAGAAATTATCCCTTCTCCCTCTGCTTGTGCTGCCGAGTGTGAAGTGGAAAAGAATGTTCTGGTCTATAAGTTTGGAAACTCCCATCATGCTCTGTAATTCTGTGGTTGTGGTTTCTCTATTTTGGAGAACTTCCTGTGTCTTTGTCCTCTGCACTTGTTCGTTGGTGTTTGGTGGCGTAGCCCTATAAAGTACAAACAGCTGTTTAAATCAGCTTCTCCAAAATGATGTTTCCCCAAATTGTTTTCAGACTCAGACTTAGTTTGACTTAAGTGTTTTGGTTTTTTTTTAAATAAGATACAGAGGAATTTACAAATAATCCAAATAGATGCCAAATGTCTTGTAACCCATATGAGCTTATTCATATGAGTCATATTTTGTGAAATTGACTTTTTTTTTTTAAATATATATAAACAGAATCTTTTCTAAGATGGTTACGGCCTCGTGTTTGTCTAATAAACATTAGTGATATGATAATAACAACAAACAAAACAAAATTTGCAGACGTGCTGGTCTCTCTCCATCCGCACTGCATGGATGTGATCCATCAGCCGGAATAGGCTCGCTTGTTACCATGGTGACCGCTGGGCGCATGTGTCATGTGCCATTTTCATGACGCATTGAAAACCCAACACAAATCCAATTTAGTCAGGGGGAGCTTTTTCTTTTTTTTACCAAGTTAAGTCTCAAAGCACAAATAATCGAATTGAATGCAAAAAAACATGTGAATCCTATTTCTACAGAAGGGTTGGTGGGCAGACAGGGGCGTGGCTGCATGTCAGGGTGCATCAATATGATGAACTATCAAGATGTTCCAAGGAGACACTGGTGACGCTGCTCATCCACCCATTTTACTACGTTGTCATCGCTACCTTTGGTTTTCAAGTAACCTCCTCTGGTCTTTGTACCTACCATTTAAACCATTTGGAGCGATATGGGAGTAAAGGACTAGCCCAGGACTACTCGTTCTCTCTCCTCCATCTGTGAATCTGTAAGGTGTTTCAAAAACAGATTTTAATCACAATTTTTTTAATCAACTTTGTTTTTGTTTTTTCACCCTTGTCTCCCGACTTTTCTTTTCTCCAAAGCATGAGCGCTTAATTTTGCTTTTCTTGGTCACAAGAGGAGGTGGGGATATTTTTTCAACCGAGGGTATTTCGTTTTTTTGTGGGTATTCATCCAAATCGATAGTTTAGAATAGAATATCTCTTAGAATATCTTGTGCGGTAAGTTTCATTTAGGAGGATTTAAATGTATATTTAATACAACACGGACAATTAATTCTGTAATATAATTATAGAACCCGGAATTGCGATTGTGGGGCCGCCCCTTGCGGTCACATGCGCGAGCACCTCGTGTCGATTACGTTACATTTTAGTATTTTTAGAGCTTATTGTGCATAATCACCGCTCCATATACGTATGACCATGTGTATATGTATGTGACAAATAATCTCTTGAACTTGATTGTCCGTGCACAAGCAGGGTACAACGAAATTTGTCCTCTGCATTTGACCCATCCTCTGCCCGGGGACCAACTCCACTTCTTTCGCCAGGCCTGGGTCAGTGGGCAGCGACAGCGGTGTCAACCCCGAACATACATGCCTTTCGTCCACGCTGGAAACCGCAGCGGCCGGAGGAGGCGCACGCAAACGCGGGGGGAACGAACTCCGCCCGGAAAGGACTGACCACAACTCTTGCTCTGCGTTCTTGCCAGGAAATACGAACGGATTACCTCTCCCACGCGCAAAGTTCCTCGGTATAGCTCAAAAGTCTGCTCCGTTTGGGTTGCGTCCAACCACAGTGAGAAGCTGCAGCGGCGCACTACGTTCCCCACCATTAGCCCTCGGGTGAGGTTTTGATATGAACGGAACAACCCCTTTCATAAGGCCGGGGTTGACAAAATGGTGAACCCATCCTTCAAGCAAACCGTGGAAGCCAGGTCGGTTTTACCATTGGGCCCCAATCGATTCCATACAAGCAGGGATTTTTGAAAAATACTGCCACCTCCCTGTTCAACATTTCTTTTTTTTACACGCCTAGGTTTAGCACAAGGACAGCACTGAGGTCAAACCCAAAGAAAGAATTCTGACATACATATCAGAATAAAAGAGCTATGTCAAAAATAATTTGCATCACTGGGAAGCACCAGGTTAGCACCACCTAGATCCTAATTGTGGCGCCCAATATGCACTGCGCGTGCTGCGTTTCCCTTCGGTGCATTCTCGTCGGGAAAGGCGGACCCCGCCACCAGCAAAGGAAACGGCGTATAGGAGTGCCTACATAATGACAACACATCGAATGGCTGTTTCTTACTGAGTGAAAGCCAAATAATGTATCAACTAAAGGATTTATTTTTTTATTTTTTCCACAAAATAATTCTACTTTTACAACTAATCATCTCAGTTTTCATGTTTCTAAGCGGAATCTCAGCATTCTTCGGCGTCGGAAAACGATTAGAATCACGAGAGCTCTGCATGGATTGGCTCAGGGCGGCAGGGAGCGTCGGCCCCCTGCTGCTCCCCGCCCACACCAGGTTTGCTAAAGTGGCTGACCACGCGAAAGCGGTCCAGCGGGCGAGGAGAGGCTCTAAATCACAGCACAGTCGCTCTCCGCTGAATACGATCCGGCCACACAGCCCTGCATTGAGTCCGGCCCATCAGGTGACCGCAGGAACGCAGAAAAACATCACGTGGCGTCGGAAAGAGATGCGCCCCCGCCATGCAGGGAAACATTGTGCTGCAGCCCGCCACCTCAGCACAACCCCTGATACTTACCTAATTCACTCTAGGTCCGAATGACATTCATTTTGTGCCGGGGAAAAAGTGGGGAAAAAAAAAATGCTTCCATCAAATGGCGGTGAGCGATGCGCTGGCCGCGCCACGGGGCCCTCGCCTCCCCCCACCCCGACAGGGCGGCGGAGATTTTCTGAAATGTGTCGCGTTTAGGACGGCCGGTACGGATCGTCTTAAGCGAAAAGTGAATTTGACTGAAAATGTGACTGGCTGAAGGGAATCCGGTAATATGTGGAGGAATTGATGCAGCTCACCCGTGGAGAGGCTTCAAAGGAAACGGAAAGCAGCAACCTCCTGCTCGGGTGCTCACTCACCAGACATGTTTAAGTGAGATTGATGGTAGTAGTATAGTAGCAATAATATAGTAGTAATTATCTCAATTTAAAATTGTGCCAATTACATTGAAACAACTTGCACATGATCCCATAGCAACCTACGTTTATACTTCCCTTGCAGTCTGAACTCACTCAGATGCAGAGGATTTATGACGTTGATTCATGCTGCATCAATTCAAACACTGTTCTCAAAATAGCTCCGATATCACACATCTCAAGAGATGACACAGACATCTCTGTGTCATCTCTTGAGATGTGATACCTATTTTAAGGTGATACCTTAAAATAGGTATCACCTTCAAACGTTTGATATTGTAGAATACACCACTTATGGTTGCTTTTTAAATATTGTAAAAACCACAACCATATATACACCGCCCCACCCCTCCACCAAATATATCGTTAAGTGATGGGAGGAGAAAATACCCACTTGTTAATTCTGTTCTTGAAAATGGACTGATATAACGTTAAAATAGGTATTTTTGCAGGATAAACACTTTGGTAAAAAAAAGGTTAAAAAAAAAGAGGTAACCTCTCAAGGAACAAGGATGGATTTTGAGCCACGGTAAGCATGTCTGTTCTCTGAGTCCAGGTCTTCAGGCTGTGCCCCCGGGCCCTGGAACTGACCTTTCACTCTCCCGTTGTTGGTGTCACTGTTGTGGTTTGTTGCCCGCTACGTGCATAGCAACCACCGCGCAGGAGCCGACACGTCTATCTGGCTCTGCCATCTCACTGTCGCAGGAAGTGTCGAATGGATTCAGACACCGGATCAAATAACATTCATACCAGGACTAAAAAGGCCTTTGATTACATCTACTGCCCTGCTATCTACCTGTCTGTCTGTCTGTTGTGTCGTGGAAAAAATCTGGCAAAATGTTACCAATTTATATATATTAAAAAAATAACACACCCACACACACACACACACACACTAATATTGTGTAGCTCCCCCTCGTGCTGCCAAAACAGCTGTGACCCGTGGAGGCATGGACTCCACAAGACCTCTGAAGGTGTCCTGTGGTATCTGGCACCAAGACGTTAGCAGCAGATCCTTTAAGTCCTGGAAGTGGTGAGGTGGGGCCCCCATGGATCGGGCTTGTTGTTCCAGCTCATCGTGATTCTTCAGACCAGGCCACCTTCTTCCATTGCTCCATGGTCCAGTTCTGATGCTCACATGTCCATTGTAGGTGCTTTCAGAGGTGGACAGGGGTCAGCATGGACACTCTGACCGGTCTGCAGCTACACAGCCTCATACACATCAAGCTGTGATGCACTGTGTGTTCTAACACTATTCTATCATAGCAGCATTAACCTTTTCACCAATTAATTCTACAGTAGCTCTTGTGTGGCATCGGACCAGACGGGCTACACTTCACTCCCCACGCACATCAATGAACCTTGGGCGCCCATGTCGCTGGTTCACCAGTTGCCCTTCCTTGGACCACTTTTGATAGGTACTAACCTCTGCATACAGCCACGATGGAGATGCTCTGACCCAGTCGTTTAGCATCACAATGTGCTCCTTGTCAAAGTGGCTCAGATCCTTACACTTGACCATTTTTCCTGCTTCCAACACGTCAACTTCAAGAACTGACTGTTCACTTGCTGCCTCATATATCCCACCTCTTGACAGGTGCCATTAGAACGAGATGATCGATGTTATTCACTTCATCTGCCAGTGGTTTTAATGTTGTGGCTGACCGGTGTGTGTGTGTGTGTGTGTGTGTGTGTGTGTGTGTGTGTGTGTGTGTGTGTGTGTGTGTGTGTGTGTGTGTGTGTGTGTGTGTGTGTGTGTGTGTGTGTGTGTGTGTGTGTGTGTGTGTGTGTGTGTCTCACGTAAAAAGGAAGCTGTTAAAACTATTGAGTTTTATTATGTATTATTATGAGATCACTGGAATTGTGACCTTGAATGATTTTAATTTCTATGAGCTCATTTTTCATTTCTAAACTCTGTAGGTAAAAAAACAACTGGTGGCGTGGGCAGCTTCCACCTGTATGTGTGTGTGTGTATGTGTTTGTGTGTGTGTGTATGTGTGAGTGTGTAACTGACTGTATCAACGATATTGGCGGAAAACAAACACTCTTCTTTGAACAAAGTATGCAGGTAAACAGAGCTTGATAAAGTAGAATTACATCACATTGTAAACTCAGCCATGCCTGTGGTTGGGCCTTAAACCGGTCTCTACTGGCTTTGTTACCACTGTGCAACAGCTCAACGTACATGAACGAATTGAATTAGGGAAAACTCTAAAAATGACTCCAATTTCAATCATTTTAACAGATTAAAAGCTTAAATTTATGGTTGCTCTTCCTATGTCTCTGTTTTGATGTAATGTTTGTTTTTTATATTGACCCTTTCAAGGGTATAGGGTATAGTATAATGTTCAAAACCCCATGCTGTTATTTTATTCAATTATTTTGATCATACATAACTTAATATAATATATTTCAGCACTGTCATAGAAACTCAAATGCAAGGCATTTCGAAAACCGTGTGTGTGTGTGTCAATAACAAAAAACATCATGACTGATATCCTAGTGATAATACACTTTTTTTTACCCAAAGGGAAAAATTATGTAACTATCTTTTTCTCAAAATAATGCACATAACACCCAAACACAGTTTTTTGTCCATACCCTCATTTGCAGAACCTCTCCGGGTTTTAAAATCCAACCCACCAACAAAATAAACTGGATTATATTCTTAGTTTATCTGTTGCACCTGTCTTTTATTTCTAATAAACAGAAGATAAATCAACTAACATACAAATAAAGGCAGAAATTATAGAGGAAAATTTTGATAATGCTACGCTCATAATTAAAACATGATTTATGGCAGTAATATTTATTCTTACTATTATTCTTATTTATTGTATAATTGTTTAATTCATACAATTCTACTGTGATAAAAAAAAAGATGAACGCGCCTCCTGTGCGCATGGTGTGCGCTGCTGCCATCTAGTGGATAGATTACAGAAGACACTCTGGACTGTAGGTCCGAAAGGACAGCGACGGAAAAGAGTTGGAAATGTACGGATAAAAATCAACAAAACAAACCAATTATATTGACCAGATTTGATCACAAGTATGAGAAGTCGTGTATCTTTTATCGCATTGTCCCGGTTATCACAGCCACGGCCGAAATGGCCGTCGAAACGGGGTGACGTCATTAGGATGACGTCATTAGACGATTTTTTTTTTTTTTTTCCTGCCTCGCTTGGTGCCGCCTCGAGTAGCGCGCTCCTCCAGTCTCAGGGCCGCAGTCCGAGCACCTAGCTTTTCATAACAGCGCCCGGGACACATGGGCGACACCCTAAACTAAACCATTTGTCATTGTACCTAAAACTAATCTAACTAAGTCAAGATTCAAGATTCAAGAGGTTCGTTCGTCACATACATTTACATACTTTCATACATATATGCAGTGAAATGTAATGTAAATGTCGTTGGACGGAAAGTAGTATTTGGGTGGGAAAAAAAACTTTAAAACTATAAGTAGTAGTTTTGGGTGGAATAAACTTTTAAAACTACAAGTAGTAGTATTTGGGTGACACCACTATTAAGTACTTGGACAGAAAGTAGTATTTGGACGGAAGCATGGAATTAACCTTTAAACCTAGAACTACTAGTATTTGGGTAGAATAAACCCTTAAAAGTAGAACTAGTAGTATTTGGGTGGAATAAACCTTTAAAACTATTAAATACTTGGACAGAAAGTAGTATTTGGATGGAAGGTTGTAATAAACCTTTAAACCTAGAACTAGTAGTATTTGTGTAGAATAAACCTTTAAAATTAGAACTAGTAGTATTTGGGTGGAATAAACCTTTAAAACTTAAGTACTTGGACAGAAAGTAGTATTTGGATGGAAGGTTGTAATAAACCTTTAAACCTAGAACTAGTAGTATTTGGGTAGAATAAACCTTTAAAACTAGAACTAGTAGTATTTGGGTGGAATAAACCTTTAGAACTATTGAGTACTTGGACAGAAAGTAGTATTTGGACGGAAGTGTGGAATTAACCTTTAAACCTAGAACTAGTAGTATTTGGGTAGAATAAACCTTTAAAACTAGAAATAGTAGTATTTGGGTAGAATAAACCTTTAAAACTAGAACTAGTAGTATTTGGGTGGAATAAACCTTTAAAACTATTGAGTACTTGGACAGAAAGTAGTATTTGGACGGAAGTGTGGAATTAACCTTTAAACCTAGAACTAGTAGTATTTGGGTAGAATAAACCTTTAAAACTAGAACTAGTAGTATTTGGGTGGAATAAACCTTTATAACGATTAAGTACTTGGACAGAAAGTAGTATTTGGATGGAAGGTTGTAATAAACCTTTAAACCTAGAACTAGTAGTATTTGGGTAGAATAAACCTTTAAAACTAGAACTAGTAGTATTTGGGTGGAATAAACCTTTAAAACTATTAAGTACTTGGACAGAAAGTAGTATTTGGATGGAAGAGTGGAATTAACCTTTAAACCTAGAACTACTAGCATTTGGGTAGAATAAACCTTTAAACCTAGAACTAGTAGTATTTGGGTAGAATAAACCTTTAAACCTAGAACTAGTAGTATTTGGGTAGAATAAACCTTTAAACCTAGAACTAGTAGTATTTGCGGTGGATTAAACCTTTAAAACTATAGTTCACTAGGTGGCGCTGTTGGGAAATCCTAGGAGTGCGGTCCTGAAGGTGCAGCCTCGCTTGCAGGAACACGCTATTGGCCTGGACGTCGATAGTCTATAAAATTCAACCAATCGAATGGTTTCATTTCTCCATCGTCTTTTCACCAGGTCCACAAGTGAGCGACACAGGGGAGAAAAGAAATGGATGCCCCGCCCACAAAAAACCCCCAAAATAATAAAACAAAAAACAAAAACATGGATGCCAAACCAACAAAAGATCAAATAAGAAAACATGGAAGCCCTGCCCCGTAAAAAAAAAACCCCAAAAAAACAGAGCCAGTGAAAACATGCGACCTACGGCAGGAGAAAGGTAGAATACTTTTTTTTTTTTAATTCATAGAAAACAAAAACGATATCATTTATTGTGTTTAATTTAGTCTACAACCGGCTATAAAATAATCACTGTATACATTAAATATCAAACTTCATTTAAATAAAAATTCTTAGTCAGCTCATAACATCAGTTTGTTTTTAAATGGCCACGCCTCATCCCTAACCAAGCCATATAAATTAAACATTGTCAATCTAAGCCATGAAGGCACGTCGCTCTGACTGCACGCTGTAATACCTACCGTTTGCTTATAATACTTTTGGCAAAGAACAAAACAACGTATAACGTAGAGATTCTATAAGCCTAAGAAAAACACCTTTTATTAGGAATCTGAAATGTAAAGCGGATGCCGCGCCCTTTCCCAGGTGAGAGATGGGACTTTTCAGCGGCGGCTTTTTATCTATAATCAATGTTCCCATTCCCATGACGGAGAAAAAGAAAGAAAAAAAAAAAAAAAGGAAATTTGTGACGTTTAAAATGGATCCTTGAGTTTCCTTTCGTCTTCACTTTTGAGACCGAGGCGCTCGGATATCGTTGATGAATCATGAATCATTTTGTCACTGCGAGTGAGAAGCGAGCACAGTCCATTCGACGAGCAGAGTCAATGTACGCGTCCCCAAAAAAATATCCCCCCCCCCTCCAAAAAAAAACCCCCCAAAAACAAACAAAAAAAACCTATAAAACATCAAAGCATCATACCACCCCTTCATCTGCATTTGTTGACTGCGGTACCGATCGTCAGAGATTGTCGTTCATGGTTGTGAACAGATGACACACGTCCATAATCAACAAATTCACATTTAGTCGTGCGGTCTAATTCCAAGGATGGCCCCTCTTTTAACTCGGCTTCCTGTCCTCGCGGACTTTTAAGGCAGAACCCGAGCCAAACCTGAAGGCACTAGAACGAGTATCCACAGCCACAGCAGCCATAGTTCCACAAATCATACGTGCGACGTTTCTGGAAAAACCAGACGACCTACTTCATGGAATTTAGAATATGATTTGACGCATACACACACACACACACACACACACACACACACACACACATACATATATATATATTTTTTTTTTCAGTTTTATACTGTGTTAGTTCTTTTAACACAACAGAGTCCCCCACAATCAGATTCAGCGTCCGCTCTCTCGCCAACCCGGTTAGTTCCTTCTTTATTTATTTCTATTTCTTTTGGTTACTCAGAGCTCCAGGAGGCGGCTCCCCTCAAGCCGAAAAAACTAGTGGTGGTAGGAGGGGGCGGCGACGGGCGAGGAGCAGCCCGGCTCGATGTGCTGCAGGTGGCAGGCGTGGCAGAGCAGGTGAGCGTCCAGGGGGAAGCAGCGGTGGCCCTCCTCGTCGTTCAGCTCCATCTTGCAGTCCTGCCGGGGAGAGATCGTCCGGTCAAGGGTTCGTTCAAATATCCTCGGTTTCCCTTGTTCTAATCAGAGTTAAAACTATTTGAAATGAAGCTATTATTCATTGGGTCTTATTTTATTGTTGTTGTTTTTTATTTGTATTGTTGTTTATGCCTAGGTTATTGTATATTGAAAACATTTCCCTATCCTCTATCCTATTCTAGGTTAGTTTGTACAGTAATTCCTGCTTTTTGTTGATTTCTAGGTTCTTTTTTTTAAATTGTTTTTGGTTTACATTTATTGTATATCAGTAGGTCATGTAATAGCCATTTTATTTTTTATTGTTTATCTTTGGTTTGTATTTATTGTACATTCCCTATCTTCATCTTTAAATTAACATTTAGCTTTCCTCTACATTGCAAATTCTTTCGGGTGATCCTCAGGTTTATTGCATATTGCCATGTTCTAATTATGATTGCGTTTTTTGATGCAAGCTGCTGTGACACCAAAATTTCCCTCCAGGCATCAATTAAGTATCTATCTATCCATCCCCGATCAGCCACAACATTAAAACCACCACTAATAACCACTAATACTGTGTATCTCCCCCTCGTGCCGCCAAAACAGCTGTGACCCGTGGAGGCATGGACTCCACAAGATCCTCTGAAGGTGTCCTGTGGTATCTGGCACCAGGACGTCAGCAGCAGATCCTTTAAGTCCTGGAAGTGGTGAGGTGGGGCCCCCAGGGATCGGGCTTGTTGTTCCAGCTCATCGTGATTCACCCGACCAGGCCACCTTCTTCTATTGCTCCACGGTCCAGTTCTGATGCTCACGTGTCCATTGTAGGTGCTTTCAGAGGTGGACAGGGGTCAGCATGGACACTCTGACCGGTCTGCGGCTACACAGCCTCATACACATCAAGCTGTGATGCACTGTGGGTTCTAACACTATTCCATCATAGCAGCATTCACTTTTTCACCAACTTATTCTACAGTAGTTCTTCTGTGGGATCGAACCAGACGGGCTACACTACGCTCCCCACCTGTATCAATGACCCTTGAGCGCCCATGACCCTGTCGCCGGTTCACCGGTTGTCCTTCCTTGGATCACTTTTGGTAGGTACTAACCACTGCACACCGGGAACACCCCACAAGACCTGTGGTTTTGGAGATGTTCTGACCCAGTCGTCTAGCATCACAATGTGCTCCTTGTCAAAGGGGCTCAGATCCTTACACTTGACCATTTTTCCTGCTTCCAACACATCAACTTTAAGAACTGACTGTTCACTTGCTGCCTCATATATCCCACCCCTTGACAGGTGCCGTTGGAACGAGATGAGAAATGGTATTCACTTCACCCGTCAGTGGTTTGTTGTGGCTGATCTTTCTATCTATTCATTTTCACGTTTTCAACAAACTTGAAGGTATTCTTGATGAAAATAAAGCATCAATTCAGCAAACCGTTTGATGAATACAAGATTCCAGCCGTTCGATGTTTTACTCATGGATTGCTGCTTGAACACGCAGACGATCACCTCCTCCTCCTCCTCCCCCTCCTCCTCCTCCTCTTTCGCGAGCCGCTGATTTTTGTTTCTATGGGCTGGAATAATTTGGACTGTCAATCAAGTCTCCGGCGTGCGCCCAGAGAGGCACTCAAGGAAAATGATGAGATAGCAATGATGAGGCGCTGTGTGCGCCCGCACTCCTCAACAGCCCATAATTACCATCAGCACTACAATTAGGCTTTCCGGGGGGCAGGGGGCGGGGGGGGGGGGGGGGGGGGGGGGGGGGGGGGGTCCTTGTGTGTTTTTCTCCACAGCCATAGCATAAGCCTAATGAGGGAGTGTTTCCAAATAAGCCAAAGGCTGCGGTTGATTTGTTTTCCACCCACCTCACAGTGATAGCACTCCACGTGGTAGTCTCTGTCCATGGAAACCACTCGAATGGTCTCGTCAGAGCCCTGCGAACACACGAGAGCGGTTGATGTCAACCTCGCAGGTAAACACCCTCCCGGGTTTTGGCTCCCGAGGTCTCGGCGCATTATCTGGTTTGTGCGGGGTGAGGAAGTTATTCCCGCTCGCCGCAAATCCTCCATTGCCATGAATTTGGACTCTGACTTGTAAGACTTTTAAAAAATGTCTGTTTTGTCCCCCCGGGGTGATGTTAACTTTCAATGAAATCCCGATAATATGAGTTCCTTTTTCATTAGCGTTTACACGCTCAGTGACTGCCGAAGTTCCAGCACACCATCTCAATTGTTAAAAAAGAAGATGTAATTACGAAAAATAATTGGAAAAGACCTTAGGAATGTCCGCTTTTTTTTTCTTCCAGAATATATCTCAAAGAAATCACTGTCTTCAAAAATAACAGCAAATCTTATTTCATTCTCATTTACAAACTCAATAACAGTGAAAATGTGAGGGGAGTTTTCCCAGGCAAAACGCGTCACATACAGGCACGAGATAAACTTATTAACCCCCGCCCCCGCCCACCTCCCAATGTACGGAAATACGTTGCCTTTGAAATCAAGAATGACCGCCCCCTGAGAGCAGGGCGTGGAGGCCATTCCATCTCTGTCAACTTTAATTTGGGACGGTTCTGCAAGGAGCATGGTTTCAATTATGAGCATCCATTGCCTGTGTGTGTTTGGACCAGGCTTACGTCCGTATCCCCATGGAAATTCCTGGGTCATACCTCAAAGAAAAGCCCAGGCCTGAAACCAACATGTAGAACCGAACCTTGAATAAGGAATTATTTTGAGTGTATTAAAGTTGATATTAGTTGATGTCGACGCGTCAAGTTGTTGTTGAGCAAATTGGGGTCAGATACAAAATGTGTGGAAATCTAAAATGTGCCCGTAGCAGTTTAGTAGG
Source organism: Zeus faber (assembly GCF_960531495.2). NCBI lineage: Eukaryota > Metazoa > Chordata > Actinopteri > Zeiformes > Zeidae > Zeus > Zeus faber. Next base: position 8,895,126 of record NC_137195.1, read on the forward strand.
TAAAGTAAAAAGACAAAACATACGTGCAGCTATCTGATCTTGCAAATCCGCGTTTCTTAAATAGCTGAACTCCGGCAGCACGGACAAGCTTCACGCACACCGATTCCCGGTGACCTTTAAATTCCTCATGAGACAGCCTCGAAGCCAAGGACGGCCCCTCCTTTGCTCCAGGCCCCTCCTTCGCTCCGGCCCCTCCTTCGCTCCGGCCCCTCCTTCGCTCCGGCCCCTCCTTCGTTCCGGTTCGGCAGAGAGCCGACCAATCGATCTGAATCTCCGAGAGAATTTGGTCGGGAGGGTGAACAATGCACCACAGCGGTATCAGAATCAGAAAATTAAATGGCGCCTTTGTTTAGAACGGGACGCATGCCAGTTTCCGTCGACTTCAACGGACGTGCGGTCCTTCCCGGGGGGGGGGGGGGGGGGGGGGGCGACGTGTGCGACGCCTTCCTTATCGGCATCTTGTGTAAACGCGGGAAGAAGCGGGGCGGTGGCGGGGATTTCGCGGTCGACATAACTCGGCGGAGCTGCACGGGAGGTGACTTTACCTGACTTTCAAGCACCACCAGCGGCTTCTGCACCGACACTGTAGCCTGCACGCACATCCACATCACAACAAAGACGTACTGCAGGCTGCGGGCTTACCTCTGAGGGCAGGATGGGCTGGTTACAGGCGGCGCATTTAGGGGCCAGGACCCTGGGGATTGGAGAGAAGACATTTCTCAGAGATTTGTTTTGAATTTGTGAACTGCATAAAAACGTATTGATTTCTCTCATCGAGCCATCCCCCCCCCCCCCCCTCATCTCTCTAAATAGATTAAAGATTCAAGAGCTTTATTCGTCACATACATATACATACTTTCATAACATTGGTGATTTCTGTGGCTATCTATTCCCACAATCAACTGCTCATGGGAGCCGTGGTTCAGATGCCCTGGCTCTCCCTCACCCATGTGATGTTATCACCAGGGAAAGGGCAAAAAACAGCAAAAGGCTAAATGAAGATATTATTATTATTATTATTATAATAATTATTATTATTATTATTATTATTATTTTTGCTCCCATGCATGCGGTGGGCTGGCACCTAGAGGTCTGAGGCACAAACAAAAGCCCCCTTTTCTCAGAGTAGACCATCCTGGCTGCCGGTGACGCTGAGCACACACACACACACACACACACACACACACACACACACACACACACAGTAAAAAAAAAAAAAAAAAAAAAGTGCCTGCATCACCATGCTCCCATTTCTGTTTACTTATGCTGTTTTGACTCATCTGTCGCCGACTGTTTGTTTGTTTATTTATTTATGTGTTTAGCTTGTGGAGATTGACTCCCTCTTGTTAGAGGCTGAGAGGAATGTTTTTTAGTCGATTCCGCGCAACGGCATGCAGATGGCAACTGTGTCCGCCCCGTCCGCTAAAGGCAGGACATATTGAAAAAGTTTCTAAGAGGCACTTTTGATGCCACCTCCCAATTTTCTGTTTTGGATTTTACAAATCAAAAACAGCCACCATGTGATCGCCGGAGCAGGAGTCACGAGCCCGCAGAGCGTGACCCGGAGTGTCATCTGGAGCTGAGAGACGGAGAGGGGCATTTCCTCCGCTCCCCGACCCCGCCCCCCCGTCCTTCAGTGTGTTTTTCAAGTGTCTGCGGCACGTGGCGGTGCCGGAGCCAGAGGGCCAGGCCGTGCACCCGGCTCAGACCTCTTCAACCGCCATCCTACCCCAGGGGAGGAAACTGTAAAAGGCCGTGATGGGATTTTTTTTCTTTTTTCCTTTATTTTAATTTTATTTTTATTTATTTTTAAATCGGAGACGGTCGTCTTTCTCTTCTGCGATCTGGCTCGACACCACACCGTTGTCTTTTCTCGGAGATGATACTGAGCGCTCGGAGGAGTGCCCCGACGGCTGCTGTACCTGTGGTAGTCTCTGACGCAGTAGACCTTATTTTCCGTGTCCACGGTGAAGGGCACCCCGTCCAGGCTCTCGTTGCAGATGACGCAGCGGAAGCAGCCGGGGTGGTAGGACTTCCCGAGGGCCTGCAGGATCTGAGACGAGGGTAGAAGGAAAATTAATAATAAATAAATAAATAAAAACCTCTCTGCTACAACACATTTAATGCAACACTCAACGGCTGTTATGTTTTCCAGATTGGCCCCGACGGAGACTACGGGCTTTAATGTGGCTGCGTAAGGAGGATGCGGCGTCGTTAAAACCGAGACGTTGCCTCCTCCATTTTCGGCGCATAGGCCGCGTATGAGGAACATGTGTGGAAGGGTGTCGAGGAAAATACTTCACACGCCGCTGCACCCACGCAATCTGTGATCGGGTCCTTTATGTACATTCTTTGGGTCTCCCCCCTCCCCCCCGTTGGAGTGTGTTTTTATATATGTGTGGTAGGTTGAGAACACAGCGGCGTTGGTGTTAAGGGCGAGGCAGGCAGACGCAGGCCAACAATGCAACCACAGTAGATTTTAAGAAACCGCTTTCCAGATGTGCACATTGTTGTCGCTGCAGCTCAGGGTCTCAGGCCAGGAAAAGCCAAAAGCCATGAATACCAGGTCGCACAGATGCGGAGCGCGCGCACGCACGCACGCACGCACGCACGCACGCACGCACGCACGCACACACACACTAAATGAATTGGACACTCACCATGTCCATGATCAGGTGTCCACACGCGTTGCACTTGTCGGCAGACTGCTGGAAGCCAGAATACTGAAGCAGACGTTGCAAAGAAAAGAGAGATTGTGTAACAAGCTTCAAGAGGTCTGTCTAGCCTTCACGACATATGAAGATATATGGTTTGTGTGTATAGACGAGACAGAGTCTTCCATTCCTGTTCGACAACTTAGGCATGTGATGTACACCCTTCTGCGGGAGACGTCATCTCGTTGCCCAGGTATTTAAATCTCTCATCTGTTTATAAAAAAAACTCTTATCATAAAGAGAAATTGCATTCGGAACCAAGCGTTCGCATTGTCCTTGATTACCATTTAAGATAGTATTGGTAGAGCATTAAATAAAATACATAATTTGTTTATCAACCAAACTGGGCCGGTAGGTTCCTGAGCCCTGACTAAACATAGGTGTGTGGTATACCTCAAATAAACATTTATACAAAATGACAATGGCTTGTTTAGGCCTCTCCACGTGCTTAACATTTGTTCAAGCGAGAGAACCGTCTGGATCTGGGTCTGTCAGGTCAGTGTGGTTTCACTTCACGAGACGATTTAATGGATCAATGGAAGTTAAGACAAGAACGCACGTGAACATTTTAGAGTTAGTAGTTTGCTTTTTTTAAACCACAATTATTTAATCAGATTTCATATGAATTCAAGCGATTTTGAAATACTTCGCATATTTCAAATTAAAATAATGTGATTACATTTCTGCCGCAATACAATGCAAATTTCAGTTTTTTCCCTTCTTCACCAGGAGTTTTAAACTGTATGAGATCAGGTGGTAAAGTGGTAAATGCAAACTACGCCAGAGTGAAACCACGTGGACCACAGTCCTTACGAACCAGGGCTAAGTGGTGTCTCTGGTTACAGACCCCAATCCGATCCCACCCGCGGGAGGAAAGTGATATGGAATGTCTCTTCATTTCACGTTTTGCATTTTGGTGTCATATTCTGAAGCAAAAACCTGCCATGCAATAATCAACTATACTATAATCAACTATAAAATGGCCTAATGAGGGTAATCACAGATAGAAAAAAAATTCAAACGTACAAAAACATATCTCTTGTGGATTTCCCTAATGAGGCTCACCTAAATCTCAAACGGAAGAAGTAAATTTAAGCTTAACAGGGTTTTTTTTTGTTGTTTTTTTTTACATTTGAACCAATAGTAGGAACGTCGTGTCAACAGTAGGAGATGAATAAAATACATATCCATTAAAAATACAGGTCTACTAAATACACCCAAGGATTCTGTTTTGGGGGTTTATCTGTGGGCCGCCCACTCACCAGAAAGTCCTCTTCACAGAACACCTTCCCCCCGACGTAGTAGAACGCCTTCCCCCTTAACCTTCGACCTGTGGGCACACGCACAGAAAGGGGGGGGGGGATGACTCGCACCATCTTGAACCACGCGGCTCTCAAACGTCTTTGTAACTAAATATACAAAATCATTTAGGGCCCGTTTTTGAGACCACTCGTGGAAAAACCTCCCGCTTGCACCGAGCATACTTCCAGTCTCGGAAAATCAATAAACACACCAAAGAGGTTTTATTGCGTCCCGTGAAATCCCGGGCAGTCAAATGAAATAAACAGCTCGAGGGGGCAGCGCGGTGTCCCCCACGTCCTCTGGCCGCGCAGCAGAGCCGCTGCGGTAGGACGGGGACACATCTGGATCCGACTGCAGCCACAAGCTCGACCACATGAGCACAATATGGGGCGAGTGAATCCAATTACCAGACGGGCGTCGCGGATTAAACTCCCCCCGTCTAATGGTCTCACGCGGACAAGGCCTCCGGGCGAGGAGGAGCCGCCATCTTGCCTCTTTGTTCTTCCCCCGGCGTCACTCCACATGGGAACACTTCCTGTTCGTCTCTCAGTCTGCGATAGGTCTACGGTACACAGTGTGCATACATGCACAGAAGATGGGGGACACACACACACACACACACACACACACACACACACACTTAAAAGTTATTCCTGCTCAGGTCCCACAGGAAGAAGGAACATTCCGCGCATTTTTCGGAGTGAGGGTAAAGAGGGGGCAGGGGGTTATCCGTGGCAAATAAAAGCCTTCTTTATCTCTCCAACTGACACACACACACACACACACACACACACACACACACACACACACACACACACACACACACACACACACACACACACACACACACACACACACACACACACACACACACACACACACAAGAACACACACACACACAAATCACCTAAATAGCCTTTACAGAAAGTTCCTTTCAATAGCCTCTGGTCCAAGTGGCTCCTTTAGCGCAGCAGCAGCAGCAGGAGTTGAGCTTTTCCATTACTCCATTAGCTTTCATTGTCGAAGCTTTCTCCCATTTCGTGGACGCAGGTGCCCGAATCTAGTCACGCTACATTTCAAGCTGCACCGTTTTTGAAGCCCGGGTTTGGATTGTTCCCCGAAGCTGAGGGTCAAAACGTCGATGAGGGTCCCGGGCGCAGGTTCCCGACCGCCGGTGCGTGACCGCCGGTGCGTGACCGCCGGTGCGCAACCCACCACCGGTCCGTTAGAAATTGGCTTCTGAGGTAGCGTCAATTGACTTTTTTACACAGACATTAATGTCGTGACCCATGTTCTTTTAAACTTTTAGTTGATTTTTTTTTTGTCAAATACCAAAAGAAAGAAGAAGTTGTTTAAAAGCATTGTTTTTACTTTTAAATGTTTCTAAAAATGACGGGCTTGTTTATCCACCCCACTCCGGTCATCCTCAGGAAAAAGTCTCCAACTTCTTAAAGAAGGCAGCCAAACTGAGGATTTATCTTTGAGTGTAGTCACATGAGATTTGTTGAGACTATGCTTGACAATTACATTTTCTTTCCTTCTTTGATAGAATAACGTGGCCACTGTAGCGGCCGGCCGCCGACAATAACTACCTTTGGGGAAGACACTTTGATTTAGCCAGTCAAACCGGCCTTCAGGTAATTACCGTGCAGGCTGTAGGGCCTGGGTCCCAAGGGGGAAAAGGAAGAACGGAGGCGTGAGAGGGGGAGATATAGGCCCTTCCTATTCTTCACATTCTTGTGGTTTTTCCCAGTTAGTCAGAGTTGGAGGGCTCACAGCCCTTTGGGAAGATAAGAGCTTAATTAAAGTCAGAAGTCATGGCAGACAGTTTGGAAAGCCCCAGAAACAGTCGTGACTTTTCCTCTTTTGAAAAAAAAATATATATATATATTTAATACTAAAGGCCAATACAAAGCATATTTTCCCTCATCAAAACATTTATAGAAAATCCCTTAAATAACCCAAAGGAAGCAGCCCCCCCATTAATGAAGACAGTAGGTTACTCATGTGAGTCACCCGAGGCTAAGAGCACATCTCTTAATGAACACCTTGAAATCTTAACTGTTCAAAGCTTTAATAAATTGGAAATGTATTGCTATTTAATACAAATGCATTACATTTTTTTTTTTTATGCTTTGCCACACACACACACACACACACACAAGAGTGAGGCAGGCGAATTAATCACATTTGAATTAATCTAATTGCTGAAGTTCAAATGTAGCTTCACAGGACAAACTTCAGTCACACAAACGGTCCAGCCGCTTGGACCGCTGACTGTAGCAAACACATTGGCTAAATCCCTGTTTGGTTCTAGAAACTAAACGGGCTGGTGGCTTCAATGTCTGGAGAAAAAAAAAAAAACAACAAAAAAAAAAAAACAGTAAACGGAAAGTTCCTCCTCTAAACTTGATGGCAGTTTGTAACAGCGTTGTTTTGGTACGGATTAACATTGGCAGCTCATTTTCCCCCCAGGTGTATAAAAGTAAAGTTAACAGATCAGTGGAACTCCGGTGCCGGCAGCCCATCTGGAGCGACGCTTTCTTCTCTCATCCTCTTGCTTTCTTTTTCCTTCTGCGGCCCTCTTTCCTTCGCGGTGGGTAATTCCGGTAAGTTACCAGGTAAGCCGGTTACCCTTATTACAAACGGGTCATAATCTTCAGCAGGTTTCCACGTTGCTGGCGGTAGACTGTTTCCCAGTGCTCTCTGTGGACCTCAGAGGGGTTGAGGAAAAAGTCGATGATTAGCCCGGAGCGAAGGCCCCCCGCAGCGAGGTGCTGAATCCCAGACATGCAGCTTGAACCCTCCCTCGCCACAAGGAACAGCATCCTGCTTTTCTGGCACCTCGGTGGAGGGGATTAGAGGGATTTCGGTGTGTGGGGATGGTGGCGGTGGCGGCTTGGGGATGGTGTGAGACGGGATATTCTCGGAGAAAGTTCACAGCCGCAATGTCTTTGTTACGCAACCAAACAGGCGTGAAGGTTGTCGGGACATGGATATTTTAAGTGGCAGTGAGGGGGTCCGTCATCCAACAAGGCAGGGGGAGGGCACTGGGTGTCTTTTGTCTGTCTGTCTGCATGGATCTGAGTGCAAGTCTGTGTTTTTGCCGTAGGTCTAGTATGTGGGACCACGCATGCATACATATGGAAGTACATAAGTGTGTCTGTATGTCCACTAGTGCATGTCAGAGTGTGTGTGTGTGTGTGTGTGTGTGTGTGTGTGTGTGTGTGTGTGTGTGTGTGTGTGTGTGTGTGTGTGTGTGTGTGTGTGTGTGCGTGGTCTCTGTGAATGGTCCTCCTGTCCTGTGCTGCTCTGGGCTCGGGTCTCTTTGGGCCCAGCTGACATAACTGCCCCCTGTGTCCTCCCGGTGTCCGACCTCCCGAGGGCCCCAGCGTCTGCATTCCTCCCTGGACTGGATACTCTCCCTGTGAGGGCCACGCACAGCGAGCATGGCCCCCTTTGCCCTCACATGGAGGGAGCTATGAGAGGTATGCAGTGCGTATATACTCCTCTCGCCTCCCAGTTTAGACATGAGCATCAGCCTTCCTCATTATGATCTTTTGCACACACGCACACGCACGCACACGCACGCACACACGCGCACACGCACACGATCCAGGAGCCTGACGACTGAGGTCAAAGGTCTGCAGAATAATAGAGATAATGGAGTCGGGGGGGTTGCCACAGTTCCAGACATTCCCAACATACACAGGACTCTGTAATTATATGAGGGATGCTAATTGGTTTAGACTCATCCACCAACTATTCAGCTAAATGGGACTTTGGCTTTGGAATGCCACTACGACGTAGCAAGAATGCAGCGGGCTTTGATTTGTAAGCAGCCAAGTGCAGGGGGTGGATAAAACATATAATGCTTTCACACATGCACTGTAAACCTGACATTATCCACACTTTACCCAGATGAGCTTTATGTGTGAATGCAAATGTCCGAATCATTTGACACGGACATTAACCAGACTTAACCCAGCCAGCGCCCTAGTACAAAGTCCGGGTAATGTCCGATTGAGCCCACGTGTGAAGGGAGCAGATAATTGTCTGGATCATTGACAGCGAGCGAGTGGGACTGTCGCGTGTTGATGACGTCTCTATCATGCGCCAGTTATTTACCTTTGCGCGGATCTTTGGGCACGGAGCGTAGGTGCTGTGTGGGCTTGGGCAGATTTACGATTAAATTGTCTATCGGCAATTGACTCCATCGATCGCGATTGACATTGATGACATATTTATTTTTATCCGCCAGGAAAAATCCAACCATTGAACTGGTGTTAGTGCAGTTTACCGTGTTCTGAAAATAAAGAGGAGAGAGAGAGAGAGAGAGAGAGAGAGAGAGAGAGAGAGAGAGAGAGAGAGAGAGAGAGAGAGAGAGAGAGAGAGAGAGAGAGAGAGAGAGAGAGAGAGAGAGAGAGAGAGAGAGAGAGAGAGAGAGAGATCGCCCTCTCCGTGATTGGAATTTTGCACAATCGCCCAAGCCTACTGCTGCGTACTCCTTTCTGCTTTATAATTACTTTCAACCTTCTCGTTTATATTGCAGATACTTCCAAATAGATCAATGCAAAAAAAACAACTACTGATAAGTCTGTCGCCTCGTCTTGGGTGTGCTAGAAAACTCTGCAGCGTCACGTCCTGCCTCCTGCACGCCTCCAGGCTCCGCCCCTCCTCCAAACCAAACAGAGTATTTCCAAGTAGCGTAAACGCGTCTGACACGGACAATCTCCAGTTCTGTGCTGCATGTGTGAAAGGGTAAATCAGGACAATGTCTGGATAATCAGGTCCAGACATTGTCCGGAGTGCATGCGTGAAAGCAGCTCTGTTCACCATTTAGAAAACAGTGACTGGCACAGTGATCCACCAATCCATGTCTAGCCAACTGTCACTATGTATGATTTCCTCTGACAAACTGCTCTGAAAATAAGCAGAAAATAACAGCTTTTAGAACCCACAATGCTCTGAAAAAGGTTATAGAGATGTTGTTAGGGAAATTATAATACCAATGAAGGCTATTCCGCGCATTTGGACGGAAATGCTACAGGTATAATGTATCCTGTAAGAACTAGATTAAAACACTGTTGGTAAGCAGAGACCCCTACTGAACAATCCAGGGCAAATCAGAGATCTTGATCGTGATTACGCTAATGTTTGGGAACAACGTTTTGAATCGGTTTAATTCAGTGGATATAAATGAAAAGAATCAGAGAATGAATGAATGAATCAGAGCGTTTCCTCTAGGGCTCAGCTTATGTGTGGCCACCATTCCCTAACCTCTGCAGTGGTTCCCCGTGTCTTTTCTCATTCCCTGCTCTTTGTGTGGGCCGGGGGAGGGACTGACACACCCAGAAAGCAAACACGACGACTCTCATCCGCAAATGCGCGCGTGCGTGTGCGCGCGTGTGCGTGTGTGTGTGTGTGTGTGTGCGCGTGCTTGAGGCATTGAAGGACTGCCAAACAGTATTAGACTCCCATTCAACTGAAAAGGGGCTCTGTGCGCTGTCCGTCGGGAGGCGACACAAGCTGGGGCAGACTTAACCGTTTGAGGAAAGATAGGTGGCTGGGGTTAAATGGGAGTACGAGGCACTTGAGTAGGAGACGCACTTGAAAAGATGTGAGATCAAATGTCCCAGAACAGCGTCAGCAGAATTCTCAATAAGAACTCGGCAGTCAAGAGGCACAAACTCTTGGGAGCTGGGGGCGGCTTTGCTTTACATAAAGTAAAATAAAACTCAAACAATGTAATTTACTGACAGTATTTCCAGGGCTTTTTATTAGCCTCAACCGCCGTGTGGGTGCTGTGCTCCTCAAAATAAATGTAAAATCCATTTATTTTGTTGGGAGACACACTGGAACGGCCGGGACGGGACGCGCAGTGGACCAGGGATCGCTCTCTCTCCATTATGGAATCCATTGTCCTGATCCAAGGCGGAACGTCCCTGAGCTGAGTTTAAACGTTTGTTTCATACGAGTAGAAACTAACAAAAACAAATAGATCTAAAATAAAAACACAGGAAAACGGGCGCGGGAACGGCACAGGAGGCGTGGTGTGCTCAACAGCACTGGAGGAGAGAAGAAAAACAATAAACAAAACAAAAAAAACAAAACACACATACACACACTGACTGAGATTCAGCCTTCTTTACCGGTTTTTATATTGTGTACTGATTTATATTTGAGGAAAAACTGGGAAAAGGCGGAGGTTGACCCAGAAAAAGAGGTGGAAGTCCACCCCCTGCCGTGACTTTTGGCCCATTCGCTCTCAGAGCGAGAAAAAGGCGAAGGACAAAGTTCGCCTCGGGGCTTTGCGCTGACAACACCGCGAGAAAACCACAATCACCGGGTCAATTTGTTCTGATCTTGTTCTGAAGGAGTCTTTTGGTCCAAAACTTCTACTTCTATTTAAGTATCCCTCCCCCATTCGTGGGGAAGCAGTTTTTTTTCCCCTGTGCAGGTGTGTCACATATGCATGTTACTTACTGCAGGCACTGCAGGTGAAGCAGCTGTCGTGGTAGAGGCTGCCCATGGCCTGGCAGGCCTGGTTGGCGCCATACACAGCCTGGTTACATTTCACACAGATCCCTGAAAAACAGCACAGTCAAAAAATAAAAATAAATTCACAGCCAAATAAGACACTGGTGCACACACTGCCGCAATCACTCACTTAGGACGTACACACACGCACACGCACACACACACACACACACACACACACACACACACACACACACACACACACACACACATCAATGGAGCTGCAGAATACAGAGTGTGTACAGCAGCCCTGCACTAATCCACGACTACTACATCACAGATGCAAATACTCCCTTGGAGATACAATTCTTGTTATCTTGTTCTGAGCTGAATGTGCTGGAGAGGCAAGAGACTAGAACATCAAACAGGAGCAAAACAATGGACAAGGGGAGAAAAAAAAAATCCCTCATCCCATAAAAAGTCAGGAAGCTGGTTAGCGTGCTGCATCACCAAGCTGGGAAATATATCCTTATTTGCTTGTTTGACTTGGCGCGGAGACCGCAAAGTAAGTACTTTGAATAGTGTGATAAAAATCCAAGTGCTCACACACACACACACACACACACACACACACACACACACACACACACACACACACACACACACACACACACACACACACACACACACACACACACACACACACACACACACACACACACACACACACACACACCTCATTTGACGGGAATCCAAGACGCATCCTTCCAGGATGGTTGGGCGCGCAATGATAGCCATGGGGACATTTTGTAGAGTTTATTATGAGAAACTAATAATGTTCACATTGTCCTATGATCACACAATGACAAATTATAGCATTTGAATCCATAATCCACTTCAAATGATATAAAACTGCCATGGACAAGAGGACAACAAGGTTTTGGACCCAAGAGGCCCGCCAGCCCAACACGCCTCCACTGTCGAAACAAGGGAATCTGTTGTCCGTCAAATGTGTTTCATTTGGATCTGGAGGTGGAGGTGCATGGACGTGCATTTCCTTTTCAATGTTAAATAGAGACACACCTTCACCTGGAAACACAATAGGGTGACATTAAAATATTATCTTTCACCTATGTCACCCTACTTGTTAGTCTGTCACTCTCCTGCTTTGCATGACAACAAGCGGGATGAAAGAGGCAGTACATTCAGTTGTCTGCGCCGCGGGCCATAAATAACAGGCCGGGATGTTACAACTGGCATTTGGATGAGTGACAGATGACAACTCTATTCCTGCTAAGCCTGATCCATCAGATACAATATGCACAATGCATTCGGGAAGTATTTGTGACCCCCTGAGCAAAAACCCGCCATCTCGCGCATTTCTAAAATGGCCAAGAGCAGCCAAATAAGTTGGGGGGAGGAGAAAAAAAAAAAAAAAAAAAACTTTCTTGAAGGAAAATCAGATTTTTCCAGATTCGTTCCTTTGTGTTTTTTTTTTGTTTTTTTTATCTCAACGTTTTTTCAAAACCGAGTTTGATTTATAAATAGCAGAAAAATTTTAAAACCGTGGAGTTAAATACTCCCATTAGATTACGTGGGGAAACGCAGTTCACTTACTGAGACGCTGAACAGCGCTGAACAACACGATCGATCGTTTGCTTTAAAGCGAGCATCCAGGTGAAGATCATTCATCCATATTCCATGTGATGTGAAGTCACAATGTGAAACTGTTTTGATAGAGTTCAACCTTTAAATCGTACTACATTTACACATACACGGAGACATCGTTGTGGATGGGGTGTGTACCAACATATACCATCAAGTAAGAATTGCTGACGTCACTGACGTCACTTCCGTAAACAAGACGAGGATCCGGTTTCACTTATCTGTGAAAACTTTAATTTCCCTATGTTGTTATGGATGAGGAGAAGCGAGTGGCTGAAGATCTAAATCCAATCGCGAACCTTAATCTGACCAGTGCGATAGATCCAAGTCAGTGTGAGCAGCGCGTACTGGACTTCATTTTCCGCGATGATAGTCAGTTCTCCGACAGCGCCGCTGAATCTGATATTACTCCGGACATGGAGAACATTTCAAACAGCGGATTTCGACCTGAATGTGACGCTGAAACTGAATACTTTCAAGAACCACCGGAGGCGACCGACGGTACGCCCGTTGATGTTACAACGGAAGAAATTGATGACGTGAAGAAGTTTGTTGAGATTAGTGACAGATTTTCAGATTTTCCGAGACTCACAATATTGATACTCTACATTTTGTTATGTTGTCCGTACTTTTAAACTTCAAAATAATTCCACTTTTATAAAACATGTATGTTATTACTGTTCAATAAAAGCTTTTTTTTTTTTTACAAAAATAGTTTTAGTTGTGTTGTTGACGCTGTTCAACGCTGTTCGTGATTGGCCCATTCAGCAGTATGTTAGTTAATAAGCCATGAGGCTTTGTTTGTCCGCCAACTCCATTTGCACTCTGGGAGCTGGCTGAATGAAGCCAAGTGTGGGTAAAACTTTGAAGCTGATTATCTCAGAATCACAGTTTGCCACACCCTTGTCATTAACAAGTTACAGCTCTGAAAAGATTTGCACAAGTGACACCTTGTTTGAAACTCTGATTCTCCACTTTAAATGATGCGATAAAAAAACAAAATGTCGAAAGCCGCCAAATGACCCTAAAGTATGCGGTGGGTCACATTTTAAGAGGTACAGCGACACCAGACAGGCGTTGCAGAGGTAAACGTTTCCAGCTAGAGTAACTCTTTAAAGCAGGGTCTTTACCTGCAGGCCATCAATTTATAATGTACAGCATATTAAAAACATGTAGCGGCCACATTCAATTGTCTCGTTGGGCAGCATGGGGCCCCAGGGCCTGTAGTTTGAGACACTTGCTTTAAAGATTATGTGTGTTTTTTGTGTGGATTTGCAGCAGCGTGGAGGTAGTCAGATAGTGGGTTTAACACTGGCTGCCCAGTGAGGCCCATCTCAGAGACTGCTGGACACGAACAGAGAAGCTTCTGTTTGAACTGTACCCAGCACACATCACGGGTCTGCGGCCACAAATACACGGCCACATTTATAACCTTGTTTATGTTTTACTGCTCGCAGGCAAGTTGCAATACAATATACAACGGAGCTATATTTACCTAATTCAACTAAGCCTCTAACTAGAATAGAGGACACATTGTCAAATTCGTGGAAAGCCTGAAACCAACATGATTATATTGTTGCATTATTTTCTGTTCATGAAGAAATTCTAAATTAATTTATGTTTTTATTGGAAAACAAATGCACGGCAATGGAAAACCACTCACACCTTTCTCTTAGCGTTGGAAGGATTCTAAAATAGTGATTTAAAAAAAGAGTTTAAAATAAATAGTTTTTCTTTATAAATTAAATTCCTGACAAGCAAGACTGCTCCATAGCACACGCACCCAATTCCCGACCCCCTTTCCTCCTCGTTTCCTGTTTGGGACACATTTTCTTGATTTTTAGTAGAAGACCTTCTATTGGGCTGACAGAAGGCAGTAAAACTAACTTTGGCCACTTTTATTCCATGGGCCGCTTTCTGTAAAAGCCTCATGGACCAGGAAAAGGGGCATAGGGAGTGGGGGTTGGAACCAAAATGCGGCGCCAAAACTCCCCTCAATCCACCCCCTCCAGTTTGCCCAGCTGTCAAAACTCCATTTCGATGGCTCTTTTCCACAGGCTGACCGGCAGATCATAGACTGAACACTAAACCCTCATCACACATGGTGGCTCCCACTTCTCTGGTGAGCGGTGAGCACATTTAATAACTCACCACAGTACACACAGGACCAATCAACAAACAGAGATAGGAAAACATTGCATGATCCGTTGGCACACACACACACACAAATGCATACAGAATAACAGATGCACACACAGTGCTGCTCAAACTGTCTAGGCTCCCAAAAACCTTCCAAGGCAGAAGCCAAGAGGCACGGCAAATAGTGAGGGATCCACAACCAGATGGAATAAACTGAACACAAACTTCACCAACTGCGTGAAAATGGTGAGAGCATGCAGATATCCCAACTTTCATTCCCTCCCCGTCGGACCTTCTCTCCCTATTAATATCTCATCCACTCCGTCGAGTGGCGAGAGATAAAGGCGCCGCCGCTGACGTTACTCAAAACCCCTCCATTTGTCCCCGTCATGGGTTTGACACCTCTCAAATCATCCCTGGAGTGCCCCCGTGCATTCTCTCCACCGACCATTTCCTCAATTCCTCCTCGCTCCATTTATTGAGACATTCCTCCGTGTTCCCCCGGTGCAGCCGTTTGGCACCGGAGTCGGTTTCCCAGAACCTTAAGCTGCAGTCCAGCCGAACAGCACACTGTGTGCTTTCAGGAATCCAATAGATCCCGGGCCAGCATATGCCAGTGCTCGCTGGACAGCAAAGATATTGATGAAGGCCAGAGGTAAACCAATGTATAAGGAGCCCTGGAAAATGTTGAGAATGTGTGTCTAACATCTCTCAGCCTAATAAGTCTAGTCGGATGAGGTTCAAAACACTGAGCCAATTACAACACTATGCATATCTCAAAATTCCTTCAGCATTCTACGTGCGGCTCCCAAGATCATAATCAAATGAAGGTGAGGGGGTTTATTTTAGACTTTCATACATAATTGAATATCAATGAAACAGGCAGAAGGCAGAGGAGGAACTTTTCATCTGTGCATCCTGAAAGCTATTTTCAAGTGTGAAAGCATGATGCAGGGGTTGAGACGTGGTCTAGTGAGAAGATCTAAACTGGAAGAACGTGGGCTTACTGGGCTATGTGTATAAAATGTGTGGGTGTGTGTGTGTGTTGAAGTGGAAGGTGTTTAACATGGCTTGTTGTGATTAAATAGATAATGTAGAACTATATGAAGACTGAACAAGACGCTCCATCTGTTCTCCAGCTGCCTCCCGAAGATGCACGGCCTGCTTAGACAACTGGTCTGGTCTAGGTTTGCCCTTACCAGACCAACAAATAACCCTTGTAGCTCAAAAATGAAGGCTTTCAATTACCATTGAAAGAAATCTCAGTATGCGATAACGGCCTAGAGTCTGAACTAAATGGCATGCAGCGTTTCTGTTATCCGGTAATTGCCGGTTTTTGACCGGGAAAATCTGTTGAAATCCGACATATTTAAATCTCTCCGGTCGTAATGACCGGTGAAAATAATTCCCTCCAAGCACAATTTAAATGAGTGCTGGGTGGATCATTTCGATATTGAAGTCTGCAGGTCTGTTCATTTTCACGCTCGGCAAGTTGCAACAGGTGCCAGCCAGTTTGGACGATCTAAAGCTGATCTGAAAGCTTCACCGCTGACCAATCACATTTGGCGATATAGAACTAAGCCTCGCCCCCCTCCCTCATGAACAGGTTGTGCTTGTAAACACACACACACACACAGCGGATACAGAGACGCAGCGTCTAGAACTCCGAGGAGAAACAGAAACATGATGTATCGTTAACAACAGGGACAAATACATCCATAGTTTGGTGTTTTTTATGGATCAAGTTCCGACCCAAAGCAGACGGTAAATATTCATTGTGTAAAATACAGTATCTGGACAGGACGTCCCGATGCAGACAGACAACAGCACAAACTTTATTTATTTAGACCTACTTGCCATATTAATTTTGTTTTTGATTTGATCAAAATGCTATTTCAGTGAAATGTTAAATAAAGTGGCTGCACTTGTTACTTTTTGTTCACGAACAGAAACTATTTGATTTCAAGTAGTAATATTTGTAAATTGTATTTATTATTTTAAATGGCTTAACAGAAAGACTTATTTAATTTTAAATATTGAATAAACCAAGATTATCCATCTACATGCCTTGATTATGTAATTCTCTATATAGCCTGCTTAATAATTGTTTTTAAGCTCAATAAACAGATATTTAATATTTGACCGGAATCTCTCCCATTTGTCTGGGAAATTGAAATCTTCCAGGACACATGGACCGGCACCAATTTTTCCTAACAGAAACTCTGATGGCATTGGCTCCTCAACGTGATGAAAAGCAACATAATTAGGCGTGAAAACACCCTGTCAGCTGTTCTGACAGGCGAGCATCCCCCCACTCTGTTGAATGGATTGAAATGGTTCTGTACAATTTTATGTTCTTTGTGGACACATGGACACATGGACATGACCACATATTTGTTGAATCTGCAACAACTTATGGAGATCCAAATAAACAAATGAATCAATAAAATACAAAAAAGGTTAAAATAACAGTTTCAAAACCATTTCGATGGTACACTGACTTGTAACCTAGAGAATGGCACCTGTGTGTTATGCTTGACAAACTACGTCGCTTCCTTGATGTTTGGTTCCAGAAATTACCGTTTGTTTCCCTGGTATTTCTTCTTGTTTGTCTGAAATTCTCCAGCCACCAATCCTTGAGTGCAGTGCATCTGTGAGACGAGTAATAAAATGATTCTCCGATGATTCTTCTTAAAACAAAAACAATAAACGATAAACCTGCCGGTCAAAATGTCTGGTAATAACGCCCATACAAAACATATTGGCTCCACCTCGCCAACGGCCCGGCACCTGAACCTCGGCCGGCGAGTGCTAGCCCTCATTTTCATTGCGCCACAGGGTTTGTTTCACCCTCGTGTGTGCGAGCCGATCCGCCAGGCCGAGCACATCTGGTAGCTACACCGGTTGCAGCCGACCGA
Organism: Zeus faber; assembly: GCF_960531495.2. Lineage (NCBI taxonomy): Eukaryota > Metazoa > Chordata > Actinopteri > Zeiformes > Zeidae > Zeus > Zeus faber. Next base: position 8,912,344 of record NC_137195.1, read on the forward strand.
TCCCCGCGCCCCCTCTCTCCCCGTGGGTCCCCCGGCGCTGCGGGAAGAGAGGCTCTGGGTAACCCGCGCTCGCTGAAGGGGCGAGGTCCATGCAAGTGGGGCTGTAACCTAGGTGTACATTATATTTGCATTTGTAACAGACTGTTATTGAAACGTGACCGATAAGGTTCAAATTTGTCCTTTAAAAAGTGCGATTTCACTCAGAAGCTGGACAGTAGGGGCGCCAAATGCCAAATGTTACAGAGTGCTGCTTTAAACGAAGGAGCAGAATCTCACACTAGAATAGATTCAATTTTTCATCTCGTCCAGCTCTATCCATTTTCTCTTGGTTGTCCAATAGAGTTCCTGTGCAATGTGACACAGCTACACTAATATTGCAGTGCTTCCCTATTAAGATAAGGCTAGATACAATAGCTTACGAATCGGACACCATAAAAAAATCAGGTAACCAAACAAAACAAATGTGAAGGGAAACTAGCAGAATTGTGTTCAACAAGCCTGACTTTCTTAAAAATAAATAAATATAAATTAAATAAAAATAATAAAAAAAAAAAAAAAAAAAAAAAAAAACACCACTGGATTTTCTACCACAAGCAAGAACTTTAAAAGAGCCACAGGTGCATTCACTGAAATGTAATTACCCCATTCCTATTGAGTGTGTGTAACATACTATATATGCATGGTATGCCAAATAAAGAGGAATGAGAAATGTGCAAGTACAGGTCTGTGGTGATGAGGTCATTTGGAAAAGAGTGAACCAGTCCAGACACAGGGCAGTGAAAAAGAAAGATTTTCACAGGGCACAACGAAGCATCACGTGAAGGAACAGCTGAGAACAAATGAGAGGACAACCGTCTCCCAGGTCTGTAGCCAAATCAGATTAGAACTGCATAGAACATAAAGAATAAAATCACACCAACTGGACAACGATTGGTTTTGGATTCCAGGTGTTGATGTGAGAGGGCGACCCTTAGGGCACAAGGACTCCACGAACAACAGACAAACAATGACCCTCAAAAAGTGACACTTATTCTAACTCGAGCTAAACTAAAGCAAAATGGAGTGAAAGCATGTGGAAATGACATAAAAATCTAGTTTCCTAATTTTGAAAGTAAGTTCTCCTTTTTGGGATGTACGCAACTGCAAAACTAAAGTCAAAGCCTAACTGACCCTTAACACTTACCAAAGTAGTCAGCCTTTGGCTGGTCATCCATCTCTTTTTCCAGCCTTTTCGTGAGAGCTTCCAGTTTGACCTCAGCAGAAGAAGGCCCCTGTTCAGGGGCCAGGGCAGGGAGGGCCTGGCAGGGCAGTTTAATGGCCCCCATCAGGGAAGAACTACAGCCTTCACCTTCAGCACAGAAGGACTGTCCAGAGGTAGACACCAGGCCGTGACCTTGACTTTGACCCTGACTGAGGTACTTGGTGATGTTGTCAGGAGTTGAGGGAGAGGTTGAGAGCTGGGCTTTGGACTTTGCTGACTCAGACAACATTGCAGGTAGAGCAAAGGCTGCCACGTTAGCGGGAGAGCTGTGGCCCTGAGCGGGGCCATTGAGACCAGAGTGAGCCTGGTTGACAGAGGCTTTCAAGGCCGATGGAGGTGGTGAGTAATGGGCCGCAGCTGGTGTTACAGGCAGAGGCTGGGTGGATGGCTGCTGCAGCTGGAAGTTGGCTCCAGCGTTGAAGGCACTGAGAGGCAAGGCAGGGATGAGGTCTGATTTCCCAGAGTTGGACAGCTCTGAAACCCCGGGAGACGCAGAGGTTGGACTCCGCCTGTCGTGCGGGGCGGGGGCCTGGATCTGAGGGGCCCTGGTCGGGCTTGCACACAGATGACTGTTGGTGGAGGGGGGTGGAGACCTGTGCTTTGGCTGCTGATGAGATGGACTGCTTCCAGAGCTGGTCCCAGGCGGGGATGGAGTTGGGGAGAGCTGGGCCCCACTGGAGGTTTCCCAAACGTTGGTTGGACCGACCGGGGGACCGGCGTGTGTGGGCGCCTGGGTGTGGTGTTTGTAAGAATGTGGCTCAAAACGCTCCTTAATATCGTAATTGTTTCCGTAGCCGTACGCCCTGGAGGTCGTAAGGTCGGACTGGAGGACTGGGTGGTGCTTGGGGCCATCGTACTGACCCCCAGCCACGGGGCCAGACAGGATCGGGGGTTTGGCAGCCGCCTCTCCAGCCTGTCTGTAGCTGTTGATGGGGGGCCGGTCTTTGGTGTAGTACGGGCTGCTCTGGCCCCCGTTCATCCTCATGGCCAGGTTGTTCTTCGCCATCTCCTCCTGCTGCTTCTGCATGTGGATCTTGTTCATTTTGGTGGCAAACACCCTCCGGGTCTCCTCGAAGTCCGGGTTGTTCCCGGCGTCCCTCCTCATCCGAAACAGCCCGTCCCGGGACGCCTCGTACATGTTCAGATCCTCGATGAACTTACTCGCCTCGAGACCCAAATCCTCGTATTTATCCATTTTGTTTGTTTGTTTTCTTCAGTTACTTTGATTTAAAAAAAAAAAAAGAACGAGGAAAGTTCGCTCCGGTGTTATCAGAGCGCTGGGTCGTGTCCCGCGGCGACGCACCGCCCGGCGGATCCTTTTTTAAGGAAAAGTTTGGGGCAGACTCGCGCCTCCAGCTCCGCCGCCGCGTCCTCCGTCCTCCGTCCTGCTGCCCCGGCCCCGGCGCTCCCTCCACCAAGCGACCAACCCACCCCCTGTCCGGTCCCGGCGGCGGATCCGACCCCGGGCAAACTCACTCGACGCCGAACGCGCGGAACTTTCTTTTCTACTTTTCTTTCGGTACTTTTTTTTTTTGTCCCCCCTACTTTCGGAGGAGCCGCGGTCGGCGCGCTGCTGCACGGCCTGAAGTCAAGTGAAGTCTGGGGGTTGACAACAACACCGGGGGAGTTGGGACGAGGGACCGGTTCGCTCTTAAAGGCGCAGCGCGCCGCTGGTTCTGCTGATACCACGGAAGGAAAGAGTTTATTGGATCAACTTTTTAAGTATCGATGTTTTACAAATCGGCGCCAGTTAACTTCACTGAACAAAAAATAAACAAAATAGTGCTTCAATTTGTAAAACCTCCATTTAAAAAAATATTATTATAATACAATATGGTAATATATAATAATGTATTTTTTTTAGGTTTTATCCATCTATTTTTGGATCAACTTGAAAATATTATATTTATTTTACATATTACAAACGTTTCCTAAAAAAAATGGGTTTATAAAATCCAGACCAGTTCCAATAAGTTATTCCAACTTTACTGGGGGGGGGGGGGGGCGCAAGGGTTAGGGTTAAAAGGTTAAAGTTATTGGTTCAATTTGAAGTGAAACCCAGACCATAGTCTGTGTTGCCTAGATTACACTTCAAATCCCATAATTCAATTCAAAACTGCAAAAGTTTTTTTCGTTTGTTTTTTTGGCTCCTCCATATGAAACATCAAATAGAGCACATAGGTACATTTGACAACTACATTGATAGAAAAAAAAGTACTGTTTATATTGGCCAAAGTACAAGAATGCCCCAAGTGAATTTATAGATGTGGTAAACAACAACGGAAACTTGGCAACAATTAACTTTATTTTTGAAAAGTCGAGATCATCCGGTTTTTACTGGTAACGGCAATTAACTCAGTGGTTCATTTCAACGTCATTAAAGGGTGGAAACAAAAGCAACGGAACAACTTTGCATACAACTTCACATTTTTATTTGTTTATTTTGTGAACAATTTCAAACATGTCCCCTCCACCTTTGTGAGTTGGTACAGAACAGACAAGAGCCTAGATTACAGACACCCAGCAAATAAGTCTTGTAAGTTTTGCATTCATCGTAAATGTCTTAACTCTACGTACAGCTGTACGTACCGGGAGTTTCGGTTTTTCCCCCGGAACAATCAAAGGACTGCGGAAAAGCTCTTTTATACAATGAGATCACAAATAAATGTTTCCACTGATGGCAAAATTACCAGGCTTGAGGTCAATCTCCGAGATCATCGGCTCAGAAATGTTGTGCAATGGAGGGTGACTGTGACTTAACTGTGAGCTCCACCCTCGCCCACTCCATTAGTTTCTCAAGAGGAATAATGTTTGTGTGTGTGTGTGTGTGTGCGTGCGTGCGTGTGCTCTAAACGCATCAAAGAGAAGCGACACTGTACATCTCCATGCGTGCAAATGCAACTATAGTATCAAAAGAAAGTGAGTCACACTGGAATACTGTTGCCCGTTCACCATTCTTAGTCACCATGGTAACTGCTGAGCCTGAGTGAAGTGTCAAGTGACTTCAGGGGCGGTCAGTGACAAATTGAAGTATTAGTCAGAGGTAACATGAAATTCACAAACTCCGACTTGAACCGGCTGGAATGGGTCTTCTAAAACTACTTTCTTTAACCGGTTTGCGCAACCTCAACCGCAACGGCGAACATTTTCTCGAAGGGTCCGACTCGGCGAGAACGAGGCGTTTGGGCTTTTCAGATCCGAAAAATCCTGCGGGACGAAGGGCCATGAGCGGTGTGAGTCAAGGCAGTTCAAGTTCGAACGTGTTAGGTAGCAGGTTTGGGAACAAGGGAAGGCTAAAAAGCAACGTGATAAAACACCGGTGAACCACCGGAATGACACAGTGAGGTGCATGGAAAGGGGGTGGATTCCCACAGCCGCCTCCCACGTATCCTTTGCATATTTTCCACGCAGCCCGAGGGTCTCAGCGGCCTGAAAGTGAACAATACAAACTAATTAAATGAAAAACACTTAAATTCTTCAAAGACTCTCCAGGTCTTCCTATGACTGTGGTGCGGAAGCATATTAGGGACGCTAGAGCAGCTGGAAGGCATCAACAGTTACTGAAAGGTAGCTTTTACTAAAATCCTCACACAAAGGATGGAAATCAGCAGTAGAAAAGGTGAAATGATAATTAACGCCATTGGCCCCCAACAACCACCCAGCCCCCCCCCCCCACACACACGCACACACTCATTCCTGGTTCCTCTTCCTGTTATTGTGTCTCTCCTGCAAGCCACTTCCCGCCACCCCACACTCAGAGATGGACTGGAGGAATATGGGGAAAAGGTTAGGGCGGATCAGTCAGGGTGGCTTCCTATTCCACTCTCCCGTTGCAGTAATGTTATCCCCAGCTCTGTATTCAGAATCAAGCCCTCTTCCACTCGTATACTTCCAACATAGCGGCGCTCTATCAGGACAATGATAGCAACTACCGAGCAAGGGAACTAGCGAGACTTCCACAGCGTCCTATCACTGCTGGTTACTCACTCTGCTGATACAGAAAGGTTAGGGGGTGTATAAATAGATATGGTTCAATGTCCAGGACATTTGTTCTCGGCAGAATGATGACCTCGCCCAAATAAGTGGCCAGTGCAATATAGTACACAGCTTTACAATACAATGTGTTCATTGATCCGTAACGTCACTGAAGAGGCACCTTGTAGTGCCGAGGTCATAACACCCAAAATAGACCGCTGACTGGCAGCTGTGATCACTTAATAGGTTCCCAACTAAGACCGCAGGCTTTTTTTCCTCAGTGACCTCCAACGACAGCGCTGACAAAGAGGCGTTTGGAGCCTGGCGGAGGGGACACAATAGCAGCCCTGGAAGCAGTGAGTTTCCAGAAACGAGGGCACCGCGTCGGGCCGCAAACAAACGCGGCGCGCGGCGTCGGGACGGCGGCCCACGTGCGGGCTCAGACAGCTCCGCGGCAAGAACGGCAGAACGTTTTGCGCCGATAAGACCCGGGGCGGCGCGGCGTCAAGAGCAGACAGCTGCGGTAGATTGAGAGGTGTGAAGCTGATGTGGGCGCACGTCAAGTGCGGACGGATGTGGGAACGACGGTCAGAGGATTGGGCCGATGGTGCAACGGCAGACAGCCAATCAAAAGACCGCTATTGTTAAATAAAGAAGCACAAATACAGTGTGATAAAAAAAAATTCCTTTATATTATTTACATTCAATTTGAGACTGTACAAGTTAAATTTTATCCTTGGAAAATTGTTGGTATAAAAAGAAAAAAGCGTCCCACCCCATGTGTCCTCTCATATAACTCCCCTCCTTTGATCACTTCAATGGCTTCCCATCTCTGCTTGGATCAAATTTAAGACACCGGTGCTCCCCGACAGGACAAGGCCGTCCACCGAACTGCTCCTCCACATCTCCGGCCAGAGTCAGGTTCCAGACTCGGACTCGTTCGCTCCGCTCCTCCGCCCTCGCAGGCCGCCGGGCTCCATAGTCGCTACGCGGACTCGCAAGCCGCTCGTCCCGGTGGCCGCTCTTCTCGTCCAAGGCACCGCAATGGTGGAGCCAGCTGCCCCGATCCCGTCAGGACGTCCGAAGGCACTTACAGACGACACAACTTTCAAAATGGAGACGCCAATTTTTTAACCCTTTCCCTGTATTTTCTGTCTTGCGGACGGGGCGGTTTGCACACCGCACGATGCGTCTCAGACGAGGCGTTCACGCTGCATGATCCTACACCAGTTGAGCGGCGGGAGTGGTATGAGTCACTAACGGTGTCACTCGGCGACTGTCTCATGTCTTTGCCGAAAGTAAACAAAAGTGCAACAGATTGAGCTTACTGTAGAAGAGTGGCTGTAACTCCTTATTCCTATAGAGGGTTTACACGGTTGGGACTGTGATATACAGTGGTTTGAGACTACCAGAAAAATGTACTTATTGTAAGTCACTTTGGATAAAAGCACTAAATAACATAATGTAATGTAATGTAATGTAATGTAATGTAACGTGTCCGACAGTTAGAAAACCGGTTGATCCTCAAAACATCAGTCATCAATGAGGAAGTTGATGAGGGCCGTCCTGGGGGAGAGGATGGTCCTCTTGATGCGCCGTTCACCCAGCAGCTTCTGTCCAAGAGGGCTCTCCAGAACCAGCTGTCGCACCTGCTCGGCATCCTGGGAGATCTGCAAAGGGACCGTCACGGCGCCGCACACCTTGTTGTTTATCTGAGGATGAGGAGCAGGAGACGGGGTGAGGAGCAAAATAATGTATGTTTAATGGCTAGCCGTCCACTGGCCTTCGAGCTGCATTGTGCGACTGCCAAACTCGATATGTCAGATAAACAGCCAATTCCTTCAACCAAATCAAAGTGATTTCAAAACATACAGTTTGCGGAAGACGTGTGTTTTACAAGCTTCCGAGACCAAAATAAATGTGTGTGAGAGCGAGAGGGAGGGGGAAGAGGCTCACACAGCCTTGGCCTGGCCTTGCTGTGGTAATGACTAGTGGACGGGGCATGTGAAGTTGCGCCCAAAGGAGTGGGGGGGGGGGGGAAGCCACGACAGCTACCCTTTAACTACAGCAAAATCACCGCCAGGTTTATGAATAAAAACATTTCGGCGGTGAGGCTCAAGGAAGAATGTTTCGTTCTGGGGGAGCGAGAGGCTCAGGGCATCAAACAGTTTGATATTGTAGGAATGCGGGATATGAAAAAAGAAGGTAGAAAGGGGTTATTGGAGAGAGCCGGGCTTCAATTCGCCAACGGTTCAGCGCCGTTCGGTGCATCTCGTTTATTGGACGAGGGGAAAATATAAAGGGAGGGAGAGAGAGGCGGAGACCATCAAAGGCATTTTGAAACTCTTGCCCGTGTCTCCCTTTATTTCCAGAGCGCAGAGGCAAACTGTGGAAACAGTGAGATTGGTGCAGTGGTCAGCCAGCTGCCGGGGCTCGCTGTCATGACACTTGTGGGTGTTTAAGCGGGTGAGTAGAGCTCGCTCTCGCTCTCTCTCTCTCTCTCTCTCTCTCTCTCTCTCTCTCTGTGTGTGTGTGTCTGTGTAATCCCCCCCGCATCCCCGCGTCCACGCATGGGCGAGTGACGGGCTTCACACACTTTGGTCCGATCGCTCCTGAGCCTTTTTGATCCTGTCCCCCTCGCAGCTGGATACTCTCACCGGTCGGCGGCATGTCCCAAAAAACGGCACCCGCAGGCAGACACAAGCGCAAGAACGGAAGCGGCACAAACAGGCGTGCAGCCCGCCGCCCATTGATAACTGCAGATGCTCCCCGGCTTTTTCGCCATTTGTACGCGAGGGAGGCTTTTTATGGGGGAAAGTGGCAGAGAAATCAGCGACAGAGAATTACAGTGAGCCGAGAATAACCGGCACTTCTCTGTGACTGGCCTCTCATTTTTCTACCACTCACTTGTCTGTTTAGCCCGAGGCCCGCCACTTTACATGCAGATGCAGGAGTGCACGCTCACACACACACACACACACACACACACACACACACACACACACACACACACACACACACACACACACACACACACACACACACACACACACACACACACACACACACTAATCATAGCTCAGCGAAAATTAAAGAGTATGACTGCAATCATGGGAGTGAAACTTGGGGTTACAGAGTAGGGAGCTCGAGAGAATGCCCCACGCATAAGAGCAAACATATGTGCATGTGTCTATTAATATAGAGTGATGTACAGAACTCTGTGAGCTTGGGGCCAAAATCAAAACAAAAAAACACTGCGTTATTACCCGGGTATCTGGTTTGGATGTGTCCGCCTGTGTGACCGTGTATAAATGTGTGTGCGAGTCTTCTTACCCGTACGGCCAGCTCCACGAAGTCAGGCTTTTCCAGGTATTCCGGGTCGGGGGTCGGCCACGGCTGGTCGAGAACGTCTCCTCCCCGAGAGAGCAGGGGGCTGAGGGGGTTGCTCACCTGGCTGAGGCCTGGGAGAGTCCGGAACAAACTCAGTGTCACGCCCAAGACTCTTATTGTCGTGCTCAAGAGAATCAGAGCATTCTTCAGGGTTGGGGGTTGCTCATCATCTTTCATGTATACAAAGTATTTATCAGAGCCAAGTGGAGGGGTAAAAATGTCTGAATCGAAGCAAACTGACTGATTTATGGGGCGAGTGCATTTACATATTAAAGAAAAAAACAAACAAAAATAAAGAAACGCTGGTCAGCATTTACATATATTTACAAGGTAGTGGAGATGATACGAGCGTTATACACACAAAGGTAGTCGCTATTGGGACTATGGAGAAAGGTGGAATGACATATACATGTTTAAAAATAACCGATAGAAAAATAACATACACATATAGAAATATACAGGTCAATATACAAAATGTGCACATATAGATACAGGCTTATAGGGATCAGTTATTCTGTTAGCCAGACCTCCTGCTCCAACAGTAAATCTCACAAACATCCATCCCAGAGGACACGTAAAGGAAGGATGTGAACTTCCTCTGTCATGTACTCTGTGTGTGTGTGTGTGTGTGTGTGTGTGCGCGCGTGTGTGCGTGCGTGCTCGTTACGCATATAAGAGTGTGGGTGATACGTACAGTGTGGTGAAACAAGGCAGAGGGAAGGACTGCGCTCCTCATCATAAATACACTCCGTCAGCTCTGAGCCGACGCACACACACGTTCCGGAAATCAGCTGCAAACATCAGCAAACACGCAGCCGTAATTTCAGATTCCCTGAAGGCTGCCGTCAGCTCAGATGTCGTTTTTTTTACGCCTAGAGACCTTTCCCGGACCCCGACCGCTCGCCCCACCGCTATGCTGTTATCGGCCGGCAGTGTGCAGAGGATTTGTTTACCTGCAGCTGAGACAATGAGGGGATGTCCTCTGCTCCCTAAGTTTACTGTAGATCCCGCGGAGAGGGCTCTGGCCATGTTGCAGACGGGGTTTAATATAAATCAGGATGAAGGTAATCCTACTTTAAATGAATCCAGAATTTAAAAAATGCCTTTTCTGAGACACTGCTTCATTTAGGATAAGTGCGTTCTAGACTAGGAATTTCCGAGACTAGGGTAACGAAGGGTTAGCCAGCTTCTTCTGTCTGGTCTCGGTGCTGGTCTTCAATTTTTCTTATTTTCAATGTCGACCTGGAGGGCCAACTCCATTAATCCAAAGATAAACCTTCCTCTGGCCAGGTTTAATTGTATTAAGCAAATTAGTCTACTAGCTCTAATATTCCTTCTGGAAATCAGATTTTTTTTTAAAACCAAGACGAGGGCAGGTCTGAGAGTGTTTTAAACCGTGACTGAGAAAGGCCTTTCCAGTTAGTACAGATTTTACGTGTGATTTAGCCCTGTTGAGTTATTTGTTGATATGACGCTAATTATCTAAGGAGTGGTTGAGGGCATCCATGATGATGTCACAGAAGAAAATCAAATCTCTGTCCAAGGAAACAACAGATTTTTAAATAAAAGAGGGATGAGTGGTGTCTACTCCACATCCTTCTACTCCGCCTCTACACTACAGTATACCAAAATAATCAGGAAATCGGCGATATCACAGTATCTTGACGAAAACAATAACAACAATGATTTGATTGTTTCATTTGTAAATATAAAAACTTCATACAAAATATTTATTTTCCATTATTTGATGTTTATCTGTTTTTTTTTTATATGTGTTAATCTATGGCATGGATTACTGAGTTGCACAGTACCGTGTAATGTGTGGTTTCTTGCCTCATAAGTTCCAACAGCAACATAAATTAATCAGTTAGGGATTACCTGAAATCAACAACGGTATTTAGATATTGCTGTGTTCCCTGGTAAAAAAATTTATTGGGTATTTATATCCTAGAATATTCCTCATACAAAAATCCAATACCATCTGTATTTTCTGTGATGGAGAAGTGTGTTCTATAAAGCTGTAAGGACCCCAAATTAACAGCGGAAGTCCATGCTGTTCAGAAGAAGTAATGGATCAGAATAGATCAGCAGTGAAAACGTCGTATCCATAGATCCATCTACAGAATGTCATGAATTCAAGCCGGGCAGAAGCTCATCCGCACACCCGATGCTGGTTACATCACCATGGTATTGGAGGAACAGAGGCAATGACCACATCCATCTGAAGCCAACTTCCCCTCGGAGGGAACCAAGAAATTCCATCCTTTCACTTTCATTTGAACGCATCATTTCCCTTTGCCGCTGCTCCTTCCGATCTCCCTCCATCCCTCTCTGGACAAGCTAGAATACTTAAATCCCACAATAAAAAAATCGAACATCATTGGTGTCTGTGGTGGTGGTGTGTTGTTCAGATGTCCATCCTGCCTTTGGATTTAAGTGTAATTGCGTGTGTGTGTGTGTGTGTGTGTGTGTGTGTGTGTGTGTGTGTGTGTGTGTGTGTGTGTGTGTGTGTGTGTGTGTGCGCGCGCGAGGTGGGTCGACACACACCTGCCCAGAGTTCGGAGGCCAGATGAGGAGCCATGGGTGCGGTCATCACACACAGCGCTGCCAGGGCCTCCTCAAATTCCACGCTGTGCTGCACCACCCTGGCTGTGGCACTCTGAGGACACATCCAGAATATCAACATGGTGGCCCGAGGCAAAGGCTCAGACCACGTAATTTCCAGCGCAGCGTCCACTCACAGACAGTGTGTTGGTGAGTCCCATCAGACGGGAAATGGCCGCGTTGAAAAGGAAGCCCTCGGTGAAGTGAGCCGTAACCTGGTAGCGGTTCCAGGATAAAAAGGGTAAAGTATTACATCGGGGTCCTTGCAGGTACACTGACCGTGCATCTCGGTACGCTTTCCCAAATGGGACGTCCGTGTCACGGAATTTGACTAAATCGGTGAGGTGTCCAAAAACAAGGACGAGATGGGAAGAGAGACTGCTTCAGCGGCATGGCCACAGAATGTGCACACAGTGAGACAGGGCATTCTAGACACTTGAGCATTCACAAGTATTCTGCTACTGCTTATGCTTCTGGGAAGAACCATTTTTGGGGAGAGCCCTTGGGAGAAGGTCAATGGCCAAGGCCTTTTCTGACGTGCGGATCAAAGGACATTCCCGGCTTTAGGGGCTTACAACAAACAGCCCGAGGTCTTTTCAAAACCACAGGGTCCTCGGGGGAAAAGGATAATCAAACATGGCACTGAACAGAAGCTATTTATAATGTGTGGAGGGAGAATGAGTGAATTTCAAATCAATTCCTGTTCCTCTCATCTCTCACCCTTTTACTCGGGGGTCTCGAGTTACCATGGATGCAGAACGGGATGTAATCCTGGAGGCCTGGTACAGGGTTTATAAAGGTTATATAACAGTACTAGTTTACCGTGAAGTGTGCTATGGAGCTCGTTGCCACTGAACACAGAAGCCTTGACGCCATAAAAAGTGCCCTACACTACATTAGGCAAAACCTTACTTAAGAGTTCTTCTAACATTAATATTAACTAATATTCCATAATTTGTCATAAGACAATATTAAAATAAGGCAGGGTGACATAAATTAAGTATATAATGTACAGTTATGAAACAAAGCCCTTGGCTGAATCCCCCATTTTCTATATTTCAAAAGGGTATCATTAGTGACCCCTACTGGTCAGAGCTGAGACAGCATTTCAGTGCTGATAGTGCCTGTCTGTAACCATGGCGCTGCTACCTGCTCCACGGCGTAGTTCTTGTTCGTCCAGATTTTCTTGGCCTCGGCCTGCTCCCTCTTCTTAAGCCCCGACGGGTTGGGAAAGTCGCCCAGTTGTCGAGCGCTCCTCAACTTGGTCACCAGCTGCCACAGCCGAGACTGCCACCGCAGGACCCCGGGAAGGGCGTCCGCTGGAGGACGGAGGGAGAGAGAGGGAGAGAGAGAGAGACACACACACACACACACACACACACACACACACACACACACACACACACACACACACACACACACACACACACACACACACACACACACACATATCAATACAGGAATTCAAATGGTACATCGTAAGTTTAATTAAAGAACAAGAAAAACAAATGCAATTCTGTCCATCTTTAAAATTGCCCAATGCTAATCAATGTGAGAAAATAAAAATGACAACGTTTTCACTTGATCGCAGTTTTCAAAGTGAAAACAGAAGATAAAAGATTAAAGATAATAAACCCAATACTTTCAAGATTAAAAAAAAAAAAAATAAAATAAACTGTATTAATCCCTGGCTGGAAATTCAGGAATTTGAATAGGGAGAAACTTAAAATTCACTCTTTAGAAATATTACCTAATGGCTTTTCAGGTTGTAAATGACCATTTTTATTATTATTTATCACGGTGTCGTTTACAGCGTCTGATCTCACTTTTGACGTCCCAGAGGATGTCCTGCTCGGGCGGAGCGGCGTACAGGATGTAGAGACGCACAGTGTCGATGCCGTACTGCTGCACCACCTCCTGGGGGTCCAGACCGTTGTGTTTGGATTTACTCATCTTCTCCCATGTCACCTCCAAACGGCCTCCACCCGGCGCCACTGGCTCCTCACCTAAAGGGGGCGGGTAGATAATAAGCCCAAGTTCCATAAACAAGCATCAGAATTATTTGTTTATTCTGCCAAGTACGTTTGCATAAATATGAATGTAAATATATAAATATAAATATAGATGGGCTATTTCTGTACAGGATAAATAAATATGTACCAATAATATGGTCATAGATAAAAATGGATGAGTAGGTCTAAATTATGACTATGTTATTAGTAAATTAAAGTGTTATTACAATACTATAAAAAAAATAGAAATTATAATTAAACACACTTGAAGAGATGACCAGATTTATATTAGTTTGCTTGTTACAAAACATATTTGTTGTTAATGTTTTTTTTTCCTTTGTACCTCTTTCTCTCAATTTAGTTTAGAAACAACTTTTGCCATTGTCTTTTTTTTCCTTTTTTTTTTTTTAAATGTACTTGTACAGTATCATATAAATAACAATTGAAGCACAATATGAAAAAATATATACAACAATGTACAAGTGCAACATTCCCGATGATGCATCAAGGCCAAACTGTATTGGTAGACCAACTAAATAAAGTCTTGAATTATTTTCTACAGTTTTGCCCTATTATTACATTGTTACTGCTCCAATCCACAAAAGAGCCCTTTAGGTCAATGTACAATAGCATTTTAAAATATCTTCATCTAATTTTTTCCTCCAAAATATGCTTCTCAAATGCTCAAACGAGCGACTATTTCCGAACAATAAGTCTCCTTCAAGTCCTGATTGGATTGGTGTGGTTCCTCGACTGCCGGCAAACACACACTGGGTGGAGAGACGAGGTGTCTTGAGAGGCTGAGGTTTCCCTCTCGCTGAATGCCGCCGCTTTATCCGTGTTTATTCTGTAACTAGGCAACTGCAAGTGGTCGAAAAAACCTTAAGCATAACATCAATTCAGGGAGATCATAGGGCGGGAAAGAGAAAATAGCTCTTACATGCCTTCAAAAGCATCCCCTACAAATTGACTTTTATTCATAATGGCTGTTATTTTGCAGCATCTTAATTGCTGTGGATCAGAAAAAAGACAATACACCAATGTGAGTAATAAATTCAAATGTATTTTAAATATCATCATTATAATTATATAAAAATCTCCTGTCATTAAGCGTATCATGAGCATATCATTCAATATTGATTGTGACAATATCTGGAGATAACTAATGGTGCTGTCATACGATATATTTAATTTAATTCAAACAATGGTGATATTGCCACCAAATCCTCAAAAGATCATCAGCAATGTGTAGACCCTTTTCAGTCTCATGTCTTAACATTGATATTTAACTGATCTATCACCCAGCTGTAATGTGATTTATGGCTCTATCCCTCCAGCCCTCTGCTGTCGGATCAACATGATTCTTTCTCGCACTTTGCGAAACCACAGCAGCGAGTGAGGGAGCGGGGTGGAGTACCTGTGAAGTCGACGTCCTCCCTCCTCACGTACTGACCGCTGTCCGCCAGCCTGTACGTCTGGCCCTTGATCAGACCCTGCACCAGCAGCTTCTTAAACGGCTCCCTGACGAGCAGAGGGGAGGAAATTGCACCGTCACGAAATATACCGGTTAACACAGCGGGCCAAGGGAGCGCTCCGAACGTGGAGAGGAGGACTGATGCAGACGTTTAACGTGGATGTCATTTTCCATATTCCGTTTGTGCATCAAACCTCTCCCCTGCGGTTTGATAGTTCTCCGAGGAAGATGGATGGCCGAATCGGGTGTTTTCAGCCTATTTTCAACCTGAGCGCCAACCTGTGAGTCACGAGGCCTTGATCCCGGCAGAAGTGACCGAGGAAGCGTGCGTAGTACAGGTGCATGACGGCGTGCTCCTTCCCTCCGATGTAGACGTCCACGGGCAGCCAGTGGTCGGCTTTGGAGCGCTCGAAAGGCCTGGAGCGGTGGAAAATAAAAATAAAAAATGTCAAAAGCTTTGAAAAACAGAGTCAGTTTTATTATCTGCTGGCTGTTTGTATATAAAACCTCTAGGGGGCACAATGTATCTGAGGCAGAGTGATCCAAGGGGCTGGACGGAAATAGAGGCAAAAAAGTATTACAGCAGCGCCCTGAAATGCTTCTCCCGCTCTCAAACACCAGGGAACGAGAAAAACAAATTCTAATACTAATGTGTTTTCAGAGGTTTCCACCAAGGGAGGTTAAGTGGTTTAGCTGGTTTGCTTTTTCACCGGGCGGAGGGAGCGCCATTAGGCTCACTCGCCTGGTAATGGGCAGGGATGCTGCTCAGTGGTGATCTTTAGGGCAGTCTCCTCTGTGTCACCTTCCAACCCTGTTTACACCCCTCCCTATAGGCTGGTGATGTCTGGGAATTATTGAACGGGGAGAATTAGGGACTCCAGCAGATGAGCCCCTAATGATCGCACGGACGCACGCACGGACGGACGCACACAAGCACACACACACACACACACACACACACACATACACACACACACACACACACACACACACACACACAAACCTCTCTTCCTAGAAACCCTCTTCCCTCTACATCCTATTTTCACCCCCACCCCCCTCCCCCCAAACGCTAACACCCCTTTTTTCCCTGCATGGCACACGGCTCAGCGGGCCAACCGGATACACAAACAGTGTAATTGCTTTTTCTGTTGTGCTATAATCTGTCCCACTAAGAAAAGTGAGGAGAAGGGAGGAGGGCGGGGTGTGTGTATGTGTGGGGGGAGAGGGGGGCAGCAACCAGCCTCCCCTCTCCTAAAGCAGCTTTACAGCGAGGTCAGGCCACTGGGAAATTAATCTCTTTTGTCATGTTCAGGCTATCGCCACTGTCCCAGCAGGTGACAGCCACAGCTACACAGTCCCCCAATGTGGAGGACGTGGAACTGACGGGGGCACGGGGCGTGTGTGTGAGTGATGGCGTGTGAGAGAGAGAGAAAGCTAATGCACATGTGTACAGTAGTATGCATTTGGTAGAAGTAGTGGAGAGGGTGTGTGTGTGTCTTTGCAGCCATTGCAAATACATGTGAAAGGTGAGGTGGCAGTGTGTGTGTGTGTGTGTATGTGTGTGTGCGTGCGTGTGTATTGAGTGAGGCGGAGATCAGATTAAATAGAGGAATAAAATCCCTTTTAATATCAGGAAACAGCCAGCAAGAGCTGAGCCGCCCGTGCTGAAGAACCTCAATTGACTTTGTGTTCCCTTCATTTTTTATTTCATTTTCGGCAATCGGGTGAAAAGTGACGTCCACGTTTTCCCTCCAAAACCGGTTACTCCAAGATGAGAGGAGATAAAGCAGAGAGAGAGAGAGAGCAAGCGAGAGAGAGGCAGTTTAGAAAGAAAATAAAATCATAGCAGGAGTGAAAGGAGAGGTTGCTATGGCCTTGTCAAAGATATTATTAGAAAATCATGATTATGAGAAAAGCATGGAGGACACAGAGGAATGGGCTCAGTTGTTTACGCCGCTGATGGTTGTTGAAAGGGCACGTCGGGGCGGAACCCCTTTCGTACCGGTCTCGGTTGTGAGGGTCGACGTATCTGAAGTAATACCAGGCCGAGTCCACGAACGTGTCCATGGTGTCGGTCTCCCTCCGGGCCGGACCTTTACATCTAGTGGGACACCACAGGGGGAGAGGGAGAAGATGAGAGACAGACGGGGCGAGCGAGAGAGAGACAAGGAGAGATAGACGGGAGAGGGACAGAGAGAAATGGAGTCAGGGCCGGCAACACAAAAATCAATGTCTGAGTGACAAATGTAAATATGACCAAATGCAGAACTATTCCTGTCCGTATGCCCCCGGAGACGTGACCTATAATTTTACGTAATCGGAGAATGAATGTGTGTATGTGTGTGTCTGTGTCTGTGCGTGCGTGCATGTGTGTGTGCGTGTGTGTGTGTGTGTGCGCATAAGCCTGGCTCCATCTGGCTGTGGGGGTCATGTCCCTGTGGAGACAGACAGCCGGAGCTGGACCGGCACCGCAGCCCTGTTCCTGCGTCCTGTCGATCAGGCCGTGCCAACAGGGAACAAACTGGCAGGCCTCACACTGGGCTCGCTTCTGTACGCCTCGTGTGTTTGTGTTGGAGATGCCACGCTCCGCCTGATTTCCCCCAAACCAAACACCGCGCACTGTGCGAGGCGCAAATCTGCCAAAACACGTTTTGCTGCGGAGGGGACATCCGCAAAGGCAACGGGAAAAAAAAACAAAAAAAACTTTTTTTATCATTAAATCTGATTTGACAAAATTTGTTTTGCACTCAATTCATGGGGGGGAAGTTTCCGCCTCCCCAACATTTCCCAAACAACTCCCTCTGGAGTTTAATATCTGTGTCCTAGAAAACCAGGCAAGAATTACTTCGTCAGGCTTGGCTGCGCGCAACAGAGCGGGCGTTTCTCTGGCCACGCAGGACAAAGCTCTCGCGTCTCGCTTCCTGTCTGTCTGTGCGTCTTTCTCTCTCTGAGTCAGTCGCCCAAAAAAAAAAATAAAAAATCTATCTGGCACCCATTCACATTTTTTTTACTCCAATCAACATCAAGCGTCACACGGCACATCTCGAGGGGCCAAGACTCTCATCTTCGACTCCCTCTCACTCCCACTGCTCTCTAAACACAGACACATACTAGGAAGTAACACCCTCCTCCTCATTACTCCTCACTCCCACCCTCAACCACCCACCATGCCACCTATTATAGGGCTGAGAGGATGAGGTAAGCGCCGGGAGTTGCCTAGCAACAATGGTAAGGTGTTGCGGGGTTAATATTTGAAAGCCAGGTGTTATTTCATATGATGAAAAATCCACTGTTCTAACGAAGCCCCTTCCCATCCTTCCACCGCCAAGGAGCTAAATAAAGCCTCATATAACGGACCGAGCCATTGAAGCCCACACTGCCGCCCGAAACCGCCCGGTTTTACGTATCGACTCCCGCCACGAGCGAGCCAATCAGAGGCAGATGACTGTCGTTTCCCCCCGGAAGGTTGGCGGACGGTTCCACTCAGACCGCGGGAGGGTGAGAGTCGGCGATACAGACGCACACTCTCCCGTGCTGAGCGGCTCGGCAGAAGAATCTTACATAACTCCGCGGGTCCGGCAAAAAGAAATTTCCAGCCCGGTTGCGCCATCGCGCTCCACGTCCGCCCATCCACGCCTGCGCACGGACGCTCGACGGGAAATAAAGGGCTGATCTGGGCGGAGTTCACTTGGCAGGCCAATTACGGTTTCGGCGCGAGGCCGGAGACCAGATCAGCGCACAGGAAATGACTTCCTCAAGGACAGATAAAGCTCCATCTCTGCCTCCATCTCTCATCAGACCCTTCCTCTGTGTTCCACTCAAACTTTAATTGGACATGGTCGACAAGTGACGAGAACAAATTCCCGCAGACACTTACAAACGGCGGCGGGCGAGATGGAGAGGGGGAGATAACCGCATCTCCCGATATAGCCATCAATCTTTCGCTGATGGGAGGAATTAAGAGCGGCTTGCTCCGAGCGAGCCGACACAGCCCCGGTGCCTTGTGCCGCCGGCGCCTGAGTGGGCCATTGTTTTAATCAACACGGAGCCACGGCGGCCTGATTAGTCTTATTTAGAAAGGAATTCCCATGGCGGCGGCCGGGGGGGAGGGGGCTTCTGTAGAAACAGCATCTTAATAGGCATTCTGCTTTCTCACACATTTCCAGTCCCTTAGTCTGTGATGACTCACCGCCAGTCTGCTGCGGAGCGTGGCGTTTGTGTGTTCATCTCTGCGTGAAGTGAACAGGTAAATTGTGTGTGTGTGTGTGTGTGTGTGTGTGTGTGTGTGTGTGTGTGTGTGTGTGTGTGTGTGTGTGTGTGTGTGTGTGTGTGTGTTCGCGCGCGCACGCAGGATATTTCTCACTCTTCTTCCCTCTCCGGGAACGACTCGGGGCTTATGCAACTTCCACAGTCGTCCCATGGCGCCGCTCTTGCAGCTGCCACTCCTTACGTAACGCCGTCAGAACAAAACGCTTCATCACACGATTAGCCATCCCACTCCTGATAATCTCAGCTCGCTCCGTGTACTTGCAAAGGTGTCAATTCTCTCAGCTGGCCTGAGGGGCGACTACATTCTCAGCCCGCATCCCCAAAAGACTTACAGGGAGGGAGTTGGTGTGTGTGTGTGTGTGTGTGTGTGTGTGTGTGTGTGTGTGTGTGTGTGTGTGTGTGTGTGTGTGTGTGTGTGTGTGTGTGTGTGTTTGTTGGTGCATGTGCGTGTGCGTGTGTGTGGACTTCAAATCTAAAACTTTAGCATGAGGTCCTCGCATTCCTCATGTTCCGCTTCCCACACCGAACACGACAAAAGAAGCGATGGGCAGCGAGAAAAAGCCTCCTCTCCCTCTCAAAAAACCGATATGTGCAACCGCTATTGCTCCAAGTCTGCTTTCAGAACACACCGCCCAAGATACGACACTCTGAATACTCCATACGGCTTATTTTCTCGGTGTCCTTCCACCACCGTTTAAGCAGTGTAAATTATTTTCATTGATTTTGTGTCATCTGACTCCACATTTTCTACAACCGTTCTGTAAAATGCGAGGAAAAAACCCCCCCGAAAAAAACCCAGCAGTGAGCCAAACTGGTGTTTATCTACTGTGGTCCTCTATTGATTACCAAAAGACAGTTGTGTGACTTTTCACAGCAGCGGAGGTCGCGCCAATTGGACATTTCACAGCCACGTGTCCCACCCCACCCCTAGGCACAAGCCCTCGTCTCGGATGTCCATAGGTGGAAATGAGGATGTTACTGCACAAAAAGGACAGCATCCTCACCTGGGGCAGGTACACCGGACCCAGTCATGGGCGGCCTCCAGAGGCGACGCCCCCTTCCCTGTCAGCGAGGGCAGCTTCGGAAGGATGACCGGGAGCTCCTCTTCGGGAACCGCCACCGGACCACAGGAGCCACAATGCACCATGGGGATTGGCGTGCCCCAGTACCGCTGCCTGGATATCAACCAATCCCTGAGCTTGGAGCTGGTGAGGTGCCCGCCCACCTTTTTGTCTCTGGCCTTCTGGGTAATGCTGTAGAAAGCCTGCTCTCTGGTGAGCCCTGTAAACTGAACCAGATAAATGGAGAAATAATGGCTTTTTTTCCGTACAAGTATGAGTCAAGCATGACTAAGTACGACTTGTATCGGTGAGGGACTTGAAATAGTTGCTCAGACGGCGCGTCCGTCGTGCCAGACCTCAGCCGAGTTCACCAGAGTGTGTGTTCCATCTCCCTGGCTTTCCAGGACGCCGTTCCACTTCAGATCCAGAGCCCGGGCCACTTTCAGATCCTCCTCACTGGTGTCTGGGATGCCTGTCAAGACACAGGTACTGATGTAGCGCAAACGAGCCCACTCACTCACTCACACACAAACACATGTAAGAAATCCACTGAGAGCGCGAGAAAACAAAACAAAACAAAAAAAAAAAAAACCCTCCCCCCTGGTGAGCTGGAGCATGGTGTGTTTGCGGCAGAGTGACTAATCGTCATGAGCCTTCTGGGCACCACCTACACTCTGTGAGACAAACACTGACGCTTTTTTTTTACGGTATTAAAGAATCCACTCGGCGGTACCACGAGACGTATATTACGCACACAGACATACGTGAGAGAGCGAGAGAGAGAGAGGAACGACTCATTGACACCTCACAGGCAGCACACGAGCCATCGGCAGGTTCCCGCGAGTCCATTGTTGACGCCGCACATCGGACAAACGACACAACTCACCGATCACAGTGTCAAGATGGCCGTGGAACTCCTCCTTGTGCGAAATGACCAGCGGTACCTCCTGACCGGTCAGCAGATTGCAGGCGGTCACCTCGGTCAGGGCATCTGGAGCAGAGGAGGTGGGGGGTCACTCCTTCCACCTGCCGCTCATTATCAACAATCATTCGCCGTAGAGTGAGGGACACTCAAGGGAATCCCAATTACAGCCTCCACAGGCGGGCGCACAAAAACACACAAGTGGACACACACATACACATATACACACACAAACACACACACACACACACACACGCCCCGAACAGGTAATGTGGAGCTCACCTCTGCCGGGCTGAAAGGCTTTCCCCCAAGCGGCACGCACGGCGCTGGTGCCGTGCAGCAGCCGGTGGGAGGGCAGGACGGCCACGTACGCCGCCCCGTACAGGGCCTCCGGGGAGGCGGTGTATGCAGCCAAGGTCTCCCCCAACTCTACGCCGCTCACCTGGGTAGGAGACACCAGAGGCTGCTGGGATCCTAACGTT
This sequence comes from Zeus faber, assembly GCF_960531495.2. NCBI lineage: Eukaryota > Metazoa > Chordata > Actinopteri > Zeiformes > Zeidae > Zeus > Zeus faber. The sequence goes on from NC_137195.1 coordinate 8,933,794, forward strand.
CGCAAAAAACATCAACAGTGAGCGCGGTGAAAAATGAAACGCTCACATGAAAGGGTCTCCTAGCGTTTTTTTCCCCAACAAACCCCTCAAGGGATTCAATCTTGCACAAAAGCTATCGTTTGAGCCATCTACATGCCAATAGCACTTTTTTGATTTATTGGGGCAATAATACATTTTGGATGCAATTTTTATCCAACACAGAGGAGTAATTTGATAAGAATCGGCACGCCTTTTCTGCCATCAAAAGATACTCACAGAGACAAGACGAGTCCAAAAATACCCAAGATGTTCATATTAAAAAGATCAAGTCGAGTCAAGTTAATTTGAGTTGGTTTATTGAAAGATGGCACAGGGGGTTAATTTGATAGTTGATTCTCAAACACGTTGTTAAGGAGGTCTCCGGCGTCTCCAGGAACGGGCTTCAGCTGATAATATGTATATGTAATATGAGACCTTCCCTTTCCCCATCAACCAAACGACCTCTGGACATGCTTTTAATTACCCCTTCCACAAGGCTTACAGCTGATTTATGAGACACTGTCTCATATGTGCACCTACATCTACACGCGCACGCAAACACGCGCACGCAAACACACACACACACACACACACACACACACACACACACACACACACACACACACACACACACACACACACACACACACACACACACACACACACACACACACACACGTTTGCAGCCTTTCTAACCCCCTCTCGCTTGGAATATGAACATTTTCTCAAACAAGCAGTACATCTCCTGATTATTTCTCAAGGAGCGCCGGATAATAAGGGTGATCAGAGGGCTCTCAGCAGGCATTCAGACGCTCTGTTTGAAATGGCACAAGTGTAAAACCCCTCAAAACACGCTTTTCGTGACTCTCAATAGAAAACTAATCTCGAGCAGCGTTTGTTTGGGTAAATTGCCGCTCGTGGATGGATACACCGTGCAAATGTAAACTCAAGGAGTCAAAGAGCGTCGGTAAGCATCACTGAAGACACCTCGGAATCCAAAAAAGAAGCAGGCAATCAGTTCCAAGGGTGGAAACAAGACGGGGAGATGAAAAACTGAGCGTGTGTGTGTGTTGGGGGGGGGCAAGAATGGGGATAAGAGAGGGTAGGGAGGGAGGGTGAGAGCGAGGAAAAGGTTAAAGGATGGAGAGGGTGGAGAAATGCTGGTAGATGGAATGTAAGCAGGAAGCGAAGGAAATGAATAAGCAATGGGAAAGGGAGAAGGGGAGGCACGCGTGTGTGTGTGTCCGTGCGTGAGTGTGTGTGTGAGAGAGAGAGACAGAGACAGAGAGAGAGAGAGAGAGTTTTACCTTGAGGTGGAAATCAAAGTAGCAGCCAGTGCAGTCTCCAATCCAGTTGGCCTGCATGGCTTTGACCCCGTACCACTCGGGCAGGTCGGCCAAGGCGTCCAGGAGCGGCTGCAGCAGGGAAAACAACAAGACACAACAACACACCTTACAGCACACCTGCGTGCTACGCATGCACACCTTGTTTTCATAGCACTTGTGACGAGAATTATTTTGTATAAGTTCTTAATGTACGTTTGGTAAAATAATGTTAACTTGAGAGTGGGGCAAAAAAAATGAAATGAAATAAAAAATAATGAAAAGTAAAGTTAAAAAAAAAAATGCGTATAATATAAACAGGTAGCTGAAAAAAAAAAGCAGAAATCGTCAAATATATAAAGATATACCGAATATACAAATGTGATTCTATACACAGGATAGGTCAGTGGTGTGGGTACAAATGATAAATTATTTGCAAAGAGCAGCTCTTCTATTTGGACAAAGGACAAAAGTGTAAAACCAGGTTACACAATAGGTGAATTTTTCCAAACAATTCTACCATCCTGCAAATCAGAACTCAATGGGTCCTCTCTCTCTCTCTGCCCCCCCCCCCACTTACACACGGACAGACACACACACAGTTAGTGGGAGTGATTAGAGGAAGCTATGCATATCAACAAGGCTGGGGCCAATAAGCCACAGCCCAACTGGAGCAGGAGATATCGCATCTCCCTCTCGCTCGCTCACCCTCTCTGTTATTCTGTCACAAGCTATTACACACCTCACCCTCCGCTGCGCCCTCCAAGTACACCACGCCCTCACGGCGGCTATTTCAACACAAGTAACAATACAAACTCTGATCTCTCCCCCCCCGGCGCCGTGATTGCCACGCGTGTCATCGGCTCCTCTTGTGTATTTGGGCCACGTTGAGAGCCAGGGGCGTTGGGCGCCGGCGGGCCTGCGTCGGGCTCCCCCGAAATGCCACGGCCAGAGTCCGCCAACGAGCTGCGGCGTCGCCGAGACACGTCCGCGCTGGGACGCGTCTCCGCCAAATCAAGAGGTTACCAGCTGCACCGGGCGGCGCGGAGAGGAGATGATTGCACGCTAATGGAACAGTGAACGAGCGAGGGGCCAAATTATTTTTTCTTTTGTTTTTTTTTTTATTTCCCTCTCCTGTGAAAAGCAAACGCAGCTTGGCATAGAAGCCGGCTTCAAAGGGAAGTTATAACCCAAGGACAGTGGTTGCCATGGGAACCAAGCATAGCTATGAAGAAGAAAAAAGTGTACGTCAAAAAAGTAAGGGTGCTTTAGGTTTGGATTTGTTGTGTGCGTGTGTGTGTGTGTATGTATGTGTGTGTGTGCGTGTGTGTGTGTGTGTGCGTGTGTGTGTGAGTGTTCGCGCGCACCTGTGTGTGTGTGTGTGTGTGAGTGTGAGTGTGTGCTCACCCGCGCGCGCGCGTGCGTGCGTGCGTGGTGACATTCCTGTCACATTACAATGAGGTAATGTGCTCCATTTCCACATACACAGAGTACGTAAACGGAATGAAGCGGCATCAGCTGCAGGCAGAGGAGGGGTTATATAAACACCATCGTACTTCTACAGTTGGACTTTTGGCACGGAGCCTCATCAGCGCTGGGAGTTCGGAAAAATGACCCCCCCCCCCCCCCTCGCCGATCGAGAGATCTGAACCCGCAACCCCGCAAACCCCCGCAACGGCTCGGATGTGGTTTTCATGCCGTCGGGCAGCGCCTCGCTTTTTTGAGCGCCCGAGTGATTGAGGAGCCCATCTGTTTACACCCAGGGATACGGAATGTGAAAAATATTTTTGCGAGCGGAGCAAGTCAATCATTCAGATGTCGACCGCATTAAAGCAGGCGGGCGTTATGCATTACCCGGTCCTACATGTGTGATTATGCATGAAATTGAAAACTCTAATAATGCCACGTAATTATTTTGTACGTGTCACAACCCACATGACAATGATCAATCGCAGTCATTATTTGTCGTGATTTGTGTCTTGAGGAACTCGGACATGCCTTCTGGTGGAGTTTGACACACAACCCGGAGCTCCGCTGATGACAAAGTCATTATAAACAGCAGGTAATGTTTTGTTTTTTTTGTTTTGTTTTTTACACATTTGCAGCCGTTGACATAAAAAATGTACATAATTACAATGCACATGTATGCAGTAACACGAATAACGACGTTCCATCGACACCGCCTCCGTTAACCATCTTCTCCTCCTGTCAGATGTCTCTCTCTTTTTTCTTTTCTTTTACACCCCTCCCTTCTCTCCGTTCCTCGCGGAAGAAAAAAAAAAAACCATTTTGAATAACAGGAACACATTGTCACAGTGGGCAGCTTCCGCCTCCTCTCACACCTCTGACACGGACAGGCGTGCTACAGCACGGCCGCTCAAACTGGATCCGGGCTGACTGGCGTAAAAAAAAAAAAAAGAAAGGCAACGATTTGCATCAAAAAAGGACGAACTGCAGCACAAACTCATTATTCATGTATCCGTTGTCCATTAATTCACGCCATTTGAACAAATGTACACCATTTGAACAAATGTTCTCTATTTTTCCTATTTGAAAAGTAAATTAACCTATGTTAAGCCTACAGATTTCTCTATGTCAATTCCAATATCTACTACCGTGCATTTAGAAATATTAACAAGCTGTTTGAGTGCTATCCTTCATTAGCATAAAGAGCCTAGCCTCCTCACTTCTCATTAACTCGGAGTCCGAGGGCTTAGAGGAGCATTCTGCATTATACATGGGTGTGTGTTTAACCTGACAGGGAGCATATATGCGTCGGACGTATAATGCATGGAACTCCATCGGTGAGTCCAGAGAAGGCGATTCCATCACAGCGGGTCCCTGTAGCGACGAATCATCAAGGCCGGTTCACCACAGAGCAATCAAAGTGGCGCTTTCTCATCAGCCTGCCGGGCGTCCTGCAGCCCGGCGCCATTAGCCGGAACCCCGCACGGCTCTCTTCCTGGCCTGAGACAGGCTCTAGCGGTCTGATTGTAGAGTCTCCCGAGTCCTCCCCCCACGGAGAGCTGCCTACCTTGGCGTAGTTGGTCGTTTTGATGAACCATTGTCGCAGCAGCTTCTGTTCCACCCGTGCGCCAGACCTCCAGGAGCAGCCGTTCTCATCCACCTGCTCGTCCGCCAGCACGGTGCGGTCCACGGGGTCCCAGTTCACCAGGGCCTGGAACACACGTGCACACAGACACACACATAGGCGTACACGCACACACAAACATACACACAAAAACACACACAAACAAACAAACAAACACACACACACACACACACACACACACACACACACACACACACACACACACACACACACACACACACACACACACACACACACACACACACACACACACACACACACACACACACACACACACGACTCATTTTTACAGTCTTGCATTTGGTTAACCACACCGGACCCTGCCTTCACCCCTTAGCACTGGTACATGACGTCTGGATATTAACCCACTGTGTACTACCCCCCACCCCCCCTCTCTGCTCTGAGAGGGGGGTTTAGGCTGCTGTGAGCTACCTGGATCGGGCCTGATGATGACCACTTCCCTGGAGGCGTCTACCTGCGGCGCTCTGCACCAGCAAATAGACTCTCGTATTGTCTAGCTTTGAAATTGCATAGTATAGAACTACAAGATCCTATGATTTGTTATATTGTATTATTATTATTATCATTATTGTTATTATTGTCGCCCACTCAGCATCCATTGCAGCCTGGTCGTCCTGGAAGGCGGATCCCTCTTCTGTGGCCCCTTCTCAAGGTTTGCTCCCTTTCCCCCTCCCCAAAGGGTTTTTTCTGGGGTTTTTTCTACCCTTGCTTGGAAGAGGTTTCAGACTAGAGGATGCTGTTGATTTCTCTGTGAAACGTGGGCCTGTGAAGCCCTTCGAGACTGGACTGTGATTAAGGGCTGTAGAAGCAAACTTGACCTGAATTGACACACATGAACAAATCTGATAATCCAAAAGCTTCTATCTCATACTTTTTCAAATCCAAACTGTTCATATTCTGAAAAGGTTTGAAAAGCCCGATAAAGGGGAGTGAGATTTATTTTTTACCTCTTTCTGGTACGCCAGCCCTGCCTTGAAGAGTTTGATGAACAAGTACTGGGTCCACCTGTAGTAGTCTGGAAGACAGGTCGTCACCTCCTGCCAGGAAACACCAGGTTCAGGTTCAAACGCTGACCAGTGAGGGCCGCATGCAGTTCTTTATACGTGTTTCATTTGGCTGGCTGGTGTCAAGGTGGAAAATATATATATCGCAAGTTGATTCTAAGAGGCATCTGCAGCAGGACACTTTGGTCATATTTGGCAAATGAGCAGCCTCACAACAGACCAGAAAGTCAATTTATATTTCTTAGTGAAATAGCTAAAGCGAAAAAAAAAAAAAAAAAAATCCATTCACTTTAAAATGAATGAAGTCGAGAGGCTTTAGCCTTCACCCTTAAATTACCGGCAGTCAAGGAGTCATGAATCCACAAGAGCCAAGACATCATACTATGAAAGTTGGACGATTGGGAGACTGTAGTCGGTCAGGGAAACACTGAATAACAGTAATAAAAGAGAAAATCCTGTTCCTTATCTGTCATGTCGTGGTGTAACGGAACGTGGTTGATCCGTGTTCCGTACGGACGGTTTTGGCTCGCGTGTGAACCACGGATCAATTGCAAAAATTTAACCATCATAATGAAATACAGTTTGACTGCCGCTGCTACTTTTTTAAAAGTAATAATTCCATAAATCTCGATGCAGTGAAAAGAAGAGACAAGACCGATGCACCGCGTGCTGTGTTTTACTCTCAAGCGCAGTGATTGGTTCACGGTGGGTCGCCACTGTGTTACAGCCACTTTAGGACATGTCGGGAACGGGCTGCCGCCTGTCGCCGCTACGCATCCGATCCGTAACTCGGAACCATGATACGATCCGAACCGTGCATTTTGTGATCGGCTGCACCCCTGCTCTCATGTAAACCAGGGGTTCCCAAACTGGGGTATGCGACCCCCAAGGGGTCCTGGAAGTAATTGCAGGGTGTGCACAGTAAAATAATAATACTTTGACACATATTTACATATTCATATCTACACGTTCTACACGTTTCAATGTATTTTCAGGAAATAATTTTTTTTATGGGGAAGCCATCCAGGTCTACTCACCCGGTCCCAGTTAAAGCAAAGCCCCAGGCTGTCTAGCTGCTCTCGCATAGACTGGATGTTTCTGAGGAGAGCAGGAGGAGGGACGTGGGACAGGAAGGTGAATGAGGAACACATCAAAGGGCAGGAGACATGCCATGTGTGCAAGCGAATGGACGATGATGGATGTTAATCAGAAAGACCGGAACGTACTTCTTCGTCCAGTCCTCTGGGTCCAGGCCTCTTTCAATTGCAGCATTCTCTGCCGGGAGTCCAAACGCATCCCAGCCCATCGGGTTTAACACCTGTGGAAACAATAGCGATCTCTCCAGTCAAACGACCCCCGGAGCGACAATGCAGCATCATTTCCACAACAACAACGACGACGACAACAACCATCCCCTACAACAGGAATACTGTTAAGAACAGGTGCTGAACAGGCTGCTCAAAGTATCCCTCTCAGAATCTCCATTCTATTGTCAGCTAATGACCAGTGCAAAGAAGGGTAGTTTCTCTAACCTTAATTTGGTTTAATGGGCTATTTTATCAGAATTAAGTGGTAAAGCTGTCGACCATAGCTGACAATACAACGCAAAGCCATTTCCAGGATCCAAAGCGGTTAAACAAATGTGCGCTTGACAAACACTTTAATGCTGCTAGTGCTCGGCTTTGGATATCGGGAGGTGCTCGCGTCTGCTTGCCGTCTCTGTCATCCTCTCCCTGTAGGTTTTAAACAACCTGGAACTCGATCCGTGCATCCCCGCTGTGAGATCCACCAAACCGCCGCTACCGCCACCGTTTAGACCAAGCTGGTGTCGCTCCCTACGCCACGGTATCGACCGAAACAAACTCCCGCGTTGGGGGTTCACGGCAGCGGAAGTGTGGCGGCGGAAAGGTGAGGGGCCCAGGAGCAGACGGGGTGAGAGACGTGGAGAAGGAGCAGAAGCGGGGAAGCGAGGAAGGTGAGGAATAGTGGGGAGACATTACATTGACTCAAACGGGCTGATGTTTCAGACGACTCGGTATCCTTGGTAACAGTCTGAGCCTAATTTGTAAAGCCGAGTGGTATTAGGAGCACAGCGGCACGGCGGACTAGTGAGACTGTTGAGGAGAAATACAGACTCACCGAGGGGGAGACGGAGAGACAGAAACAATGGCTATGTTAATAGGAAATGATTTCGCTCATTAAAATGGATCCGGTGCTATATTGTTCCTTTTTTTTTTTCCGAGTGTAAATACTCCGTCTCATAAAGCAAAACAGGTCGGGTGAGGCGTTGCTACAGGGACCCGCTGTGATGGACAGCCTGTATGAGCGCGCTGAGCTCAATCCCAAAGTTCAAAGAGGGAGGATGAGGCACATCATTCCTATTCCTATCATTCCTCCGCCTGTAGCTGCGGTTCCACCAAAGCCCAGGTCCACGCCAGATGAGAATGCTAGTCTGTTGCAACTCTGTGGCTCGAGGGGCTCGACCCCAAGCTATTACAATGTGGACCGTTTTCTGAATTTTTTTTACACCAAGAGACGAAGAGCTTGAAAATATCTAATAACGCGGGATGTAAATATCTGACTGGGACGGAGGGTAGAACATCGTCCGCACTGTGGGTTGGTCACAAGGACAGAAAAAGAGACGTTTAGAGGTGACATTGGAGAAGTAGATTCACGCTGCTAACTTGAGCACATTTCTCAGCCCACGTAGGCCAAGCTCGGAGTTTCATTCCGTCTGGAAAAGCCTACTAGGCATTTCTGCGCAACCAAAATAGCCCCCGAAAGCCAAAATAAAACTCTGCAGACCGAGTCCGTCGACAAGGTGTGGCTGCTCCGATCAACTTGTGAATAGAATAGTCGGCGCGCAACAGAGGGAACTTTTTCTCTTTCCTGACAGATGCAGGTGTGGAACGTATACTCAGGGGCGGGGAGGCAGCTGCCAGTCATGTGAGACCATGGGAAGCAGTCAACGGCATTTTGGGAGTCTCTTTGCGGTGAGGGGAGCTACACACCACTGAGCCCGAGCAAAAAAAAAGAAAAGAAAAAGAAAAAGAATTAACCCGTGTTTTTTTTCCCCCTAAGGGCTCCCTGGGAGTTTTTCCTTGCCCGGTTTCAGGGTTTGGACCAGGGGATGGCGTAGATTTCTATGTGAAATGTGGGTTTGTGAAGCCCTTTGAAACTGTATTGTGTTAAGGGCTATACAAATAAATTGACGGCGTATTATACCTTTTATTCCATACATGCGCTACGTTTTTCTGGTAATAAGAAATGTCGCGGCGTGCGACACAAAGCGACAGCTTATTAACAGAAACACATCATGCGCATCGTGCAGCATGCTATGTGCTCACGCACATACAGTACAAACATAAACACCTGGTGTTTGAGTAGCAGCTGCCACATATTCAATTGTTCCCATTCATTTTCAGCAAACAGTTTGGTGGTGGTGGTGGTGGTGGAGGGGGGTGGGCAAATGAGTTCAGCGGTGATGAATTTAAAAGTGGAGACACAGATCAAAGTGTTCATCACTTTTGGTCTCCACTGTGCCTTTGTTATATTCGGAGGGGTGGGCTTTCCCCTCGCCTCCAACCCTTCATCCGTCTTTCTGTCATCTGGGAGGAAGATACCGTGCTGATTACATGCAGTGATGGTGGTGTGCCACATCTCACAGCCCTGTCAAGGAGGATGAAGATTGTCCTCCAATACACGGAGAGGAGAGGAGAGGAGAGGAGAGGAGGAGTGGAGAGGAGAAGAGAAGAGAAGAGAAGAGAAGAGAAGAGAAGAGAAGAGAAGAGAAGAGAAGAGAAGAGAAGAGGAGAGGAGAGGAGAAGAGGGGAGAAGAGAAGACGAGAGGAGAAGAGAAGAGAAGAGAAGAGGAGAGGAGAGGAGAAGAGAAGAGAAGAGAAGAGAAGAGAAGAGAAGAGAAGAGAAGAGAAGAGAAGAGAAGAGAAGAGAAGAGAAGAGAAGAGGAGAGGAGAGGAGAGGAGAAGAGAAGAGAAGAGAAGAGAAGAGAAGAGGGGAGAAGAGAAGACGAGAGGAGATGAGAGGAGAAGAGAAGAGGAGAAGAGAAGAGAAGAGAAGAGAAGAGAAGAGAAGAGGGGAGAAGAGGGGAGAGGAGAGGAGAGAAGAGCCCACTACAATGGACAGCAGCTGCTTCCTGTCATTGCAATTTTGGCGATTCGTCATGGCGGCGACAAGAATGGATGATGGGAGGGCAGAGACGAAGCGAGGGAAAGGGCTAAACATAGGCCGTCAAAGCCATGTCACAAGGTGCGAGGTTGACTGCATTAGGAGGCTCCCTCTGACACGGCTCCCTCTGTAGCACCGCGCCATCGCACCACTAAATACCAACAGCAACGACAGCCGCCAAGGCAGTGGCATCGTTCAGGTTTGATGTGGAATAGAGTCATGGAGGTGTCATGGCGGCAGTGTGTGCTCCACGCTCTACTTCTGGGATTGTGAAGCCTCTTTGCAGAAGGGCTCCACAAATCAACTCAGCTCCATGGAAAAGCACTCAGACTTAGAGAAAGATTGGTGGAGCTTTACCGCCGACCGCTCATTTTCGGCGATTGTGGTCTTTCCCTAGAGACCACGATCCTCCGTTTCCTAGATTTCCGAAATTTCCAAACTTCAATTTCGTAGAAGTACTCAAGGTGCTCTTCATGTGAAGTGAGAACAATAGCAACAATTTTTGTTTAAATACTAATATAATTGTATATATATATATATATATATATATATATATATATATATATATATAACAAAAAATTATATATATATTTTTTTGTCCAAGTAATAAATAGGATGACATCAACACAATTTTATTAAATTTATTATTTCAATATATTCACGATCCTTTCATCACAAGCCATTTCCTTGTTAAATCAACACTAAATATTTTGACGTAAGACATGACGAGCTGTAATGTTCTGAGTAATATCAATCTTCCTGTGGTGGATTTCGGTATATTTTTGAAAACAATTGGTCACTGTGATTGTTAAATAAGTTCAATAACTTATCAACTTGTGTTCTGAATATATTTATTTTCGATCCAAATATTCAACATGCAAAAGTTTTTTTTAAACTGATCTTTTGTGCAGATTCAATGATTAAATCCTTTCAAAATATTCCCTCAAAACTTGGCAATTTGATACGTCATACCATATTTCATATGGTTGTCGGTCCATTTGCATCAGATAATTGCCTCGACGCTCTGAGATCTTTGTGACAATAGGACCTAAGTGGTGTGTACACCACTGGCAGAGCCTTTTGAGATTTTGACAGAAAAGTCAATATGCGTCTGAGCCACAAATGATCCACACGGCAGCTCCAAATGGAGCAACTGATGCCGGGGAAGATGTAGGATGAGCTGCTTCAAGTCTTCCACATATTGAATTAAAACATCTTTTGCGCAGCTGAGCCCGAGTCATGACGGTGAGGTCATGTGGGATGGGAAAAACACGTCGGACCGTGAGTAAAAGACGCCTACTGTACGGAAAAATTTGTTGGTGGAAAGAAAACTAATCTGCCAATAGAATTACATTTAATGTCACATGACAAATTTACTGTAAGGACTAGGTGAATCTGTTCCGACTTACCTGATGCCCTCTCATTCGCTGGAAGTGGCCAATGGCGTCACTGATGGCATACACGCGCACGTGACCCATGTGCAGGCGCCCTGACGGGTACGGAAACATGGAGAGGACATAAAACTTCCCCCTAGCGGAACCCTGAGAACGACAGATGTCAGACGTCAGTGAAAACCCGGTCAGATCCGTCCCATACGCAGGGGCAAGCTTGCGCGGCGTGACCAGCGCCATAGCTTCCAAAGGACGCGTCCGTACAGTCTCACACACCAACTACAATTTAGTATATACGATCATTTTCACAGTCACTACCGGAGCACAGCGCCGGCACAGTAGCCAGAACTGGTTAGGTCCATCCATATAATGATTACTGAATCCCTACATCAATTATTTACGGCCAAGGCTGCCATTAATATCCCTGATTAATGACAGTCTGTCGCAGAAATTGCATTCACGGCTGACAGACACAAGGTCTGGTCATTATGCTATATAATCAGCCGAGGCTATAGGTCTCCTGCGAGCGTCAAGGGCCGGGGCCTTAAATAGCTAGAGGAGTCATTTAAAGAGGTGCTTAATGACCCATAATATCTTATTCAATTAAACCTAATAAAAAGGTTGAGGGGGCTTTAAATGAATGTTCGCACCGTATCATATACCACCCTATTAAAACTGTGTGTCTGGTATATGGCTTTATTGGCCCTAATTATAGGGCTTTATTGGTACTACATTTTGGTTAACATATTTTGGTTAGCTTTATTAAACAATTAATGACCTGCGGCACTATGCACGAGCAAAATAGACTCTGGTACTATCTAGCTCAGGGGTCGGGAACCTTTTTGGCTGGGAGAGCCATGAAAGCCAAATATTTCTAAATGTATTTCCTTGTGAGCCATAGAATGCAACTTAATGCGTGCATTTTTTAAGTAAGGCATTCATTTTTAACGTATAACACATCTCTGAGTACTTAAAGAAGCGCTATTGTAATAAATGTCTATTTATTCTTCTTAGTAATATTGTTGTTGTACTGTAGCTGACCAATAATAAATGAAATACTTTTTACCATTAATGCGACTTGTGGTGCTGCATGGTTTTGCTGATGGCCGTGTAGTCTGCTTCATACGTAGTGAGGTTAAGCTTCATGCAGGCGTTGAGGCTTCCATCGGTTCAACGTGAGCGTAGGTTGCTCTTAATGTTTCTCAGATGCCAGAAAGACTGCTCACATGCGTATGCAGAGCCAAACATGGTCAATACGGCAATACTCACACGCTGCATTGTGTGCTATTTGACGGGAAGCTCCTTCCAAGTTTTAAGAATCAGCTGGTCTTCAGGTTCAAGTTCAAGAGATTATTTGTCACATACATATTGAACTTTCTTCCATTTCTGACAACTTGTGTTCAGCTGATCGGTCCAACTTGGGACAGGGAGGTTTCTTAATGTTTGTCTGTCTTACAGAGGGGATCGGCGCACGGGCTCGTAAGCAGCCCAGCAGTGGAACGCCATTCCTGCTGGGCCCGAGAGGATCATCATTATCCACAATTATTATAATAATCCTCAGTGATATGTATAATTTCGGCCTGCGTGCCGCATATTAAAATGAACAATAAAACTCTGGCCATGTCGGCGCACCGCAGCCAGAAAGACTCCGTCTCCCTCCCTAAACCCTTACCTGTGGCAGAGACTCCCACAAGTTGCACCAGAGCAGAGACCCGGGAGGGGCAGGGCGCCGAGTGAAAGACGCCCCGGAGTCTTTCTGTGGTCCGCAGCCGGTGCTTGACTACGCCCCTTTGTCCGCCACATTTTGATTTCGAATTTTATTTTCAAAATTGTAATTTCTCTTACCTGTTTTACTTTAAAATGACACTGAATAATTGTTTATTACTTGTCAATTGTGATGAAAAATGTTAGCTCAAAATAGTCTGCGAGCCATATACCGTCATCGAAAGAGCCATAGGTTCCCGACCCCTGATCTAGCTTGCCACATAGTGTTAAGGGTGTTTTTCCTTGTACGGATGGGGATGCTGTTGAAGACTAGGGGATGCGGTTGATTTATATGTGAAAGGTGGGCCTGTGAAGCCATTTCAGGCTCTACTGTGGGGGCTATATAAATGAACTTGACCCCCTGGATCTAATCTGGCTCTACACAAAAGTAGAAACTGTGGTTCCCATGGTCAGTGAGAGCATAAAAAATGGATAATAACTCCGGATGGACAATACTACTTTTTCAATATCAATACCGATTTCAAGTCCTAAACCTAAGTATTGTTGATCCCTTACAGTATAGAGTTAGACAATTAATTTGGGTCATTGGAACAAATTAATGGTTCACCTATAGTCACATTTTCTCCATTAGAGATGTCTAACATAATTCAAGGTGTCAAAAAGCAAATAATTTGAGTTGCTTTTCTGTAATTTGTGATACAAATGTTTCTTTATCTTGGATAATTTTTTTCCCATACCCTAAATTAACCTAGTAACAGACCGATATCCGAAACCGGTACCTGCACGACGTGGATATTTACCTCTTCTGCATTATCCCGCTGCCACTGCTCCATGATCCGCGGGTGCCACCACCGTTCCACTTTGCGTCGAGTCTCTGGCCGATAGTCCCTCTCCCATACTCCTGTCTCACTGAACAGCGTACGTGTGCTCGGAGACAGGTAACGGGGAACAGGGTGGTGGACAGCCCGGTGGAGTGTTCCCAACCGGGACAGAACCAGTTTACACCCTGGCACATGCATGGTTGAAACACCTATAGTAACACAAAGGTATGTGTTTTAGTATCTGTTTTTAACAGTTTTTAACAGTTCAACAGATTTAACAGTTAAATCAAAGAAACAATAGGGCGTGGTTTCGAATGGGGAAACTATGTTGTACTTAGCCCATTAGGAGGGAACCAACAATGCTCTTCCCTTTTTTTCCCCTCTCAGGCGCTACTCCATATTCTCTTTGCGATCTCACTTTGGTTGACAATCAGTGACCAAGAAAGCCATTTTTATTCATGATTGCATATTCATTCCCTCCGAACATTGGGTGAAAACAAATACACTGTGAATGGAGGGTTTTCAGCATGGAAGATTCTGCTCCTGTCATCTGCTCTGATGGACAGGCTTCGCCATAGAACAACCATCATCCTTCCAAAGAGCCTTCAATGCGTTATAAGTAGAAAGACATCATTCGTTAATTTGTTTAAAATGTCAGGTGTACAACCATAAATAAAGCTTTAGGCCTTTTCACTGTCAAGAAAACACGGCTGTACTGCCTGAAATTTCTAGACTTAGGCACAAAACTCCTAAAATGAACTAATATATATATGTTTAAAGCTGTTTCAAATTGAGTGTATTTCATAGAGATTTTTTCTATTTTTCACATGTGAAAAATAGAAAAAATATGTAATTTATTTAAATGATAATTGATTCAGACAGAAAGAAATTAGCGTCACGTCATTGACCCTAAGTAGACGTAAACAAAATACTTTTTTTTTTTACAAAATAGGAACCTATAAATGCATATATCTCAATATTAATTTCATTCCCCCATTTTTTTTAACCTTAAAATAACAGCTTCAAAATCATTTTGATGGCACAATGACTTGTAATATTGAGAATGACACCTCTTATATTCCCACCCTCCACCACCAATGCCTGTTCTTGCACTATGTAACTTCTGTTTTTCAGGTGGGAAACCGCGGTAAACATAGGTTATGCTTTACGGCACTACCTCACCTCCTTGATGTTTGCCTCTGGTAATTATCATTTTTTTGCCTGATAAAATTGACTTGGAAAAAAAAAAAGATAAATTATAAACTTGCAAAATGTGCAGATAATGCTCATACAAAACGTAGGCAAACCGATGGCACGGAGGAGATGGCCAGTGATGCGCCCGACACCCGTACCTCAGCTTCACATTCATTGCACCACAGGGTTTGTTTCACCCTCTGACTCGCCCGTGCGACCCGATCTGCCAGGCCGAGCACACCTGGTACCTACACCGGTAGCAGCCCAAAAATCCGATACCCCCGCCCTCTCTCCCCTCCCCACAGGTCCCCAGGAGCCGCGAGGAGTGGAGCCGTCGACTGAGTGTTCGCTGAAGCGGCGAGCTTCACCTCTGACCAATCATGTTTGTCGATATAGAACTATGCCCCGCCCCCTCCCCCGTGGACAGGTTGTGCTTGTTCAAGTTCAAGTTCAAGAGATTAAACACAGTACACACACACAGTACACACGGAGCGGAGACAGAGCCGCAGCGTCTACAACCCTGAGGAGAAGCAGAAACATTATGCATCATTGGGACACATACAAGCATAGTCTGGTGTTTTTTGGGATATTTGAGCTCCGACCCAAAGCAGATGGTAAATATTTACTCACACGCACACACATACATACACACACACACACACAAATAAATCATCAATCAACACCTGGTAGTCTAGTTTGGGAAATACACACCGGTCAGTGTGTAAAGTATTAAATTACATGTAATACTAGAGTGTGCCACCATCTAATTCAGATTTGGAAGCAAATAAAGTCAAAACACCCCAGCAATGGTGGACACACCAGGACATCAGCACCCATTTGTCGAGGTCTGTGCTCCATTTCACACCAAGCAGTCTATCCTGTGCGTACAGTATGTAAAGGGTAAACATTCTCCATGATATCAGGGAGACGGGCCGCCATCCCACGTTGCATTGAATGTGACTACAAATGACGACACGTTACAGTCCGTACAAAAACCCAGTCTAGCTCCAAAACAATGCATGGCGGTGAAACAGATGGGGTGAATATGATCCATCGTGTAAAGAATTAGTTATTAACAGCAAATGCCATCGCCAGAGCAAGCGCCAGGCTTAGTTTCCCCATTTGAATGTATAAGGAACCTGGTTTGGCCATCATCTTTGCCATGTGTTCTACCCCTTCGGGAGCAGCCTCACCCCGCTTTCCTCAGGCTCGGGCAGGGGGCTGCGTGGATCGTGAGTGGGCAGAGGAGGGAGAGGATGTTGCCATGGTTACCGGGGCTCCAGTAACAACAGACCGCGTTTCACAGCCCAGGATGCCACAATCGCTTAGCGAGTGAGAAACAGCATATGTGATATATGTGTGCATCTTCATCTCCAACACTACATATATTTAAAAGTCCAAGTGAATATACTTCACAAAGTCGTTAAGAAATGCGTCCTTTCGTCTAAGGCACGGGATCGGTTCTTTCACCGAACACGGCAGTGTTATCCATTAAGAAAGCTGCGACCAAGACATTACAAGACAGATCTGTGAAGCATTCAAAGCAATTTATTTATCTTCTTGCCCCAGATGTCAACCACCCTGAGTGACACCTCACTCGACGGGGACTTCCATTCAATAACAGCAAAGCCGGCGTCGACTCACTTTTCTCCCTGGTGTCTTCGTTTATCCACGAAGCGTTAACAGCATCGGATTAGTGCATTGTTTGGAGAAAAAAAAAAAAGAAAAACGTTTCATCGAGTTGTTAAATTGAAACGGTATTATGACCTGACACCTCGGCTCACGACTGCACCATGCGCGCCGCCATCTTGCTTTTTGAATGAACTTTATCAACTCCGCCTCCTCGACAAAACACAGACGCCAATCTGCAGACCGCGCTCTTTTGTTTCCGGAAAGACTGTGCGTGCTTGAATGATTCGTTATTGTGTTACTATATTTTGTTTATTTATTTATCCATGTATCTATGTATTTATTTATTTATTTGTTTGTTTATTTTTTATTTTTTGTTTATTTATTTATTTATTTTAAAATTATTATTATTAATTTTTTTTTTCATTTTTTTATTCATTCATTCATTCATTCAGTCATATATTTATTAGTTTATTCATTCATGTATTTATTCATTTATTTATTTATGCAAAGTCTCAGTAAGCGGGCGGGAATTTTGACCATGTTGGGGTTATCCCAATATGTTCCCAGGGTCCTATGTTTTCCAGGTCTACATGTGTGCTCTCCCAGGGTCCTATGTTCCCAAGGTCAGATGTTCCACAGTTCTATATATGTGCTCTCCCAGTATTCTATGTTCCAAGGGGTTCTATGTTCTCAGGGTCCTATGTTCCCAAGGTCCTATTTTCCTAAGGTCAGATGTTCCACGGTTCTACATTTGTGCTCTCCCAGGGTTCTATGTTCCCAAGGTCCTATTTTGCCAGGGTCCTATGTTCCCAGGGTCCTATGTTCCCAGGGTTCTATGTTCCCAAGGTCCTATGTTCCCAGGGTCGTATGTTCCCAGGGTCCTATGTTCCCAGGGTTCTACGTTCCAAAGGTCCTATGTTCCCAGGGTCCTATGTTCCCAGGGTTCTATGTTCTCAGGTCCTATGTTCCCAGGGTCCTACTGTATGTTCTCAAAGTCCGATGTTCCCAAGGTCCGATGTTCAACAGTTCTTACATATGTGCTCTCCCAGGGTTCTATGTCCCCAAGGTTCTATGTTCTATGGCTCCTGTGTTCCCAGGGTCAGATGTTCCCAGGGCACTATGTTCTCAGGGCTCTATGTTCCCCAGGTCCACATATGTGCTCTCCCAGTATTCTATGTTCCCAGGGTTCTATGTTCTCTGGGTCCTATGTTCCCAAGGTCTTATGTTCCCAGGGTCCTATGTTCCCAAGGTCCTATGTTCCCAGGGTCCTATGCTCCCAAGGTCCTATGTTCCCAGGGTCCTATGTTCCCAAGGTCCGATGTTCCACAGTTCTACATATGTGCACTCCCAGGGTTCTATGTTTCCAAGGTCCTATGTTCCCAGGGTCCTATGTTCCCAGGGTCCTATGTTCCCAGGGTCATTTGTTCCCCGGCTCTTTATAACACGTAATGGGTTAGGGTTAGGATTAGGGTTAGGGTTAATGATTTAAATCAGAACACCACAGATGTAACAATTATCTAAGAGACCTTCAAAATCAAACCAAATGATAACCATTGGTTTTCCAATTTAAAAAAATAATATATATTTATAATATTTATTTATGGATAATATTTACGAAATATTGTAACTTGAAACGGGTCAAATTTGATCCCAACACCATAGGAGGGTTAATGTGTGTTAACAGGACATTGAACTGGGGAATATTAGACCCGAGGGAAGATAGATACGCTCCCAATCCGTTTAGCAAGAAGATCTGCATAAGCTCAATTTTCAATATTGTATGCAGAATTTATTGTCCTTCTTGTTCTTTGATGTCAGCTAAAACAGGCTAACGTGTAAAACGAGAACCATCAGTTCAAGTTATTTTAAATGAAACCCACCGCTGACACATTCCTTATCCAGTTAAATATTGTTGTACTACAGTGTGATTCTGCATACTTTTCATCCAAAATTGTATTTTCGTATTTAGTTCGCTTGTTTGTTTTATTTGTATGCCTTGACCTTGTGTTCTGGTTCACTTAATTTGGTTCATGGGGTGGGGGGGGTGGGGGTGTCTAATGGGAAAGTAAAAAGTAGCCGATGTCATTGAAATGCTGTTTCACACAGGCAGGGACACACTGCAGCAAATTGTAGTTCAATGGTTGTCAAACGTGTGAAAGTGGTGGTCCGTTTACAATAGCAATTGTTTTGCCCTTACACATAAAATGCACTCGAGACATGGTCTGAAACAAAACACTATTTTTTTAAGAGAGGTCACACCGCAAAGGCTTTATTCTTTGTGTGATGGGAGTAGATCCTCAAGCCTTACTCCAAGTTCTGTCTGGCTCACTGTTTTATTTTGATTGGCATCATTGTAGGAAGAATGTTATGTTCTCGAAATGGGCAGCAAGAAAGGGAAGCGATACTTTCGGGGCTTTGATTTGCGTGCCTTTCAAAGGCACGCAAATCAAAGGCATGGATGTTTGTGTGATGACAAAAGTTTACCTGCAATACAAATGAAAAGCAGTGTAAAAAATAAAAAATAAAAAATTGCACCACCCAAATAGTCAAATAAATAAAAGTATGGCGTTGTATGCCAAGCCTGCTGCTGACAGCACAGGTAAAAATAAATTAATACATAAAAGTCAAAGATTCTTTGGAACTCCTGCATTATAAATCAGTTCTGTGAAGAGTGCAGTTATGCGCCATTGATCTTAGTTCTTAGCTCTTCAGTGATTACTGACTGCGCTGCTCGTCTCAGATCTGCTGCTCCGCAATCACGGCTCCTGCTCTACAATTATGGGAGATCCATAAAGATGGAGTAGGATGTAGCTTATGTCAGAGTTAACACCGGCACAGTCACTGTCGTTACTATTCAGCTGATGGACTAGATTATCAGAATATAGTGGGATTTCGTTTTGGACGTAGTAGTGACTGATAACCAAAGAAGGACACTTAAGACCAGGTACGTTTAACTTGGAACCATATATTGTAGAAAAAAAACAATAGAAATAAACAGTATCAATGGATATGAAAACAATACATGCAATGTCAAAATAAAACCCTGACAAAAATAAAGAATGTATTCAAAACACTTTTCTTTCGTGAACTCAACCTTTAGAGTATCAGGAAGTGAAAAGATAGGCAATCATAACCAATTAGGTGGGTATTAATGTACGTAAATATATTTTCTAATATTCTTATCAACTAGGTGTGTATAAATTCTAGGTTATTATTCTTTTAACAATAAGGTAGGTATCAATTATTAATAAGATAGCTATAAATAATATGTATTTATACTTTTATCAATAAGGTTACTAATCAATTACTAATGAGGTATGGATTGGATGGTATGGATTATCAGAACATTCACTCTTTTCAAGAACAATTCAAAACCCTCGACACAATTGTATTATTACAGCTTCAGGTGCAAGGAACACAGTGTTGTCTGAATGTACACACGTGAAGTGTGATGTCGTGCGTAAGTCTCACCACACAGGTGGAGTCACTGGAATGAATGTGGACATGTCTTTTGGACAGTCAGGAGTTTGCATGTTCTCCCCATGTTTGCGTGGCTTTCGCTCTGGGTGTTCCGCTTTCCTCCCACCATCAAAAGAGACGCACTGTATGTCGGGGGTTAATGCTCCCGCCGTTGCCCCTGACCCGAGGCACCGGCAAATAATCTGGAGTGGGTCCCCGGGCGCTGCACTGCGGCTGCCCACCAGCTGCCCACCGCAGGGGACCACAGTCTTACCCCAGAGGTAGAGGGGTATGAAGGGGGTATGTATGTATGGTTGGGGCAGCATGGACTGGCAGGAAGGATGGGACGGGGAAGGGCGAGTGTGAAGGGTGAGTTCTTCGTCCGAACGTCCGGGATTATCTGTAGGCCCCTCTGGGTCAGTCCGCCACCGAGGGAATTCGGGAGATCCACGAGTTCACTTCACGAAATACTTTTGGATGTCCCCTCCAAAGTCGTCCAAACTTGTGCGCTAATGTCAAAGCAAACATTATTTCTTGTCGTGTTGTGTCAGTTTAGGGGGCTTTTCCCACTGTTTCTTCACCGTTCAGCTGAGTTTCTCTACTGCAGATCAGCAACAGCTCCTCTAACCCCGGTGTCTCGGACGATATGGACAAAAATTTGCTCGACGAAAGATGTCTGATTCATCCTCCTGCTTGTTAGTAACTCACTCAGAATGCATTTGACTCTCTTTCGTCACCTGGGTTAGATAATGACAAAAGTTGATTTGTTGCACAAATAACACACAGTGTGAAAAAAATATATTTGCACCACTCAAATAGTCAAATTAATACAAGTCCACTCCCCCAGATGAACACAAAGACCCTTTGGAGCTCATGCATTATAAATCATTTCTGTGAAGCGTGCGGTTGTTCACCATTGATTTCAGTTCTTAGTTCTTAGGTGATAACTGACTGCACTGACAGCCTCCGACTCCTGCTATGCAATCAGAGACGGGAGATCCATGAAGGAGGAGCAGGGTGTAGCGTCTAATCAGAGGCTCTTTTCCATCGAGAGTGCTCACCTTCGAACTGACTCGCAGACGGACTGCGCCGAGGAGGAGGGAGAATCGGGCCTCGCACAAAGGCAGCGAAGCGCGGGCGTCGGCGCGAGCGAGGCTCCTCGGCCTGACGTCACGGAGCTAAACGCAGGGCTCTGCTCGGCTCCGCCGTCGTACATCAGAGTCAAGCCGCCGCCTCTGCCCAGGGCACAACAGGATGTGGCTGAGAGGAGCAATGAGAGAGGGAAATGGGTTTCCGACACTGTCGAGATACTGACTCTCCTCGTGCGGCCGATGATCTGTCATCGCAAAAGCAGCCAGATACAGTACGATGCGGGGACAATCGGCTCGCTGGTGGATAAATCTCGTCCCTTGCTCACATGGGCTGGGTCTCAGATTCGGCCGCCGTTTGCGTCCCTGCAGGACCTGAGGCGTACGGCATACTGGATTGTGATTTAATAGGATTGAATTGATTTGTGTCTTGTGGAAAAAAATATACTGACTTTGTATTATTGTATATTGCTTCTTTTTCCATTCACTTAATTGTCGGAGAGTAATTTATTTGAAATATGTTGTAATACCCCCTCTCTACCAGTAGGTGTAAGTTTTGGGCAATACAGTTAGATAGAGAAGGAGGTCATGTTTTTCCATAGCTCGGTAAAATCAAAAGCATCCTGACAATTCCGTTTCAAGCATTGGATTGGAGTTTGGTTATTTATTGATGCCTGGGCAGGAAAGTATTATTTATAAGTGTATTGAAGGGGAAATGGGTTCACTTGAAGGTCAGTAATTGCAAATCAATCTTCAAAGGTGTGCTTTCAGGTTTGGGGTCAATATTACCACTTTGGGCGACAGTGATGTCACCTCGGAAAAAGGTTCATAGGGTGAGGAATTCCCGGTGGATTTAAGAGATTTGCAATGTGTCCCTAAAGGACCAGATTTAATACAGTTTTTTTTACCTGTATAATGTAGTTTTTGAACTGGAATTTATGAACCTTGTTACTATTCTCCACGTTACCCAACATGTGAAGAATGCCACTCACAAGCGTGGAAAAACACATCGTTTTTTTATAAAAGGTATAGACGCCTGTCTCACAGGTTGTGGTTTCTGATCACTCCTGTGTCTTCTTCTAATGTTTCTCTCTGCATTCCAAGTAAGTGCTCAGAGGCTCTTATACATACCAATCGCCGTATTGACAGCAATGTTAGGTCTATGCCGGTGTTTACCTGACACACTTGACTCCTGCAGCTCAAATTTTGATTCCCTTAATAATCTCACGGACAATCTGAATAGTGCCTTGAAGCCTTGAAAGCGCTTGCCTCCGCTGCCCCTCCCACAACCGGAAAACGCGCTCGGGTCAAATCGGCGCCGTGGGTTTTTCAGATGACACCCGTGCACACAGACACGTAGACGACTGGAGCGCAGGTGGCGCGTGACAAAATAAGGGATGTCTCGCCCCTGCCCGGGTGGAGCGTTTTAATAAGTATAAACGTGCGCGCTCGGCTGCGAGGACGGCGTATTTATCTCACTTGATTAACGAAAACAAAAATACCCCACGTTTCCCGTTTGACGCTGTTGCCAAACTCCTGAATACCCCTGCCAGTGGCTCTTCATTCAGCGCTGATGGTTTTCTGAAATGGATTGAATTGATTGATTTACAAACAAGATTGACTCCATTAGAGATCAGTTTACTTGTCCACTTCTCAAAATGATGGCTATAAACTCTCTAATGCTTTGATGGATGCAGGCACTGTGACTCCGACCAACTGCTCTATTTCACAGTTTGAAATAATTTCCCCTGAGGCGCTCGCCAGCCTGCGAGGTAACTGCCTCCAAATCTACAACGTGCATACCATCTAGTCATTTTAAAGAACTGCCTCCTGTTTCAAATAGTCCTCTTCTTGATATTATCAACAAGTCGCTTTCCATGGCTCTGTGCCCTCAGCTGTGAAAACTGCCGTTGTCAAACCGCCGCTCCAAATAACAGCTATCGATCCACAAATTCTAAATAATGACAGACCAGATTCCAATCTTCCTTTTATGTTCAAATTACTTGAGGGAGCTGTCGCTGATCAACCTACTTCCCGCTTATCCCACAACAATCGCTTCGATTAATTTCGATCTGGTTTTCGGTCCCGTCATTCCACTGACACTGCCTTGCCCAGAGAAGTCAATGATCTACTTGTTGCTGTTGATTCCGAATTAACATCATTGTTGCTGCTCCTTGACTTGAGTGCAGCACCGTGGACCACAGCATACCTTTGAGCCGCTTTGAGAAGCAGATTGGCATCCAGGGGACGGTGCTTTCGCGGTTTCATTCATATTTATCAAATAGAACTCAACACTAAGTTACAATAATACAATGTCTAAATTTTCTGAAGTAACGGTTGGTGTACCCCAGGGATCGTTCCTTGGCCCCTTGCTCATCTCTATCTATATGCTTACCCTCTGTGACATTATTTCCTAATATGGTGTTATCAGTCTATCAGAATCTTTTTTTTTTAAGTATGAACTTTCTCCTGTTAAATGCCGATAAAACAGAGTTTTTAGTTGTTAGACCAGCCAAATATGGACGTTTGTTTGAGAATTCGAGTGTTAATATCGATGATCTTAATGATCTGATCAGGTGATAATATCTGATTCTCTTTTGACATTCCAGTCTCAAGGCTTTTACCAAGACAGCATCTTTTCATTTCTTAAATTTTCATTTTCATTCTTAAATTCCACCTATTCCATCACTGCGCGATGTTCAAAACTTTTCCTCCAGACTTGGTTATTGTAATGCCCTTTTCTCTGGTCTTCCTAATTGTGCTTATAGAAGTTTTCCGCTTGTTCAGAATGCTGCAGCTAGAATCTTGATCAAAAACTAAAAATATTGATCATATTAACACCCATTCTGGCCTTTAATGATCTTTTCCGAGACGATGCTTAAAGCTAAAGTCTTTCTGATCTTTGTAGAATACACTTGTGGTTTCGGTTTCTCGGTACGACTCTCAATTCTATGACGTATAAACAACCACCGGCAGATTGTTTTGAGGGACATTTCTGCCCCTGAATCTTGGGCTCTCAGTGGACTGGTGGGGTTTGTTTTGAAAGAAAACACATTTTTCTAGTCACCCCCCTCCACCGACCAACCCATCTTTATCAGTTTTCTGTGCTTCTCACGGTCCTATTTTGCCGCGGTGACAAACAGCCCGCGGTAATCGTCGACTCTCACCCCGTTTCGGGAAGACGATTACAATTTCACAAGGGGAGAAGAGTCAGATGACAAACGGCCGCGCCGCACAGGGAGGGCCAATAGGCACGAAGTTTAGCGCCGGCCTGTCTCCACCTGTCCAAGGTGACCTTTCGCGGGCGGCTGTGTGATTCACATCCACGTCTGCCGCGATGGGAGGCGGCGTTCGGCGGAGAAGCAATCTCACATCGTCCCCGCTCCCCGGGACCACAGGGCGGCCGGCTGATTGGTCCCGGCACGGGCCGCGACCATTGTTCAGAGCGGCTGATAAGTGCGATGTTGTTCTTCGGGGCCTGTTTCCCATCGACAGCCCCTGAAGGCGGCGTACTGTATGTCCTCCATTGATCTTTTCATGATGAAAGACAAAGGCCCCCAGGAGAGCGACGGCATGGCATGGCGGAGTCGGAGGCGCCGAGACGCCACGCCATGGATAGAAGAATCTATCTGTGAACTATCCGGCAGCAAAAGGCTCTTCATCATGCCGCTTGAAAACCGCCTTCCTTGTTCTTCCATTTGATGATTTAGGAACCTCGTGTTCCTTCTTCACGTGCAACACAAGCGTCACCCTTGAAGTGCGGCGCCCCTTTAATGCATACTGCCATAAAAGCAATCCCTTTATTCTCGGGAAAAAACAAACAAAACAAAAAAAAACAACGATATAGTGTATCAAGGAGTTCACTGGGAGCGTTGCAACTTTCTTTTAGTTTCTCAACTAAAGAACAATCAGTGAAACAAAGAACTAACAGCAGTGGTGGGTTCGGCAGAGCTGGTGATCGGCATTGTGAGGTTTTGAATTGCAGCCAGTTTTGTTGTTCTGACCCGTCTAGAGCTGGGAGGTTGAGAAACATATAAATAGAAGTAGACCTGCTGCACATTGCATGCAGCAGGTGTCATATGAATTGCACAAGACTCCTAATTAAAATTGCTAATGAAGATCCATGTGTCACACTCGATAAGGAGTGAAGTAGTTTGGTTTTTCAAATCGTACCTCGACTGAATGGCTCTGAAATAGCCTGGAGCAGTCATTAGGACTGGAAGTCTTCATTGACATGTTATTTCAAAAACTAGGTTTGTGAAAATGCTTTATTAATATATGTCTGAAACAGGGTTTGATTTGTGAGTACGCTCCGCACTCCAAAAAGACGTCTTCAAATAAACCTGCTGAAATGGTGTAATTTTGCTCTGGAGTGCCGCCGGCGTTCATTTGATCCGGGGAGAAGCTGAACCGAAAGAAGCCGGCTGCGTTGGTATAATTTGCTTTTAATGAACAAAATATGTTTGATTCAATTTGTTTATCGCTAATCCCTGAAAACATTGTTCGCCAACATCAACATCTTTTGTGGTGCGAAACCTAGTTAATCCGACGGCCACGAGGGGGGAGGATCCCGCTGTCGGATGCAGATACGCGTTCGATGTGAAGTAGGCTTTAGCCCTGGAACAGAATTTCAACCGACAGCCATTTAACAGATATACAACAGCTTTGTACACTCAACAGAGGCTATTTTTCTGAACTGAGGATTGTCCCTCCAATTGAAATCAGTGATCCACCGTTTAATTAGAATTTTATTAGTGAGGATGCATATGACACCATATTAAAAAAAACACACGAAAAAGCAATTGAGCCTGAGGAAAAAAACACACCTTTTAACAGATTAAACAGGCGAAATTTGTAGTACCGCTTTTCAGCATAATAGCACACGGCAGAGCATCCTAGAGAGGACGCGAGAGTCTGTTCTACTGTAACTGTCTCTCAACTCGCCGGAATTGAAGTGCTGGTAACGTTTGTTACCGTGGTGATGAGCCCAGGGACGAGGCATGAAAGGGATTACTCAAGTCAGAAACTGAGGTTCTCGAGAGGAGCGCAGAAGAGGAGATGGAGCTGCAATACCGGACTCTGTGAAGACATATTCACCCGGTCCTCTGCTTCTAATTAACTCCGTTGCCTTTGTGAGCCGGCGGGTCAAACTAATAGCGTCTTCTCTGTGGCGGAGTTGATAGAGGCGGCTAACAGGTCCCCTTTCCGGTTTCCCATACAAAGGCACACATTTTGAGAAAATGAATCTTTTATACATTCTCTTTTGGCACAAGAGACTTTTATCTTCGCCCCATTTGCATTTTGGCGCCGAAGCAATTTACATTTTTATGGCATAATTAATGAAAAAGAAAGTCATTTACATTTGCTCTGTTCGCCAGGAGGTTGTCTGGAGAATATCTCGTGTGCGGGGTCCAGCTTTTTGGAAATGTGCATGGCGATGTTCAGGTGCTCTTGTTGAGATGTGCGACTGTATTGAGAGAGAGAGAGAGGGAGAGAGAGAGAGAGAGAGAGAGAGAGGGCGACACGAGTGTGTTTTCAAGGATTCGATTGAATTAAACAGATTTTGTTAATTAAACGGGAGGGAAGAGGTTTTTCTGGGGCAAATTAGACCAAAGCTGCCAGTGTCTTTTGGTTTAGCTTCTCCTCACATCAAATGAAAGGAGGCAGCACTCCAGTGCAAACGACGCCATTTAAGCGGGAAAGGGGAAAACATTTCATAAATGTCATTCATATTCTCTGGCAAAGATGAAAGGGAACGGGCGATTATTATCCGGCCCTGGACTGATTACCTCATCCTGTCGTTTTCACCGATTTGTCAAAGCGGTTGAAGGTTGTGAAGAGAATTGCTAATAAAAAAGAGACGTTGTTTAATTTAAGATTAGTTAGTTCTGGGCTAGCAAATCCTAGGCCACAGTAATGAAGGACTAGTCAGCTCCTTCTGTCTGGTCTTAGTCAGGATAATCCATTTTCTCTTTACTCAATGTCGTCCTGGTGGCCCAGGTCCATTAATCCAAAGATAAACCTGCCTCTGGCCAGCTTCAGTTTAAACCTTAATTTAGACCTAAATTAGCTCCAATCTTCCTTCTGGGAATCAGGTTTTTTAGACCCCAACCAGGGCAAGTCTGACTATTTTAGACCAATGACTGAAAAAGGTAATTTCAGTTAGTGTTGATTGAAAGTGCGATTTAGTCTCATAATTAGGCCTAATCTGTGTCGGCAAAACCGCCATTTAATGTACACTGATCCGCCACAACATTTAAACCACTGACGGGTGAAGTGAATAACATTGATCATCTCGTTCTAATGGCACCTGTCAAGAGGTGGGATATATGAGGCAGCAAGTGAACAGTCAGCTCTTAAAGATGATGTGTTGGAAGCAGGAAAAATGGTCAAGCGTAAGGATCTGATCCACTTTGACAAGGAGCACATTGTGATGCTAGACGACTGGGTCAGAGCATCTCCAAAACCACAGGTCTTGGGGGGTGTTCCCAGTATGCAGTGGTTAGTACCTACCAAAAGTGGTACAAGGAAGGACAACAGGTGAACCGGCGACAGGGTCATGGGCGCCATTGATGCACGTGGGGAGTGAAGTATAGCCCATCTGGTCCGATCCCACAGAAGAGCTACTGTAGCACAAAATGCTGAAAAAGTGAATGGTGCTATGATAGAATAGTGTTAGAACACACAGTGCATCACAGCTTGATGTGCACGGGGCTGTGTAGCTGCAGACCGGTCAGAGTGTCCATGCTGACCCCTGTCCACCACTGAAAGCACCTACAATGGGCATGTGAGTGTCAGAACTTGACCATGGAGCAATAGAAGAAGGTGGCCTGGTCTGATGAATCACGTTTTCTTCTCATCATACGGATGGGATCCGATCCGATAGCGCATCTGTGGGATGTGCTAGAACAACAAGCCCATGGGGACCCCGTCTCACAACTTCCAGGACTTAAAGGATCTGCTGCTAACGTCTTGGTGCCAGATACCACAGGACACCTTCAGAGGTCTTCAGCTGTTTTGGCGACACGAGGGGGAGCTACACAATATTAGTGGTTATTGGTGGTGGTTTTTATGTTTTGGCTGATCTGTGTATAACGTCATGTCAGGTTCCATTTTCCAACGTTATGAATGAGGAATCTCCTTTTGGAGGCACTCTCAAACCGTACAACATAAAAAAATAATTAAGTATCCTCTGTGTGATTTACGTGTGGTACAAGCAAGACGTCATGGCGATGTGTTGTGTGTTTGGCACTCGGCACATCAGACCGCTGTGCACTCTCATACCAGCCATTGGCTTTAGGTAATTTCTCCAACATCAGGAGCTTAATGCCCCTGAACCCTGAGCCCAGAAAGATTTGTGCAAGTGTAATTAAATTAGCTCAACACAAAAACAGGGCAGCGTGTGACTGGCACGCAGCAGGGACAGCTTGAGAAGCCGCGTGCCAAAACTGAGCAGGTGTGCCACAACAATGTGGAAAGCTGTATTAGAAGCACTCACAAATGGGATTAATTGCAGCTGCAGCTCAAAATGGAATTGTGACCACTTTTGCCTTCATAGGCTGGTCGTAAATACGGTGTCCTCCTTGTTTTTACTTTCGCTTTGATTCAATTTGCAAAGTTGCTTGTACAATTTTGTCTATCTCTTCTTCCTATACGTGAAAAATATGTTTTTATTTTAAGGTCAGAGAGTTGATTGGTTCATACGTTTTTACCATGGGAAAATAAGATATTAAAATTGATTTACAACTGACTACACTACTCATAACTCATACTTAGTAACCATTTGAATCAATACTTTCTGACTCTTGCTCAATTTCGAGAACTACATTACCTTATAATACAATATATATATTTTTTTTTTCAATATTTTTGCGAAAGTACTTTTACTTGAGCATGACTTTTGAGCGTTGTTGAGTTAAAAAACAATAGAATAGGGTGGTTGTTTATTCTGCCGCAGCCCAGTGTCAGAGAACAAATGACACAGGCTATTTGTAATCCGGCCTTTGGGTGCAGTGTAACCAGATGATTATTGATGCTGCTGGCTTCCGCTGAGCACACAATGGACCTCATGACATAACCACCAACCACAGCAGCACGGCCTTTACAAAATCTCATAAAGCTGCGGACAGGTGAGCCTATAAAAAGCCCAAAACCGAGACTCATGGATCACCGCTCCACCTTTTTTCTCTCTCCATTCTTACAAGAAATGTCTTTTTGACCAGAAATGAAAAAAAAAAAAAAAAAAACACCACAAGGAACGTCAGTATCTTGTCTTTAAACACCTTGAAGGAAACATTTAAATTTCAAAGTTATCTCTTCCAGACTGGTATGTTTTTGTCTTTAGGTGACCATGGCAAAATAATTGATTCTAAATATTGTAATTAAAAAAGAAAATGTATTCATACAGAATTAATGAAATATAGTTGTAAACTGACGGAACAGAGCTTGTCTCATTTGGATTTCTGAACCTGATCTGTAAACTCTGAAAAGAGGAATTAAAACAAAGTTTTCCTGCACCCGCCTAATCAAGGATGAAACATGGATTAAATTATGAATGTTTTACTTCAGGCAATAACATTACATGTTGGCCCTCAGGTATCATATGGGAGTAATATGTATCAATGTTTTGTAAGTTATCAAGGAGCTGTATTTTGTTGATGGAGTGTAATGCAGATATAAAGATAAACAATAAAAGTTGATGTTCATTAAAGTTTTCTATCTTTCTTGGCGGCATACACCAAGGAACTTGCCTTTGTTCATGGTTGTATCAGTCAAATATGACCTTAAGGAATATAAAGCTTTAATCCAGTGCCGACAATGAGAACTTTCCTGTGTTTGCCATCCTCGATTTGATATGCATTTGGGCATAGACCATAATGCAGGGACCCCAATCTCAGAATATTTTTTGAAATTATCGTCATCATTATAGAAATTATGTGAGTCCAAAATTCCACAGGTTCAAAGTGTTTTATTTGTCAAGTGTACAGTACAACACAAGGTCATTCGGTACAATGCATTTCTCGGGGCATGACAGGCAACAACTACATAGTGGGCATAAAAAGATAAAATAACAAGGCAAAGATAATGTGGAAATAAAAACATTTAAAATAAAACAAGAGTCGAATAGGAAAAAAGTAAGTAAGGTCTGCCTGTCTGGATGATAACAGTGAAACTATCAAAAGAGTCATTATTGTACATTCTCTAATGGTGCCAATGTTTTGTGTATGAAGTTTATCTTAATTAATTTGCCCCACTGAAACCACTCAAAGGACACCCAGCTATCTTTATTATAAACATTTCTATTATAATTATTATATAATTATAATTATTATTTACATGTTGTGTAAAGGTGCCATACAAATAAACGTCTTCTTCTCATTATTATTATGATTATTATTATTATTATGATTATGATTATGATTATTATTATTATTATTGTTATTATTATTATTATTATTATTATTATTATTATTATTATAGTGGTAGTATGACCATGCTGTATTCAAATCCTCTCTTCAGTGAAATGTAAACAGCTCTTGTTTTTCTTGGGCAGCATCTCCAAGACTTAAGTGGAGTGGAGCTGCGCGCAGTCTGAGAAGGTGGTCCTACCCCCACCCCCACCACACCCCCACCCCCACCCCCACTCCCGTCTCCATATGATGCTCGGAGCTCACACACCTGTAGTGGGAGAAAGAAGCCGGGGAGTGCGGAAGGCGACGCCAGGCACCAGGGAACCTGCAAAACAAGTCAGGTTACTTGGGAAACACGCGCGGTCCGTGGGAGGGGAATGATGCGCGCACATGACGGAACCACGCTTCTATTTATAGAGACCGGGTGAGGGGGGCTGGAAGTCTCTCCGACGGGACGCGGCGTCTGGGGTTTGTCCATCCTCCGATCTGTGACGGACGGACCACACCGGGAACACCACCAGCACCAGCAGCAGCACCACCACCACCAGCAGCAGCCGCGTCCCCCCTACAGGAACACGATGCGAGCGGGAGAGACGCGCCCGGTGCCATGCTGAACCTCTCCCCGACCCTCCTGCTGGCCCTCAGCACGGCGGCCGGACTATTGCAGCGCTGCCGCGGCTGGAGCGACGAGGACCTACTCCTGCCGCCCGTCAACTCCACCAACAGGTTCCTTGCGAACCTGGAGGTGGACGTGCGCTACTCCAAGAGGTCCGTTGAGGAGAGCGACGCCCCGGCGGTGGCGGCGGCGGCGGCGGCGGACTCCCCGCAGAGCCTCTCCCAGTGCAACGTCAGCGTGCAGCGGCTGCTCCCCACCTCGCTGGTGGCCCGCTGGGACCCCAACTTCGGCTTCCAGTGCGATGTCCTGGTCTACACCACCAACAACCACGGCCGGGCGTTCTTCTCCGCCTCCTTCAACCGAGCCGTGTCGCCCGTGGTCATCGAGCACCTGGGAGTCACCGGGGGTCAGCAGGAGCTGAGGCTGTGCGTGGGCTGCGGGCTCTCCCGGTACCGGAGGTTCGGCCAGGGCCCGGCCAGGGCCAGGGGCCACCAGCAAGCGGGGGACTCCGTCCACTTCTGCTGCGTGGATTTCAGCCTGGACGAACTCAAGGGGGATAAAAGTTGGCGGCTCAACCGCAAGCCCATCGAGTCCACGCTGGTGGCGTGCTTCATGACTCTGGTGATCATCGTGTGGAGTGTTGCTGCGCTCATATGGCCGGTGCCCATCATTGCAGGGTTCCTGCCCAACGGGATGGAGCAGAGACGACCGAGATAATCGAAATATTCTTTTTTTTTTTTCCAGAGAAAAACGCCCGTGCTGCCTATACTGTTTGTAGCCATCCTGTCTGGAGGGAGGACGTGCAGGTTTGGAAAAAAAACGTTTTTGGATTAAAATGGTTCAGGTTAGGATGTTATTTTACCCGCACTGACACTGACTGAAATTGGGTTTACTTTGAAAATTTTTTAATTTTGCTATACGTTGCTATTGCGATATATGTTTTTTCGGGTTTCACAACTTCAAATGTGCATCTTAATCTATAAATTTCAAGTTGGGAACACTTAAGAAATATAGATCTTACAAATGTAAGCATTTTTTTAAAAGTTGATTTTTTTTTTTCAGTGCAATAGACATTTGCGATTTGATGGCGGGGTTCCCAAACTAGGGTTCGCGCACGCCATAGGTGGTCTGTGAAGAAATTGCAGGGGGTATGCAACTTTTTTTTTTTTCTATATTTTTTTACATTTTCAAGTATATTTATCAAAATGACTAACGGTGGTGAGGTTTTGTGTTGTGAAAGTTGCACATCGTCAGCAAGGTTTAAGACAATTCAAGTGTTAAATCACACTGCAGGTTTTGGGGGAGCTTTTTGAGGGTGGGGCGTCCCCAGCCAGAGCTCAGTCTGCCAAGGGAACCTTGCCATGAAAAAGTTTGGGAACCCCAGGTTTAAGTCACCTACTGTATCATATAATTGAGCCCATTGTTTATTTCCAACCAGTAGGATGAACACAAATGTTTTGGTTTTTTTGCATATCCATGTAGGCCTTTTGTATAGGCAAGGCCAGCGTAATTGTGCTAACCTTTTTCTTAAAACTGTGTTTGTATAGTTTTTAATATTTTTAGATTATTTTGCCTTATCCTATATGTAGGACTTTTACATAGAAATTGTAACTTGAAAGTGTGCCGTAAAATGCAGAATATGTAGTTAAATCTAGAAGAAATGTAAGGTTTTTAAATATATTCTCTAAATTAAATGTTTTTGGCTCAGAAAACACAATATTTATATTGTTAGATTTATAATATCAAGTTCAAAATAACAAAAAGTGTTCATTTGTATTTATGTTACAACAAATATAATAAAGATAAAAATTGTTATATTATATGAAATAGTTTCGCCCTTTCATTCTCTCAAAGTTAATTACCGGTATATTTGCTTCCTCATAATTTGCAATCTAAACAGACCTAGGCCTATGGGACTGGTGGCAGCTGGCTGGATCACACATTCCAAGCTATTGTCAATCAGCAGCACTTTTCCCTTTGTTTCCAAAATCCAAAAAGTTTAGAATTGATCCTTTTCTGTTATTATCAATATGGGATATCATACATTTCTGACAAATCAGGACTAAACGGGGACAATATCGTAAATTGTCTATGTAACTGCAAGGACCGAGCTTGGGACATGAGTCGATATGACATGACCCATTTAGTGTGTGTGTGTGTGTGTGTGTGTGTGTGTGTGTGTGTGTGTGTGTGTGTGTGTGTATCTGTCTGTCTGTCTGTGTGTGTGTGTGTGTGTGTGTGTGTGTGTGTGTGTGTGTATGTGTGTGTGTGTGTGTGCACGCGCACTTGTATTTGAGTGGATGTGTTTAATATAGCACATGTAGGACTGGGATGGGATGTGTAGTTATCTCATTAGCTTCCACTAATTCTGTTATGGTTCATTACATCCTCTGTGACTCCCCAGTAATGACCCATTACGTCTCCAGTGTCTGACAAATCGACAAATTAACAATAATTCTTGTTGTCAAATAAATCTCAAATTACTTGCAGAAACAAAAAAAGACCAAGCAATAGAGATAACCATTCCTAAAAAATAAGCTGTACTCAAACTATTTCTATACTTGGTTCATATGGAAAATAAATAGGAAAATGACAGGAATTTATATTTTCTTCCTTCTACTGCGGTACTTCTCATTTGCTCACATCTGTTATTTTTTAGCGTTTTTGACTGCTTGTGGATTTGTTTTATAGATTACTCACGGAAACCCTTTTAGATCATGCTCTAAAAAAGCCAATAATATTCTGAAACATGTCACGGCTATGGATCTGCAACTAGATTTTACTTTTACTCTGTACTTTCCCATTTGCTGGTTCTAGTGGAATCGGGTACTTCTCTTTTTCCAGTATTGTTACGTAGGGGAGCAGCTTTTTCGACGTGCCCTGGCAAGAGCAGAATCTGTCTCGCCATGAATCACCGTCTGCCGAAGCGCATTTAGTCCTAGCTCCCGGGAAAGATTCCCGGTAAGACTTCCAGGGAGCTTGCATAGGGCTTTTCATTCCAAAATATAGTCAGGATGGGACCTTTTAAGCCGATCTGTCTTCTTAATGTAGAGGGGAAAGTCTTTTAGTGTAGTCGCACAAAGTTGTGGTTGAGCGGAAAGCGAGCACGTGGAGGTTAATTTGGGGCCCGTAGGCAAAGGAAATGGAACAGAAGGGCAGAATATCATGGAGCAGGCTCATAATTGTAACTTTGCAAAATTCAGAAAAAAGGCGAGGGTCTGTAAATGCTGTAAAATGCCCCCAGAGGTTAGAGCACGACTGCAGGTTGCACAGATAATTGTGTGCAATAGCCTCCTCCACCAATGGTGCTGTATTTGGAGAGGGAGCCAATTGTGTATTTTCATTGAGGCAGCGGGTCCATTCAAGGACATTATGAAATACGTTTTTGAGAGGAGGGGGTTAAAATATAGAGTATAGTGCAGGTGTTGTTTTTTTGCATGACATTCCCAGACATCTTTACGGGCAGGTTTTCAGCTCAGGTCGAAAAAAACAATTGCGACATATAACATAAAATCCTTGGTGGGAGAAAAAAAACATATGCAGAATCCACAAGCCTTAACCGCATAAGGAACGCTCCTGTGCTGGTTCAAACTCAAGTGTTTCCAGGTTGTTCAGAAGACCAAGATGTGTGGCAGCAGTGGATTGAAAACATAAATATAAAGGTCTTTGCTCCCAATAACACCCAGATGAAGGAAGGATGAGATGCAACTGTTTGTCTCTTTGTGATGCCAGGGCTACGACTAAAACTGTATGGTGCAGTGCCTCCCACCAAAGCCAATGTCATTTGCAATTTCTATCCAGTGTTTTTAGAATAAAATAACATCCACATCCACAAAGACTACCTTGATTCGTCAGTTGATGCCACGGACGAACATCGTCGATGCACTTCTCTTTTCAGCCACACTCATGGCAGCCTCACCGGATTTGTTGGTGAAGATTTAGAAGCTACAGAAAGGGATTGTGGCTGGCAGGTACACAGCACTAGATCTGTAGAGATGGGGGTTGGAGGGTTGTTGTTTTTTTTTGGCCAAAATCAACTACGTAAT
Organism: Zeus faber; assembly: GCF_960531495.2. Taxonomy (NCBI): domain Eukaryota; kingdom Metazoa; phylum Chordata; class Actinopteri; order Zeiformes; family Zeidae; genus Zeus; species Zeus faber. The sequence continues at coordinate 8,968,838 of NC_137195.1, forward strand.
TTACTTTCTCAGAGATGAGCTGAGACATCAGTGGCTTCATCAAGCTGAGTACAGGTATTCACCGAAAAAATAATATTCATTCAATCATCATCAAAATCTGATATATGTAAAATTGATCTATTTTCTCAAGTTAATTAAGTTGGAAAAAAGTTGTTGCAAGTGGTTATCGTCCCTACAAACCACACATACAAGAACTGACGGCTGAAGACGGCTCAGCCAGAGACCATGTGATGGCTTGAAGGCTCAACCTTAAAAAGCAGGGAATGGCTTTTCTGCAACGTATTTTTTTAATACAATCTTTTCCTTGAATCTCTTTTTTTGTTTATCAATTTATAAGTTAATATATTTAATATTTCTATTGTGTAATGTCATTTAAGTTCGACAAATATTGATGAAAATACATGTGTGTATTATGTGAATGTAATGTCGTGTGAATTGCAATTGGTATGAAAATCTGTGGTTCCACACGTAGGAGCATGGAAAAACATATGGGTAAATATGACGTGGAAAATCCCGGTTCTGAAAGTAAAATATTCCACTCTTGGATTTTGAGTTCACCATGTGACTGTTCACCAACTGACCAGTGAGTGAAATGAGCTGGATAGGTGTGTGGCTGGAGCAAAACAAACATGGCAGGAGATTCAATGGCTGAAGTTGTCATCCACTTCTTGGTAAATACCATCCTCCAATGTTTGTTGCCAATAATTTTGATGTCACATTTTCATCTCTCACATGGCATTAGAATTTCATATCCCTTAAACCCTACACCCAGGCTTATCAGCGTCATCAATCTTCATCGAACCAATATGTGGCCAAAGCTCGGTTTGCAGAACTAGTTTCATGGCCCTTGAATGGAATGCATTTCAGATGACTGCGAACGTGATTCATGGGGAGTAGATCTAGGACATGATAGCTCAGCAGCAGGTTTTTTGTTTTTTTATTTTTGAGAGTTAGCTGATTACATTTCTGTGCCCACATGTGAAGAGTTTTTTGGAAAGATTTGTATCATTTTATTATTGATAATGTCAAAAATAATTTTGCTTTATTTTGGAAACATGCCTTTTTTATTGTAACGTGTCATTCAATAACGTATAATTCATTCATTCATTTTATGTTGCTTGTGGCAAAACTATTTTTACATAAACATTATTTATTACTTCATTCAGTAATCACCGCCTTAAATGATTTTTACTACTAACAAAACGGCTTTGTAAAACATATTAGACATTTCTGTGTCTGTCACAGATATGTAGACGCCGGACTCTGCTGACGTCATTTGTTGACGTCATCATACAACAGAGCCCAGCCCAGCGGTGGAAGAAGTACTGTACTACTCAGACCTTTTACTTAAAGGTGCAGTGTGTAGAATTTAGTGACATCTAGCGGTGAGGTTGCAGATGGCAACAAACTGAACCCCCCTCACCCCTACCTTTCCAATGACGTAGGAGAAGCTACAGTGGCCTTCAGGCGCTGAGGAGAAAAAAACCCCACAAAAAACGTGAAAGTCCCTCTCGAGAGCCAGTGTTTGGTTCGTCCGTTCTGGGCTACCGTAGAAGAAACAAGGCTTGTAATCAGGATCGGCATGGTACTTGGGGGGGGACCCGCTCCCTATGTAGATAAAATAGAATTATTCTAACATAACGCCAACACGATTCTTATTTTCATGGGATTATACACTTATTAGAACGCACTTGTGAATATTACATTCCATTTCTGCGAAGTCCATTCCATAAATTCTACGCACTGCACCTTTGAAAGCACAGATACCAGACACAGAATGACTCTAGGACAGTACAAGTTGAAGTACCACATTGACACTTCCACTTAAGTAAAATAATGTAAGTACTCGCTCTTAAATGTACTTAAATTATTAAAAGTAATATAGTTCTATAATACAGCATATAAGTACTACTAGGCCTACTGCACTTTACCGATCCTGATTACAATTTACAGTACACCAAAAATAGTGTAGGTAATAGTAATTTACAAATATACACCAATATATTCAGTAGTTAAAATCTTTTTTTTCTTGTTTTTCTTTTTTAAGTAACGCTATGAAAATGTATGAAAAGTATGGATATTTGCACTGAAATGTAGTGGAGTGGTGAGCATACTTGAGTAAGTACTTAAGTACTTCGTTACCTACAGTAAAAACATAGTTATTTAAAATGTATTTATTTATTCATGTATTTATCACAAGTTATTCCTTTACCATTGTTTGCTACGTTCCATATCACATAGTAATCACATGACCAGGGCGAGGTTGGGGGGCGGCGCCTTACGAGCGCGCCAGCACGCCACGCCCACACCTGGAGGAGGCGTTGACCCTGACACCCGGAAGGGAGCACCGGGCAGCGGGACCTCGAGGAAGAGGGATTTCCGAGCCCTTAGATTAGGGTCCGTAAGTTGCGCGGGATCCATGCCAGGGTCCGCCATCACCCGTTGATCTTTTTTTTTTTTTTTTTTTTTTTTTCTCTCGTCCGGGGACAACATGCGCTTTTCAGGGGCCCGAAGTCTAGAGGCGCTCCTTCTCATCTCAAGCTTCTTACACGCGTCAGGTGAGTTCCACTTTGTGTGCTGCTTTACGGGTTGACGGTCTGTGTTGTTTACGTGTCTGTTTATGTGTGCTATAGCCAATGGAGCGGAATGATTCACTTTGTGGATTATTGGCGTCTTTAATAAATCGCCGTTAATTGGGCGTTTAAAGCCTAGGTCCGTATCAGAGGTTTTGCGTATAAATAGAATCCCGTAGTTAAAAAATAAAATACAATCAAATCACAGACACTGATGTTACCAGTCATATATTAAACCGAAAGGTTATCAAATAACATTACTTTTCTTTATTGAACACATAAACAAAACAAAAATAGTTTGCCCCAAAACGCTTTACAGAGGTCAGGAACAAAATAAATAATATAAAAACAGAAAACACACATATATACACACATGCATTCTTCCGAACGGTGAATAGACAATTATTAACAGAAACATATACGAAGTGAGTGGAGATGAAAAATGCGTGTATAAGAGGTAATACAGCAAATTATTCACATAATGGAGGTGTGTGTGTGTGTGTGTGTGTGTGTGTGTGTGTGTATGTATGTGTGTGTGTGTGTGTGTCTGTCCAAATGCAAGAGGTTATAACACTGTGCTTTAAAACTTTAAATGACAATATATACACATATAATGTCCTAAAAATGTATTCTAATAATGGAATAATCTATTAATTAATTCTACTACAGTGCTCTTTGCCTGATATTATTCTTTCCCGCAGTTAACAACCTAACCATTGGTGTCATGTGTTATTTTTCTTTTTATGGAATTGTAATGTTTGCTTGATTCCTTCTAGGCTTCCTGAAGCTAAAGATCATCCCTGACAAGGGGGCCATCTTCAACATCAACCGTAGCCAAGTAAAGGGGTCACAGTGCCAAGTGTGCACTGGGGAGGGAATAAAAGTCTGTGGCGGGTCAGCTGTGTTAAGAGACTCTCGTGCTTATTCAGTTGAATTCCAATGCCTCAAACCCCAAGATGTCATACATGTGGAAATTCTACGAAATATCGGTAAGTCTCGATTTAATTTCCTGTCTTGTCAAATGCAAATTAATGGTATCACATTTGGATTGTTCTATCTAATTAGATGTCATGCTGGCAAGGGAGACTCCCAATACAGAAGAAGGATTAGGATGTTTCAAAGTGTCCTAGTGACCAGGGTAATCGCTGTTTTTTAGATTGTACATCCCGGTCCTGTGGCGGGGACATCATCCAGGCGGAAACTGGCTCTCTACCTTTGATGGGTTTTAACCGCACATTCACCTGGAACCTGAAGGCCGCCGCGTCCAAAGCGTTCCGAATCGACCTGACCGAGACGGGTCTGAGGCAGGTTGTTAATCCCTCAGAAGGCTGTCCGGATCAGCACACCTACCGCCTCCAGGCCGCGGGGACAGTGGCCGTCGGGACTTTCTGCAGAGGTGGCGCTATCGGCCAAGTCCAGATCCTGAACCTCGGCCGGTTCTCTGTGGACGTTCCAGCCAAGCAGAAACTGCAGGCTGCTCAGTTTAAAGTGTCCGTTGGGGAAGAAATAAAGTGTGAGTTGGCTTGAATAGTCCAATCGCGAATACTTTCCTTTTCCCTCTCGTATCATGTTCATACTTTTTCACGCCTGGTTATGATGATATGATATGATATGGTGATGGTGATGATGATGGTGGTGATAAAGTCTAGAAGAACATAGAGATGAGTCGATAAGTCTGATCACGGTGGAAGAGTTGGATATTGCAGAAGGCACTTATGTATATATTTGTTTTCTTCCAGCCCTGGCCAAAATCAAAGTGATTCTTCCAAAGGGGAATGCATCGGCCGAGTTGTTTTCGCCAAACTACCCGGACAGCTTTCCAGACGACGACCTGGTTCAGTGGGAGTTTCAGGTTCCTCCCAAACAAAGTGCGACCATTGAGTTTTTGAATAACACTCAGCCTCGTTGCAAGAAGAAGAGGACGGCCATCGAGTATCACAGCAAAGGACAAATTCTCCTGGTGCCCCCCCTGGCCGATGCCCAGCCGGCTCGGAAAATGGACAACTTCTCAATGACCCTGAGGAACTGCGAGATGGACCTGAGCCGAACCGGTGCACCAGGACTCTCCCTGCGCTTCAGGGTGTCCTCCGTCGGGACCGGCCTCCCAGGTCTGACTCCCACCACACTTGCATGAACCATACAGTTTGGCAGCGCCCACAACGACGACTTACCACATGTTGCTTTTTTTGAGTGACGAATAATGCTTACTCAGCATTTTGCTGCATAATATGTATTCGCCCAATAGCTATTCACGTTTTCCGCCTAATTTCATTTCTGTTTAGATGTGAAACAAGTCTACATGGTAACAAGTACATTGTTATTGTGTTTAATCACAGTACTGGAGGGTGCTGTTTTTTCAATGAAGGTGTAGGCCTTCAGGTACCAGTTTCGGAGACTTTCAACTTTCAGTCCAAAGAAAATATCAATATTTTTACAATTCTACCACATTTCTTACACAGTTGTGCTACTTCAGTATTAAAAAAAAATAATAATCTAGATGTATTTATATATATATATATATATATATATATATATATATATATATATATATATATATATATATATATATATATATATATATATATATATATATATATATGATTAAAAGCTACTTTGTCCAAAATAAATCAAATTGTCTGGCGAAATTGTAAATCTGCTCTGCACCGTGGCCTGTCAACCAACAAAATGTATTTCAAGTCAGTCAATATGTACATTTACAGATTTTAATTTGATCTCCAATGTTGCACACGATTACCCATTTTACACTCAATCAAATCAAACTGATCAAATGTTCAATTTATTTTAAATCTGTTTTCGCTTTTGAGGCTAATAAGTATTTTTATTTTTGACAAATTGTAATTAGGGGAAATTTAGTTTGTTCAGGAAGTGGATCTATCAAGTTCAAGAGGTTATTTGTCAAGATGTGGATTTAGTATTGCTCATCAATGACTCATTAGATCCAAATCCTCGTAAATGACCACAAGTCCTCCGATATCTTGTTTTTGACATCTGAAATCTGGGAACTGCGTAGTACTTTTAATACTTTAAGTACATTTAATAGCAAGTACTTATATACTTTCACTAGAAATGTCTATGTGGTGCTTTCACTTTACTTTTGTTTCAGGGTTTTTGTAGTTTACTTCATTAAAAGCTCTGACTCCTCTGCCTCTGGATTTCATAGTATAGCTGGAGATTAATACGCCTGCAGTGCTAAGAGTAGGATTTCTTCTTTTTTGTGTATTATTGGCTAAACGTAAAAATCTTTGGGGTACTGACAGAAAACATTGCCGAAATGTCTCTTGAATGTGGGCCTTTAATATTATCATGTCATCCCTTATTTCGCAACTTTGGGCGACTCTCAAATTTCCTCACCAGTGAGTAATAAATGCCTTTCCAGGTCAAATACAAATCACTACATGTTGCCGGGAGGAAATTAAATCAGATTCAGCTCGTTCTCCGCAGCCTGATTGATCTTCTCGTGTGTGTGTGTGTGTGTGTGTGTGTGTGTGTGTGTGTGTGTGTGTGTGTGTGTGTGTGTGTGTGTGTGTGTGTGTGTGTGTGTGTGTGTGTGTGTGTGTGTGTGTGTGTGTGTGTGTGTGTGTGTGTGTTCGTTCGTCACGGTGTCTACGTAGTAGTGTGCGGCGTGGACCTGAAGAAGGAGAAGGGGCTTTCTCTCTCCATCGAGAGGATCCGGCCCGGCTCTGACTGTGAGATGAAAACAGGCTCCAGCACGCAGGAGAAGGTCGTGGTTCCGTCACTGGGCGTGACTCAGCTCTCCTTCCAGGATTGTTCTATGGAGGACCTCTGCGTCACAGCCACCAGAGTCATCGGTGAATAGCTCTCTCATTTTCAGCCATAGCACTAGTTCTTAGACATAACCAGTCGCTAAACCCGGGCCACTATTCACTAATTATTTACCATTCCTTTAATGGGGATGTTTCTCAGACGAGATTGAATCTAAATCGTGGCAAAACTAATCCTACCTAAATTAATCCAGAATTTAAAAAGAGCCTTTCTGAGACATTGCTTAATTTAAGATTAATTAGTTCTAGACTAGGAATTTCGAGACTGAGGCAATGAAGCACTAGTCAGCTTCTTCTGTCCATTTTCTCTATTGTCGGTGTCGACCTGGAGGATAAACCCGCCTCTGGCTGGGTTTAATTTAAGCCTTCGCTTCGACCTAGATCAGCTCTAATCTTCCTTCTCGAAATCAGATTTTCTTTATTTTTTATTTTTTATAAATTAAAGGTGTGATTTAGTTTGAGATTGGAACTAATCTGTGTCTGTGAAACCGCCCCTATTTTCATTATTCCTAGTCTGACCAAAACGCTACCATCTTACAGTCACATTTCAACTTTTAACCCCCCCCCCAGAGTGTCGTCAACTCAAAGACTGCTCCAAGGACCCCGTCCCGCTTGTCCTGCCCGTGCTGCCCAGCTGCCTGCCCGCCTCCCTGGGCAGCATGACGTGGACCCTCCTTGCTCCTGAGCACGGCACCGTGGAGCTTCTCTCGCCCGCCGACGGCCTCAAGCAGTCTCTGCCCGGCCAGCGGTGCAACGACAGTGTCACCCTCGCGGTAGCCGAGGGCAACGGGACTCCTCTGGGACTGTTTTGTTCCCCAGGGCCCATTCAGAAGATCCAAATCCACGTGTCCAATGTGTCCGTCACCGCCGCCAACATAGGGAACAACAGGCCTCAATCAGTATCAAAGCCACTGCTAAAAGTCAAGTTCACAGACAGGATCTCAGGTAGCATCTGAAGCGGGTGAAGTACATCGAATGATGCATTTAAATGTTTTCCGAGATTTTGACGTATTTGCATTTCGCCCCCCCCCCCCCCTCTCTAACGCACATTTCAGATAGGTACATATTCACGGTATCTCCGAAGAAAGGTGCCCTGGCTCTCCTGGCCACTCCGGGTTGGCCGGCAGGCATGACGTCCTATTTCACCGTCTCCTGGATCGTGGCTGTCCCCGCTAAGATGGCGGCCCAGTTGATGTTCACCAACCTCAGCCAGCCCAAGTGCAGCGCGCGGCACACCAACATCAGGGTGCAGTGCTTGGGCTCCCTGGAGGAGAAGTACAGCCGGCGGGAGGACGAAGACAACGTGCACAAGCTCACGGTCCCGCACAGCTTCTACCTCAACATGTCCAACTGCATGACCGAGAGCGGCAACTTCAGCGTGATCACCGAGATCACCCTGCAAAAGCAGAAGGGTAAGAAAACCACACCCGCTGCAGTTCTTTAACCTCTTTTTTTGCACATGTGTCACTGATTGATTTCAGATCTTTAGACCAATTGTAGTATTAGACAAAGGGTAACCTGAGAACATGAAAAAAGTTATCGAACACCCATTTCGCCAATGTGAAAAAGCAACTGGCCTCTTAAACATAATAACTGGTTGCACCGCCTTTAGCAGCAACGCCTCCTATTATTTGATCTCAGTCTTTCACATCGCTGTGGAGGAATGTTTTATCCCAGTGCTTTAATTCAGACTCATTTTTTTCTAAAGATCTGAAACCATCCAATGTGACGAATATACAATAATAGAGCTAGTCGGGAAGGGAGCAAATCCTTTTTTTACACCACTGTATGTGTTTTATCCAGGCACTTAAGAATAATACCTGGTGTGTAACTGACATTGCAAGGGTTAGTTATTCAAATTTTTTTTTTTTTACCTGTGCCGTCAGCATGCCAGGCATACAACACAGTATTTGTACGCCATTGCACCTAGGACAGAGTTAATCTGCAAGTGGAGTTCAAGTTCTCAACCTGCAATGCAACTCTTTATTCATTCTTAAATCATCAAGAACTGCTGCAATAACTGTGTCCTGTGGACGACCTGTAGAATGACAAGAGCACAGTTTTATGTTATAGAGAATCACCACCAACCCCCCTCTTTGGAGAACAATTCATGTTTGGGTCTATAAACAACTAATCACTACTCCAAGAGGGGGAGAATCACCACGGGTAAGACAAATAAACATAGAAACAAACAACATGTACACGGAAACATAAACATTGAACGACAACATGTATTGAAAAACAATTAATTAGGTCCAGGAAAACTGGAACAGCAACTGGTCACGTGGCCTCTTCCTGTCATAGTTATGACAGTCACTGAGGGAGGAAAGGAGAGGAATGTAACCAGGAGGGTTCTGGGGTGCACTCGAAGTGTGCGTGTGCGTGCGTGTGCGTGCGTGTGCGTGTGCGTGTGCGTGTGCGTGTGCGTGTGCGTGTGTGTGTGTGTGTGTGTGTGTGTGTGTGTGGGTGTGGGTGAGGGTGAGGGTGTGTCCACAGAGGGCTTATTACAACTGATTCTGGTTTATAAGGTCGGTATTTTGTCGTGGAGCCTCCAAGCAGCGGAAAGGGCCCCGAAGAACCCGGGCCACAGGCGGCAGGCACGGCTCCAGGCCCTGCACCGACACCCCGCCCGCGAGCCGGCAGGCCCCCTACCCACGCCACGCACAAGGGCGAGGCCCGACCCGCCGCAGCTGACCGGACGCCCCACCTGGCCATGAGCGCCAAGTGCCCATACACGTAGCAGAGTGTGCTCTGCTACATGTATGGGGGGGGCTGGATGTTAGCCCCCCCCCGGCCGATGCCAGCAGGCCGCTAAATATATGGGCCCTCCACCACCTGGGGCACCCGCCGCAAAGAAGCCGCACAGGGGGGGCGCAAAAGGCTGAGAGCCGCCGCCCACACCCACAACAGCAAGCAGCCCTCCCAGGGGCCCAGGACCCGGCGGCGCTCTCCGCAGCCCCGCCAGGTCGAAGCACACCTTAAGCCACCAGGCACAAGCCACCAGGATTGAGCCCAGCCGGCGGGGGGCCCAGACGGCGGGGGGCCCACCTGGCCGCCCCCCGGCCAACCCTGCCCCCACACCGACCCGCCAGCGCCCCGCCACCCCAGAAAAACCCAGTGCTCAATGTGTGCTGTTGGAAATTGCAGTTAAAATTGTGGGATGTGGGGGTACGAGTCCTTCAGGCAATTCGAACCGGAATCACTCGCACCCCTCCTGCCCCGCAGACCCTGGTCTGGTGGAGTGTTGTACGGAGTAGGATTGGTGTGTGAGTGCTAGGCTAATATGAGTGTGATTAAAGTTTCGGGACTAAGGAGAAGCACGCTGGGGCAGGAGCGTGATAGGCAAGATGCCCGCCGCATCACCACCCACGTAGCTTGCGCCCCACCCATCCCGCAAACCCGAGGCCTATTGTGTGGTGTATGTACTGTATGAGTATGAGTTTTGGCACTGGGAGAGATAGGCGAAGCGCGACCAGATCAATGCAAGGGCGTACCCGGACCGGACCGCGCCCTAGCACCAGGGGTTAGACATTCATTGTAAAATAAATATTCAACTTTTGTTTGTTTCGTTGTTGATAACCAGACCCGATCCTGACTGTCGTCTTGAGCGTGGTGGCTGCCCTGCTGGTGGTGTTTGTCATCGTGTTGGTCGTGGTCTGTGTGGTGATCAGGTGAGTGTATATGCTGCGAGTGGGTGTTGTTCTGTCACATCCTCCTCTCATTCAATTATTTTTATTGCTTATTGTTAACAAAATCGCATATATCTTACAACAGAGGACTAAAATAGCTACTCGTTTGTGCACGCTTTCAGGTTTGTTGATGTCATGGTATGCTCTGCTGTTTGCCTGGTTTTAGACTGTTTGAATACATATATTTGTTATTTTAAAGCGTTTAACTTCCCTCCATTTCAATCACTACCCACACACAGGAAAAAGAAAAAAATGATGAATAACCATCAGGTGTCAATCTACAACCTCAATGGCACCAGCTTCAGGCCAGGGCAGGATGACCCTCAGTCGGGTGAGGATGACTACCACGTCTACGCCTCGATTGAGGACACGCTGGTCTACACCCACCTCCTGATCAAGGGCGGGGAGATGGGGATCCACGAGGACGTTGACACGTACCGGCCCTTCACCGGACCCATGGACCCGCTCAAACCAGCGCCTTCCACGGACACTCGGACAGACCACCCAGAGGTGGACGTCTATCGGCCGTTTGTGCCCCCGTCTCAGGAGGCTGTCCCGGTGCCTGCCAGGCCTCCAAGCCACGTCCCATCCATGAAAGACAATGAGCTGTACGGCCTGAACGTCCCACGGGAGATGGAAGACTCTGAGAAACCCACGCTGGGTCCTCGGTTGGAGCCAGAGGGCAGTGACTGAGCACTGTGTCACTTTGGGGTTTTATTGTTTTGTTCTATCAGCATTTCCCACTTGTACAGAACCCATTCCCTGGCATATGTGATCACCTGCTTTTAACCCTCGCAACAGGGATTTCCGCATCTTTCAGTTGTGTTCTCCAGCCGAAGCCAAAGCCTGTTCAAACTTGTCTGTCGGTAGTTCACATTGTTTCATTGGAGATGAGGCACGGACGATCTTGCTTTGATAATCAATTTATCAGTGCTACTTCTCCATGTTTTGTTTGTTTGTTTTTGTGTGTGTGTGTGTGTGTGTGTGTGTGTGTGTGTGTGTGTGCGCCTACTTTTAGTTTTATCCTTTTTATTTAAATTGTGAAATATAGATTTTCATCAGGAAATAATCACTCGCATTTTCTATTTATTCCACACATTAAGCTTTGATTAAAATCACAAGACAGTTGTAATGAACGTTTATGTTTACTGTCTGTGACTATGACGACGGGTGATGCCTCCTGCTGTGTTATCACTGCAATGCTCCATTTCCTCGTTGCTTGTAATTATTACAGGAAAAAATCCCATAGAGGACTGAGGTTGATTGAGAGATGAGTATAATTTTTTTTAATCTGGTGCGCATTTTCTTGATGGCCAAATTACCTTATCAAATAGCTGATTGTCCCTTATCAATTAATTACTTTTGTTTTATTACATAAAAAAAAAAAAAAAAAAAAAAATATATATATATATATATATATATATATATATATATATTAATATTAATATTAATATTAAAAAAAAAAAAATGAAAGTGTGTTGGCCTGTTTGGGCTCTGGATTAAAAAAAAACTTTTTTTTATTTTTTATTTGAGATATTATCCTGTAGAAGTATTACGCATCCATCGCTTCTCCTACATATAATACCATGGCATTCAGAAAAGCTACTCTAGGGGGAGACATGCCTCTGGCAGTTGCTTGTTTTATTGTAAGGTTTTGTTATTGCTGTTACTTGTTTCCTTATAAAAAATATTTTTCATTAACAAATTTAAATAATAAATGGGTTCATTAAGTGGACTCTCAGAAGAGTGTAAGCACCAGAACATATTAAAAAGTCGAAAGCAGAATGTGATAGATAAGTCAAGCAGTGCATTGCTGTTCAGTAATACAGTTTTATTGGATAGACAGTGAGGAAAGTTTTAATAAAAAAAACCATAAAGACAGCCAACCAGGAGTGTACTTCATTAATCAAATGCTATGCTGGTACATTGCCGAATGCCCTAAGACTTAATTCCACATTCTACTTAATCAACTACTTAGTTCAGCCACTCCAACATAATTCCTCAAGATTTCCCCTACGTGTGCCAAAGAGTGTTTATTTTATTTTATGCATAGAACAGAGTTAGTTTCAGGGCGTTACAACAGAAGGAGACAGCAGAAGCAGCGGCAACCTTCAACATTACATTACATTCCATTTAGTCATTTAGCAGACGCTTCTATCCAAAGCGACTTACAATTAAACAATATTGAACTCACAGACGGAGGCCTTTTCGGCGCGGCAGCTTTCGTCGAACCACTTCCCGTTGGCTGAGATGGAGAGAATGGCACAGTTCTGGAGCCGCCCGCCGTCGGGCTGCAGGGTGATATCCGTCTCCCAGTTCTTGAAACGCACGCTTCCCCCCGACTGGTCGACCCAGTGGCCGTCCGTCACCATGTCGTTGATCCCCAGCCAGACGTGCTCCTCGGGGCCGATGCTCTGCCGCACGTAGGCGTAGAGCTGGTCGTTTTCATCCCCCGTCAGAGGCGTGCCCAGGCTGCCGCCCTTGGCGATGCAGTCGTCGCTGGCCGCGTGGTAGCTCTTCTTCACCGGATCAGCCAGGAAGCATTTGCCGAGGATTTTGGTGCCTCTCAAGCAAACTGTATGGGGGTGGAAGTCAGTCACTCAGTAAGACAGGTGTGATGGTTCCGTCCTGTTTGACATAACTTGTTTTGTTCTTTTTATGCTCCAGCAGGGGTGGGCAAACTTTTTAGGTTCGAGGGCCGGGTGTCGTTTTGAAGATCAGGCGACGGGCCGCATTTTAAGTTGAACATTTCTGATGTTCCACCGCACTCAAAGAATCACCTTATATACAAATGAATCATTTTCTCTGAGAAGTATTGTGTTTTTACATGATTTAACAGTTGCACTAATGTAGCTTATAAATGTCTTTACCAGAGCCATGTTCATGTTTTTATTTATCAAGCTGGTTAGTTTCATACCGGGATATTTTTAATACATTTACACATGCATTTAGATACAATATACCTATACATATTTTATATTTCCTTATCAGTGCATTTTGTTATCGTCATGTTGCATATTCAGCGTTTCTAAAAACGTGATCAAGCGGTTGGATTGGGTTGGATTCATTTTGATGAAGGTCATACCCCGGAACCGCGGACCTTGCTTTGCCGACCACCGCCGGCCCTTATCGGTAAACCGGGACGGCAAACACACGTCGCCCTGCGCGAATCCTACCTGTTTGCAAGGCCTGCTGCTCCTTCAGGAGGTTCAGCTCCAGCACGATGTCGCTCACTTGTTTCTTCAGCTCCTCGATCGCGGCGCTGTTCTCTGCGTCTGGCGAAGCGAGAGGGACGACCAACCCCACCCCCACCCCCACCCCCCCAGCAGAACCAAGACACATCCGGGAACGGTTCACTTTTTTCGTCGTTTATTATGTCCTTCTACATTTATTCCTTAATAATGAAACAAAAACAAAACTAACAAAAAAAAGACACTGAGACGTCAACGACCGCGGGGGCTTCTGCGTCCTACCTTTCTTGCCGCCCCTCTTCCTGGTGGAGTTCTGCTGCAGGGCCGGGGTCGCCAGCAGGAGACACAGCAACAAGCACGCGCGGCCGGTCGCCATGGTGCGCGGGGAAACGCTGGGCGGCAGAGCGGTAAATCCAGAGGCCGACGACGGTGGGGTGGCGAGGCAAAGACCCCTCTGCGCGACTGCGAGGTTGTTTGGGCGAGGGGCGGGCGTGTGCTCTGCGCCGGGGGTGTCGGCGGCGGCGGGGTCGTGTGAGGAAATCTTATCTCACACGGAGGAAATGAGTTGCAGATGTCTTCGCGGCGTTTGGGGTGTTTGCTTTGGAGGATGTTGAGGCGGGGAAGGGGGGGGGGGTGAATGACATCATCCAGCCTCTTTACACACCGCGGAGGCGAGCGTGACTCTGGTTCCGTGTGGTATGTTTACGGGGTGACTGAATCGTGGGAGAGGGATTGCGTGTGTGTGCGTGTGTGTGTGTGCGGAGCGTTTGTCTTTAATATTCACGTCTTTAACATTCTCTCTTATGGCTCAACACACAGTACGCGGTTAAAGTGTATGAGCCATGTGTATCAGATTTGGTGAACCATCGATGCCACTTTCATTCAAGTGAACTTCCGTTGACTCCAATTACCCAGTTTATTCATGGCCGCGTGCTACAACTGAACAAGATAAATAAATCTTTCCCCGTGTTTTTGCTTCGTCTCCAGAAAGCCCTCGGTGTCGTTGTTCCGTGGTGCGCCAGGGGTCGGATTTGTTTTGGTGCTTCTCCCTGAGCCGGCATCTGGTTCCTCTCAGGGAGATGGAGAACGTAGAGCTGCAGCACACACACACACACACACACACACACTTTCTTCTCCAGCGCCCTTCTCTAACATGCAATAATACACAGGATGTGATGTCCAATCCTGGTGCTGGTAAGAAGGGTACACACAGGAGCCCAGTTCAACCAAACTCAATACACTCTGTGCATGAATCTCGGCTGCTGGGTTAATTAGAGACCGCTGAGGCGACCGCTGAGGCGACCGCTGCGAGGGCCAATCTGAGTGAATTTCACGGTTCGAAGGTTTTCGAGCGGGCACCTCTACCCAGATGGTTCATCGAATTAGACCGACTACACCTCCAGAAGGCTGGACGGTGAGTCCTCCCGTCCCGGAACCGCCCCCGTCTCCAGACCAGGAACCACACACACCCTTGCCCAGTGATAATCTTTAAATACAGCCACTGGCCCGGCACGGTCACGCCCAGTGGCTGCACTCAATCCCGAATAACCGTCACCAACACCTTATGGGCCACATCGGTGATTACCCTTTTAGGCTGACTCAGGGGCACCAATTCGGTACGTGGCCTCCTCAGTGGCGACCGTCCACCCGTCCCCAAAAATCATCGTGGCCTAAGAGGTTCCTCCCCAACTGATCGGTTTTCTTCTCATCCACAGCCGCTGACTCAGCTGTTGAGGACAAATCCCTAAGGGCTTATCTCAGAGAATGACTTCCAGTACCAAGCACACATAAGCACACAAAACACATACCAAGCGCGCAAGACACATCATTTGGATATTGAATGTCTCCCGGATTTACTGGTTACGCAACCAAATATCACAGCGACTGAATTGGGATATGACGGAAGTTGCACATCACCAATCTAAATACCAGTGATACAGTAATACATATTTGTCTCTATCATTCAACGAGGACAAACCAGAGCGGGAAAAAGAGGGAAATTCAACTTCATCGTTCACTATTTATTAGTACAAAGTTTAAATAACATGTACAATTATTATTATTTTTTTTTAATAAAACTTACAATTCAATGGATAATCAGTCATAAAAACCAGTCCAGCGAATATGACATTCATCGCTTAGTTCAATCAACAATGTACAAAACCTCAGCCAGACAAGGCAGCGTGACATCTTGTTCATAGAAACATGGAAAGAACGCCCAGGAAATGGCCAAAAGTTACAATTCTCTGATTCAGAGTTCTGGTCAGCGTCCCGGCCGTGGAGGCAGCGGCAGGGGACGTACTTGGTTATCACTCAGATGCATAGTTAGTTAGTAGGTTAGTAATAGTGCCCGGCCCGCCCCGCACCGCGTGGCCTCAGACCACACTACGTCTCCTTGGCTGGAACAACATTCTCCTCCATTTGATTATGAAACACTGGCATGAGCACAGAGGCCGACACTCCGCAGCTACACGCTGTACGTGCCTGCGTTGAATCATACGGACATCCTTAGATGAGATAAATATCACATAGTTAATCCGTGCATGATGGACGTACTGTGAGGAAGACGACTGGCCATTGTTGAACTAGGGCTGTAACTGCTGAGTATCGGCATCAAATACTCAATTTCTACCAGAGCGCTTCAGAGTTGTGGAAACAAAGCTTTTTTTGGGGTCACATAATAGCTCTTACTTACTCAGCTTCTATTAATCCAAATATCTGAGTAAAGCTCTTGTATGAGTTGTCATTTTAGGGCACGGCTTCACAGCGTACAAAAAGGGAAAAAGGGAAACAACAACGACCACAAAATAATAACGCACAGTTAAGATACGGGATTGCTTGCAAACAGGCCGTTCGTCAACACAAAATAAATACACCGAAATGAGGAGGAGAACACGATGGAGGCGGAGTATCTTGAGGTAAATACGTGCAGGAATAAATTAAGTGTGCTTATGTTCTTTTAAACATAGAGTTCACTTTTTGCTTGGTTGTCGCTGCGGTTGCGATGAAGCTTCTCACTCGAATTGCAGCACCGCCGAACTACGTAGGACAAAGCACTGCAAGGAAACCAGATTTTAAAAATGATGTATATATATATATATATATATATATATATATATACACATACACACACAGTACAGGGAAACTCATACCAGACTGACCAGCCATCAAACTTTCAAATCAAATAAGATAGAAGGGAAGATAAGGAGATTAAGAGGAAATGGGAGGAGGGCAATCAGTTTATAAATGTGGTGATCATTTGGTGATTTGCTTAAAAATGTTCAGGTTTATTTTCCATTATCCTGCCATTCTTTATATTTTATTGTACAACAGTAAAATGTTGTGGTTTATATTTTTATTTTATTATTATTGGTTTATATTGTATTATTGTGTATATATATATATATATATATATATATATATATAATACAATATAAACCAATTATATATATATATATATATACTTTCCATTATCCTGCCATATTTTATTGTGTACAGTTAACTGTGAGGTTTATTGTATTTTTCACATATTCCCCTTGATATTGATATATTTATATTTTTTTATTTTTATACTTTTAATTTATTAGGTTGTCAGTATTAGGCAGATAGTATCTATCTATCTATCTATCTATCTATCTATCTATCTATCTATCTATCTATCTATCTATCCATCCAATAATCCATCCATCCATCCATCCATCCATCTATCTATCTATGGAAAGAAAATACAGATTATCACAGGGGCCATTTGGGATGACTTTGAAACTCATGATCACAATAGCATCACAAGTTAAATACTATTTATAAAAATAATCCGAAAAAAGAGGTTTTGTGAAACTAAGTCCAGTGTGTTCAGTGCAGCGTGATATGAGCGCAGTGCAGAAGCGTTGGTCTGGTGTTATGAACACTCAGAATACCACAGACTGCTGAGCCGTAGACAGTGAAGGGGAAGATTGGAGGTGAGACGGGCGGGTCACGATTTGGGGAAGATTGCACTGTGCAGGTCACACCGTGAATGTGTCACAAACCTCTCCATCCGTCGCTCTCACATCAGAGCTAGTGTGACGCAATGGGAAATAGGACGGAAATAAGACAGAAATGGTATGAAAGTGAAAAAT